>NC_037680.1:77737597-78337597 GCF_003255815.1 Theropithecus gelada | reverse complement strand
AATAGTCATTTTCTCTTCCACGCTGCTGGTGATGGTACGTTATGCACATGTACCCTACAACTTAAAGTATAATAATAAATAAATTAAAAAAAAAAAAAAAAAAAAGAGTAGGCACCACAGGGAAAGACTGTGTTTCATTTGATGTGTATCCCAATGTGTCGCACAGGGCCTGACTTCTGAGGAAATGCTGTTGAAAATATATTCCAGTGTGCTGAGAGCTGGTGGCCAGTGTGACTGAGTGAGCTGTGTGCCGTGTATTGACCTGCTTCCTACTCCTGAATTCCTTTTGGAAGCTCCGGCAGGGAGGATGATACAGTCAGACAAAGGAGCAGATCCACCAGACAAGAAGGACATGAAGCTTTCTACAGCCACCAATCCGCAGAATGGTATGTGTCACCAGGGCCCCTTTTCTAGACCAGAAAGTAGTATCACCTCTGACATGTGATCAAATCAATAGGCAGGAATCCTGACAGACTTACTGCGATCCCTATGAGGATCTTGTACGTTTTTGGTTGCACTACTGCCCTAACAGTGATAACTTTAAGAGCAAATTTCAAGCCAGGAAGGAAATGAACAGACATGGTGGATTCAAAACCTTTTTTACCCTTATCCGACAATGTTTTATGTAAAACTTAGAACTTCTTAAGATGTTCACATTCAAAATATCACTACAACACTATAAAAATAATGTAAAAAAAAAATAGAACATTCACTAAAATCTGTTTAGACCCTTTAATCAGGAGAATACTGAGCTTTGCATTAAAAATCTCTTGGGAATTAGAATTTTTCAATATCATTCTCAGTCAGAATTTTTTGAGAGGATGAAATGACTCTTATGTTTGAGTTAGAGAAAGAGGATACAGAACACAACTAGATAATTTTGGGATAAATGACAGTCTGGTAAGATAGGGGAGGGGAAAGCAATCATTTTCCTTTCATGACGTCTTACATCTGCACATCACGATCTATTATTTTACTCAATGTTAAGAACACTGTGACAAAGCTAGCACCTTCTCATCTTGGGCAAAGAAACTGGGTTTTGGATAGTTATGTGACTTTGTGACATTCACATAGTTAAGAGGTGGAACAGGGCTTGAAGTCAGATCTTTTGGTCTGAAATCAAGTGTCATTTCCACTCCTGGTGAGACCCCATGGCATGCCCCAGCTGTCTGAGTTGCCTTTCACATTTACACCTGCACCTGCCACCCCATCTCTGCTCTCTTCCTTTCCTAGGCCTCTCCCAGATCCTGAGGCTTGTGCTGCAAGAGCTGAGTCTGTTCTACAGCAGAGACGTGAATGGAGTGTGTCTCTTGTATGATCTCCTCCACTCGCCGTGGCTTCAGGCTCTGCTAAAGGTGAGTGCTGTTTGCTCGGAAGCCTTTGCTTGCTGAAGGGGTTGTGGGGAGTGTGTAGAAAAATGACTGTTTCAGTCCATTCAGGCTGGATAGCTGAATAGTTTATAAACAACAGAAATTGTTATCTCACAGTTCAGGAGGCCAGGAAGTCCAAAATCCAGTCGGCAGCAGATTCAGTGTCTTTTGAGGGCTCCCTCTCTGGTTCATAAATGGTAACTTCTTGCTGTGTCCTCACATAGTGGAAGGGGCTAGCCAGCTCTCTGGGGTCTCTTGTATAAGGGCGTTAATTCCATATTCATGAGAGCAGAATCCTGATGAGCTATCGGCTCCCAAAGACCTTACCTTTTTTTTTTTTTTTTCTTTTTTGAGACAGAGTCTCGCTCTGTTGCCCAGGCTGGAGTGCAGTGGCGCAATCTTGGGTCACTGCAAGCTCCACCTCCCAGGTTCACGCCATTCTCCTGCCTCAGCCTCCCAAGTAGCTGGGACTACAGGTGCCCGCCACCACACCTGGCTAATTTTTTGTATTTTTAGTAGAGACGGGGTTTCACCATGTTAGCCAGGATGGTCTCGATCTCCTGACCTCGTGATCTGCCTGCCTTGGCCTCCCAAAGTGCTGGGATTACAGGTGTGAGCCACCGTGCCTGGCTGACAGAGTCTCACACTGTTGTCCAGGCTGGAATGCAGTGGCCTGACCTCAGCTCACTGCAACCTCTACCTCCCGGGTTCAAGCGATTCTCCTGCCTCAACCTCCTGAGTAGCTGGGATTACAGGCACCCATCACTATACTCGGCTAATTTTTGTAGTTTTAATAGAGATGGGGTTTCATCATGTTGGCCAGGCTGGTCTCAAACTCCTGAGCTCAGGTGATCCGTCCGTTTCAGCCTCCCAAAGTGCTGGGATTACAGGCATGAGCCACTGCACCCAGCTGGCCTTACTTTTTAATATCATCACCTTGGGTTAAGGATTTTAACGTGTGTTTTGGAAGTACACGTTCAGATCATAGCAACTACTTACCCAATGATGTCACTTATCAACTGGCAGGAAATTTCAACTTGGAAAAAGTTCTCAGAAGGCAACTCTCAGAGAAGAGCTACACAAACTTCTTAGCTTGGGAAGGAATTAACTTAGGTGGAGAAGAATACGGTAGCCCCTTCCTTTTCTCCCCACAGCTCTTTTTCTCCCAGAGGCCCCCTGGAATCACAAAACAGCCACCACAATGGTCACTGGCAACACTGTATCAGCTGGCTGCAACCGTTTGTCCTTGCAGCAACTCTGGATACATCAAAATGCTTTTAAAAATTATTTCTCTTTGTCTGTTAAAGTTACAAAGTAAGATATCTACAGTTCTGTTTAGGTACGCTAAAATATCTTATTCTGAGAAATTTCTTCTGGCCCAGTGTGATGGCTCACACCTGTAATCCCAACATTTTGGGAGGCTGAGGCAGGTGGATCACCTGAGACCAGCCTGGCCAACATGGTGAAACCCTGTTGCTACTAAAAATACAAAACATTAGCCAGATGCAGTGGCATGCACCTGTAATCCCAGCTACTCTGGAGGCTGAGGCACGAGAATCACTTGAACCTGGGAGGCAGAGGTTGCAGTGAGCCGAAATTGAGCCACCCCACTCCAGCCTAGGTGACAGAGGGAGACTCCATCTCAAAATAAATAAATAAATAAATAAATAACTTAATTAAATAAAATAAAGTTTATTCTTTTTTTAATTTGGCTAAAATTCCATGCACTATACAATAGCATCTAGTAGACAGTAGAAAAATAGATAGTAGATGCTACTACTATAATTTTGCTGTTCTGAACAAATGTTATTAAGAAAGATCCTTTTGAAGTTATTTTTTGGGATATGGGTATTTCCTTCACTTAAGTGTGAAATGTGGTCCGTCTTATAATGCATGTTAGTATTATACAATAAAAGTGGCAACATCTTTGGCATGAACAAAGAAGTACTCTTCACAGCACTTGTTATAAAACACCTGATTTCTATCAGGCATTTTCCCACAGGATCAGCTAAGATAGGAGTTTTAATTTCATGGTGGGCATTGTCCTTGCTCATCACTGCTAGGCCCTTGGTGAGTCATCCAATCAGCCTTCATCACTTCCAGGTAAACTTGAGTGCGGGCCCTGAGACACAGCAGGGAATCAGCATTGTCACAGATCTGGATAGAAAAGGCTGGGGGCTCAGCTGGCCCCTTGGGCCTTATTTCTTCATCTGTAAGAGAAACTCAATTCCTAAAATAAGATCAAGGGCTGCACTGCAGAACTCAGCAGGCTTTGGTGTCCTCAACTCAACCCTAGATCTTGGTGTGGAAAAAAACTACCAAGGGTCTGCAGAGATGAAGTTGGAATTTTTAAAAAATGAACGTGTATGGAGAATTAGGAGAGGAATGGGAAACAGCCCCAAAGAGCAAAGTGGAGTACAGAGACGCACATGTAGCACACCTGCCTCTTATTCAGAACCTTCGGTGGCCCTGAGCCATGCAGCTCACATGCTGCACAGGTGCCCAACACAGGGGTCCTCACAGGTGTCTGGTCCCAAAGAGCCCCTGCTTTAAGATGTTCCTTTATGCATCATCTATAAATCCCTATTGGTTTCAGCCCTGGACACCCTACCCTCGCTCTGTTTAACAAAAGTAAAAGTTTGAATTTCTACTTTTTTGTTGTTAAGACAGAGTCTTACTCTGTCACCCAGGCTGGAGTGCAGTGGCACGATCTCAGCTCACTGCAACCTCTGCCTCCCAGGTTCAAGCGATTCTCCAGCCTCAGCCTCCCGAGCAGCTGGAATTACAGGTGCCCACCACTACACCCAACTAATTTTTGTATTTTTAGTAGAGACGGCGTTTCACCATAACAGCCAGGCTGTCTCAAACTCCTGACCTCAAGTGATCCGCCCACCTCAGCCTCCCAAAGTGCTGGGATTACAAGCGTGAGCCTGGCCTGAATTTCTTTTTATTACTGAAATGCTTGGGGAAGATCAATTTCCCAGTAGCAGCCAATAATTAAGCCTTTGAAGCATTGGGGCCACCAAATTCGAGTTCATTTATCTTTAGCAACTAGAGGCACGACTTACTAAACACCAACACACACCATGCAGTTTGGCTGTTGGTGCAGTTGCCTGGGGTGTTTCTTCCCTTTCAGAGTCTTCAATCCAAAATGGCAACAGTCGTATTATCAGTATCAAGTCCCCCTCCCTTGTCCTTCTGCAGATTTATGACTGCCTCCAGGAGTTTAAAGAAAAGAAACTAGTTCCTGCCACACCCCATGCACAGACGTTATCCTATGAGGTAAGGAGGTTTTATTCCACAGAATAGTAGAGCCCTGATGTGGTGCCATTTTACCCGCATTGCTAGTTTAAATAAATTAAAGGTTCTAAGGAAAAGTTTTATTGATGACTATAAAATAATTTAATATTTTTAATAAAATAAATAAATAATAAATAATAAATAAATTAAATAAAATAATAATTTTTTTTTGAGACGGAGTCTTGCTCTGTCACCCAGGCTACAGTGCAGCAATCTTGGCTCACTGCAACCTCCGCCTCCCGGGTTCAAACTATTCTCCTGCCTCAGCCTCCCCAGTAACTGGGATTACAGGTGCCCACCACTGCATCTGGCTAATTTTTGTATTTTTAGTAGAGATGGGGTTTCACCATCTTGGCCAGGCTAGTCTCGAACTCCTGACCTCGTGATCCACCCGCCTTGGCCTCCCAAAGTGCTGAGATTACAGATGTGAGCCACCACGCCTGGCCTAATAAATGTTTTTAATTGAACTTTAATATAAGGAAGAACTGGCTGGATATCTCCCCAAATTAAAACACTTCCCCCCCCACCACCACCTACATCATTTTTAGCATGTGTCCATTTCTTTCTTTGTTCCTAAATCTTGTACTCTATTTACCCTACATAAACAGGGTAATGTTATAGTAATAATTCTCAGGTTTACATCTCTAGCCTGGAGATTTCCCCCCAAATTCCAGTCTCAAATATCCAACTGCCTCCTCTCCATCTTACTTGGATGTCTAATGGACTCCTCCAAGTTCACATGTTCCAAACTGAGCTCCCGATCTTCCTCACCTGCCAATCACCCCCACCCACTCTTCTGGGAGCCTTTTCTATCTCAGAAATGACACCTGTGTTCTTGCAGTGCTCAGGCCAGAATCTTAGGGGTCATTTTGACTCTCTTTCTCTGATACCTCACACCCAATCAGATAGCAAATCCTCTCAGCTCTACTTTCAAAATATATCCAGGATCTCACCAAAATATATCCAGGATCTCACCACTCCATACCATCATCATCATCTCTTACATACAGAATTGCAAAATCGCCTCCTGCCTGGTCTCTGGTGTCCACTCTTGCTCCCCTATAGTCTACTCTCAATGCAGCAACCAAACATATCCTCTTTGAAAGCAAGTCAAATCATGTCACTTCCTCACTAACACCCAAACCCTTCAAATGACTTCCCATCTCAGAGTAAACACCAAAGATTTTTTTTTCCAGAGTCTTGCTCTGTCGCTTAGGCTGGAGTGCAGTGGCAAGATCTCAGCTTGCTGCAACCTCTGCCTCCTGGGTTCAAGCGATTCTCCTACCTCAGCCTCCCGAGTAGCTAGGACTACAGAAACCCACTATGCCTGGCTAACTTTTGGTAAACACAGGGTTTCACTGTGTTGGCCAGGATGGTCTCAAACTCCTGACCCTAAGCCATCCACACGGCTTGGCCTCCCAAAGTGCTGAGATTACAGGTGTGAGCCACCATGCCTAGCCTAAACACCAAAGTTCTTACATAGCCAAACACTATCAAGCTGCTCTTACCTCTTTGACTTCACACTTAATGCTTTCCCCATTCACTCTTCTCCAGCCACCTTGACTCCTTGTTGTTGTTTAAATTCATCGGGCTAGGTGTGGTAGCTCATGCCTATAATCCCAGCACTTTGGGAGCCTGAGGCAGGCAGATCACTTGAGCCCAGGAGTTCAAGACCAGCCTGGCCAACATAGCAAAACCCCATCTCTCCTAAAAATACAACAACAACAACAAAAATTAACTGGACGTTGTGGTGCATGCCTGTAATCCCAGCTACTTGGGAGGCATGAGAATGGCTTGAACCCAGGAGGTGGAGGTTGCAGTGAGCTGAGATCACACCACCGCACTCCAGCCTGGGTGACAGAGTGAGACTGTGTCTCCAAAAAAAAAAAAAAAAAAAAAACAAATCATCAGACATGCTTCTGCCTGGGGCCCTTTGCACTCGCCATTCCCTATGTCAGCAAAGCTCTTGCCCAGGTATCCACCTGATTTGTCCCTCATCTCCTTCCAGTCTCCACTCAAATGCCACCTTCTCAGTGAAGCTTTTCCTGGTCACCTGTCTAAAACTGCATCCCCTCCTAGCACTCCCTAGCCACCTTCCCTGGTTTATTTTTCTTCTTAACACTTGTCACCATCAAACAAAACTATTTTACTTACATTTTCATTTGTTATCTGTGTCTCCTCCCTAGAGTGTAAACTCCGTGAGATGGAGATTTTTGTCAGCCGCTGCTGTTTTCACAACACCTAAAACAGCACCCAGCACATAGTAGTGTTAGTAAATGTTTGCCAAGTGAATGAATAGATATAATCGATTTTATTATTTATTGCCCAAACCATACTAAAAGAAACAGCAAAAAAGAAAGAAAAAACTTCTACTCTCAATTCCAGTAATCAACAACTCAAATTGTTCTCAGTTGTCCACAGGAAAACACGTATGTAATATTTTATTCAGTTGAAATCCCAGTGAATGGAGGTAAACCTTTGTAAACTGCTTGTTTTCATTTGACTGTAGGTAATGGGGCTGACTAAAGTCTTGAAAGGTCTTATGTCCTCTGAAAGCAGGTCTATGCCTAAACCATAGCAGAGAGATCAGAATTTTTTTCTGCTTAGCACTTTTTATTGTAACAAGCATTAAAATTGCTAAGCAACTGATACTCTAAAAGAGAAATTATGATTCCCATTTTCTATTTGAAGAATGGAGCATCCCATGGGATTAAGCTCTTTGAGTTCCCCAGGTACGTTCCTAGAGAAACTCATACAGCTTCATAAGCCTGCAAAGCATTGACATCAGCAAACAGCTATTATATTTTAGAGGCACTAGAGGAAAAATGCCTTGGTTCATATGCTATTACCAAATTGTTACATCCTCCATGCCTATGTGCCAGGACTGGGGCATTGGGTTTAGATCCATCTCAAATCTTGAATTCTATTTGTTATATTAAAGTAGCAATTTTAATGAATAAAGAAGGATGGTAGGCTTTAATGGATGGCTTTAAAGATGAAAAAGAAGGCTCCAATAATAACTTTTTAAAGGTCAATATCATGTTAGTCAGTATATATGTTATCCAGCCAGGGTGAGGTTACGTAGGTGATAAAGATTTTTTTTTAAATTTCATAATGTATGTTTTTCCATGAACCAGGTAGTGGAGTTATTACGTGAAACCCCTACTTCCCCTGAGATCCAAGAGCTGAGACAAATGCTCCAGGCTCCACACTTTAAGGCAAGTGCCCGCTAAAATAGAAAAGACGTCCCCATCTGGCACATAGACAAAGTTGGGAAGGAGAAATATATGTGATGGAAAATGTTCTCTCTGAATAATGTTCTATTACTGTACATGGGGACTGACCAACAGATTGTACTTAAATATGTGGGACTCAGATGTGACTAGCTCAGTGTGGTCAATCATGCAGCCAAGCCTGCTGTGTTTATGAGGAGGCATCCAGAACTTTCCATGGTGCTTTGTTTCCCCTACAAAGCTATTGCCCATCTAAAAATCTTGGGTAGCAAACAGGGAACATTCTAGTTTTAGAGAAATACCTTCATGCTTCCTTTCCAAAGTGGGACTATTTTAAGTTTTAGATAATGTGTGTGGAGGTATTTAGAATATACAGTATAATGATGATTATCCCTGTGAGAGGGTTTATGAAGAACATTTGATTGCAGAACAGAAACCTATCTCTTAGTACTTAGAGATTTGAGACCAATTTATCAATAAATTAGAACTTTAAGAGAATGTCTGCATTTGGAGTGCTGAAATTTATCAGTCAAAAATTATAGTTCACAACACAACCACCAGTCATCAAATATCCTCAACGGCACACACTACTTAGAGAATTTTCTGAGTTCCAACTAAATTCTGTCTACCAATCTCAGTCAGGGCGGCAAAGTGACAGCTTCCCCACCCCGTGAAATGAAGAATTTAACCTAATGGGCTAGTCAAAGAAACTCTTTGATCATAGCTTATGATCAAAGAGTTTGATCATATGAACTTTTCATTCTATACCACGAGCGCTTGAGTGTTACTAACAAATTAAACCAGCAAGATATTTTGATTACTGCCCTTCATTCTACCTTAATTAGGGAAAATATTATAAAAGTTGTTTTGTAGTTCAAACTCCACAGGGGCATCACAGATTACATGGGCTGCCAGGAAATAAGAATGTCGTGGCATAATACATTTTAGCAGAAATGAAAGAGTGTATTGTGCATTGCTTAACCTCTCTGTGCCTTATTTCCTTATCTGCAAATTGAGGACAATTAATGTACCTGCCTCATAGAATTATTGTGAGGATTGGATTAATTCATATAAAATGCTTCGCACTGTGTCTGGCATGTCTGTATTGATGTTTGTTGTTGTTGTTATGTCTTAGTATTGAGTCACTATCTTCTAGAGGGGCTTGGCCCATGTGTGACATTTGCTCACCTTTTCCTTCCCTGTGCCCAGGCCTTGCTCAATGCCCATGACACGATAGCTCAGAAAGATTTTGAACCCCTTCTCCCTCCGCTGCCAGACAATATCCCTGAGAGTGAGGAAGCAATGAGGATTGTTTGTTTGGTGAAAAACCAACAGCCCCTGGTAAGGAAATCATTTTTTATATTTCCATTTAGGATATGCTTAGGTTAATTGTGAACCAAATTATATCTAGTGGTTACTTGGGCAGTAGTCTTCCCTGCGATCACATATACAGTGATAATAACAGCTGTCAACTCTACAGGTTTTGCCTGTGGTTTCAAACATATTACATGTCATGGTGTTTTCTCTAAGGAAAGATTTCAGCGTAGTGTTTTTCTTTTGTGAAAAGTAAGATGAGATTTATAAGACATTTTTGTGAGAAATAAGACGTACATATTTTATTTTAATATTCGGGCTGGGCGTGGTGGCTCATGCCTGTAATCCCAGCACTTTGGGAGGCCGAGGTGGGCAGATCACGAGGTCAGAAGATCGAGACCATCCTGGCTAACACGGCAAAACCCCGTCTCTACTAAAAATACAAAAAATTAGCCGGGCGTGGTGGCGGGCGCCTGTAGTCCCAGCTACTCGGGAGGCTGAGGCAGGAGAATGGCATGAACCTGGGAGGCAGAGCTTGCAGTGAGCCGAGATTGTGTCACTCTGCTCCAGCCTGGGCAACAGAGCAAGACTCTGTCTCAAAAGAAAAAAAATTTGGCTTTCTGATCTATGCGTGTATTTTACTCAATTCCAATGCATTTGCCTGTCTCCTCCTATAATAATGAGAATCTAAGGAAGGCATTCATTTGATTTTCTAAGAGGTTTTAATTAGGTTTTAATCGTGGGAGGTTTCTGTATCTTTGGAATAATCTAAATATTCTTTTATGTTTATGTGGTTGGAATGAGACTGCTGGAAGCCAAAGTTGAATGGCCTTTCCTTTGTGATGGCATGCTATGACTGCCAGGCCACAGGGCACTGTGTAGCCCCTCTGTCCTGGTTGGCATGAATAACCTCGTTTGAAAGACCAGAGTGCACTGATTGAGGGAAGCCACCTGAAAAATGGTCATGTTAGGTAACAGAGGGATCGTGTCTATTCTCTCTTCAGGGAGCCACCATCAAGCGCCACGAGATAACAGGAGACATCTTGGTGGCCAGGGTCATCCACGGCGGGCTGGCGGAGAGGAGTGGTAAGCTGGAGCAGCCGGGATCGAGTGCTACCAGAAAAACGGGAAACCCTTGACTGTTTAGGCTTCTTTCCAGAGAAATCCCTCTTTCTTAACTTGGTTCAGGGCTTTAGTGAGTTCCGTTGCTTGGATAGAAGCAGTAAAGAAAGAAGAAACAAATATTCCAAAGAATCTTACTCTGCTCCTTCACTGAGTCCTTCGCATTCTAGGTACCACATTAAAGCCATTCTCATGGCAACCTCAAAGGTAAGTATTATCATGCCATTGTATAGATGAGGAAACTGAGGCTCAAAGAGATTACGAAACTAACTTGCTCAAAATTACACCGTTTGAGTCAGGATTCAAATACAGATCTGCCTGGCTCTATATTCCCACCTTTTCCTCTGCACTCTGTCCTTCTACTTTCAGAAAGGCATAGCTCTTTCCCATCTTGAAATGCCTTTGGCTCACACGTTCTACCAGTTAACCAGGTTGTCATCCTTTCACTGCTGTCCTTCTTTAAACTTTTTTTCTTTCTTTTTTTTTTTTTTTTAGACACGGTCTCACTCTCACTCAGGTTGGAGTGCAGTGGTGTGATCATGACTCACTGCAGCCTCAGCCTCCCGGGCTTGAGCAATCCTTCCACCTCAGCCCCCCAGTAACTGGGACCACTGGTGCACACTACCATGCCCAGCCAATTTTTCTATTTTTTGTTGAGATAGGGTCTCACTAGGTTGCCCAGGCTGGTGTCAACCTCCTGGGCTCAAACAATCCTCCTGCCTTGGCCTCCCAGAGAGAGCGTTGGGATTACAGGCATGAGCCACCACACCTGGCTACTGTTGTGTTTCTTAAATGAGTGATTCTATACATCCTTGCTACCCCGAAGCCCTAAAACCTGGCACATGCTTTATACTTCAACATTCTCATTGTAAATACCAAGGATTTCCTAGTTGCTAAGTCCATTGGCCCTTCCTTCCTCCTCAGTTTTGTGTGTGTGTGTGTGTGTGTGTGTGTGTGTGAGAGAGAGAGAGAGAGAGAGAGAGAGACAGTCTCACTCTATCACCTAGGCTGGAGTGTAGTGGGGCAATCACAGCTCATTGCAACCTCTGCCTCCCAGGTTCAAGCAATTCTCCTGCCTCAGCCTCCAAAGTAGCTGGGATTACAGGCGTATACCACCACCCCAGCTAATTTTTTTTGTATTTTTAGTAGAGACAGGGGGTCGTCATGTTGGCAAGGCTGGTCTCAAACCTCTGGCCTCAAGTGGTCCACCCACCTTGACCTCCCAAAGTGCTAGGATTATATGCATGAGCCACCACACCTGGCCCCTCCTCAGTTTTATTTCCAGTTCTTGACCACATCTGATGCTGTTGACACCTTTCTTGAATTTTTTTTATCATCCTTGGTTTCTGTTCTGTGACATCATTCTGCTTCTTCTCTCAACTGTCTGACAACTCCACTGTTTTACCTCACATTTGTCAGATCTTAACTTAAACCCCAAGTTTCTCCACATTTTCCCTTTTGAAGAATACCTACCCCATTTTCTTTTTGTCATTGACTTACGACCCTGACATCTTTGTTTTTAGTGCTATTTTCTTACCAGTGTTCTGGTTCCATTTTACAACATCAGACTAGCAAAAATAAAAGTATTACCATCAGTCAATGCCAAGTATTTGTGACAAGGTAGAAAAATGGACTGCTCACACATTTCTGGGGGCGACGTAAGCTGGAATAACCAGTTTTCTTTTCTATTATTATTTCATATTAAACACTTTTAGAGCATGCTTGGATTAGTGAGTTTGTTAAATAACTATTGAGGTAGCTACTGCTATTTTTATCCTACTTCTTTGTATCTTTCTTTGTTTTGTGTTACTGTCTGCCTAGGGTTGCTCTATGCTGGAGACAAACTGGTAGAAGTGAATGGAGTTTCAGTTGAGGGACTGGACCCTGAACAAGTGATCCATATTCTGGTAAATCTTTTTGCTTTTTTGTTAATGATTTGTATAAATGCCAAGGCTGAACTGGGCCCATCAAGCCTGTGTGTGTGCACTGGGATGTACCGGGGACTTGAGTTCTCTTGGCAGCTTTCTCCCTCCAGGCTCCCAGACCTTGTCTGTCACCCATGTCACTTACTGACCTCCCTCCTCTACCCTGAGAAGTTCTGGTCCTGGCTGGAAAACTCCCCTTCCCAAGTTGCTCCTTCCTTCTTCAGCCACGGGAGGACTGCCAGGGCCCCCAGCCCAGCTCCCTCATCACCTGGTTTGCTCCATTGGAAACTGAGCCTGGGGTGGACAGAGTGAGACTTTGTAGGAGAGTCTGAACCTGAGCAAACCACTCCTTCCCCCACTAACACTTTTCTACAGCTGAAATGTTTAACATCTTCCTGGAGGGCAGCTTTGGGAGAATAAAGGAGTCACCAGACAGCAGCATACAGGGAGGGGACATCCTTGGTGACCCGCCACTGTTCTTGTGGTTGGAGCTAAGGATTGATAACCTGATTCATGAGCATTTGCTCTCCCTCAGGTTCCTATTCCTGCCCTTCAAACCATTCCCTGAATCGCAGTTCAGCTGTTAACAGTCATAGCAGCATGCCCCTCCCACCTCCCCCCATGCACATCCCCGGTGTGGGGACTAGGTTGATTACTATACAATATACTGGATAGATCAGTGGTTCTCAAACTGGGTTCCTGCCAGGATTTCATAGCAGTGGCTTAGAGAGTGAGGTGAGGAGTGGTGCTATGAGACAAGCACGTAAATCCTTTGTAAGACACTGCTGCAAGATTCTGTGTGGTGTAGAAGGTGCTGCAAAGGAAGCTTGAAGTACTAGAAATCACAGATGTGCATGGCTTCTACCCCCTGGTGCCAGCTGTGATGTTGCCCAGGACAGTGGGATTATGAAATTCCTGAGTACAAACAGGGTCTTAATCTCTATATGTTTAATGCCCGTCGCAGTGCATGTAACAGGAATTCTTCCTTCCCCCAGTCTGAGAGCTCCCTATTTCCACCATGAGTTTGGAAAGTTGTCAGTTCTCCCAGAAAACTTAGGAGCCCCTCTTCTTCCCCATCAGACTGGGGTATCTGGTGTAGAAACAGGCATTCAGGAAATATTTACTGAGTAAGGACATGAGGAGGGAAATTCAGATGGAGATCCTGTCTCTCCCTAGGGCCTGTGTGAGGAAGACCTTGATAGGTGGGGTGTTTCTGTTTCAGTGTGGGGTGGGAGGGTCCCTGGAAGAGGCCACCTCAGTGTGGCTTTTAACAGACCAGTGACCCCAGAACCCCACAGCAGGGCAGATGTAGGGGTAATTTGCTTCCTAATTTCCATTTCTGGATGGTGACAGCTGCAGAGCCCTTGAGAAAGGCTCTTGGGGGATGTCACCATGAGACCTGGATACATTGCACTGTAACTCTGTCTACCGAGCCCCAGTAACCCTGCTAGCTCCACGATTGCCATCCTTTCTCCTCTCTCATTTTCCAGGCCATGTCTCGAGGCACAATCATGTTCAAGGTGGTTCCAGTCTCTGACCCTCCTGTGAATAGCCAGAAAATGGTAAGAATTTACTGAGTCTTCAATCTCACACACAGTAAATCCCCAAGTAACAGCAACTAAATATGATGCATAATAATCCTATCCTTTGTACTGTGTTGGACCTGGGCTCAAGACTGTGTTGGGTATTTTTCAATACTGATGGCCCAAGAAGCAAAATGAGTAAATGAGTACAGTATAAGGAGATGGGATACTAAGAAGTCAAGAAGCAACATCAAAAATTGTGAACATTTGAGCTTGAACTTCTCTAAGCTAAGAGATTCTGTTCCCAAAGATGCTTTTTATCATGGTACTTAGGCTCAGGAGGCAAGTTCTCTTTTTTGGTGAGGGTGGAGAGGAAAGATAGGAGTAGCAGGTCGAGGAGTGGGAGAAATGGTTTTAAGTCATGATGGCCCATGGGCAAGGGTTCTTCAGATGGCACCATTAGGCACGTTCTGATAGCATCATTATGCACCTGCCATCAGGTGTATGTTCGTGCCATGACTGAGTACTGGCCCCAGGAGGATCCTGACATCCCCTGCATGGACGCTGGATTGCCTTTCCAGAAGGGGGACATCCTCCAGATTGTGGACCAGAATGATGCCCTCTGGTGGCAGGCCCGAAAAATCTCAGACCCTGCTACCTGCGCTGGGCTTGTCCCTTCTAACCACCTTCTGAAGAGGTAAGGAACGTCAGCACTCCTGTACTCAGGGCTGAACCATAAGGAAACAAAATGTTTTTCTTGGGCTTCTGTTACCACAGTTAAGATGAGATAAAGAGGGACAAGCAGATGAATGAGCACACACACACACTGGTTTATATATCCAAATGTCAACTTATTGATAAATACTAAGCATCTTAAATACGAAGGAGACAAGAATAATCATATCAGCTAGAAAACAGGGAAAAGTCTTGGGAAACTAAATTAAACTTAAAAAGTGCTATGGCCTGAATGTTTGTGTCCCCTCCAAAATTCGTATGTTGAGACCTAATCCCCAGTGCAATAGTATTAAGAGGCAGGGCCTTCAGCAGGTGGTTAGGTCATGAGCACTCTGCCCTCATGAATGGGATTAGTACCCTTATAAAAGAGGCCTGAGGGAGCTTATTTGCCCCTTCCACCTTGGGAGGACACAGCTAAAAGCCGCCATTTATGAGTCACGGAGTGGGCCCTCCCCAGACACTGCATCCACTAGCTCCTCGATCTTGGATGTCCCAGCTTCCAGAACTATGAGCAAATACATTTCTGTTGTTTATAAGTGACCCAGTTTACTGTACTTTGTTATAGAAAACTGCACAGACTAAGACAAAAAAGGATTCATCTTTCAAGGCTCAGTTGAGACCTCAGTTACTAAATTTCCACCTACCACCCTCACCTTATGTTACTGAGGTTTGATGAGCTACCAAGGGAGGGCGTACAAATAGAAAGAAGCAGCAGTCCCAGGCTCAGCCACTGTTAAGAGATCAGGAAGGAAAAATGGAACCAGTAAAGGATATTGGGAAGGAATGACCAGTGAGGCAGAATGAAAATCAAGACTGTATGGGGTCCTCATCAGCTATAGCACCTTCTGCTAAGAAGGCTGAGAATTGACCATTGGATTTAGCAGTATGACAGTCATTAGTGATCTTAATAAGAGCAATTTCAGTGGAGAAGTGGGGCCAAAATCCTCATTAGAGTGGGATTTGAAGAAATGGATGAGCGTGGGAAACTCTTTGAGACATTTTGGGATAAAGCAGAGCAGAACAACGGAGAAATAGCCAGAGGGGAGAGTGGAGTGGTGTGAGCAAAATGTTTAGATGCTGTAAGTAATGGGAGTCATCCACCAGGGGAACATTTTGATGATATGGGAGAAGGAGAAGAGAATTGCTGTTGTCGATGTCTTTGAGCGGGCAGAAGGAGATGTGCTTTAGTATCAAGAAGAGGGCTTGGCCTGCCCTGGGATCATAAACAGCTCATCCTTAGAAATGGTACCACAAGGGAAGGCAGAGTATGGGGCACAGCTGAGCATGCAGCATATGGCAGGCGCTTGTGGAAGTTCTCTCCTAACTGTTATTTTCTCAGTGAAATGAGGAACCATAAGCAGAGAGCAGGGTGGGGAAGGAGGCATTGGGAAGGAGAGAATAGAAAGCTTGAAAAGTTTCCATGCGAGTTGGAGACAAACAGATTAGGTAAACACAGTGTGATCAGCATTCAGGGCCCTCTTAAGTTAAAGGTCACACATCTGAAGTGCTTCTGGGGTGCGGGTCCAGATTAGACGGAGGGTTGGATTTAGCAGCAAATCAAGAGGGGGCCAAGAGACAGATGATAAGGATGGAGTGTGACATGTAAGCTGCTTAGGAGGGAGTTGAGGAAATGAAACACGTGAGGATTGGTGAGAAGGAAGTAAGATCAATGGATTGCAGGTCTTTATGAGGTCAACAGTGTATTGGGGCTGGGAAGATGGGAGGTGTTAGTAGGAGAAAGGGATACTGGAAGTTAAAATTAAGGAGAGATTGTTGTTGTCGGTACTGATGAGGTCTTGGGTATAACAATGGGAGGAGGTGGCTGAGGTTGAATGAGTGAAAGGTTATTGGAAAAGAGGAGATCAAGCACCCACTAGGCCAGCGTGCTGAAAGGGACATTTGTATGTGTGATAAAATCATTGAGAACTGTGACAGAACAGTGTTGAGACCTAAGAGCGAGCAGGAGTGAGCTGGTGATGGCTACCAGAAAAGTAGTGGGATGATATTCAAAGCTGGGGGCTCCTAGGAAAAGGAAGAATAATCTGGAAATGGCAGTGAGAAGCAAGGACACACCCCCACCTCCAGGCCCAGTGGAAGGAAGGCTATACACAGGGATGTGCTGGAGCCATCTGAGCCATCTCCTCACACACCCACATTCGGTGAAGACGGGGTGGTAGCTTGAAATCAGCCACCGTGAGAGCATCAACACTGCAGAAATCAGCAGAGGCTCCGAGTCAGGGCTCCCATCCCCCAGAGCTATTTCACCAGCACTGCACTGGGAGTGGGAGAGGAAACATCCCCCTCTTGAAGGCTGCAGGGGAAGCAGACTGCAGGGAGAGCTAGGCTGCAGTTAGAGCAAGAAGAAAGGGCTCAAGGAAGAGGCGGAGATCTAAGAGAGTTTGCTGAAGATTTGCTGTGAGTTCCAGAGAGCGTGGGTGGCTGGCAGGGGTCTTATAGGGATTAAAGCACAGGGGATAAGGGGTGACCTGAGCTTGGGGGCTGAAGGACATGAACAGGGATAAAGGCCTAATGAGATTAGTCCTCATGGTTTCAGGTCAGAAAGTGGTGAGGGGGGACCAGCAGGGGTCTTGCAAGGAGCACACAAAACCCAATTATGGGTTTATTGGGGGAGCACACACAAATAAAGGATCATAGGAAGTTCTTATGCTGCTTTTAGTCATTGCCACATGAAAACCTAATATTAAAATAAGAAATTAAACAATTTCATTTAGAAGCAATATGTCAATAGCAGAGTCTACGCAAATGTCTTGTTGGGGACAGAATGATGGAAGGCACCTCGGGTTCTCCTGAATCTCATTCAGAAAACCAGGAGGCACATTGGAGGACTGGAGGAGGGTGTTGAGATTAAATCCACTGCCGCGTCTGCACAAGAGGCCTGTCAGAAGCACAGGCTGATGTGGCTTTTGAGAAGTCAGTATCTCTGAGCCTCAATAAATGGGGTCTTTGATATCTACAAACAATTTTTCTCCCTTCCCATTTCTCCAACTTTGCTGTGAGTAAAAATGAGCTGGGTATTTTGTAAAATACAGATTCCCTGGCTCTGCCCTCCCTTCCCTGATTCAATAGATATGGACTGAGCCAGGAATCTGCATCTTCACCAAGCACCTCAGGTGCTCAGGGTAAGTGGTATGAAGAGCAGCATTGTGCTTAAGAATAATGAATGAGTGCATAAAATATTTTTTATGCTCTTTATAAGAGTGACAGATTTGAATGCAAGTAGCTGGGGGGGTTGTTTTTGTTTTGCTTGTTTGTTTGTTTTTACTTTCAACAGGTAGAAAATTTATATCTGATTTTAGAAAACAGTAAAAGAGTGAGGAGGAAGGCTTCTCCAAAAAGGGCATATTGGTGGAAAATAATACCCAGCTAAAGGAGTTTGGAATGACTATATTGCAAATTGGGGGAGTTAGAGTTGATGCTTTGTACCAGAGTAGCAAATATTTTTGGCTAGTGGACATGACTTTCCGGTGAGAGGCCCCATTCTGCTGGAGTTTCCACCAGAGGGAACATGTGAAGATGTTAGGATATCATTTTGTAAGAATAAAAAACCGGGAACTCCCAGAGGACAAAGGCAAGGGTAAAGCCTAGAGAGGAAGCTGACAGAGAATGAGAGACACAGAGACAGAGATAGAGAGAGATCAGACTATCCGGTAATTAACCATGAAGTAGCCAAGGAAAGGTACAGAAGGTTAAAAAACAGGAAACACAATATTAAAGAGTTCATCACCTAACTCGGAATCAAGAATCTTGGCTCTGGCCTGCATGTGCTGTGAATTAAAGTACCTTAATTATGCAGAGAATATTTCTGGAAGAATGCACAAGAAACTGAGCAGAAGGAAGGGAAGAAGCCTTACTTTTTTTTTTTTTTTTTTGAAATGGAGTCTTGCTCTGTCACCAGGCTGAATTGCAATGCCGTGATTGCAGCTCACTGCAGCCTCGGCCTCTTGGGTTCAGGCGATTTCCCTGCCTCAGCCTCCAGAGTAGCTGAGACTACAGGTGCGCACCACCACGCCTGGCTAATTTTTGTATTTTTAGTAGAGACGAGGTTTCACCATGTTGGTCAGGCTGGTCTCGAACTCCTGACCTCAGGTGATCTGCCGACCTCGGCCTCCCAAAGTGCTGGGATTACAGGCATGAGCCACCACGCCCGGCCTACTTTTTTATACTGTTAAGATTTTTACTGTGTGTATGTGTTATCTCTTCAAATAATTAATGAATGAATTAATGAATGCCCTGCATGTCCATGCTAATTGAGTTTACAGTAAGGTTTCATGTATCATTTAGTCCTCACAATGCCTCAAATGCACTGAGCCCCATTTCATAAGTGGGGAACTAAGTTTCAGATGTTAGGAGATTTGTCCAAGATCCTGTGGAGGGGAAGCACGCCTGGAACCCAGGTCTGTTGAATCCCAGTCCATCACTTTGTAGATTATAGGATAGATGCCTCCTGCTGCTAATTGTTCAACCTCCGCCACATTGCTTGACTTCCCTGGATCAGTTTCCTCATTTCTAAAGTGAGGACAGTGGCTAAATTGGCCCTTCATAAACTCTCTTGTGAATTAGAATCACATGGAGAGTTTGATTTAAACACGCAGATGCCCTGGCCTTATCTTCAGAGAATCGGAGGCAGGAGATCTGGGAGGCCCAGATTATCTACATTTTAACAAACACCTCAGATGTATTCCAAAGTTTGAGAGATTAAATTAGAGCTTCTTGCCTTTAGCATGCATATGACTTACCTGGGCTCTTATTAAAATGGAGATTCTAATTTGGAAGGCTTGGGGTGGGGCCTGAGATTCTGCAGGTCTCACAAGCTCCCAGGGAAAGGTGATGCTGCAGTTCCGGGAATACAAAGAACAGTGTCTTCAAAGTCTTCTCTTGCTCCAAACTTCACAGTGTTGAATAAAGAAGGAACAACTTTGCTTAGAAAGTTGCTTTGAAGTAGGCAAGGCAAGGAAAACCTGCCCAAAGGAATTGCTGGGGGACTCAAGGGAGGAGGAACAAGTCAACAGAGGTTTCAGGTGCCAAGAAAAGGTAAAGCCTTGCCCTCGAGCCCAGGGGTGATTCTAGAGATCAAGAAAGGAGCAGAGTCATCTAAAGAAACTGTAGAGAGCTTGTAACAGCCTGGGAGGGAAACCTGAACATGTCATGAGAATTCAAAGGAGACTGCAGAGACAGGCTAACATGCCTGAGAGGCAGCTTAACACGGGTCATTTACCGAAACTCCATGTGCAAACCTGTGATCATGGGCGAGATTGTCACTCTAAGTATTTGTTGTTCTGAAAAGATCCTGTGAGGCAGAAAAAGAGATGAGAGAGCCTATATGTTTGGAAAATTTATTTGACAATGCATTTGGAGAAGTGATCACCCTTTTCACTTGGGTGAAGGCAGCAGAATTCTAAGAAACATTCTGTTTGTCATTGTTCTGGGTCTGTTTCACCTCGGTTAACTGGGGTTGGCTTTTTGTTTTTTGTTTGTTTTTTGTCTCACGGTTCCCCACCCCCATAGGAAGCAACGGGAATTCTGGTGGTCTCAGCCATACCAGCCTCACACCTGCCTCAAGTCAACCTTATGTGAGTATTGCAACTGCCCGACAGGTTCTCCCTGTTTGCTGCACAAACGAAGACCATGGCATTGCAGTAAAGAAAGAGTCTAATTGATATGAGGCTGGCCATGCCACGTGGGAGATGGAGTTGTTATTTAAATCAATCTCCTTGAAGGCCCCTAGATTAGGGGTTGCTCAAAGGTAGTTTGGGGAGGGAGTGGGGTGGCTATTCAATGGGCACTTGCTGCTGATTGGTTGGATCAGAGATGAAATCATAGGGAGTTGAAGCTGTCCTCTTGCACTGAGTTGCTTCTGGGTGGAGCCACAGAAGCCATTGGTTGGTGGGTCCAGATGGAGCCACAGGTGTCAGACATGAAAAAACCTAAAAAGATGTCACAAAAGGCCAATCTTAGGTTCTACAATAGTGATGTTATTTGCAAGAATTATTGGGGAAATTGCATATCTTATGATATGCAGAATTCACCTTAGCAGAATTCAGGCTCCTCCCACTAACCTGAGGGTCTCTCATTAGCTTTATAAAGGTGGCTGAGTTTTAGGGGAAGGCCTGTTATCATTTAAACTATAAATAAAATGTCTCCCAAAGCTAACCCTGGAATGAAGGCAGCTTGAAAGCTAAAAGCAAGAGGAGCTTGGGCTATGTTGGATCTCCCCCACTGCCATAATTTTCTCACTGATGTAATTTTTACAAAGGCAATTTCAGTATGTGGCTACCTCAGACCCAGCATGTGCATCCTGAGGGAGCCTGCTTCCTCCCTCCCAGGACTGGCTTCCTGCCCAGGAGATCTCTAAATGTCCCCACTGCTCCCAGATAGTCTCCCTGGCAGCCAGCTCTCTGAAGTCCTACCATTGACATTCGTTCTTTGGATTTAGAAGAGTTTTCAGTTAATGAAAATGCATATGTTTTTATCTTGGTGACACCTGAAGACATTCCTCCCCAAATTGAGGCCCTCCAAGATCTCCGCAGCTCATATGTGCATTATATATGACTGCAAGCAAGGCTGCATAGCTACACATATACCTTCATTTGGGTTCTATCAACTTAGAGGACTTAATCTTCACACTGTACAGAAGCACTGATTAACAATTGTGCATGCCTTTGGTGAATAAATATGGGATGGAATTGTTACTTAATGATTGCAGTTTGATTGCTAGACATTATTATTGAAGCAGTTGGGGAGTGGTGAGTAAAGGCTCCATGGTGGCAAATGCTTGATTAAACGTGCTGTGGCTTGACAGAGGCCAGCTAAGCCTACTGAGCAAGGCCCTTCTGAAATGGCCCTCAGGTGGGCCCTGGAAAGGGGTTAAGGGAGGGAACTGGGCACCAGAAAGAGGGAGGGGAGGCAAAGAGAGGAGACTGGAAGGGCACAAAAAGTACCAACATCACAGATCTACCCATGGCAAGCCTCACCCACTTTATTATGTATCCCTTCTCCAAGCCAAAAATTACTTTTCCTTTTATTTTCTTATTGAAAAGATATGAGGACAACTATAAAGGCAGTTTTTGACAGAAGAAAACATGCCTTTTCAATGACAATATTTTCATATTAACTTCCAGCAGTGAATACATATTTTACATGGTTACAGTAATAGCTGCAATAGCACTTTTTTTTTTTAAACTTAACATCTTTTTTTCTTTTTTAATTATACTTTAAGTTCTGGGATACATGTGCAGAACGTGCAGGTTTGTTACATAGGTATACATGTGCCATGGTGGTTTGCTGCACCCATTAACTCATCATCTACATTAGGTATTTCTCCTAATGCTATCCCTCCCCTTAGTCCCCACCCGCCAACCGGCCCCAGTGTGTGATGTTCCCCTCCCTGTGTCCATGTGTTCTCATAGTTCAACTCCCACTTATGAGTGAGAACATGTGGTGTTTGGTTTTCTGTTCCTGTATTAGTTTGCTGGGAATTATGGTTTCGAGCTTCATCCATGCCCATTCAGTATGATACTGACTGTGGGTTTATCATAAATAGCTCTTATTATTTTGAGATACATTCCATCAATACCTAGTTTATTGAGAGTTTTTAGCATGAGGGGATGTTGAATTTTATCAAAGGCCTTTTCTGCATGTATTGAGATAATCATGTGATTTTTGTCATGGGTTCTGTTTATGTCATGGATTACATTTATTGATTTGCATATGTTGAACCAGCCTTGCATCCCAGGGATGAAGCCAACTTGATTGTGGTGGATAAGCTTTTTGCTGTGCTCCTGGATTTGGTTTGCCAGTATTTTATTGAGGATTTTCCCATCGATGTTCATCAGGGATATTGGCCTGAAATTTTCTTTTTTTGTTGTGTCTCTGCCAGCTTTTGGTATCAGGATGATGCTGGTCTCATAAAATGAGTGAGGGAGGAGTCCCTCTTTTTCCATTGTTTGGAATAGTTTCAGAAGGAATGGTACAAGCTCCATTTGGTCCTGGGCTTTTTTTGGTTGGCAGGCTATTAATTACTGCCTCAATTTCAGAACTTGTTATTGGTCTATTCAGGGATTCAACTTCTTCCTGGTTTAGTCTTGGGAGGGTGTGTGTGTCCAGGAATTTACCCATTTCTTCTAGATTTTCTAGTTTATTTGTGTAGAGGTGTTTATAGTATTCTCTCATGGTAGTTTGTATTTCTGTGGGATCAGTGGTGATATCCCCTTTACCACTTTTTATTGTATCTATTTGATTCTTCTCTCTTTTCTTCTTTATTAACCTGGCTAGTGGTCTATTTTCTTAATCTTTTCAAAAATCCAGCTTCCTGAATTCATGATTTTTTTGAAGGATTTTTTGTGTTTCTATCTCCTTCAGTTCTGCTCTGATCTTAGTTATTTCTGGTCTTCTGCTAGCTTTTTGAATTTGTTTGCTCTTGCTTCTCTAGTTCTTTTAATTGTGATGTTAGGGTTTTGATTTTAGATCTTTCTTGCTTTCTCCTGTAGGGATTTAGTGCTCTAAATTTCCCTCTAAACACTGCTTTAGCTGTTTTCCAGTGATTCTGTACATTATGTCTTTGTTCTCATTGCTTTCAAAAAACTTATTTATTTCTGCCTTAATTTCGTTATTTACCCAGTAGTCATTCAGGAGCAGGTTGTTCAGTTTCCATGTGGTTGTATAGTTTTGAGTGAGTTTCTGAATCCAGAGGTCTAATTTGATTGCACTGTGGTCTGAGAGACTGTTTGTTATGATTTCTGTTCTTTTGCATTTGCTGAGGAATGTTTTACTTCCAATTGGTGGTCAGCTTTAGAATAAGTGTGATGTGGTGCTGAGAAGAATGTATATTCTGTTGATCTGGGGTGTAGAATTCTGTAGATGTCAATTGGGTCCACTTGGTCCAGGGCTGAGTTCAAGTCCTGAATATCCTTGCTAATTTTCTGTCTCATTGATCTGTCTAATATTGACAGTGGGTTGTTAAAGTCTCCCCCTATTATTGCTTGAGAGTCTATGTCTCTTTGTAGGTCTCTAAGAACTTGCTTTATGAATCTGGGTGCTCCTCTATTGGGTGTATATATATTTAGAATAGTTAGCTCTTCTTGTTGTGTTGATCCCTTTACCATTATGTAATGGCCTTCTTTGTCTCTTTTGATCTTTGTTAGTTTAAAGTCTGTTTTATCAGAGACTAGGATTGGAACCCCTGCTTTTTTTTGCTTTCCATTTGCTTGGTAAATTTTCCTCCATCGCTTTATTTTGAGCACATGTATGTCTTTGCACATGAGATGGGTCTCCTGAATACAGCACACTGATGGGTCCTGACTTTTTATCCAATTTGCCAGTCTGTGTCTTTTAATTGGGTATTTAGCCCATTTACATTTAAGGTGAATATTGTTATGTGTGAATTTGATCCTGTCATTATGATGCTAGCTGGTTATTTTGCCTGTTAGTTCATGCAGTTTCCTCATAGTGTCAATGGTCTTTATAATTTGGTAGTTTTTGCAGTGGCTGGTACTGGTTTTTCCTCTCCATATTTAGTGCTTCCTTCAGGAGCTCTGGTAAGGCAGGCCTGGTAGTGACAAAATCTCTCCGCATTTGCTTGTCTGTAAAGGATTTTATTTCTCCTTCACTTGTGAAGCTTAGTTTGACTGGATATGAAATTCTGGGTTGAAAATTCTTTTCTTTGAGAATGTTGAATATTGGCCCCCACTCTCTTCTGGCTTGTAGGGTTTCTGCTGAGAAATCCACTGTTAGTCTGATGGGCTTCCCTTTGTGGGTAACCCAACCTTTCTCTCTGGCCGCCCTTAACGTTTTTTCCTTCATTTCAACCTTGGTGAATCTGAAGATTTAGTCTTTAGGGGTTGCTCTTCTCAAGGAGTATCTTTGTAGTGTTCACTGTGTTTCCTGAATTTGAATGTTGGCCTGTCTTGCTAGGCTGGGGAAGTTCTCCTGGATAATATCCTGAAGAATGTTTTCCAACTTGGTTCCATTCTCCCTGTCACTTTCAGGTACACCAATCAAATGTAGGTTTGGTCTTTTCACATAGTCCCATATTTTTTGGAGGCTTTGTTCATTCCTTTTCATTCTTTTTTCTCTAATCTTGTCTTCATGCTTTATTTCATTAAGTTGATCTTCAATCTCTGATATTGTTTCTTCTGCTTGATTGATTTGGCTATTGATACTTGTGTATGCTTCATGAAGTTCTTGGGCTGTGTTTTTCAGCTCCATCAGGTCATTTATGTTCCTCTTTAAACTGGTTATTCTAGTTAGCAATTCCTCTAACCCTTTTTCAAGGTTCTTAGCTTCCTTGCATTAGGTTAGAACATGCTTGTTTAGCTCAGAAGAGTTTGTTATTACCCACCTTCTGAAGCCTACTTCTGTCAATTCGTCAAAGTCTTTCTCCATTCGGTTTTGCTCCCTTGTTGGCAAGGAGTTGTGATCCTTTGGAGGAGAAGAGGCATTCTGGTTTTTGGAATTTTCAGTCTTTTTTCACTGTTTTTTCCTCATCTTCATGGATTTATCTACCTTTGGTCTTTGATGTTGGTGACCTTCAAATGGGGCCTCTGAATGGACATCCTTTTTGTTGATGTTGATGCTATTTCTGTTTGTTAGTTTTCCTTCAAAATAGGCCTCTGTGCTGCAGGTCTGCTAGAGTTTGCTGGAGGTCCACTCCAGTTCCTGTTTGCCTGGGTATCACTAGTGGAGGCTGCAGGACAGCAAAGATTGCTGCCTGCTCCTTCCTTGGGAAGCTTCGTCCCAGAGGGGCACCTGCTAGATGCCAGCTGGAGCTCTCCTGTATGAGGTGTCTGTCAAGCCCTGCTGGGAGGTGTCTTCCAGTCAGGAGGCACAGGGGCCAGGGACCCACTTGTGGAAGCAGTCTGTCCCTTAGCAGAGCTTGAGCACTGTGCTGGGAGATCTGCTCCTCTCTTCAGAGCTGGTAGGCAGGAACTTTTAAGTCTGGTGAAACTGCACCCACAGCCACCCCTTCCCCCAGGTGACTGTCCCAGGGAGATGGGAGTTTTGTCTATAAGTCCCTGACTGGGGCTGCTGCCTTTCTTTCAGAGATGCCCTGCCCAGAGAGGAGGAATCTAGAGAGGCAGTCTGGCTACAGTGGCTTTGGGGTGCTGTAGAGGGCTCCACCCAGTTCAAACTTCTCAGTGGCTTTGTTTACATTGTGAGAGGAAAATCGCCGACCCAAGCCTCAGTAATGGTGGTCACCCCTTTCCCCACCAAGCTGGGGTGTTCCAGTTCAACTTCAGTCTGCTGTGCTGGCAGCGAGAATTTCAAGCTAGTGGATCTTAGTTTGCTGGATTCCATGGGGGTGGGATCCGCTGAGCAAGACCACTTGGCTCCCTGGCTTCAGCCGCTTTTCCAGGGGAGCAAACGGTTCTGTCTTGCTGGTATTCCAGGCGCCACTGGGGTATGAAAAACAAACAAACAAAAACTCCTGCATCTAGCTTGGTGTCTGCCCAAACGGCTGCCCAGTTTTGTGCTTGAAACCCATGGCCCTGCTGGTGTAAGCACCCGAGGGAATGTCCTAGTCTGTGGGTTGTGAAGAACGTGGGAAAAGGGTAATATCTGGGCTGGCGTCCCAGTCCCTTACAGTCTCTTACAGCTTTCCACGGCTAGGGGAGGGAGTTCCCCAACCCCTTGTGCTTCCTGGGTGAGGCAACGCTCCACCCTGCTTTGGTTTGCCCTTCGTGGGCTGCACCCACTGTCTAGCCAGTCCCAGTGAGATGAGCCAGGTACCTCAGTTGGAAATGCAGAAATCACCTGCCTTCTGCATTCATCTCACTGGGAGCTGCAGACCAGAGCTATTCCTATTCAGCCATCTTGCCAGCCACTTCACTTAACATCTTATCAGAAACATTTTTCATGACACAATCTTCATAGTGATATTTTAGTTACTTCTTCCATGTTTTGAAAAAGTTTTTTTTTAAAACCAAACTTTCATTTATCAAAGGCACATGAAAATGCTAATTACAGTTTCTAATCAGCATCTGATAATTACCTGTAGTATAACCTCTAGTTGCCATTTAATTTGGTTATGTGCTCTGTGTGATTTGTATTAGACTTTCTACAAGTCCATGCTGAAAATAGTTTGCAATACTCTATTATTATCCTCACAAATCTCTAGGTCCACGAGCCTCAGGTTTGGAGCCACTGACTTAAAGGGTCCCCTCTCTCAGGGAATGTTTCCGATAGACGTGATTATTTTTTAAACTACTAAAAAGATCATTTATTTTCAACTATTACAGATGATCCTACAATTAATATTACTTTGTACATTTCTGCTCTGCTTAAGTCTTATCATACCTTCCTCCCCGCAAAAAAATATTAGGGGCAGGCTACTGAGTCCTAAGATAGAGGCAATTTTATTAATGAAGTGTTATTGATGTTAGTTTGTAGATGATTATTAAAAAGTTATTGACTAAAGCTGCACTTACAATTGTCTTCCCTCTTGCTTTCCCTCCCTTCCTTCCTCCCTCCATCTCTCTGTCTTCTTTCCTTCCTTCCACTGAAAATTTGGGTTCCTAAAATATGCTGAACTAAGCATGTTAATTCAGAAATTCATAGAATACTACCCTTGTAGAACTAGCTGGGGTGAAAGAGGGTGGGATTTACCAGAAGCAAGTAGATTCCCATTTCCAACAAGGCTCACAAATATATCGGTTTTATAAGGTATTCATTTATCATTTTGTTACTAAATCTTCCCTGAATTTCTAGAGAATAAACCCAGAATACTAATTACAATAATTTTTGCACATTACATTTCTTATTGTAAATTAATCTGAGAAACTATTGTACAGATATTGTGTTCTTTTTTTCCCCCCTGCTTCAATCATTTGCTTGTACCCAGCAATTTCTATGGAAGAAGGTAAGAAATAGTATTTAGGAAAAAACTCTTATTTCCAACATCTTTTAGAAATTTCTTGTAGTTTAAAAAATTCACTTTAATTCCATTCAGCTATTTATTAAGCTCTTCCTATATACCTAGTAGTGTGATAGTTATTAATACCTTAATTTATAAACATATGTCATTCAAAGATATGCATGCAAAGTATAATTGTCCTAATACTGAGAGGAATAAAGAAAAGAGAAGTAACATTTATATGCAGCTCCAGAGTTTAGCATAGCATATGGCAAGAACTCAATAAAAGCTGTGAAACTGATGAGATGTTTTGTTTCAACTGCTTTATACACGTTACCTAACCTAACAATAACACCATAGTGAAATTATTATTATTATTCCCATCTTATGGATGAAAAGATTGACATCCAGAGAAGGTAAGAACAGTTGTCAGTAGTTGCAAACAGTGTAATCTGGATTCAAGATTCCGTCTGTCTAAAAGGCCCTGCATTAGGGAACAAATGGGACCTTCAGTTACCAGCCTTTCCCCTTCTCCATGCCCAACCATCTGGATGACTCATTTTGATGGCTCTCTCTCTCTCTCTCTCTCACACACACACACACACACACACCCCCCAAAGCAAGATGCTGTCTGCTTCCAGAGAGGGGAAAGAAGAGGTGTCCGGCCGGGCGCGGTGGCTCAAGCCTGTAATCCCAGCACTTTGGGAGGCCGAAACGGGTGGATCACTAGGTCAGGAGATCGAGACCATCCTGGCTAACACGGTGAAACCCCGTCTCTACTAAAAAATACAAAAAACTAGCCGGGCGAGGTGGCGGGCGCCTGTAGTCCCAGCTACTCGGGAAGCTGAGGCAGGAGAATGGCGTGAACCCGGGAGGCGGAGCTTGCAGTGAGCTGAGATCCGACCACTGCACTCCAGCACTCCAGCCTGGGCGACAGAGCCAGACTCCGTCTCAAAAAAAAAAAGAAGAGGTGTCCTCTTAGCCACCATCCACAGTTCATCCTTGAATTTGGAAAGGGAAACCAGAGAACTGCAGAATGACTTTTGAAGGCTAATCTATGGGAACAAGGCTCCAATCTGTGTCCCCCCAAAACAAAAAAAGGTGTATGACACAGGAAGGCGAGAGCAGAAGGAGAGGGAAAGAGGGGCAAGTCCAGGTTGCCTGCTTCTGGTTTGTCTACTCAGGGTCACGTTATAGACTGCATGTTAAGAGTTGTGGAAGGGAGCCTGGGCATAGCCCTTGGTGGGAGAGGGGAGCTGGGAACTCTATGGTATTGGTGGGTGATAAGGCCATGGTCTTAGCTTGAGCTTCCATAACAAGATACCACAGACTAAGTGGCTTAAACAACAGATATTTATGTTCTTACAGTTTCAGAGGCTGGAAGTCTAAGATTAAGATTCCAGCAGGGTTGGTTTCTGGTGAGGCCTCTCTTCCTGGCTTGCAGACAGCCACCTTCTTGCTGTGTGCTCATTTGGTGTTGCCTCTGTGCATCCTTAGAGAGAGAGGGAGAGGGAGAGGGAGAGAGAGAGAGGGAGAGGGAGAGAGAGAAAGAGGAGAGGGAGAGGGAGAGAGAGAGAAGAGAGATAGTGGTGGGGGACACGGGGAGAGAGAGAGAGGAAAAAAAAAAAAAGAAGAGAGAGACAGGGAGGTCGATTGATCTGGTATGTTTTCTTCTTCTTA
Source organism: Theropithecus gelada (assembly GCF_003255815.1). Taxonomy (NCBI): domain Eukaryota; kingdom Metazoa; phylum Chordata; class Mammalia; order Primates; family Cercopithecidae; genus Theropithecus; species Theropithecus gelada. The sequence goes on along the minus strand of NC_037680.1, from coordinate 78,308,527 downwards.
TAAGGCCACCAGTTCTATCAATTTAAGACCCTAGACATATTACCTCATTTAACCTTAATTACCTCCTTAAAGGCCCTATCTCTAAATACAGCCATACTGAAGGCAAGGGCTTCAACATATGAATATTTTGGGGAACACAATTCAGTACATTATCCTAGCTGATAATGTGGAATTATTGATTTGAGGAGAACAAAAGTCAGTGGCCCTATCTTAGGGCCACTTGACACTTATCAGAGTCAAGCGTCAGAAAAGTCAGAGCTTCTTGTGCTGTTACTGGATAATCATGCCTGGTTTTTGTACCTTCCTCTGTAAAATAAAAGTGAAAATTGTAGTCTTTGTTTGCCCTAAAGAAAAACAACTTTATCATGTCCTGGGAACTAATGAACTCACTGTTGTTATGGATGGCTAGTTGTTATGGATGGCTAATAACAATCTAATTATTTAATTAGGAAATTAAATTTAATTAATTAGGAAAATAATCTCTAAATGAATACAAGTAAACAAATGACAGTGCGGGAAATCTAAACCATGTCACTTGTTTATCTGTGTCCCTAACTGTACAAGACAGTGTTATTTCATAAAATTTTTCATATTTCATTTAAAAACATTAATGAATGATGTAGTTTTTAAGAGGTGGTGATAAGCGTTACTTTATATTGTAGCTTATTCTACAGACTGTGCTTTGGACTACACTTTTACAGACTATGTACTTTTGGAACCTGTATTAGCCTCATTTATTAAATCAGTATTTGTTGAGCACCTGGGATGTGATGGGCACTGCTAGAAACAAGATGTAAAGTGCTGAAAGAAAAAAAAATTCAGAACCTATATTCAAATAAACTATTTTGATATTTAAAAGAAAACTCAATTTAAGAAATAATTTATCATTTGCCCACTATGTGCAAAATACTGTAGTAAGAGTCTGTAAAAACTAGTGAGACAGCCCCTGTCTTCAAGAAGCTGTCTAGGAGAACAAAGAAGGCAAACCCCCGAATGGTTATAGATGTACAATAGATGTGCAGTAGCCGACAGTTCAAGGTAGTAGGAAGAAAATGCTCTGCAAGGGGGTATTCATTCTGATCAGTGCTTGAGATGGACCTAGAAGCATGACAGGCACAGGGAACAGGGTAGCAAAGGCCGTGATGTCCACTCTAATGGTAGCGTAAGATGCGTGAAGGAAAGAAGCGGACGACAACCTTCCAAGCTGGGTTTAGATTGTGCTGTAGAGAGTTTTGAGAATTAGGATAAGTAGTTTTTAAAGTTATATTCCTTTATTCTTTTATATATACTTCAGCTAAAGGTAAAGAGAATTCACATTTATTGAGTACTTAGCATATGCCTGAGCTTTTCATGCATTTTCTCAATCCTAGCCTATATGGTAGGTACTATTACTCTCCGCATTTGCAGATGAAGAACAGTGGCTTAGAGATCAACTAATTTGTGCAGCATTCAAAAGCCTATGGTTTTTAATTTTTCACCATTTTTATATTATATAGCCTCCCACATCATACATTTTCATTTAATACAGGAGAGCCCTTTTTATCTCTCCAAGTAAGCAATAGCTCTAAAAGTAAATTTATCATAAGGTGGATGGAGTTTTATTGACATACATAGTTTTTTATTTTTATTTTATGAGTTTTATTGACATACGTAGGGAATTTTTAATTTTTATTTATTTATTTATTTATTTATTTTTTAGACAGAGTTTTGCTCTTTTTGCCCAAGCTGGAGTGCAATGGCGTTATCTCGACTCACTGCAACCTCCGCCTACTGGGTTCAAACGATTCTCCTGCCTCAGCCTCCCAAGTAGCTGGGATTATAGGTGTGCGCTACCACACCCGACTAATTTTTATATTTTTAGTAGAGACAGGGTTTCACCATGTTGGTCAGGCTGGTCTCGAACTCCTGACCTCAGGTGATCCACCCGCCTTGGCCTCCCAAAGTGCTGGGATTACAGGCGTGAGCCACCATGCCTGGCCATGGAATTTTGTTTTTAATGCAGACACATTTTAAATTCTGTTTCTCCCTTTCTGTACTCTTTTATAGAAGATGACATGAAGATTGATGAGAAATGTGTGGAAGCAGGTAACATTTTCTCTTGATTGCTTTGCTGTTAGAAGAAATATGAAGCATGTCAATTATAGATTATCTGAAGCAGAGGTGTCCAAAGGGGCCATGGGCCTTTCCTCTGGGAGAAATGTGTAAAATGACCCTCCACCCCCATCTTTCTTCTGTAGTTCTGGCCGTTGGAAGGAGAAGCTGTGGTAATGTCTCCAGGTTCCCATTGATCTACTAGAAAATGTTCTAGAAAGCAGCGCTTTGTAGATGATCTCAGGAACACTTAGTAACACTCAGCATATCAGATGGTAGAACACTTGGAAACCTCTGCTCTTTGTGAAATAACATAAAATATTGCAGTATCAAATTTTTAAAGAGCAATATATATTTTATTATTAAGTTTGATGCCATCTTCTGGTGGATTCTAGTATAGATAAATAGTAGTAGGTTCCAAAATGAGAAGCCATGCATGAAAGTTTTTTACATTTCTATTCTTTAATTTTTTTGTAAATTGGGAAAAGATTTTTCAAATTTAGTGGCAGAAATAAGACCAGCTTAAGAATCACTAGGATTTTGTTAGGAGACCAGTTGGAGAACCTTAGTCTGATAGGTGAATCTGTCTTTGCTTTATAGGCTAGTCTAGTTCTTAGAAGTGAAAGAACAATATAAAATTTTGAAACAGTGGGCATTTCAATGATTCACATATATTTTCCAGAACAACTGCAGAATACTGCTGACATTATGTTTATTTTACCAAGTATACTTTTTAAAAAAACTTGCAGTAATATTCATTTCCTTTCTACAATTTTCATTATATTTTTATTAGGTAATAATTCACATAGTTCAAAATTTAGTAACTACAAAGGTATATTCAGTAAGAAGTTCCTCCCTTTCCATGTTCTCCTACTCATTTTTCTTTCTTGGGGCAATAAATGTTAATAGTTTCTTCAGTATCACCCCACACATATTCTGTGCACAAAAAAGCAATGATGTGGTCGGGCATGGTGGCTCATGCCTGTAATTCCAGCACTTTGGGAGGCCGAGGTGGGTGGATCACGAGGTCAGGAGATCGAGACCATCCTGGCTAACACGGTGAAACCCTGTCTCTACTAAAAAATATACAAAAAAAATTAGTTGGGCATGGTGGTGGGCACCTGTAGTCCCAGCTACTCGGGAGGCTGAGGCAGGAGAGTGGTGTGAACCCAGGAGGCGGAGCTTGTAGTGAGCAGAGATCGTGCCACTGCACTCCAGCCTGGGTGACAGAGTGAGACTCCATCTCAAAAAAAAAAAAAAGCAATGATGTGTATATTTCTCCTCCCCACTTCATCACCCCCATCTTTTTTTCTAAATCTACATGCACATACCCTTTGATAGCATGAAATGCACACTGTTCTGTTCCTGGCTTTTCTAACTTAACATTCTAAATCTTGGAGGTGACTCTATCTTAGCACATAAAGAGCCTTGTCTTTATTTTTTTTTAACAGCTTATTGGTTATTGCATACTGATACAATCACTTATTTGTAGGCATTTGTGTTATGTCCATTTGTTTCTATTATAAACAGTGCTACAATGAATTGCTTTATAAATATATCATTTTACATGCATGAGAATACCTTAGATGCAGCATTGCCTGATCCAAGGATGCATCCATTGGCAATGTTGCCATATATTTCAAATTGCCCTCCATGTATGTTTCTTAATCCTTAATCTTTCTTTAAAATGCTAACAAGAGTTGTTTTAACTAATGAGGAAGTTGGTTTATCTCACATCCTTCTCAGCCACCCGATCAAGCCAACGTAATCAAGTCGTTCATATGCTCACGCTCCTCACCATCACCCCCATTTGTGGGTCTCCAACTCTTCAGGCAGGGTGCACCTCTCCTACATCAGCAAGCCGTCTGCAGCAAAGCTGAGCAGTAGCTAACTATCTCTACGGGTTTCCCTGACATTCCACTTTCCCCTTCCCTCTGAGCTTTTCACATTTTATTTTATTTATCCTCTATTATTTTATTTATTTTGAGCTCCTGCTGCACCCCTGACTGTCATCATGGCTCAGCTGCCGAATACCATGTCTTTCATTTAAAGTTGATATATGCCATAGAGACACCATCAATTTGACCTTGATTTAGGAAAAAAACTTAAAAGGTGGTGTATGGGCAGAAGTAGGGGGCCAGAGAATTAGACTTAAAATATAGACTCAGTGTAGATGGTCATGTAATAACATTTTTTATTTTTGCCTCCATGGAAAATCATAGATGAAGAAACATTTGAATCTGGTGAGTAAAAAAAATGAGTATTTGGTACTGATTTTTAAATGTATATTCCAAATTTTGATGCAATTTATACACATATTTAGGGTTATAATAATTGTTTAAATATATCAACAGTAAAAAAAATTAAAAAGTAACTATATGTATCCCACATCATGTTGTCAATCTCAAATATACATTTTAAAATTTATTTTTAATTTTAATTTTTAATATTTTTGAGAAAAAATCTGTCACTCAGGTTGGAGTGCAGCGGTGTGATCATGGCTCACTGCAGCCTCGAATTCCTGAGGTCAAGCGATCCTCCCACCTCAGCCTTCCAAATAGCTGGAACTACAGGCATATGCCATCACACCTGGCTAATTTATTTGTTTTGAGACAGGGTCTCAGTCTGTTGCCCAAGCTGAGGTGCAAGTGGTATGATCATAGCTCGCTGCAGCCTTCACTTCCTTGGCTCAGGTGACCCTCCCACTTTAGCCTTCCAAGTAGCTGGGACTACAGTCCCATGCCACCATGCATGGCTAATTTTTCAATTTTTTTGTAGATATAGGTCTCACTGTGTTGCCCAGGCTTGTCTCCAACTCCAGGCCACGAGTGGTTTTCCCACCTTGACCTCCCAAAGTGAGCCACCACGCCTGGTCCCAGTAAAATGTATTTTTAAAAATACAGCAACAGTGCTGTTGTGAAATGTAGATTTTACCTTAACCAGTACTTCTCACGGGGCTAGTACTGTCCCTGATGCAGCATTTTGGAACTCTTTGGGAGCATTTTTTTATTGTCACATTGATTGGGGGATACTCCTGGCCTTTAACTGGTGTCTCTTGACCCACATATCTTCTGAATGTCCTGCTGGACAAAACTTGTTACAAATATAAAAGGGTCATTTTTCAACACACAAAAAGTTTTCATAAGATTTAGCATGAGAAACACAGTGATTTAGAAGATAGTCATTATGGAGAGAGACATTCAAACAGAATGCAGACATTGCCTTGCAATTATTGAATGATTTATTCCATGTATCCTGTCTACTCGATATTGCTAGTAAATAAACTAGAAAGTATATCTATACTGAATTAATTTTCTTTAATACATTATTTGTTATTATTGATGACATACGGTAAGTATCAAGTGTCTATCCCTCAAAATAATGTTGAAATCATTAAAAACAAAATAGGCCCCACAGAATTTTATCTTTAAACTGCAAACCTGCTAGGGCATGTTAACATGACCCACCCAATTCCAGGCATATTATTTTTCCTCATTTTCTCCATTTCATTGGTCTCTAATTGCTTTGGCATATTATCTTTACCTCAATTAAGGCAATTTCCTTCTTTCTCTTATCACATACAAATAAATCTAGCCTTTTATTACTTACCAAAACACTTTTTATTCTGGTGTCCACCTGTTTCTTTTCTATTTTTCTGTACTTCATATAAGGAATATTTTCTGATTTCTTAAATTCTCTTGAATCCATGCTTCTTTGTTATAAGTAAATATTAATATAAGCATCTAGTAGTTTCTTAGGTCTTCCAAAGATGTTATGCCCGAGGATTTATATTTTGATATGTATACTTAAAAAAAATTTTTTTTGAGACAGAGTCTCACTCTGTCACCCAGGCTGGAGTCCAGTGGTGTGATCTGGGCTCACTGCAATCTCCACCTGCCAGGCTCAAGTGATTCTCATGCCTCAGCCTCCTGAGTAGCTGGGATTACAGGTGTGTACCATCACACCCAGCTAATTTTTGTATTTTTAGTAGAGACGGGTTTCCATGTTGCTCAGGCTAGTCTTGAACTCCTGGCCTCAAGTGATCCGCCTGCCTCATATGTATATACTTTCAAAATACATATATATTTTTAAAAATATAAATTACTTCCTTTAAAATGTTTTTTTATGTTACAGCTGGAGCATTGTATTGATTTTTTTAATTACATGTGTGGTAGATTATGCCATCTATGAGTTTCCTTTCATAAAAGTAGAGAGATTCCTACGAATATTAGTTATTAAAAAAAAGCATTGAGACAGATGAGTTGTGAACCACTTTTCTAAATTATTTACATTTATGTTGTTTCAAAATGTCCTATTTTCCATTAGATGGTTGGCCTGTTAGAAATAATTTAATTGATTATTTATCCTTGCCCAGTGTTTGGGATTGGCTTAGTTTTTAATTTCTCTAGCTTATTCTCATCCTTCTTTGTTCTATTCCACTGGAGAACACTCCACATGCGAAGGCTGTGGTTGAGGCCGGGGAGTGTTTGTGGGTCTGTGGAAGGAGAGGCAGTGGGTGAGACCACAGACTCCAGCCAGATGGCCAGTTTGAACCCTGGGTTCATTACTCACTAACTGCAGGTTCTCTGGCTGTTAACCTCTCTGCCCTTCAGGTTCCTCACCTCTAAAATGGGAACAATAATTTATATGAATAAAGTGCTTAGAACAGTGCCTGGCACACAGGAAGTGCTGCACAAGTGTTAGCAGGTGTTATTATTGTGAAATCTTGTTCCTTGCGGGAGTCAGCAGCCAGTTCCTGGTGAACAGCACTGCAGAGGGAGTTGCTTACTCTAGAGCGCCCCTTGTGGACTCCTCTGAGCTGGAAAAGAGAGAACTCTCGAGCATTGATTCGTTCTGAACCCAGCTTTCTTAGGAGCTCAATTAAGGAACAGTTAGCACCCAGCTGGCATATTTTCTAAGCATAGAACCGTTGGCATTCATTCCATGATGCTTAATTTTGTTACTTAGACTGCTTTGTGAGCAGTTAAGTTTCTTCAGTTTCGGTCTGTAGTCTGAATAAAGTATAGTATGACTTCCTTGAATTTCCCCAGGAGGTGACGAGGTGATGGTGTAGTTTATTTAATCAGAAGTGCCAATAAAAAAAAAAAAAAAAAAAAAAAAAAAAGGCTGGACATGGTGGCTCATGCCTCTAATCCCAGCACTTTGGGAGGCCTAGGCGGGTGGATCACTTGAGGTCAGGAGTTCAAGACCAACCTGGCCAACATGGTGAAACCTCGTCTCTACTAAAAATACAAAAATTAGCCAGGCGTGGTGGCTCATGCCTATAATTCCAGCTACTTAGGAGGTTGAAGTGAGAGAATCACTTGAACCCGGGAGAGAGAGGTTGCAGTGAGCCGAGATAGCGCCATTTGCTCTCCAGCCTGGGTGATAGAGGAGACTCCATCTCAAAACAAACAAACCAAAAAACAGAATATGGCTATTTTGTGATGTCTAGAAAACAAAACAGTTTGCTTCATATTCAGTTTCCTCTGTCTTCAAGGGGCAACTGGGGATGGAAGTGTGTGAGACCCAGGAAGGGGAAGGAATGAGGACGCTTGGCCAGGCCAGAGGCTGCTGCAGCACCAGCCCCAGCGCCAGTGCCATTTCTACCACTTCCTCCCCTTTACAGAGCTGCTGCAGTACTGCCTCGGGGGGAGAGGAGAGAGAAGGCTCAGACCTGTTACTTTCCTTTAAGTTCTCCCTTTCAAGCTCCATTTTGTGCCAACCAAGTAGAGTCTTCCTGGGTTAAAAAGCCTTCAGGGAGAGTCTTGATAGGCAACTTTCAGAAAAAGGTACTGTCCCAAGCAGTGCAGTCAGGGCAAACCAGTTTCTCAGACCCAATCACGTGGTGATCATTTGCCTTGCCAGGCCTTACCCGACTTGCCTTTTGCTAGTGGTGACCTGAATGTCTTGCTTATGTCATTTGTCTGGATTTGATGACTAACACTATCTTCTTAAAGGCTTAACTTTTCATGTCTGTTTCTGCACCTACCCAAATCTCCAGAGGAACTTTCAGAAGGTAATTGTTTTTATTTCCTAGATACACCAAATAGAACTATATTTAAGATCTTTCAGTACCTCAAAATGAATACTTGCCCAGATAATGTTTAAGATGAAGATACGGTATTTGTTTTGTTGTTGTTTATGGTTTCCCCCTCATATTTACATTTTTTCCCCAGGAAACACACTTCCAAACTAAGTTTATGAGGTTCTCCAAGGATATGACATTTTGTGGGTGAAATCAATGATTAAATATTCAGTTTCATAGATAACATTTAAAAGAACAATAAAAATAATTAAGCTTTATGAATATATCCCCAAGAAAACATTTCTTTTTAAACTTATTGACATAGCTAAGTGAGAAAATGTACATACTTACCAGAAGATGGAATTGATATTGGTGTGTTTTCTTTCTTTGTATTTTAAAACACTTTAAAAAAAAATAAAGGTTAAGAAAAAAGGTTGCATATGTCAGTTCATTGTCTTAACAAATGCTCTTCATATTTTATATATATGTTTATATTTGAGACAAAGTCTCTCTCTGTTGCCCAGGCTGGAGTGCAGTGGTGTGATCTCAGCCTACTGCAACCTCCAACTCCCAAGTTCAAGTGATTCTCCTGCCTCAGCCTCCAAAGTAGCCGGGACTACAGGCACAAGCCACCACGCCTGGCTAACTTTTTGTATTTTTAGTAAAGGTGGGGTTTCACCATGTTGGGTGGGCTGGTCTCGAACTCCTGACCTCAAGTGATCTGCCCGCCTCAGCCTCCGAGTGCTGGGATTACAGGCGTGAACCACCGCACTTGGTCATATATTACTTAAATGATTAGAGCAGAGCTGTAAAAATAAGAAGGAACTTAAGTAAAAAGTAATTTGAAAATAATATTCTTATAACTTTTTTTCTGGAGTGTTTTTCTGAGGTCTCAATGGAAGGAGAAACAGGAGTTTGAACTATCTCTAGATGCCTCAGAGGCACTGGACACAGTTTTCCTCATTTTGTCTCTCAGAGTCCTGGCCAATCAGAAACATTTGGCAGCCATAGAGCAAATCTTATTTTATATAGAATGAACCCTTTTAAGAGGGAGAAAATAAAAACCCGTATCTAGCAAAGAGATTAATTTTAGGAGCTGCAGAAAAAAATAATGTTATAAACAATATGGTCAAGAACAAGGCTCACGCCTGTAATCCCAGCACTTCGGGAGGCCAAGGTAGGTGCATCACCTGAGATCAGAAGTTTGAGACTAGCCTGACCAACATGGTGAAACGCCATCTCTTATCTAAAAATACATCTAAAAATACAAAATACATCTAAAAATACAAAAATTAGCCAGGCATGGTGGTGCATGCCTGTAATCCCAGCTTCTCAGGAGGCTGAGGCAGGAGAATTGCTTGAACCTGGGAGATGGAGGTTGCAGTGAGCTGAGATAGAACCATTGTACTCCAGACTGAGCAACAAGAGCGGAAAATAAATAAATAAATAAATACATACATACATACATAAATAAATAAAACAAAGAGCCACTTTAAGCTTGTTTAAAGTTATAAGATATTGAATCACAGTAAAAACATAAAAACTGGATATGTATTTTTAAACATATCCTAAGGAAACTTATCTTAAATAATTAATAAACTGGTTTTGGCTTTAACCATACTAGACAGAATACATTCAGTATAATGCTCAAATTCTGTGAACTGCATCTCTGTAGTTTGTTGTGTGTGAATAACAGGATGAAAAATGCTTAGAACATTCAATGAGCCACTCAAGGATAAATTCAACTCTGCTGCCATCTGCTAAGGTAGTCACTTGAAAAGTTGAAGATAATTTCGTGAATTTGTTCTAAATAAACTTCTTACTCTCACATATTCTGCTCCTGCTGTTCTCTGTAGACAAGGAGGAATTTGTTGGCTATGGTCAGAAGTTCTTTATAGGTAGGTGATAATACGAGGTGGGTCTCTGTCACTTGTTAAATTACGTTTCCAAGCCTGACACTGTTTTGAAAGCTTCTTTTGCTGATGGACATTTCCAAACCTGTTCCTCGTTCTAGTTTCCTTTTCTTTCTGTCCTTTATTCTTGTCAATATTCTGATCTATTAATTATTCATTGTTATTCATCTAATTTCCACTGGGTATCTATTAATTACTCACCAAACACAAATCTTTTTGTTTTCTTTCAGACTGTTTCATAACCTATTTATCTTACACTAAAGAGACAAAGTCTCCGACTTTTAAACTTACTTCTTATGGCCACATTTCTATAGTCTGTCACCTGGGCAGAGTTTTTTGTAGGACCAGGTACCACTCATCTAAAACCGCTCTGGGCTTCCTTCTATAGGGAGGCAGGGGAAGACTAGCAGAGCTGCAGGGGCTCTAAATTAGAAGGTTGGTTCCCAAGCTGGATGCATTTTGGAATCATCAGGGGAGTGTGAAAAAACAAAACAAAACAAAAAACAAAAAACGAAAACAAGGGGCCACTTTTCTGTATTGCTTTCAGAATCATTCAGCCTAAAAGCTGTCAGGTAGAGCTGAGCAGAGTACGCAGCTACACAAAGGTGGAGAGTAAGGAGCATGAGCAGGGTAAAGAAGGCATCTGTGCAGGGGACAATGGTAGCCTGGTGCAGGTTGTCAGAGCCAGAGTAAAATCAAGAGGTCCACTGCCATCACTTGGCCTCTAATGCCCAACAGGCTTTACAAAGATGCCCGCCTCATCCAGCTTGGGCTCTGACACTTTCTGCGAGGCGATTGACATTATCTGTCCCCTATCTTGCACACTTAAGTGCTCTTGATTGATATGATAAGCAAATGTATTGAGGACAACAAGGACCAGGGTTCTCACTGTTAGAGAAGGGAGTTATAAACATGGAAAGGGGAAGTCTAGAATGAATCCTCTAGTGTTGGATTGACATTGTAGGTACTGGTGTGAACTCATGGTTTTCAATATATAGACATACAAATATAGATTGAAGTGTGCATGTGTATTTATATGTACACATAGAGTTGCTAACTGTCTACTGAGAAGACCTGCAAACAGCTCTGAAGATACCAGAAAGTCCCATGATTCACAAGGCAGATGAAGCAGGAATCTAGGAGCTTAGAAATCATGATCCATGTGTCCAACTTTGCACTGACCACACAGTCCTAAGCAACCACCTAATCTATCTGTGTCTTAGTGAAACCACCTGAAAAATGTGAAAAATGAGCCTGCTCCACTGTTTCTGCCCTGGCCCAAGCCACCCTCATCCCTCATTCAGACCACTGCAGTAGCTTCCTAACTGCTCTCCCCTGAGGCCACACTTGCTCTCTCTACGTTTACACCAACCAGAGGAGTCTTTCAGAAACATGAATCCAATCATGCCACCGCCAACAGCTTCCCGTCACACTTCCACAACAATCCAACACTTTTCAGAGGCCCTATGTGATCTGGCTCCAGCCACTTCCCCCTACCCTGTTTCATACTCCCTGTTGCTTACTGCCCTGCAGCTACACATGTTTCCTTGCTGTTCCTCAAATGCTCCAAGCACAGTTCGTTTCTCTGCACCACTGCACTTGCAGTTCCCTTGACCTGGCTTGCCTGTCTCCTCAGAGGCTTCCTGATCTGGCTCCCTGCCTTCCTCCAGATGTCTGCTCAATGCCAACCTTTCAGAGATACTCTAACCTTACTGCCTATCTAAAAAAGCACCCCCATCAGTCTCTATCTACCTCGTCTTCTTCTAAGTACTTATTTTTTTTTCCTCTAATTTTTGTCTCTCCTCTTCTACAAAATGCAGATTTCATGAGAAAGTGGCCTTGGATTAGTTGAGCCCTCTCTCCCCAGCACCCAGGACAATGCCTGGCCCAGAGCAGGTGCGAGATGGGCTAGCCCAGGGGGCATTTTCATATGTTTCCCTTGTATGACTTCCTGTCTTCTAACTTCAGACAGACGTGACTATATTAACGAACACTTTAGGATCATGGTTGCTACATATTTCATCAGGCGTGAGGCTACAAGTGATCTCTCCTGTCTGGTTCTTATGTTTTGTGCACTTCCCCTCCCTAGCTGGCTTCCGCCGCAGCATGCGCCTGTGTCGCAGGAAGTCTCACCTCAGCCCGCTGCATGCCAGTGTGTGCTGCACCGGCAGCTGCTACAGTGCAGTGGGTGCCCCTTACGAGGAGGTGGTGAGGTACCAGCGACGCCCTTCAGACAAGTACCGCCTCATAGTGCTCATGGGTATGTCCCAGCATGCACTCTCTCTCCTCCTCCTTGAGGAGTTTTCCTTCTAGATTCAGGCGTCTCATATTGGGAATGATGGTAAAAGTAGAACTCTTTATAGACCCCCATACAAATACCTTTTTTAAAAAACAAAATAAAACCATTGTACTGTGGGTTTATAAGTAACATTTTATTGTATCAAGCTTTTTAAAAAATCTACAAGTGAATGTGGTATGCCATGGTGTCCATGAACTATATAGTTACTTGTTATATAACAAGTATTATGATGTCGTTATGACTGAGATTTTTTTTTTTTTGCCTGCTTAGAATTGTTCTGTAAACATAGATGAGTGTTTCCCCAGGCAGATCATTAACCTGTATCATGAAAATAAATTCTTAACGTCCGTTTCCCTGAGAAATGTGTTAAATTCTTCAAGTCCATTCTCCTAAGAAATTTGTAATTACCTCATTTAGAAAAGTAACATCTTCTGGACTGTATCTTTGGTGCTTTGTAAAGATCATGGCAAATATAGTGCAGGAGTGACCTGCTTTTGTGCCCATGACTTTTGCAAAGCTGGTCCCTGTAGCAGTAGCAACTTGTATCCTACTGCCTTCCTGTCTGCGTGTTTAGCTCCATGAGCAAGGCAGGTCCCTGTAGAGCAGAAAGGTGTGCCTTACGGCTGGGACCAGCGATATCATATGCAGGCCCCATTGTAAAATGCAAATGCAAGGGCCGCTGGTTAAAACATTATCAAGGATTTCAAGATACAATAGCAGATAATTCATCCAAGCACAGTATCCTTCTAAGCATGGGCCCTGTGTAACTGCACAGGTTCTATACCCACGAAGGCAGCCCTGCCTCCAGCTGGACATGGGGGTGCTTACTCAATCACCTGTCAGGAATGTACCCCTGAATTCTGTAAGTCACAGAACCTATAATTGTCGAGGCTGGTTTCTGGTTGTGACTTGATAAAAACTTCATTTGAAAAGGAAAGGCAGAGCTCTGTGATTCTCTAAAATGAGACCAGCTAATTCTCATGGCATTCAACATTAGATAGAGTTTGCTGGGGGTCAGGTTCCTGCGATTCCTTACCTCATTCCTGAATGTTGAAGCAATGTGGGTTATTCCATGGGTCACTAGAAAAATTCCCAAAAGTTTTCTGGGGTTCTTCCAATTTATGAGAAAGGAAGTTACATAATTTCCCTAAAAATATTTGCTCTCAAGTTTCTTCAATAGAAGGACTAAAATGATTATTCCATCGCATAATTATATTTATCCACATCTGATGATTTCTGTGTGTGACTTTTTATGTTTAGGACCCTCTGGTGTTGGAGTAAATGAGCTCAGAAGACAACTTATTGAATTTAATCCCAGCCATTTTCAAAGTGCTGTGCCACGTATGTTTAGTTTTGCTTTCATAATGGTTTGTGTTTTGGTAAAACTTTCTTTGCTCATCTCATTTAACTATGTCATTCCATCTTTGTTGTAAAAGTACACAACACCAGGGATAGTTCTTAAGTATTTCTAACCATATTTATTTTAATAAGGAAAATTGGTTTATTGGCATGTAGGCTGCTGGCTTTTAAATGGGCTTTTTTCTATTTCTTAACATGGATGGCCTTTCAGGCAAACTAATAGTTAGCAATAATAGCTAACATACACCCAGTACTTACTATCTAAAAATTGATGTATGCAATACAACTTTATATAAATTTATGAGTATGATTATACAATACACAACTGTTTTAGAAATGGTGTTTTCTGGCTGGGTGGAGTGGCTCACTCCTGTAATCACAGCACTTTGGGAGGCCGAAGTGGGTGGATCTTCTGAGGTCAGGAGTTCAAGACCAGCCTGGCCAACATAGTGAAACCCCATCTCTACTTAAAATACAAAATTTAGCTGGGTGTGGTGCTGCATGCCTGTAATCCCAGCTACTCAGGAGGCTGAGACAGAATCGCTTGAACCTGGGAGGCAGAGGTTGCAGTGAGCCGAGACGGCGCCATTGCACCCCAGGCTGGGTGAGAGAGTGAGACTGACTCAAAAAAAAAAAAAAGTGTTTTCTTATTTTCTTTTACTCATAACTCCTCTGTTTCTCCTAAACTCCCCCTTCACTACTACCAGCTCCAAACCAACTCCTAAAACACAATCTTCCAGACTTTATGTAGAGTTGTGTGAATTTTTCACCCATTTAGAGTTGTTACATGAGGTTTTTTTTTAAGCTTTAAGACATTTGAGAGCTGCAATTCTAAAAATAGAAGAAATTATTTGTTTCATACTGAGATTCATCCTTAAAATCACTCTAAGAAAAGCTGTTTTATTGTAAAAATAGAAAAGATCAAGACTTGAGATAGAAATCCTGATTTCAAGAAAATAGAAAGTTAATAATGCATGTTTATAATAATGTATAATAATGCATAGTTTCTAATATGTGTAAAAGGAAGTTAAAATTTTGACTGAGGCACTAAGATGCACATCTTTAAATAAGGAATGTGAAAACAAGTTAAACTCCTCACACATCTCGAAGGTATAAAAGGCTTGGGGAGGGAGATTCCTGAGGGCGTTTCAGGGAGGCTTTTATTGGAGAGAGCCGTGCTGCGTGTTCCAGACCCGCTGAGTGTGGGAAGAGTGTGCGGGTGTGCTTGCTCCCCTCTCCCCTCAAGGCAAGACAGAGGAACCTAGGGGGACCACTTAGAGAGCTTTCTTTGTGTCCCCTGAACTTTGGGGGACACAGAAGAATGGTGTCCAAATTATACCTGAAAAATCCAAAGGAGGAGAGCTTACAGGAAGTGGCCAATGGCTATAATTTGGGAAGTAGCTGTCCTCATAGGGTCCATCACAGCTAGACTTGTGATGTTGCCCAAGGAGCAGATCTGGGCAGGTAATGTATAAAAAAGTCAGCCCAGGGTTATATGATTCCTGCCCAGGAGGAAGCCTGAGGAGAAAAAGGCCAAAAGTGGACTCCCAAATATATCTGGCTTTAGAAGGAATCACAGATGACGAACTGGAATAGGAATGGGCTTGAGAGGCCTTGTGGTGGTGGTGATAGGGTTTGCAAAATAGCCCAATATATGGTTTAGGAGAGAAAGAGCCAGATTTAAGCATCTGCCAAATCTAAAGAAAGCCAATAGCAGCCAGAATCAGTATTTGCCAAACCAGAACCTTCCTTCCTGCTTTCCTCTCCCTCCCCGCACTCTAGCCTTAGAGAGTTCTAAACCAGTGGAAGTGAGATTTATCGAGGGGAGGGAGAAGCAGGAGCAGTAGAAATACAATGAAAGGAAAGAGAAGTGACTCATACTCTTGTCTGGCTTCTCTGAGCGTAGGCTTCCCCGGTGCAGCAAATTTGAGCCAGATGTGTGGAGAAGCAGCCTAAAATCTAAGTGAAGTTTATAATTTTGATGATTATGTGGGAATGGAATTTTAATTAGTCAGTTGAGACTGGCTGATGAAAATGAAATTGTGGCATGAGTGATGATAGACTTTTAAAATTAAACCTGAGTGAAAGAGTCATGGAAACTGCTAGTTGTTTTTTTTTGTTTTTTTTTTTTTTTAAAGACGGAGTCTCGCTCTGTCGTCCAGGCTGGAGTGCAGTGGCACGATCTCGGCTCACTGGAACCTCTGCCCCACGAGTTCAAGCGATTCTCCTGCCTCAGCCTCCCAAGTAGCTGAGATTACAGGCACCCGCCACCATGCCCAGCTAATTTTTATAGTTTTGTAGAGATGGGGTTTCACCATGTTGGCCAGTCTGTTCTCGAACTCCTGCAACTCAAGTGATCTGCCCACCTCAGCCTCCCAGAGTGCTGGAATTACAGGCGTGAGCCACCGCGCCTAGCCAGGAAACTGCTAGGATTTTATGCAGGGGCTGGGGAAGCTCTTGTCTCACAGAAGGGCCGTGGGAGACCAAGAAGTTGCTTTATGATCGCGTCCCATAGGCTGTGCTTTCTGAAGTACTGCTTTCATGTACAGGAATGGGCATTAATCTCAAAACCAAAAACTACCACAGAAATCACCGTTTTCCTTTTCTGTGTGTTTTTTGTTTGTTTGTTTGGTTTGTTTTGTTTGAGATGGAGTCTCACTCTGTTGCCCAGGCTGGAGTGCCATGATCTCAGCTCACTGCAACCTCACCTCCTGGGTTCAAGCGATTCTCCTGCCTCAGCCTCCTGAGTAGTTGGGATTACAGGTGCATGTCACCATGCCCAGCTAATTTTTGTATTTTTAGTAGAGATGCGGTTTTACCATGTTGGCCAGGCTGGTCTTGTACTCCTGACCCCAGGTGATCCACCCACCTTGGCCTCCCAAAGTGCTGGGATTACAGGCGTGAGCCACCGCCCCTGGTCAAAATCACTATTTTCTGATAGTCTGAATAAAAATAAAATGCCCACAGAATATAGAAGAATTTTAAGAATGCCAATGTAGAATTTTAATCATTCAAAATGAGAAAATACTCTCATATTTTGCTTTTTAAATGGAAGTTTTAAGCTTAAAATGGATACCTCAAGTTATGCATCAATTCACAGACTTTAACCTACCATATGAATGTTAGTCCAATGGAAGCAAAGGAGAAGGAGTCATCTTGGGTTTAGATTGACGTAATTCACTATCACCTGAGAGCTATAAAGTTTCACTAGAATTTTGTTTTAAGTAGGAAGCTGTGGGAGATGTGGTGTAACTGTAGGAACTCTAAGGATCTGATGAGAGGCTTGAATAAGGAAAATACAAAAATGACCCCAAGATGACATTTGCTTTTAGACCCCCTTGAAGGTTGGTAACTCCTTTGATAATTTAAGGCTGGTTTCGAGCTCCTACTTGATCATTTCCATGTATTGATATCATCAGATGTTGATCTATTTCGTCCTTAAACTTTGTCAGATGCAAATACACAAATTCTGTATAAATAAGGGAATTGGTGGTAATGTAGATTAAGGGACTAGCTTTATAGTATATAGGATGCAGAGTTGAAACTGTCTTACACGTCTTTGTGTTTTCAGAACCTAACATGATACTTGGAACATAGTAGGCACTCAGTACACACTAGTTGAATACATGAATGAGCAGACAACAAATAACTTTTAGATATTTGATGAATTCTTATATTCCATATGACCTGTCACTATTTAAGTTGAAGAGTCTGTAATCAAAGTGGCCATATCAAAGAATCAGACTGAATCTAGACACAGCTAATCTTTCCCTCCTAGAGATCCCTAAAACGAATCACCACTCACTTGGGTATTAATACATCTGGTCAAGATTGCAGAATGTCATGGGCTTTCTCCATTTCAAATTTGAGCACCTATTGTAAAAAACATTCATCTAGGAGGAGTCAGAACACATAGGTTCTAATTTCAACTTCATTTTTCATCAGTCTTATGAATGTGAGCAAGTTTCTCCAAAAGCTTTACTTATGAGTAAAATATAGATATTAACAGTTTACCTAAGATAAGAGTGTGGAAGATGAAATGAGATAATGGGAAATGCACTATCCAAATGTAAGATATTATTGGTATTGCTACCTGGGAGCCTTTAGGCATCTAAAGGTTCACACATAATTCACTAGCACTTGTTTTGAAGTAATAACAGGTGTTACCTTAGGTCTTTCTTATGTTGGCTTAATACCTAGTGCATTCTTTTTCACACCATACGTACTCAATAAAGGTTTATAGACTCACTGATTTTGATATAAGAACTTATCACCAATTCAGGCTTCTTTTTAGTTCTAGCATTTTATCTAATTGATTATATATTCATTTATTTATTTTGATTAGATATCTTTATTCAAATGTATATTGGTAATCAAAGAATTTTGAAGACACCGAAACCTTTCATTCCCTTTTTTTTGATAGACACTACTCGTACTAAAAAGAGTTATGAAATGAATGGGCGTGAGTATCACTATGTGTCCAAGGAAACATTTGAAAGCCTCATATATAGTCACAGGTAAAGTGGAGCTTCAGAAGCTGATTCTTGCCTCTTGTTGTTTTACATTCAAAATAGATTCCCTATTTTTATGTATTTTCCAAAGCTCCTGGGTAATTCCTTTTGTTTCTGAGGAGTTAAGCATGAAATGTACATTGATATATCAGCATACCAACTCACTAGCTTTGGAAAGGGAGCAGAATGGAGTTTGCAAACCTTGGAGAATTTGAGGAAATACATAAACTCTAGATATGCTCATTTTGTTCACCTCTTGAATATCTATTCATTTTTTCTGTGCTAATAAAGTCCACATATTTATATTCAACTCTAGTACAGTTTATCCTCATGTTACTACTAATAATATTTTCTTTGTAGAAAGCGTTCTGTTTTGTTTGGCCTGCCCTTGCAGGATGCTGGAGTATGGTGAGTACAAAGGCCACCTGTATGGCACTAGTGTGGATGCTGTTCAAACAGTCCTTGATGAAAGAAAGATCTGCGTCATGGACTTAGAGCCTCAGGTGGGTCCATGGTGGAATATTTATGTCCCCAAACAATGAATGCATATCATCCATTTTTTGTGCACATGCTGTAGGTTATAGTTGAGACATTTATTCTGTTAGTCTTTTAAGAATAAGGCCATTTCTCATATCCAAGATCTTACTTAATGTGTCAATTTAAAACATTTTGCTTTTAGTTGGGAAAGAAGTCTTGCTTCTCATACAGAAAAGCAGAACTGAGTGGGTGGTCACAAAGAGAAGCAAGAATCTTTCTTGCTTTAACCTTGATCACAAAGGCATCAAGGTCACTTCTTGTGGAGTGAATAAGATGTTGCTTTGTACAAGGAGGTGAGGTTTCTATGTTGTCATATCTGTGGCTACCTTTCTGAGACCACGTGTAGAATGGAGCAGGGGTGAGCAAGTTAAGGTAAGATAAAGAACATGCAATCCATAGGCCCAATTTTTGTGATCTTTGTATTTTCTTCGTGTATGTGTGTGTGTGTGTGTGTCTGTGTGTCTGTGTTTGTTTTGTTTTTTGAGACAAGGTCCTGCTCTGTCATCCAGACTAGAGTGCAGTGGCGTGATCTTGGCTCACTGCAACCTCTGCTTTCTGGGTTCAAGTAATTCTCATACCTCAGCCTGCCTAGTAGCTGGGACTACAAGTGCAAGCCACCATGCCTGGTTAATTTTTGTATTTTTAGTAGAGACAGGGTTTTGCCATGTTTGCCAGGCTGGTCTGGCAATGGAACTCCTGGGCTCAAGTGATCCACCTGCCTTGGCCTCCCAAAGTGCTGGGATTATAGGCATGAGCTACTGTGCCCGGCCATGTTTTCTTTGTCATTAGAAATACACTTTGTGTGCTAGAGAATCAGAGGAAAAGAGATGGCAGTAGTATCCAATGTGAGATAATAGCAAGAGGAAAGGGAAGTGAAGGTGAAACAGAGCTGATCCATCTTGAGAGTCTGTCTTTGTCATATGAGATCATGTACAGAATCCTACTCTCAGTAAATGAGATTCTTTCATGTATAGACTGTTGCTCAGCTAGTAAGATTTCAATTGCTAGTCACGGCTAGTAAGAGTCAGGATTTGACCTTAATTTTGATTCTAAAACTCCATCTTCAAATTATTAAAATGTTCATTTGTTTTTAAGAATTGAGCAGTTGGGGGCACATGAGATGATACTCTAAAAATAATTGCTAATTTCTGGTCTTAGAAATTTTGAGAAGCTTCATGTTGACTCTAGAAAGTTAGGACTTCTGTTTTTAAATGTGCATTTAGGTCAGGTGCAGTGGCTCATGCCTATAATCCCAGCACTTTGGGAGGCTGAGATGGGAGGATTTCTTGAGGCCAGGTGTTTGAGACCCCACTGGGCAACATAGTGAAACCCCATCACTACAAAAAATAAAAAATAAAAAAAAATTAGCTGGGGCTAGGCGTGATGGCTCATGCCTGCAATCCTAGCACTTTGGGAGGCTGAGGCAGGCAGATCACCTGAGGTTAGTAATTCCAGACCAGCCTGGCCAACATGGCGAAACCCCATCTCCACTAAAAATACAAAAATTAGCTGGGCGTGGTGGCACAAGCCTGTAATTCCAGCTACTAGGGAGGCTGAGGCACGAGAATTGCTTGAACTGGGAAGGCGGTGGTTGCAGTGAGCAGAGATCCCACCACTGCACTCCAGCCTGGGCAACAGAATGATATTCTGTCTCAAAAACAAAACAAAACAAAACAAAATAGCTGGCATGGTGGCATGTGCCTCTGGTCCCAGCTACTAGGGAGGCTGAGATGGGTGGATTGTTTGAGCCTGGGAAGTTGAGGCTACCGTGAACCGTGATTGCACCACAGCACTCCAGTCTGGGTGACAGAGCAAGACCACGTCTCAAAACAAACAAAAAATAAGTGTGCATTTGAATTTTCTGTGTAGGATATTCAAGTGGTTCGAACTCATGAACTGAAGCCCTATGTCATATTTATAAAGCCATCGAATATGAGGTGTATGAAACAATCTCGGAAAAATGCCAAGATTATTACTGACTACTTTGTGGACATGAAGTTCAAGGTAAGAGCAAGTCAAAAATTACTGTATTGCTTTCAGTGACTTCTGCGTGGGAGAGATCTGGGTTGGGTCAGGCCAAGGATCTCTGATCTCGTCCTCCTCCTCCTTTTTGACCCCCTCCCCAAAAGGCCCTCAATAATATGGTTTACTCTGGTTTTATTTTACAAACAAAACAAAACAAACAAACAAACAAGAAACGCAAAATTTAAAACTGTATTGTTTCTACAGGATCTGTGTTAGAGAATGTAATTTTTGTTTCTAATGGATAATGCCCTTATGATTTATCCTTTTGGAGGGACATCACTTACAGATATAAAAATAAAGTTTAATAAATGCTATGATGCTACCCTTATTTTTTTCTTTCTTATTTTTTTGGGTCTAGCTAAAAAAAAAAAAAAAAAAAAAAAAAATCCTTGAGCCATAGTTTGCAAAGCCAAACAGAAATTGGGCATATATGAACCTGGTATTTGTATTTTAAACAGATTATCTTTTACTTAAAAGCTTACTTTAAAAATGCTCAGTGAGTATATCTCATCTGTAAAATGATGATGGTAATAATAGAGGGGGCAAGCCAGGTGAAATTAATCAGTGATCTCATCCTAGAACAAGTGATTTTTTTCCAGTTGCATACATATATTTTACATGAAATACACTTTAAATATTGTGAGTCATAACATGCATTCAGTAAGGTGTATAGAGTGTACAGTTTAATGAGTTTTTAGGTGTGTATGCACCCAGATAACCGTCACCTAGATTAAGATATTACAGCCATTTATTTTGTGTGTGTGTGTTTGTGTGTGTGTGTGTGTGTGTGTGTGTATGTGTGGTAAAAATACATAAAACTTACCATATTAACTGTTTTAAGTGTACAGTTCAGTGTTAGTATTTAGCGTTAAGTATATTCACATTGTTGTGAAACAGATCTCCAGAATTTATTTACTTGGCAAAATTGAAACTAAAACTATGAATGATTCACTAAATATTTGTATGTCATGCTTGTCCAAGGGCCATGCTAATCTGCATTGTTTCAGTTTTAGTATATGTGCTGCCAAAGCAAGCACAGGTATCTTTAAATTATCCTTTCTCTTATTATTTTTATTTTCATATTTTTTTCAATGATTCTGGAGGTCTGATTTTCCAGTTTGCCTTGTGAACAGTGGAGTCCATGAATGTATTTGCTGAGTCTTATGGGCATTTAAAATTGTTCTCATTTTTATGGCAGTCTAAACAAATTAACAAAATTGTTTCTGGATCATATGTATGGTCACTTTGTAAAGCCACAAGATTTTGGTGGCTGCATTTGTATTTGTGTTTCAGATTGAACTGGTGACAAGTGGTACTATTTTTCGTGAACTAATAAGAAAATAACAGCAATGAATTTAATGCATTAGTGCCAAGTGAAGGCCAATTTACCTTCATTAAATGAATATTTCACAATAGTAGAAACAGTAATACAACTGGCTTATACCATCCTCGTGTTGAAAGTGGCCATTTTGTATCTTTAAAATAATGTTATTCCTATCAGATTAATGTTCACTTGAAATTTATGTTTAAATTTTATTTAAACTGGTACATTTTCTTTGGTTTTATGTTGTATATGGTTAGAGTTTCAAGTGTTTAGGGAGGAGTAAAATAAGTTCATATGGGAAGTTGAGGGGAGTAATCTGTCTGCAAACTATTACTAAATTTTGCAAAACATGACCAGACATTAAGATTAAAGATTAAAACATAGGTTTTGTAGTTTAGAAGACATTTATTGGACCTCATTTTTTTAAATAAAAACTTCAGTCTTTTATTATTTTAAAAAAATTACAAATTAAAATTTCTTTTATCTCAGTAATACATTTCTAAGAAATAAAGGATGACATACTGTGGATAGTGATATATTTTTCCCAGCTTTGCTTATGCTTTACATTAATTTGGAAGGATATGCTTATACCTGTTATAATAATTACATTTTCTCTACAAAACTTAGCTGAGCATGATGGTATGTGCCTATAGTCCCAGCTACTCGGGAGGCCTAGGTGGGAGGATCACTTGAGTCTGGGAGGCAGAGGCTGCAGTGAGCTGAGATGATGCCACTGCATGCCAGCCTGGGATAGAGTGGGACCCTGTCTAAAAAAAATAATAATTTTATCTATATTTAGCAACATTCTTTCAATTAACAGAGGGTAAAAAAAATTACTATTTTCTAGTTAGCTAGCTTTGTAGAATTTTGAGAAAATATGTTTTAAACATTATTAAAAATCATCTGTGCAAAATTTGCGGACCTTACTGTTTTTATAAGTAGTTTCACGACTGAATGTAACAGCATAACAAACTATTTTTTCCATTTGTCCAATTAAGTCTGTACTATCCATATTTTTCTATTTCTCCTAAAGGATGAAGACCTACAAGAGATGGAAAATTTAGCCCAAAGAATGGAAACTCAGTTTGGCCAATTTTTTGATCATGTGATTGTGAATGACAGCTTGCATGATGCATGTGCCCAGTTGTTGTCTGCCATACAGAAGGCTCAGGAGGAGCCTCAGTGGGTACCAGCAACATGGATTTCCTCAGATACTGAGTCTTAATGAGACTTCTTGTTTAATGCTGGAGTTTTAACACTGTGCCCTTGTTACAGCGATCCACAGTTGCAATCTAAAACAGCAGTATTTGACCCATTATAATGTGTACAACTTTAAAAGTGCAGTAGTTTATTAATTAATCTTATTTGAAAAAAATTTTATTGTATGGTTATGTAGTTACCTATTTGGCTCTTAAAAATTTTTTTTTCCTTTATCTCATATGCAGCTGTAGTAGAAATATGAATAATGTTAAGTCACTGAGTATGAGAACCTTTTGCAGATTTCATATCTTTTAAAGATTTAAATAAAGAGCTTTCCTAAATATAATAAGCAATATTTAACTTCAGAAATTGTATTTTACTCTATGAAACGTGTTTTATGAAAACATCTTTTACCAAAAGTGCTTACTTAATTCAGCAAGAAAGGTTTAATATGCACATTTCACATCTAAAATCAAAACCTACAAAAAACTGCACTGCCTTCACTATTTACAAATCAGCCTACAAGGAAAAAATTATTCTCATCAGAGGTGTGACAAACACGAATTTTCCTTACAGCCAATATCTACATGCATGCCTAAATTAGAAAAGGCAATGGATTAGTCCTGGAGACCTATATATAGAAGAATCACAAGATTGAAACCGTGTCTCAGAGTTAAAGAAACCAGGGACTAACAGAAATTCTTGAGCGTGCAGGACAGCAGATAAAAAACAATTTGCTAAAACGCCTAAACTTCTTCCATTGTGAGATTAAAAAACAAAATAAAGCAAACTGGCTGAAATTGGTTAGGACTAACACGGATGGCTACCTGAAGTCTGTACAAAATGAGCTTGCTGGCCTTACAGCTCGAGTCTTCCCCCGTGTTTCATACTGACTCCCTCCAAAATTTGCACATGCGACCCATGAAGGGACATGAAGAGGTAACCGCGAACGCCAAAAGATTTTCCAGATGGCTTCTTTCCTTCCACCAATCATTTACTAATCCCAGAATCCATTCCCTAAACCTTTTCTAATAAAAATACTGTCTTAAAGCCAGCACAGGGAGACAGATTAGAGCTATACTCCTGTCTCCTTGTTAGTTGACTCGCAATAACAACTTTTCTCAAAAAACCAGCATCATAATATTGGCTTCTGTGCATATAGGGCAACAAACCCCGTTTGTTTGGTAACAAGATTAGGATGCCATTACAAAGTCCTGTTTCTCTTTCTTCCCCCAGATTTGAGATTTCCAGGCGCTTTCCCTGTCCCTGTATCTGTTCATCTTCTGCATCATTCTCTTCTCCATATCCACACCATTCTTCCATCTTTCCCATCTCTTAACTGTAAAATAGAATGCATGATTCAAAATATTTGTAGTTCTGTTACTTAAAGTGAAAGTTATCTTAAAAAAAAAACCTAACCAAATAAAACTATGCAAATTAAGTAGTTTGTAGTGATATTTATGTGAGGTCGGATTTGATTTTAAGGTTCTTCAAGAAAAAGTTTTTCCAAATTTGATTTACACAGTTGTGGGACGAAGGGTAAGCAATCGGAGAAAATGTGAGAATTGCCTATATTAATACACATCCACACACCCAGGCCCGCACAGACTCGTTGGTCCTAGAGAGTAAACACATTCGTCCCAAACCCAGCAATGCTTGGCAGGGCAGAGGCGGGCGGGGACCTGGCTCACGGGGAGGCGGCCTCGCCAGGCGCCACAAAGCCCCGGCGTCCCGCAGGCTGCAGCGTCCCGGGGAGCTGGGCTCGGGCCGCCGGCGGTTGCGCCGGGGAAGCTCCGCGGGGAGAGCACCATGAGGGCTGACTCGGGGGCTCGGCTGCAGGAGGGCCACCTGGTGAGCGGCGAGGGGCGCGTCGGCCTCGAGGGGTGGCGGGTAAACAGCTACACTTGGCGGGGTGGGGGTGGGTGTGTGGGGGGGGCGCTAACGAGCTGGGGATCACTAAGGGAGAGCCTTGCTCATGGGGTGCGCGCGTCCGCCCCTCCAGCATTCACAGGAGTGGGACGGAGACCCAGGCGAGGCCGGGACCGAACTCCCGGAGTAGGGGAGAGAGGCCTGGCATGAAGTTTGCGGGGACCTGAGCCCGCGTTGCCACGACGACGCCTCACTTCTCTGAGGCCCAGCGCCCGGCGGGTGCTGGGGCTTCCAGCCAGGCCTCTCATAGACTCCCCCTCCGAGAGGGCAGTAGCTGCCTAGAAAAGATCGTTGTTTGCCTGCGGAGTCCTTTAACCAAGGTCTTCCCTCACGCCTCGCTCCCCGCAAACAAATCACCGCGACCACTCAGGAAACCACGGGAAAGCTGCGATTGCAGCGCCACGGTCGCCGAATCTCTGCTCCTGGGCACATTACCCCAACTCAGAGGCCCCTTTTTTGGCAGGGCTAGCCTGGACTGGCCAATCCAGGTCCCTGCGCGCCTCTCACCCCAACTTACCCACCGGGCGCTGCGCGCCGGGTACTAGCCTGGCGGCGCTGCCCGATGACGCATTGCGCCTGCGCGCGCGACAGACCCGGGAGGGGTGGGGCGCCCTGTGCTTGCGGGCCGGCGGCTGCCGAGGCCGGCTAAACACAGAATGGGGAAGAATCCTGTGGTAAGCGAGCCTTAGCTACTTTTAGTTGTTAGGATTTTTGTCTTCAGTTGAGCCGTCCTACTTTTGAGGAGTAGAGGTTGGGTCTCTGGGTGGGTGGAACGTCATTTTTGCGGGACTTTTGAAATCAGTTACGTGAACTGAGTCCTTGGATCGATCGCGCGCGTTTCGTAGCATCTGTAGAACAATAGCGCGTTCCCGTGATTGTCATTCTTTTCTAGTTGTAATTTTGACTACTGGATGATATTACGAGAGCTTGCCTCGTCCTAATCTTGTAGTACTTGCATTAATCTACTGTTCGAACGAATGGATTGCTAAATGGGACAAACTACAAAAATGTCTAAAATTTAACCCTTTTGAATAAATGTCTTATGCAAGCAGCATGAGATACTTGGAACATTAAATTGGCTTCTAGGCATTTCTCTTAGTATCTGATTCTGAAAATACTTCTCAACTGTAATGCTCTCTGACTGCAAACACTTTTCTTATTCATATAAATGAGCGTTTAGAAGGGTTCCCCCGCCCCCATTCTTTCTGCCCTAAAACGCATTCTTCCCAGTATATTCAAGTGGCCTTTTAAAAATTTGTGTTAGTATGTGGTTTAAAACCTCCATTGGTTTCCCATTGAATTAAAACAAAATCCAAACTCCTTGCCTTGGTCTGCAAGGCCCTAACTAAATCTGGCTCCTGCCTACCTCCTTGGCAATTGTGCGGCAGCCTTGCTGTCCTTTTACCTGAAATATTCCAGGCCCAATTTAACCTAAAAATCTTTGCATTTGTTCCGGTTGCTCCTTTCTCATTCAGGTCTCAGCTCAAATATCTCAGAGAAACTTTCCCTAACAAAAGTAGCACTCAGTCTCCTTCATTCATTACGTTTTGTGTGTTTGTGTTTGTGTATATATACACAAGGTATGTATACAAGATATATGTCTTAAATATAGCATATATATGTTACACATGCTGCATATAATATATAGTATATATTATATATATTTAACCTTGTTTCTAATAACCACTAGAATGTAAGTTCCATAAAAGCAGAATTCTCTCCGTTTTGTTCATTAGTGTACTCCTAATGCTTAGAAAAGGGCCTGGCCTAGAGATAGAAAGGAATGTAGGAAGGAAATAATTTTATATGAAATTTAGAATGGGAGAACAAATTTTAAATTGCCCATGTTTCTCATCAGTACCTCCCAGGTTTCACTAATGAACAAGATTATCAAGAGATTTGAAGATCCTGGTCCCATCCATTATATTTTTCTGTCATGTCTGAACAACAGACTTTTGAAAGAAGTGGTTTTGCCGGACATAGTGGTTCACTCTTGTAATCCCACCACTTTGGGAGGCCAAGGTGGGCGGATTACGTGAGGTCAGGAGTTCAAGACCAGCCTGGCCAACATCGCAAAACCCATCTCTGCTAAAAAAACAAAACTTAGCCGGGCATGATGGTGGGTGCCTGTAATCCCAGCTGCTTGGGAGGCTGAGGCAGGAGAATTGCTTGAACCCAGTAGGTGGAAGTTGCAGTGAGCCAAGATCGTGCCATTGCACTCTAGCCTGGGCCACAGAGCAATACTCCGTCTCAAAAAAAAAAGAAAAAGAAAAAGAAAAAAAAGAATAGCTTTATGGTGTTTGGGATACATGAAGTAAAGATGCGCTAGGCTTTTACTTACAAGCAAATTTCTTTTTTTCCCCCACAGCGTCCTCCACGAGCCCTTCCACCTGTGCCAAGGTAAACATAATTTACAGTACTTTCATTATTCAGCTTTAAAAATGGAAAATGAAGACAGTAGAAAAATTAACTAGTATCATTGCAAAATTACAATGATTCTGGAAACTCTTCTGAAAAATTTAGGGATTTTCTGAAATTTTAAAGGTGAAAAATCCTTGAATTATAAGAATAACAGTTATAATTGAATGTTAAATTTAAAAGCCTGAATATCATCATGGTAGGATAATGGATCCATTCCCTTTCTAACTGTTTTAGTGTCTTTTTTTTTTTTAAATCAGAATTCTGATCTTTCGTTTGTGAGAATAGTTTCCTCAGAGTTTAAGCTGATTTTAATCAGTGACAAGTAAGAGTTCTTAATCTGCTTAATCCACTTTATTAATAGACAGTAGGGAATATGTATATGTGGGTTCAGAAAATATTGACATTATTTTATTAGTAGTGTTATTAAACAGCTTATTAATTATAAACAGTAAACTAGTCTGTAAACTAGCTATTACATGAAAGCTAATTTTATTTTAAATTTGTAATGATTTAAGTCAGTTTTCACTGTGAATATTAACAGATTTCTAATTAATTGTTCCTTTTTTGTCTTTGTCCTGCTGATTAAATTTGTTTGGTGTTACATGACATGTTAGTCAAGGTGAGTTAGTTTAATGTGAATATAAAATTTTCTAAATATAGTATTTGGTGTTCAAAAATTAGTTTGATTCCTTGGTTTGTTTATCTTAAAACCGAATCTGAATGGTGTAATTTGTAATTCTACAATATGTTTTTGTCAAATAATCTCCCATGACTACCATTTAAAAATTGTCATTAATACATAGCACTAGATGACCTTGCCATTATAAAAGCACTTCATCCCTGAATGGGGTCACCGAGCACACAACTGTTGGCTAGTTTGTAGCTCTG
The DNA here is from genome assembly GCF_003255815.1 of Theropithecus gelada. Classification (NCBI taxonomy): domain Eukaryota; kingdom Metazoa; phylum Chordata; class Mammalia; order Primates; family Cercopithecidae; genus Theropithecus; species Theropithecus gelada. The sequence goes on along the minus strand of NC_037680.1, from coordinate 78,280,002 downwards.
TAACGAGGACTGCACCTTCCTTTGTCTCATTTAGTCAGGGTAGACAAGGTTATACCATACTAAAAACCCCCAAATCTCAGTGACTTAGTATCACACAGGGTTATTTCTAATTAATACCAACTCCGCTATGGCAAAAACTGGGGACAATTGCCTTTCACTACCTTTTTACTATTGGTATAGCAATCTAGGCTACTTCTTTTTTTTTTTTTTTTTTTTTTTGAGACAGTATCTTGCTCTGTTGCCCAGGCTGGAGTGCAGTGGTGCAATCTTGGCTCACTGCAATCTCTGCCTCCTGGGTTCAAGTGATTCTTCTGCCTCAGCCTCCTGAGTAGTTGGGATTACAGGCGTGTGCCACCATGCCTGGCTACTTTTTGTATTTTTAGTAGAGACAGTGTTTTGCCATGTTGGCCAGGCTGATGTTGAACTCCTGAGCTCAAGTGATCTGCCCATCTTGGCTTCCCAAAGTGCTGGGATTACAGGCGTGAGCCACTGCGCCTGGCTTGCAATCTAGGCTACTTCTATGCTGTGGTCCCACCATCTTAACATGAGGCTTCCTCAGTCACCACAACAAGGGAAGAGAAGCTGACAGATTACTCACTGGCTCTTTCAACGTTTGGCTCTGAAATGACACAGATCACCTGCTCACAGCCTATAGGCCAGAACCAGTCATAGACCACACCTATGTGCAAGGGGACTGGGAAATGTAGGGGATCAGATGAATATTTGTTGAACCCACTTTCTGTGTCATGGTTTCTAACATTACTGACTCGCAGTGTGCTACTGGTACCACAGTGTGGGTGCTCTCTGGTCTTCTCAATTTCTTGCCTTCTTCCCCTAATCTATAAAAGTTTGCTGGGCCCAGGGAAGAGAGGGAAAATTCTTCCCTGCTAAAAGTTCTCTTCTGATTGTTCTCTGCACTGAATTTTAGGCAGCCTTTTCTGTTGACGTTTTCCCCTGCTTTATAGATGATATTCCACTTAGTCGTCCTAAGAAAAAGAAGCCCAGAACAAAAAACACACCAGGTAAGATGTTATTCTTTGTTGTGTGGGATCACAAGTTTTCCCAGGACCTCAGGCATGATAAACATCACAGATCAGGGAGAAGTAAGGCCCCAGCAGCCCAGAATCACCACTTCGTTGAGGATAGAATTAAGGCCAGTTTGAAGCAGTGGAATTCCTGGTGGTGGTGAGGTGCAGGGCAGTGGGTAGCCTGAGGAGTATCTGGATGCATTCATGGAATAGAAGGTGGTGCCATCTAAGCTCCTACTTCCATGATATTCCTGAACTCTTTAAGATCTTTTATCCCTAGACAACATACATGGTTTTAAGCTATGATTAATTCCAGACCCTTGAACAAGATACTGAATTTAGAAACACAGAGTTCTTAAATCTCACTTCAGTCAGATTATCTCTACATTAGAGCATGAGTCTGAAAGCATGGCCACATCATCATTTAAATAGTAAAGCTTCAGTCATGAGCAGAACTCGTTTTTGTCCTAGTCATCCACTAATAATCCTGGAAGTTGCATCTGTAACTCTAAACCCAGAACATCTAGAATTCATCATCACCTTTAGGAATAAATAATTTTTTACATCTCATAATTTTCTGCTAATGGAACCTGCCATTTTCCCAGCACTCAGGCTTGAAACCTCAAGGTTATCTTTACCTGATCCTTTAACTTCACTCTTTACTTGTGACTTCTCACACTCCTAAAAGGTTTCTGTGGTTGCTCTTCCTTTTTTAAAACAAACAACAACAAGAAAAACATAAAAGGAATCATACGTACTGTCTTTGTTTCTTAATACATAGAGTTCTATGTATTCTTAAACAGTGACTTCATTGTATTATATGATAAGAATGTACCATAATCACTGGTCTGTTATTTATTTAGGTTATTTCCAATTTTTCACTCCAACAGTGTTGCAGTTCTGCATAAAATAGTGGCTGGTAGGGAAGAAGTACTTCTGTAGGATGGATTGCTAGCAGTGGAATTGCTAGGTGCAGGATGCGTGCGTTGTTGGTATGATTGACTGCTAAATTACCTTAAGGAAGCTTTAGTTGTTATCTTGCTACCTGTAGAGTCCGAGAGTGTCTCATTCCCTAAATCCTTAACATTGGACAATATCAATCATTAAAATTTTTTTGTTAATGGGCAAAAAGTAGCTTATTTTAGTTTGCATTTCTCTAAATACTAGTGAAGTTAAACATCTTTTCATTTGTTTATTGATACATTTCTATTTCTTTTTTTTCTTTCTTTTTTTTTTTTTTTTGAGATGGAGTCTTGCTCAGTTGCCCAGGCTGGAGTGCAATGCTGTGAATCTTGCCTACCTGCAACCTCCACCTCCTGGGTTCAAGTGATTCTCCTGCCTCAGCCTCCCTGAGTTGCTGGGACTACAGGCGCATGCCACTACACCCGGCTAATTTTTGTATTTTCGGTAGAGATGGAGTTTTGCCATGTTGGTCAGGCTGGTCTTGAACTCCTGACCTCAGGTAATCTGCCCGCTTTGGCCTCCCAAAGTGCTGGGATTCCAGGCATGAGCCACTGCACCCGGTGCCTTTCTGCTTCTTCTTTTGTGAAGCAGACAAGCAAGGAAGGGAATGCAGTCAGGTAAAATCCAAATCTGCCAAAATGTGTTGAAATTCTTTTAAAAGATTTCATGAGGAAAGAGGTTGAAGTGAATGACCAAATGAAGAGATTGATAAATTACCTGCTAACTCCAATTATCCATGATGACTTTATCATTCTTTAACTTATTAATGAAGGACTTTACTATATAGAGGCTGATGAAAATTCTTAAGGCAAGAGGCAAGTAAGAGAATTCTCTATCAGTTTTTATTGTGTTTTCCACCTTTTTCAAAGTTCTAGATGTTCTGAAGCAATTTCTCCTCCTCCTGTCTTTTACTCTTCTTTTTAACCCCCTCTTTTTTTCTTCCTCAGCCTTTCGTATTCCTTCATTTATTTCTTTTCCTAACTTAAATCCCAAAGGTGAAGAGGAAGGAAAGATTTCGGGGACAATTAGTTCTGAAAGAGAAGAGATGGGGTTATTCTATAGGAAACATTCTAGTTACCTTTTCCTCCATCTTTTTAAAATTCAGTGATCTTTGCTCAAGTAATCTCATTTTTTTCTACTCTGTTTTTCTGTAGCAAGTGCTTCTTTGGAAGGTCTTGCTCAGACTGCTGGTCGAAGGCCCTCTGAGGGCAGTGAGCCATCAACTAAAGAACTCAAAGAGCACCCAGAGGCTCCTGTTCAAAGAAGACAGAAAAAGACAAGGCTACCTCTTGGTACGTGAAGAAACCAAGGTTAGGTTGTGATAGCAGTTGTGATTTTGGTGACACGATAAAAACCTCTCTGCTCTCATTTTTCCCCCCCTATCAGTATCCCACAGGTGGTTTCTTGCTTTTATGTTTAAAATATTTACCACTAGAATAACTCCAATGGCTTCAGCCAAGAATACTTTATAGGTCTCTTTTGATCATATATGTATAGATTGTGAGAGGAGGGCGACAAATGCAGGACTAAACAGAAAGTTCAGATCTCAGTGCATAGAAAAACCTAGTAAATGATGAAATGGACATTTCAGATTAGTGGGGAAATGATAGATTCTGTACTAACAATAATATAATGAAACAACAACTAATATTTGTTCAGTCTTTCTATGTCCCAGGCAGTTCACAAGGTAAATAAAATACTATACCACTTTTTGGCCTATCAAATTGGCAATGCTTTTTTCTAGTTATAAAATCCAATATTGATGGGAAATGGGTGCACTCATGCTTTTTGCTCATAGGGGCATAGATACAGCCTGTCGGATTTCTGGGAATAGTAGTAAATTCAATAGCTGCAGTAATTAAAGAATGTTAACTGCAACATTATTTATAAGAGTAGAAATTGGTAATGACCCAAATATTTAATGGTGTGATACTGGCTAAATAAATCATACTTTATCTATTTTGTACTCATTAAAAGGATTGTTAGGGTGACACGGATAATCATCAGTTGTGTATTATTAAATCAAAAAACAAAGGTTATAAAATAGTATGTATTGGAGAATCCCATTTTTGTAAAATATACTATGTTAATTTCTTAGGGTTGCCATAAAAAATTACCACAAACTGAGCGACTTAAAACAACAGTTTATTTTTTCATAGTTCTTAGGTGAGAAGTCCAAAATCAAGTTGTCTATAGGACTACGCTCCCTCTGAAGTCTCTAGAAAAGAGTCCTTCCTTGTTTCTTCTAGCCTCTTTTTTTTGTTTGTTTTTTGAGATGGAGTTTCACTCTTACAGCCCAAACCGGAGTGCAATGGTGCAATCTCAGCTCACTACAACTTCTGCCTCCCGGGTTCAAGCGATTCTCTTGCCTCAGCCTCCCGAGTAGCTGGGTTTACAGGCACCTGCCATGATGCTCAGCTAATTTCATATTTTTTAGTAGGGACAGGGTTTCATCATTTTGGCCAGGCTGGTTTTGAACTCCTGACCTCAGGTGATCCGCCTACTTCGACCTCCCAAAGTGCTGGGATTACAGGCATGAGTCACTGTGCCCGGCCGTTTCTTCTAGCTTCTTATGGTTGTTGATAGTCCTTGGTATTCTTTGACTTGTGGCGGCATAATGCCAATCTCTGCCTCCATCTTCACATTTTTCCTTGTGTGTCTGTGTCCACATTTCCCTCTTCTTATAAGGATATCAGTCATTGGATTTAGGGCCCATTCTAATCTAGCATGACCTCATCTTAACTTGATTACATCTGCAAAGACTCTATTTCCAAATAAGGTTACACTCACAGGTATTATGAGTTAGGACTTGAATGTATCTTTTTTTGGAGCACAGTGCAACCCAGAACGTAAATATGTACATACATCTATATATTAAAAAGAATGGAAGAATATAGCAGTGTTACAGTGGTAGAAGTTTTAGAAGGAGGAAGTATGATTTTTAAAATTTTCTTCCTTCATTTATATTTTACTAATTTTTAATATTTTGAGCGTTATGACTTTTATAATAATTAGAAAAAGGACAAAGTGTTGTTTTGGAGTAAAACTCAGGGAAGGAACAAAGATGGGGAGATTAGTGCTCTCCTATTAACATCAGCCCTTATTCTTAATTTATTATAAATTAATTTTCCTAATTACTTGTCCTTCTAGAAAACGGCGTGTCTTGATTGGATGGAAGAATTATAGGAGTAGAAGGGCAGGAACTAGAAAAGTCAGGAGAATGGAACATAATTTTGGAAGGCAAGTTGAAGTGGGATACCACAGTGCCTGGGGGCACTGAGGATCTATGAGGAGAAGGAAGGGGCGGATGATGGCAGAAGAAGGAAAAGAGACAGAAATGGTGCTCAGACTAGTTGTAACAACTCTACAATTTATTTCATTAGTGACAGTAAATGTAGTTTAATTAAAAGTCCCTTTTAGTAAGTTAGTTAGCATACAAGTTTAAAAATCAAGATGGATACCAATACCTAGTTTTATAATTTGTGAAAAGTATGTTTACAGAAATGACCTTTTTTAGAAAATTCAGGACCCAACTAAGTTTTGGATCAAAAAGGACCTGCCATTGCCATTCCAAAGTACACCAAGCCTGGCAGGTCAGCTTTCTAAATTTCTGGATTTAAAAATTGTGTTTTTGTTTATTTTGTTCAGGATGACCAATGGTAGGCTCTACTGCTTGCATTATATTTCCAGTCCAGGCTGTAAGTATTTTATTACAATAGAATTGTAAGGTCTTGAAGGTATTCCAGGGAACTAGTATTTCCAGATAGGAAGAGTAGCTAGTGGATTAGAATAAGGCTTCACTGACTCATTTAAACTTCATACCTACCCTGTATACAGAAAAGAGTTAATATAGCAGACCTGAGACTGCTATCCTTGGAAAGGCCTGCTGATAAGATTGGCCCTTAGCTGGCATCTGGGAACTTGGATAATAAACAGCTCCCTACACTGATAGAAAACTTTCCCTAAATTATAAGGTGGCTCACTGTGCATTTGTGCATACAAAGTGATTTTTGCTGAACATCTGCTTCCCTTCTGGGCATCCAGAATTTTGGTATGTGCTAAGCTTATGTGACTAGCCCCTAACCTTGGATACTGTCTCTGATGAACTTCCCTTGTAGAACATGTGTCACATGTGTTGTCACAACTCATTACTGGAGAGATTAGTGCATCCTATTTGACTCCACTGATAGAGGACTCTTGGAAGCTTGTACTTGGTTTCCTCTGGACTTGGTCCATGTGCTTTTTCCTTTTGCTGATTTTGCTTTATATTCATTTGCTGTAGTATACCATAATTGTGAGTGTGATGATTTCCAAGTCCTGTGAGCACTTCTAGAAAGTCAGCGAACCGGCCGGGCGCGGTGGCTCAAGCCTGTAATCCCAGCACTTTGGGAGGCCGAGGCGGGTGGATCACGAGGTCAGGAGATCGAGACTATCCTGGCTAACATGGTGAAACCCCGTCTCTACTAAAAATACAAAGAACTAGCCGGGCGTGGTGGCGGGCGCCTGTAGTCTCAGCTACTCGGGAGGCTGAGGCGGGAGAATGGCGTGAACCCGGGAGGCGGAGCTTGCAGTGAGCCGAGATCACGCCACTGCACTCCAGCCTGGGAGCACAGCGAGACTCTGTCTCAAAAAAAAAAAAAAAAAAAAAGTCAGCGAACCTGGAGATAATCTTGGGAATCTTCAACACAGCCTGGGTGTTGGGTTACTTAATTTTTTTTCATATTGTTTGGCATTACAATTTCAATTTTTACATTAGGAGTTTAGAAGTATAACATTTTTTAGACATTAAAAATTTGTAAGATAGTGAAAATATTTTTGCCCAATTAAAATTCTTGAAGTTCTTTTCTCTTATACAAGTCTTGTACATTACTTTTCTTTTTCTGTTTTAGTTATTTGAAAAGTTAAATTTATTTTGTTTTCAGAATTGGAGACTTCCTCCACTCAAAATAAGGCATCTAGTTCATCTTTATTACGAAATGAAAATGGTATTGATGCAGAGCCAGCTGAGGAGGCAGTTATTCAAAAACCTCGGAGGAAGACAAAGTAAGAATTTATTTTTCTAACTATTCTCCAGGATTACCCTGATGCTTTGTTTGGAGTTCCCAGACAGTAGCTTCTCATTAAGTCTTATTACATACTTGTATTTGTGTACCTCTAGGGTAAGTATTATTACAAAAAATCAGTTAAACCAATCTAATGATAAATTTGAGAAGAGTAAACCACTGAGAAAATTTAAAAAATTAAGATTGTACTTAAATAAAAAAACTTCAGAGCCATCTCTTAAAAAGAGGAACACAAATAGAATATATAAGTAGCAAAATTAAACATTAAGGATATTTAAAAATTAAAGATAATGAAATAGGCTATTATGATTTATTTTCTTATGTTAACAGAATTCAAACTATGATTATCTCAGCAATAAGTAAAACTGTGTTTTAGCATTAAGATAAAATGAGTAAAGTATACTTTAAAGAAATAACACTGGAAGGCATATATATAGCACTATTTTTTGTATTTGAAAATGAACCTACAAATAGTGATCGATGTCTGTATTAGTCCGTTCTCACAATACTAATAAAGACATACCTGAAACTGGGTAATTTATAAAGGAAAGAGGTTTAATTGGCTCACAGTTCAGCATGACTGGGGGGGCCTCAGGAAACTTACAATCATGGTGGAAGGTGAAGCAAACATGCCCTTCTTCACAGGGCAGCAGGAAGGAGAAGAATTAGAGCTGAGTGAAGGGGGAAGCCCCTTACAAAACGATCAGATCTCCTGAGAACTCACTATCACCAGAACAGTCTCTTGACAGGTGGGGATTATTACAATTCAACATGAAATTTTGGGTGGGGACATAGCTAAATCATATCAGTGTCTACAGAGAATCATACAATTTTAAATTTGGAAAGAAGCTTACAGATTAGTTCAGTCACTTCAATTTTCAAATGAGAAAACTGAAGCCCTCAGAAATGTAAGTGACTTGCTGCACATAATAGTTAATAACAGATTTATTTGAGTAAAAATCAAATTTCTTAACTCCAAGTCCAGGGCTCTTTCCATTATATTTATAGCTAGTTCCGTATGTAAGTCTGTGAGTATTCAATAATCATCCATTTTTCATATATACTTCCTTATTACAGGAAAACCCAACCAGCAGAATTACAGTATGCCAATGAGCTAGGAGTAGAAGATGAAGACATTATCACTGATGAGCAAACTACTCTGGAACAGCAGTCTGTATTCACTGCACCCACTGGCATTAGCCAGCCTGTAGGCAAAGTATTTGTGGAAAAAAGCCGTAAGTAGATGCCTTGTTTTAGAATATGAACTCTTAAAAATTGTACAAGGATATCCTTTATACTTCTGGAAATGTGAATTAAGGAATTAAGCAAAACTATGTACAACAATTTATACACAAAACTAGTCATCATGCTATGATTCATGAGAGTGAAAAACTGGAAACAACCTAAATGTGAAATAGGAGAGGAATGATTTCAGTAAGTTGTGGTGTATCTATATAATAATATTCTTCACCATTAAATATCATGTTTAGGGAGAATTTTTCATTTTATGGAAAGATTCTGATAAAAGAGCATGTACACATGTGTACACACACACAGAGTTTGATCTATACATAGGACAAAAGACTTGAAGGAAATAGGCTCAAATATTAATGCTGGTTGTTTCTGGATTTATGGGGTTATGGGTAATGTAAAGATCTTCCCCACCCCTGCCTGATTCTTTATTCTTTCTTGTACTTTACCAGCTTCCTGCAATTGGTAGTAGTTGTGGTGGGACAGATAATGATATAAATTCTACATCTGAAAATTAGAGAGAAAATACATGATGATACTATCATATTAAATAAGAAATACAACATTATAGCTGTATATTCTTTTGGAAAATAGTGCTGACATTGTATAATGTATACTGGCTACGAGACTAGGTTTGCAGTGTATTTTAGCTCAGGCTGCTATAACAAAATACCACAGACTGAGTGACTTAAACCACAGACATTTATTTCTCACCGTTCCTAAAACTAGGACGTCCAAGACAAGGTTCCAGCAGATCCGGTTACTGGAGAAGGCCCCTTCCTGGCTTGCCAGTGGCTGCCACTGTGTTGTCATGTGGCAGAGAGAGCTCTGGTGTGTCTTCCTCTTCTTAAAAAGACACTCATCTCATCATGGGAGCTTCATCCTCATGACTTCATCAAAATCTAATTACCTCCCAGTGACCTCACACTCACTGGGGGGTTAGGGCTTCAACATATGAATTTTTGGGGGACACATTCAGCCTATAACACAGTGTTTAAGAAAAACCTACTCAAAGCATGATCATGACTGTATACTACCATGGATATGTTAAGGATGTGCTGCCTAAAGAACTCATCTAAAACATAAAGGTTAGTCCTTAAAATTTACAATTTAGATTTTGTATACATTGTTTTAGAACTCTACTTCATAAGATCCCATCTAAAGGATCTTGCAGTTCTTGGCCAATAAGAAACCTGTGGTCTCTGGCTGACTTACCCAGTGTCTCACAGTTGGTTAGGGTGGAACTGGGACTTGAACTGTGGTTTTATGACTTCTAGTCATGTGGTTTTATTCATCTACCATGTGGCCATTTAATTTACTCCAGTTCTTTTTCAAGCAGTATCACTTAATCCTCATTTTTATTCTTATTTCACTTAGCATAGAAATTTCCCTGCTAGAGTAACTGGCCATAACTGGCCATAAAAGGCACCAGTGGTTCTACTGTCTGCCCGGAAGTTGTCTTTTCTTAGGGAAAATTGTCACACCCCCGTCTTTCATCCTCCAAAACACCTGCGAACTGGGTTTGGTAAGGATAATTGAAATGGAACCTTTCCTGCTTCCTGAGGTCTATTCGTGGATTACTAGATATACAGGAAGGAGCCTCTGAATCAACAGTAAAAAGGCTAAAGCCCTGCTCATACAATATTGCAGTGCTGACTCTTGAACTGATGTTCTTCACAGGAATGTTCTAAAGAGAAATTTATGAAGCAGCCCATTTCTTTCCTGTCATCCCAGAAAGCCGTGCTACACATCCTGACATCTTTTTCTAAGAAATTTAAAGTAGTTTTCAAATATTGACTTACCTTGGTAGTATAGGCATATAAACTTTAATACTTCTAAAGTCTCTAAATTAGAATTTTGTAGACTAGGTCATGTTAAAGGTTTCTAGACTTTATTCTGGTTGAAAGTTCATTATTTTTTATTAAATATAATTGATTTCTGAAATTGTTACTTCACTTTGGATTGAGAAGAAAATACACTGACATTGCTTATTTTTCTTCAAGATGAAAAATTATGTTTAAGGAACCCAAAGTAAAGATCTTTCTGAAATAGGTGCTGAGTCAAGGAGAATTTTCAGATAGAACAGCAATATTTCAGTCTTAGTTTGCAGCTTCCTGAGTGTGGAATTTAAAAAAAAAAAGAAAGAAAGAAAGGGCTACCAGGGTTCTCTCTCCCTAGTTGTTAGTAATTACATTATGTGTTCTTAGGGAGATTCCAGGCTGCTGACCGTTCAGAGTTGATAAAGACCACAGAAAACATAGATGTGTCAATGGACATGAAGCCTTCCTGGACCACCAGAGATGTGGCACTTACGGTGCACCGGGCTTTCAGGTGGCTGCTTTTGTTGGACTTTTCTTAAAACAAATGTTAACTGAGTTCCGTAATTAAAGAAAAAAATAGCCTATTGGTTGTTCAATATGGTTAACGAAATGACCACTTAAAATGGTAGGTAGGTGTATTTTTTTTTTTTTTTTTTTTTTTTTTGAGACGGAGTCTCGCTCTGTAGCCCAGGCTGGAGTGCAGTGGCCGGATCTCAGCTCACTGCAAGCTCCGCCTCCCGGGTTTACTCCATTCTCGTCTCAGCCTCCCGAGTAGCTGGGACTAGAGACGCCTGCCACCTCGCCCGGCTAGTTTTTTGTATTTTTTAGTAGAGACGGGGTTTCACCATGTTAACCAGGATGGTCTTGATCTCCTGACCTCGTGATCCGCCCGTCTCGGCCTCCCAAAGTGCTGGGATTACAGGCTTGAGCCACCGCGCCCGGCCGGTAGGTGTATTTTTTAAACATCCTATTGGAATTGAATGATCTACCTATCAGTGTAACTAAAAAGAAAGAGCTTGCTTTTACTTGTCATGAAATGTTGAATTTTATTCTTGTATATGAAGAGATTTTAAACATGTTTTAGCTTTTTACTTTAGTAATTCATATATAATAATCAAACCCTTTACCATTCAGGATGATTGGTCTCTTTTCTCATGGATTCTTGGCTGGCTGTGCTGTGTGGAATATTGTTGTGATATATGTTCTAGCAGGAGATCAGCTATCCAACCTCTCAAACCTTCTGCAACAATACAAGACTCTAGCGTATCCATTCCAGAGTCTTCTGTACTTGCTTTTGGCTCTGAGTACAATTTCAGCTTTTGACAGGTAATGCCTGTGACTCCAGATCTGTCTAACTTCTTCAGAAGGAAATGCTGAGCAAAATGTGTCACTGACCATGACAGTTTTCAAAATAGAATTATAGAGTATCAATATTACTTCAAAAAGTTTTAAGGCCAGTCTACTTCTGTTCTTTTTTGAGGGGATGAGACTGTTGTAAACAAAATATTCCCAAAAGACTTCACCCATTCCAGCATCAGTTCATAAGTCCAAAATTTCATCCAAATGTAGTCAACTCAGAAGTTCCTAAATATCATCTAAATCAGGTATAGGTAAGACTCAGAGCATTTGTATTTGTCTCCCAGCACTGCTGTAACAAAGTACCACACACTGGCTGGCTGAAAACAGCACATTTATTCTCTCGCGGGTCTGGAGGTGAGCAGTCTGCAATCAGGATGTGGCCAGGGTTGAATCCTTTTTCGAGGGCTCTGAGGGAGAGTCTGTTTCATGCCCTTCCCCTCACTTCCAGTGGTTGCTGACAATCCTTGGCATTCCTTGGCTGTAGATGCATCATTCCAATATTTGCCTCTATCGTCATACAGCGCTTTACCCCGTGTATCTCTGTATCTATATCTCTTCTAATAAGGACACCAGTCATACTGGATTAGGGTTCATCCTAATGACCTTATCTTAACTTTATTACATCTGCAAAGACCCTGCTTCCAAATAAGGTCACATTCATAAGTACTCCAGGTTAGTTCAACATATCTTTTTGGGAACACAATTTAACCCGTTTTTTAAAAAAAACCCCACCTAATTAGAGCCTAATAATATGGGCAATAGAAAGAGGTAGAAACTAATGAAATTTTGTTTATCAAGTTTAAGTTTCTTTAGAATGTCTTAACCCCAAAGGAATGTTGTCCAAAGTAGTCTAGTTAGATGTTTTATGTGGCCTTTGTAAATAAGATAATTTTGTCATGTGTGTTATGTATACACTGTAGCTACTTAAAACGTAGTAATAGTATATGTGGTAGCATTAGAATAGAGAAGGAAAAAACTATTGTCAAGAAAGTAAAGTTTTGTTAAAAAGTTTACAACTGCACTGTGACAAGAAGCTTTTATATTTTCTAGGATTGACTTTGCTAAAGTGTCAGTAGCAATCCGAAATTTTTTGGCCCTGGATCCTACAACTTTAGCATCTTTCTGTGAGTAAACAGTTTAACTTGGTAACTGTGTAATACTTGAGTTATACCATAATTTTGAACCAGGAAAAATGTTAATTTTTTTTTTAAAGTTGTATTACTGCTCCTTATAAACATTACCTATAGATGGTTAGTGAATTTGTAATTAGAAACATAATAGGCATAATGTTGATAGAATTATTTTTCAATAGAGGTTCATCTGAATAACTTTGAAAAGCTTAATTTATTGTACTATATTACTTACTTTTTAACTTTTGTATTTTCTACTTGACATTAAACAGATTCAGATGGTACGGCCTTTTAATAACAAACACTATTTTATATCTTTCTGATTATTTGGAATGCATTTTGTTCTAAGTTTTGAGAATATTAATAAAACTAATTTTAGGACCTTGAGCAAGTCATTTAACTTTTAAAAAGATCTAGGTTCTTGTCAGTTCTAATGATGAAACAGTGAACGTCTCAAAAGATCCTTCTGCACCTGTTGTTCTCAAAAATTTATATAAGGATATCTGGCCTATTGAAATATGTTTATTTGGTAAAATAAATTTCTTTTATATCATCAGTCACCAAAGTACAGATTATTTTCGATATTAATCTATAAATTCAAAATAAACCAGGTTGTTAAAAATTATTAGTAATTTCATTTATCTTTTTTTCAGTGTACTTTACTGCTCTTATACTATCTCTGAGTCAGCAAATGACAAGTGACAGAATCCACCTTTACACACCTTCTTCTGTTAATGGTAGCCTCTGGTAAGAATTCACAATGACATTAGCAATTGTTAATGGCAATAACAGCAATTTTTCTTATCCTTCCATTCTTTTTCATCTACAAATAATGAAGGCTCTGTTTTTGTTTCCAAATCTATGGCAAGAAAATACTTATTCCTTTGGTTAATGGGTAACTATTGTTATATTCACCTGCATTTTTAAAGAAATATCTTCCTTTTAAAAATCTGTTTTAGATCTTCAAGTTATAGTTTTTTCTTGTTTGTTGCTGTTGTTGTTGTTGTTGTTTTTTAAGATGGAGTCTTGCTTTGTCACCCAGGCTGGAGTGCAATGGCACTATCTCGGCTCACTGCAACCACCGCCTCCTGGGTTCAAGCGATTCTGCAGCCTTAGCCTCCCGAGTAGCTGGGATTACTTAGGCACCCACCTGGCTAATTTTTGTATTTTTATAGAAATGGGGTTTCACCATGTTGGCCAGGCTGGTCTTGAACTTCTCATCTCAGGTGATCCACCTGCCTTGGCCTCCCAGAGTATTGGGATTATAGGTGTGAGCCACTGCGCCCAGCCAAGTTATAGTTTTACAATAAGTCATCATATGATGGACGGAAGGAGCCCTGCATTCTTACCCACTATCAGAGAGTTTCATACCCCAGAACAGTGATAGGAGTGAGTAGCTGGGATAGATTCAGAAAACCAAGCAATGCTAGAAAGAGCAGAATAGGGAGAGCCAACATCTGCAGATCAGTGGCCAGCCATGAAGTTGACAGGATAGCTGAGATTCTAGTTCATTAAACTCAGAGAAGCAATCTTTTTTTTTTTCCCCCAAATGCTGAATGTGGCATCCAAAAGTAGTCTTTTTTTGAGAGAGTGGCTAGGGACATTAGGTAAAGAAAAAGCAAATATACTTTATTGATGAGTAATGTCATGGTAGTTGGAAGGAAAACTTTTAGAAAATTTTCTTGGGAATACTAACTTTGCATTTATGTGAATGTATAGAGCAGATCTGTTTAGAGTTTAACCTTTGAACCCTTGTTCTCATTATATATGTGGTATATTTTACAGGGAAATTATATTTTCTTTCACGCTTTACTTGTTATTTCTCTAGGAGATGACTGCTGTTTTTTCTTGAAGTTCCTAAAATAGATATATTTGTATATATGAACCAAACTGAAGGTACTTCTAATGAGTATTTCTACCTTTTTAGGGAAGCAGGAATTGAGGAACAGATTCTCCAGCCATGGATTGTGGTGAATCTCGTGGTGGCTCTGCTGGTTGGATTATCTTGGCTATTTTTGTCTTATAGGCCAGGCATGGATCTTAGTGAAGGTATTAAAGAAAAAAATAGTATAAGAATATCCTGAAATCTTCTATAATGGTTTTATAAACCTCCTTTTAGTATGTATAGCTTATAATATTCCAATCACAAAGACACATTTAAATTAAAATAATACAAGCAGAGAGAAAATAAAGTGGTGTAACAGAATGCCAAGAGAAGCAGGGAGGAGTGCCTAGGAGGGCTGGAGTCTGGAACTACTTAGTGAGGGGCGTCTGTGGCCCTTGTGCATATTCAGAAGGTATTTCTTCTCTTGGAACCCTTCAAGTAATTTAGAAAAAGTCTTTGCTCTTTACTTCTCTTAGTTTCCTGCTGATGAAAGTATCTCTTAATTTTGAAATAAATCATGCTTCGTCTACATAGCCTTTCTGTCAGACACATACTCAAGTTAATTATTCTTACCTCCTCTATTTGGTACAAATTCGTAACTCTTCATTGTCTAACACAGTGTTTAGTACTCTTACTTTTAACGTGCTCAGTGTGCAGTGATTCACTCATCTCTAGTTCCCAGACCCCTTCTGGAACACCTGAAGAAGAATCATCATATTAGCGAACTGCTAAACTTTTATGCTACTTGAGGAACTTTTTAGTATTTGTATTGTAAATTGTGTTTCCTTGGGCAGTGTTCAACAGTTTGACCCTTGAACATCTTTTATGGATATTTTCTTGACCTTGGTTATTATTTTATTTTTGATTTGATCAACTATTTACAACCCATCTGCCTCAGAAGCCTTAGCATGGAGAATTTCGCCAACATCTATGCTAAGTAATAGTTTAAATGTAGAAAATGTCAGCTAATAACATTCTACATTGTGGCTGGCATCAAAACTGCATCTGGATTTTGCAGTATTCAGTCTAAATCATAAAGTGTGTGTTACTTAGTATTTCCAGAATCCTGTTCTTTTAAGGCCATGTTAGTCATACAACATGTAGATTTTAAAAGTAAGTATAAAATGAGTGATAATACCTGCCTTATTGGGTTGTTTTGATGATGAAATGGGATGACCCATTTAAACTATCCTGGCACATATCTCTTGTTAGTTCTAGGTCCTTCCTCTGTATCTGTCCCCTATATTTTAGATAATCTCATCACTGTAGAATTAGACCTTTTAGCTGTTTAATGATCTTTGATTATCTAAGTGACTTAAATTTCCAGGTAGGATTTTGTATATTGTCCCTATTATGTTTTACTTTTAAGGGGTTCATAATTTAAAATTTAAATATTTTAAAATGTAAAACTTGTACATTTGTTATCAGCTTACCTTTGAAATCAGATTTCACTGTCAAGAAATCTATTGAGGGCTTTCTATGTCAATTTTTAAAAGACTATAAATAAGCTATACAACTCTGTTGGAGGCACTGGGAAACAATTTTATGATCTGTTCATTTTCTTCTCCAGAGTTAATGTTCTCCTCAGAGGTGGAAGAATATCCTGATAAAGATAAAGAAATCAAAGCCTCTTCATAATACCAGCTAACCTTTGGAAGAATAGTGACTCAGTATTTGTCCCACTTTTGTTTTTAAATGTATTTTTATAAGATGTGTACATGTGTATTTGTAATAGATTTTTTTGATTATATAATACTGAAACATCTCTCAATACTATGAAAAATGTTAAAATTGTATTTGTTATTTATGTCCAAATATTAATTTGTATAGCATTAGCATCTTAATGACAAAGGGAATAATGAACTAGAAACCAGCAAGTGAAAGTGTTTATTTCCTATTTTCTCAAAACAGTTGTATTTATAACTATTATCTTAAAAAGCACTGGTTGAGAAAAAGCCATAACTTAAATAGTGTTATAAAATATATATCAAGTTTAAACATAAATTTAGTGAATATGGTAGAAGGGGAAAAAAGCCTTCATTTTTGACCTCCCCTTACTGAATGAATTGAAATATGAAATTTATCTTTTCTGAAACTGGCTTAGTGATTGAGTATCATGTAATAATTATAATTTAGCTTTAAAGATGCTTTACATCATGGCCAATAAAAAGGGAATGTATCTTCTGTTTGAAGAATTTTATAATGTAAAATTTTTACCTAGAAGTAACTAAAAAGTTGCTTCTTACTATAATTTGTACTACTGGTTCTCATATCTGGTTGTACATCCGGATCATAGAGGGAGCTTTTAAGAAATCTATGTAGTAAAAGAGGCTGAGCAGGGCAAGACTCGGGAATAAAGGAGAGACCTGTGAGCTTGTGGGCTCCCAGTTGACATCTGCAACATTCCTGTGTCTCTTTTTTTTGAGTGACAAGAAATAGGAGTGGAAATTCACCATCTCTGTACTCCAGCTCTTTGTCAGACAGTCTCTGGCTTTCCAGGAAATCCCACTCTTGAGATAGGGTCCTGCACTGGAAAAGATCTCTTCAGAACTATATCCAGTGGTACCTCAGCTGTTGTGTGTGAGACCCTAGAGCTCAAGATGAGGAGAAGACTAGTTATGGGAAAAAATGTTTCAAAGGCTGTTAAGCACATCAATAAGACTATTGGGCCTACCTTGATTAGCAAGCAACTGAATGTTATGGAACAGAAGAGGATTGACGAATTGATGATGGAGATGGTTGACCCTGAGAATAGGTCTAAATTTGGTGTGAACTTTATACTAGGAATCTCTTTTGCTGTTTGTAAGGCTGGAGCTGCCGAAAAGGGATTATCCCTGCTGTCACAGAATTGTCAATTTGCTGGCAATTCTGAAGGCATCCTGCCAGTTCCAGCTTTCACTGTGACCAGCAATGGTTTTCATTCTGGCAATAAGCTGGCAGTATAGGAGTTCATAATCTCCCTCGTCAGCAAACTTCAGGAAAGCCATGCTCATTGGAGCCAAGACTTAGCACACTTGAGCAGTGTCATCAAGGAGAAATGTGAGAAAGCTGCTGCCAATGTGGGGGATTGTGGTAGGCTGTATAATGTCTCCTAAAGATGTCCATGTCCTAATCCCTGGAACTTGTGAATATACTACTTTACATGGCCAAAGGGATTTGCAGATATGATTAAGGTTATGAACCTTAAAACAGGGACATTGTCCTGTATTATCCAGAAAGGTCCAGTGTAATCTTATGAGTCCTTAAAAGCAGACAAGAAAGCCTTTTATGTCTGTGGTCAGAGAGGTCATTGCTGGCTTTGAAGATGGAAGAGGGGGCCATGAGCCAAGGAGAGTGATGACCTCAGAGCTGAGTATGGCCCTTGGCCGACAATGAGCAAGGAAATGGATTTCAGTCACATAACTGCAAGGAACTGAATTCTATGAGTATCCCAAATGAGTAAGGAAACAAATCCTCCCCTAGAGCCAAGAAAGGAATGCAGCTCTGTGGATACCTTGGTTTTGGCCTGGTGCTGCCCATGTCAGACTTTTGACATACAGAGCTGTAAGATAGCAAGTGTATGTTGACTAAGCTGCTAAATTGGTGGTGATTGGTTATGGCAGCAATAGAAAGCTAATATAACAATAGAAAGCTATATATAGCAATAGAAAGCTATATATCTTAGAGAATAAAGAAGGCTAGAGCTGCTGTAGAATGCACTTGGGAAAGCTGGCTACATTGATAATATGTAACTGGCATGGGCATAGTTGCCTTGAATCCTTCCAGGTCTGGGACGTACAACTTAGACTTCATATCTCCTAATGACCCAGGAGGCACATAAACCCGAGCAGCTGGTAGCCCTGTATAAGTCCTTCATCAGGGAAAACTCAATGTTTTCCCTGATGAAGGACTTGTACTGAGAACTCAATGTTTTCTCTGATGTTTCTGGTGTCTCTCAAAGATTGTTTGACCGTGATGACTGGGAAGTTTGGAAGAAGTTCACTGCTAATGCATGTCTCCAGGAAGTAGGGAATGATCTCACAGTGACACTTGAGGCACATTGCTAAGGCTGTTGATGATAATTCGTGTAACTTTCTCCAGCTTACAGTGGACTAGGTTGACATGCAAGTTGATTCAGTCCAATTGGTAAGGCATCATGGTTTCTCATTACTCACTGACTTAAAATACTTTTATTGCCAATCTGGTGAGGCACTGCCCTGGGTAGATAACACAGGGGCACCTTGCTGATCAAAGCCCTTGGCCAGGTACAAAAAGCTCAGTTTCTAAAACTCTGTCATTTCAATAATGTTATAAATTGAATCATACAGTATGTAATTTTATGGGATTGACTTTTTTTCTGTTCATCTCTTTTTTTCTGAGTCATCTCAGCTGTTGTTTGTATCAATAGTTCATTTCTTTTTACTGTTTTGTTTGGTTTAACTCATTGACCTATTGAAGGATATCTGGGCTCATTCCAGTCTGAATAATGCTGCTGTGAACATTCATGTACAAGTTTTTGTGTGAACATTAAGTTTTCATTTCTCTGATATAAATGCCCAGGAGTGAAATTGATGGGTTGTATGTAGTTACATATTTAGTTTTTAAAGAAACTGCCAAGCTGTTTTCCAGAGTTGGTGGTACCAACTAATTTCCCATGACAATTTTGTGAAGAGTCCAAACTAGTTTTGCTTTAGTGTCTCACCTACATTTTTGAATTGTCTGATATTTTCCTAATGACCTCATGTAATTTGTTCCTCAGTCTCCTAAATTTCCTGTAGACTGGAGGTTAGGTCAAGCAGTTTGATTAGATTTTTTACAAAAATAAGATAACTTCATCTGTCATGCTGTTTACTTTATGTTGCATAACATGAACCCTAGGAACAGAGTGAGCTGCTGGACAGCAAGTTTCATTGGGTGCAGTAATTAACACACCACATAGTGTAAATCTGAAATAATGAAAAACGTGTTAAGGGCCTTGGGATATTGGGCCATGTACTCTGAGGAGCGCAAGGTGAGTTGCAGGTTCCTGCCCCTAAAGAACTCTTATCTTTTGAGATTAGCAACTAATAGTGTGAGCCCACTAACAGGATGTGAAAGTTGTCAAAATCAAGTTGTCGTCATTGTGTTAAAAATCCTAACAAATAGAGCTGGGGAAGGCCATGAAAGGAGGATTTTCATGCACAGATGCCTGATAATGAGGACTATCATAAAAGACTGCACAAAACCACACCTTGCACAAAGGCCATCACAACCTGACACACGAAAAATACTTCTATGAGGACATTTGCCCAGCAACTGCCTGTCCAATGTCCAAAAGGCAACATCCTTGTTATTGATCCTTGTAGCCAAGGATAATTCTCTCAAAACAATCATTTTTGCTTTAAAAACCATTGTCTTCCTTTACCTCCCTGAATATGCACATAGTTTACTGTGGCACTTGTATTCTCATTGCAATGCCATTCCTGAATAAACATTTTCTTTCAGAGAGTCTGCCTCTCTGTTATTTAGGCTGAAAAGGATATGCCAAGAAGTAGCTTGGATACAGCAGTTAACTCTGCCTTTAGGGTATGTGTGTATGGGGATGTAAGAGTTAACTAAAAGCTGACCTTTGAGCTGGTCCTTGAATAAAAGAAATAGATTCCAAAAATAAGAGGAATAAATAATGATCCTAAGCTAGGAGAGTACATTTTGTAGACCTTTGGTTTCCATATTAAGAAATTTAGATTTTTGTGTACAATAAAAAAGTTCTGGAATTACCTGGTTTTGTTCTGTTTGTATTTATTTAAATTTTTAATTTAACTTTTATTTTAGGTTCAAGGGTACATGTCCAGGTTTGTTATATAGGTAAATTTTGTGTCGTGGGGGTGTACAGATTATTTCATCACCCAGGTAATAAGCCTAGTACCCAAAAGGTAGTTTTTGATCCTCTCCCTCCTTCCATCCTTCACCGTCAAGTAGGCCCCAGTGTCTGTTGCTCTCCTCTTTGTGTCCATGTGTTCTTGTTGTTTAGCTCTCATTTTTAAGTGAGAACATGTGGTATTTAGCTTTCTGTTTCTGTGTTAGTCTGCTTAGGGTAATGGTCTTCAGCTCCATCCGTTGCTGCAAAGGACTAATACGGGGGCAGTGAAAGGGACGGATGACAGCAGGTTGGCAGAGCTATGAGTAAATCATTGCAATTGTCTCGTGTGTGAGATGTCCCAAACTAGGTGCCATAAAGGGAAAGGTACAATTCAGATATTTAGGGTCAGAATTTAAAAATGTGTCTGAATTTTTAAGGTTTTGTGGATATGATATTGCTGCATCAAATGAGTTTGGAATGTACTACAGGTTTAAGAGGGAAGATGAATATTAACGTGTTATGTGTCTGTGGAACAATTGAGTAAAAGTGTCAAAGTAGACTGTTGGATATTTAACATCTGGAGCTCAGGGGACAGTGTAGAGGAAGTAATAACTGATATTGTAAATCTTCCAGAAAGAAATGGTGCAGGGAGAAAAGGACTCGTGAGGGCTAAAGGGCGGACAAGACAGTGAACTAAAGTGGTTGGGCCCCGTGAGGGGCCTTTGCTCTCCACCAGCGTGCTCTGACTTCCTTCGAAAGGAGACTGAAATAGCCTGGCAAGTGTGTGCAGCAGACCCTCCAAGCTCGCTAAGCACGCATGCCTCCAAAGCTGGCCTCCCGCCACTCCCAGCAGGGGCCCGGCCTGAGTGGGTCACTAGGCGGCAGGCACGCGCTGGGAAAATGCTGGAAAGGCTGCGGGAGGGCCACGCCTGCGCGGTAGCGGGCCGTCGGTTGGGCGCAGACAGGCCCCAGAAGATGGAGAGATGGAGCCACCCCAAGATACAAATAGGCCTTTCAGCACACTTGATAACCGCAGCGGGCGGGTCCAAGCCAGGTCCCCCACCCCGCTATTGCAGAGGAATCCCTACAGCAGCCCGGATGTCATGCACATTAAAGGGTCAGAGGCTTCTTCCGTCCCTTACACCCTGGACCAGGGCACGATGGCCCTGTCTAAGGACAAGAACAAGGAGGGCACCGGGCACCGGCTGCTGAACGTGAGTGGGGGCCTGGCCAGCACCTGGAGGACCAGGGCCAGCAGGACACCTGGATGGTAGTGAAAGGATTAAAGGGTTCAGTGTGTGCCAATTGCCTCTCCCTTCAATTGGCACACATTGAACCCTTTAATCCTTTTTTTTTTCATTTATAGCAATTCTTTTGTTTTATTTTTTATTTTTATTTTTTATTATACTTTAAGTTCTAGGGTACATGTGCACAACGTGCAGGTTTGTTACATATGTATACATGTGCCATGTTGGTGTGTTTCTAATAGTCTCTGGTAATCTTTTGTATGTCTGTGACATAAGTTATATTTTCTTTTTCATTTCTGAGTTTGTTTATTTGAGTGTTCTCTCTCTTTTTCTTGGTTACTTAGTAAGGTCAAAAACCAAATTTTTGTTTTGCTGATTCTTTGTACTTTTTTAAGGCTCTATTTCAGTTACTTCTGCTCTGGTCTTTGTTATTTCTTTTCTTTCACTAATTTTGGGTTTGGTTTATTCTTACTTTTCTCCTTTCTTGATGTGTATTGTTTGATTGTTTATTTGAAACCTTTCTACTTCTTTGATATACGTGCTTACTGCTACAATCTCCCCTCTTAGCACTGTTTTTGCTGTATAGCATAGTTTTGGTATGTTGTGTTTCAATTTGTATGTGTTTCAAGAAATTTTTAAATTTTCTGTTTAATTTATTCCTTGACCCAATGATCACTGAAGAGCATGTTGTTAATTTACATGTGTTTGTACAGTTTTCAAAGTTCCCCTTGTTACTGATTTCTGGTTTTATTCTATGGTGGTCTCAGAAGATACTTGATATGATTTTGATGTTTTAAAATTTGGTAAGACTTGTTTTGTGTCCTAAGATATAGTCTGTCATGGATAATTTTCCATGTGGTGATGAGAAGAGTGTGTATTCCATAGCTGTTGGATGAAATATTCTGTAAATGTCTGTTAGGTCTATTTGGTTTAATGTGTAATTTAAATCCAATGTTTCTCTGTTAGTTTTCTGTCTAGATGATCTGTCTAATGCTGAGAGTAGTGTGTTAAAGACCCTAGATATTATTGTATTGGAGTCTACCCTTCCCTTTGGATGTAATGATATTTATATATCTGAGTACTCTGGTGTTGGGTATATAATATATTTAGAATTGCTATATCCTCTTGCTGAATTGACACCTTTATCATTATATAATACTCTAATGACCTTTTTTTATTGTCTCTTTACTGTTTTTTACTTTAAGTCTGTTTTATCTGATATAACCATAGCTACTTCTGCTCATAGCATAGCTATTCTTGGAATATTTTTTTCTATCCCTTTACTTTCATCTATATGTGTCTTTACAGATGAGATGAGTTTCTTATAGGCAGCATATAGTAGGGGTTTTTTTTAATCAACTTTTTTGCATTTTTATTTCTCTTTCTTTTTTTTTTTTTTTTTTTTTTGAGACAGGGTCTCACTCTGTCACAGAGGCTGGAGTGTGGTGGCATAATCACAGTTCACTGCAGCCTTGACGTCCTGGGCTCAGGTGATCCTCCCAACTCAGCCTCCTGAGTAGCTAGGACTGTAGGCACTTGCCACTATGCCTGGCTAATTTTTGTATATTTTGTAGAGATGTGGTTTTGCCATGTAGCCCAGGCTGGTCTGGAACTTCTGGGCTCAAGTAATCTGCCTACCTTGGCCTCCCAAAGTGCTGGGATTATAGGCATGAGCCACCATGTCCAGCCTATTTTATTTTTAATATTGGTCAAGTGAAGTAGTGAGAAGTGGGGAAAGCATTTTGATCTTTTTAAAAACATGCGTTAAAATATTCCTGGAGGGTCACATGCCCAGAGAGAGCATGACGGCTCCATGCCCCTTCCCCTCTACCAAAATTAAAAATAAATGTATACATATTATTATCATGGTGACTGAGTTTTTTGGCATTCAATTAAGTTCTGTGCCTGAGGCTGGGTATGATGACTCATGTCTCTAATCCTAGTACTTTGAGAGGCCAAGGTAAGAGGACTGCTTGAGCCCAGGAGTTTGAGGCTACAGTGAGCTATGATTGCATCACTGCAGTCCGTCCTAGGTGACAGAGCAAGACCCTGTCTCCCCCGTGACCCAAAAATTTTATGCTGGAGGCAATTACTCTATATGAGTCCCAGCCCAGCCAGCAGGTAGTAGGTGCTAATAAATGCTTATAGAAGGAACACTTGGCCGGGCACGGTGGCTCAAGCCTGTAATCCCAGCACTTTGGGAGGCCGAGATGGGCGGATCACGAGGTCAGGAGATCGAGACCATCCTGGCTAACACGGTGAAACCCCGTCTCTACTAAAAACACAAAAAATGAGCCGGGTGTGGTGGCGGGCGCCTGTAGTCCCAGCTACTCGGGAGGCTGAGGCAGGAGAATGGCGTAAACCTGGGAGGCAGAGCTTGCAGTGAGCTGAGATCTGGCCACTGCACTCTAGCCTAGGCGACAGAGCGAGACTCCGTCTCAAAAAAAAAAAAAAAAAAAAAGAAGGAACACTTACCATACGTAAAATCTAGCATCACTGTCCCGTAATGCAAGCAGCATTCATTGTTAGAGCTACATGACAAAGCTCCACAGACTGGGTATTTTAAACCTCAGACATTTATTTTCTCACAGCTTTGGGGCTTGGAAGTCCAAAATTAAGGTGGTAGGGTTGGTGTCTTCTGAGGCCTCTCTTCTTAGCATATGGGATTAGGGTCCACCCTGATGACTTCATTTTAACCTAATTACCTCTTTAAAAATCCCATCTCCAAATACAGTCACATTCTGAGGCACAAGGAGTGAGGATTGCAATGTATGCATTTTTGGGAAAGACAATTCGGTTTTTAGCTAGAGTAAACTCTTAAGTATTGATTACCATATACCAGGTACTGTATATTAGTTGCTTTATTTATATTAATTGTGTGTGTGTGTGTGACAGAGTCTTGCTCTATCCTACCCAGGCTGGAGTGCTGTGGCGAAATCATAGCTCACTACAGCCTTGAACTCCTGGGCTCAAGCAATGATCCCACCTCAGCCCACAGACATGTGCCATCACACCAGGCTAATTTACTTTTATCTTTTGTAGAGATGGGGGGGTATTGCTAGGTTACCCAGGCTGGTCTCGAACTCCTAGGCTCAAGCAATCCTCCTGCTTTGACCTCCCAAATTGGTGTGATTACAGGTGTGAGCCACCATGCCTGACCTATAAATATTAATTTTCTTAAGTCTCACAAGAGCCCCATTAAATAGGTTCTGTTATGATTCAGCAAATTGCATGCGGCATCTGTGGCTTAGAGAGGTTAAGTATCTTGCCCAGGGTAACACAGCCAGAGGGCAGAAGCAAAATGTAAGCTCAGTAGGTTTGGCTTCTTTTACCCAAATCTGGAAAATCAGGTCATGTTTTTTTGATCCATTTAGCCAGTGTATATCTTTGAAGTGGAAAGCTTAATTCATTCACATTCAAGGTTATTATTGATAGGTGGGGGCTTATTCTCATCATTTTATTAATTAATTTCTGATTGTTTTATATGTCATTTGTTCCTTTTTGTCTCCCTTATTATTATAGTTGTTTGGTGGTTTCTGTAGTAGTAACATTTGAATCTTTACTTTAGTTTTAACTCTGCAATTAAATATTTTAACTGCTCTCCACAGTCTTTTTTTTTTTTTTTTTTTTAGTGTACTTTCTGTTCTAGGGTACATGTGTACAACGTGCAGGTTTGTTACATATATATACATGTGCCCTGTTGGTGTGCTGCACCCATTAATTCATCATTTACATTAGGTATATCTCCTAATGCTATCCCTCCTCCCTCCCCCATCCCACAACAGGCCCCGGTGTGTGATGTTCCCCTTCCTGTGTCCAAGTGTTCTCATTGTTCAATTCCCACCTATGAGTGAGAACATGCGGTGTTTGGTTTTCTGTTCTTGTGATAGTTTGCTCAGAATGATGGTGTCCAGCTGCATCCATGTCCCTACAAAGGACAGGAACTCATCCTTTTTGATGGCTGCATAGTGTTCCATGGTGTATATGTGCCACATTTTCTTAATCCAGTCTGTCATCGATGGACATCTGGGTTGGTTCCAAGTCTTTGCTATTGTGAATAGTGCTGCAATAAACATACATGTGCATGTGTCTTTATAGCAGCATGATTTATAATCCTTTGGGTATATACCCAGTAATGGGATGGCTGGGCCAAATGGTATTTCTAGTTCTAGATCCTTGAAGAATCACCACACTGTCTTCCACAATGGTTGAACTAGTTTACAGTCCCATCAACAGTGTAAAAGTGTTCCAATTTTTCCACATTCTCTCCAGCACCTGTTGTTTCCTGACTTTTTAATGATCACCATTCTAACTGGTGTGAAATAGTATCTCGTTGTGGTTTTGGTTTGCATTTCTCTGATAGCTAGTGATGGTGAGCCTTTTTTCATGTGTCTGTTGGCTGCATAAATGTCTTCTTTTGAGAAGTGTCTGTTCATATCCTTTGCCCACTTTTTGATGGGGTTGTTTTCTTCTTGTAAATGTGTTTGAGTTCTTTGTAGGTTCTGGATATTAGCCCTTTGTCAGATGAGTAGATTGCAAAAATTCTCTCCCATTCTGTGGGTTGCCTGTTCACTCTGATGGTAGTTTCCTTTACTGTGCAGAAGCTCTTTAGTTTAATTAGATCCCATTTGTCAATTTTGGCTTTTGTTGCCATTGCTTTTGGTGTTTTAGACATGAAGTCCTTACCCATGTCTGTGTCCAGAATGGTATTGCCTAGGTTTTCTTCTAGGGTTTTTATGGTTTTAGGTCTAACATTTAAGTCTCTAATCCATCTTGAATTAATTTTTGTATAAGGTGTAAGGAAAGGATCCAGTTTCAGCTTTCTACTTATGGCTAGCCAGTTTTCCCAGCACCATTTATTAACTAGGGAATCCTTTCCCCATTTCTTGTTTTTGTCAGGTTTGTCAAAGATCAGATGGTTGTAGATGTGTGGTATTATTTCTGAGGGCTCTGCTCTGTTCCATTGGTCTATATCTCTGTTTTGGTACCAGTACCATGCTGTTTTGGTTACTGTAGCCTTGTAGTGTAGTTTGAAGTCAGGTAGCGTGATGCCTCCAGCTTTGTTCTTTTGGCTTAGGATTGTCTTGGCAACGCGGGTTCTTTTTTGGTTCCATATGAACTTTAAAGCAGATTTTTCCAATTCTGTGAAGAAAGTCATTGGTAGCTTAATGGGGATGGCATTGAATCTATAAATTACCTTGGGCAGTATGGCCATTTTCACGATATTGATTCTTCCTATCCATGAGCATGGTGTGTTCTTCATTTGTTTGTGTCCTCTTTTATTTCACTGAGCAGTGGTTTGTAGTTCTTGAAGAGTTTCTTCACATCCCTTGTAAGTTGGATTTCTAGGTATTTTATTCTCTTTGAAGCAATTGTGAGTGGGAGTTCACTCATGATTTGGCTCTCTGTCTGCTATTGGTGTATAAGAATGCTTGTGATTTTTGCACATTGATTTTATATCCTGAGACTTTGCTGAAGTTGCTTATCAGCTTAAGGAGATTTTGGGCTGAGATGATGGGGTTTTCTAAATATACAATCATGTCATCTGCAACAGGAACAATTTAACATCCTCTTTTCCTAATTGAATACCCTTTATTTCTTTCTCTTGCCTGATTGCCCTGGCCAGAACTTCCAACACTGTGTTGAATCGGAGTGGTGAGAAAGGGCATCCCTGTCTTGTGCCAGGTTTCAAAGGGAATGCTTCTAGTTTTTGCCCATTCACTATGATATTGACTGTAGGTTTGTCATAAATAGCTCTTATTATTTTGAGGTATGTTCTATCAATACCGAATTTATTGAGAGTTTTCAGCATGAGGGGCTCTTGAATTTTATCAAAGGCCTTTTCTGCATATATTGAGATAATCATGTGGTTTTTGTCTTTGGTTCTGTTTATGTGCTGGATTACGTTTATTGATTTGCGTATATTGAACCAGCCTTGCATCCCAGGGATGAAGCCAACTTGATCATGGTGAATAAGCTTTTTGATGTGCTGCTGGATTCGGTTTGCCAGTATTTTATTGAGGATTTTTGCATTGATGTTCATCAGGTATATTGGTCTAAAATTCTCTTTTTTTGTTGTGTCTCTGCCAGGCTTTGGTATCAGCATGATGTTGGCCTCATAAAATGAGTTAGGTAGGATTCTCTCTTTTTCTATTGATTGGAATAGTTTCAGAAGGAATGGTACCAGCTCCTCCTTGTACCTCCAGTAGAATTTGGCTCTGAATTCATCTAGTCCTGGACTTTTTTAGGTTGGTAGGCTGTTAATTATTGCCTCAATTTCAGAGCCTGTTACTGGTCCATTCGAGGATTCAACTTCTTCCTGGTTTAGTCTTGGGAGAGTGTATGTGTCCAGGAATTTATCAATTTCTTCTAGGTTTCTAGTTTATTTGCATAGAGGTGTTTATAGTATTCTCTGATGGTAGTTTGTATTTCTGTGGGATCGGTGGTGATATACCCTTTATCTTTTTTTATTGCATCAATTTGATTCTTCTCTCTTTTCTTCTTTATTAGTCTTGCTAGCGGTCTATCAATTTTGTTGATCTTTTCAAAAAACCAGCTCCTGGATTCATTAATTTTTTGAAGGGTTTTTTTGTGTCTCTATCTCATTCAGTTCTGCTCTGATCTTAGTTATTTCTTGCCTTCTGCTAGCTTTTGAATTTGTTTGCTCTTGCTTCTCTAGTTCTTTTAATTGTGATGTTAGGGTGTCAATTTTAGACCTTTCCTGCTTTCTCTTGTGGGCATTTAATGCTATAAATTTCCCTCTACACACTGCTTTAAATGTGTCCCAGAGGTTCTAGTATGTTGTATCTTTGTTCTCATTGGTTTCAAAGAACAGCTTTATTTCTGCCTTCACTTTGTTATGTACCCAGTAGTCATTCAGGAGCAGGTTGTTCAGTTTCCATGTAGTTGAGCGGTTTTGATTGAGTTTCTTAATCCTGAGTTCTAGTTTGATTGCACTGTGGTCTGAGAGACAGTGTGTTATAATTTGTGTTCTTTTACATTTGCTGAGGACTGCTTTACTTCCAACTATGTGGTCAATTTTGGAATAAGTGCGATGTGGTGCTGAGAAGAATGTATGTTCTGTTGATTTGGGGTGAAGAGTTCTGTAGATGTCTATTAGCTCTGCTTGGTGCAGAGTTGAGTTCAATTCCTGGATATCCTTGTTAACTTTCTATCTCGTTGATCGGTCTAATGTTGACAGTGGGGTGTTATGGTCTCCCATTATTATTGTATGGGAGTCTAAGTCTCTTTGTAAGTCTCTAAGGACTTGGTTTATGAATCTGGGTGCTCCTGTATTGGGTGCATACATATTTAGGATAGTTAGCTCTTCTTGTTGAATTGATCTCTTTACCATTATGTAATGGCCCTCTTTGTCTCTTTTGATCTTTGTTGGTTTAAAGTCTGTTTTATCAGAGACTAGGATTGCAACCCCTGCCTTTTTTTGTTTTCCACTTGCTTGGTAGATCTTCCTCCATCCCTTTATTTTGAGCCTATGTGTGTCTCTGCACATGAGATGGGTCTCCTGAATACAGCACACTGATGGTTCTTGACTCTTTATCCAATTTGCCTGTCTGTGTATTTTAATTGGAGAATTTAGCCCATTTACATTTAAGGTTAATATTGTTATGTGTGAACTTGATCCTGTCATTATGATATTAGCTGGTTATTTTGCTCATTAGTTGATGCAGTTTCTTCCTAGCATTGATGGTCTCTACATTTTGGCATGTTTTTGCAGTGACTGGTACCAGTTGTTCATTTCCATGTTTAGTGCTTCCTTCAGGAGCTCTTGTAGGGCAGACCTAGTGGTGACAAAATCTCCCAGGATTTGCTTATCTGTAAAGGATTTTATTTCTCCTTCACTTATGGAACTTAGTTTGGCTGGATATGAAATTCTGGGTTGAAAATTCTTTTCTTTGAGAATGTTGAATATTGGCACCCACTCTCTTGTGGCTTGCAGAGTTTCTGCTGAGAGATTCATTGTTAGTCTGATGGGCTTTCCTTTGTGGGTAACCCGACCATTTTCTTGGCTGCCCTTAACATTTTTTCCTTCATTTCGGCTTTGGTGAATCTGACAATTATGTGTCTTGGAGTTGCTCTTTTCCAGGAGTATCTTTGTGGCATTCTCTGTATTTCCTGAATTTGAATGTTGGCCTGCCTTGCTAGGGTGGGGAAGTTCTCCTGGATAATATCCTGCAGAGTGTTTTCCAACTCGGTTCCATTCTCCCCATCACTTTCAGGTACACCAATCAGACATAGATTTGGTCTTTTCACATAGCCCCATATTTCTTGGTGGCTTTGTTCATTTCTTTTTACTCTTTTTTCTTTAAACTTTTCGATTCATTTCATTCATTTGATCTTCAATCACTGATACCCTTTCTTCCAGTTGATTGAATCAGTTACTGAAGCTTGTGCATTTGTCACATAGTTCTCGTGTCATGGTTTCCAGCTCTATCAGATCATTTAAGGACTTCTCTACATTGGTTCTTCTAGTTAGCCATTCATCCAATCGTTTTTCAAAGTTTTTAGCTTCTTTGCGATGGGTTTGAACTTCCTCCTTTAGCTTGGAGAAGTTTGATTGTCTGAAGCCTTCTTCTCTCAGCTTGTCAAAGTTATTCTCCATCCAGCTTTGTTCGGTTGCTGGTGAGGAGCTGCGTTCCTTTGGAGGGGGACAAGCACTCTGATTTTTAGAATTTTCAGCTTTTCTGCACTGCTTTTTCCCCATCTTTGTGGTTTTATTTACCTTTGGTCTTTGATGATGGTGATGTACCAATGGGGTATTGGTGTGAATGTCCTTTCTGTTTGTTAGTTTTCCTTCTAACAGTCAAGACCCTCAGCTGCAGGTCTGTTGGAGTTTGCTTGAGGTCTACTCCAGACCCTGTTTGCCTGGGTATCTGCAGTGGAGGCTGCAGAAGAGTGAATATTGCTGAACAGCAACTGTTGCTGCCTGATCGTTCCTCTGGAAGGTTCGTCTCAGAGGTGTAACCGGCTGTGTGAGGTGTGAGGTGTCAGTCTGCCCCTAGTGGGGGTGTCTCCCAGTTAGGCTACTTGGGGGTCAGGGACCCACTTGAGCAGGCAGTCTGTCCATTCTCAGATCGCAAACTCTGTGCTGGGAGAACCACTACTGTCTTCAAAGCTGTCAGACAGGGACATTTTAATCTGCAGACGTTTCTGCTGCGTTTAGCTATGCCCTGTCCCCAGAGGTGGAGTCTACAGAGGCAGGCAGGACTCCTTGAGCTGCGGTGGGCTCCACCCAGTTCGGGCTTCCCGGCTGCTTTGTTTATCTATTGAAGCCTCAGCAATGGCAGGCGCCCCTCCCCCAGCCTGGCTGCCACCTTGCAGTTAGATCTCAGACTCCTGTGCAAACAATGAGGGAGGCTCCGTGGGCATGGGACCGTCCTAGCCGGGCACGGGATATAATCTCCTGGTGTGCCATTTGCTAAGACCCTTGGTAAAGCACAGTATTAGGGTGGGAGTGACCCGATTTTCCAGGTGTGTGTGTCATGGTTTCCCTTGGCTAGGAAAGGGAATTCCCTTCCCCCTTGCACTTCCCAGGTGAGGCGATTCTTCGCCCTGCGTCGGCTCTCGCTCGGCGGTCTGCACCTACTGTCCTGCACCCACTGTCCAACATGCCCTAGTGAGATGAACCCGGTACCTCAGTTGGAAATGCAGAAATCACCCGTTTTCTGTGTCATTCACACTGGGAGCTGGAAACTGGAGTTGTTCCTATTTGGCCATCTTGGAACTGCCCTGTTTTTTTTTTTTGTTTTTTGAGACAGTCTCACTCTATCGCCCAAGCTGGAGTGCAATGGTACGATCTTGGCTCACTGCAATCTCCGCCTCCCAGGTTGAAGCGATTCTCCTGCCTCAGTCTCCCAAGTAGCTGGAATTACAGGTGTGCACCACCATGCCCTGCTAATTTTTGTATTTTTAGTAGAGATGGGTTTTCACCATGTTGGCCAAGCTGGTCTCAAACTCCTGGCCTCAAGTGATACACCCACCTTGGCCTCCCAAAGTGTTGGGATTACAGGTGTGAGCCACCATGCCTGTCTTCTCCGTAAGTCTTATTCTGAAGTTTTCCCTGCTATCTTTTGGTTTGGTTGAAGCTCATCTTTTAGTAGATTGCTTGGGAGGGGCTCAAGAGTAAAGTGTTATCTGGAATGTCTGTTTCATGTATTTTTAAAAATAGCCTTCATACTCGAATGCTGTTACTTTGTTGGATAAAAATAGAGTTGGTTGGATAAAAATCCCTGGCTTGAGCTTTCTTGCCTTGAACTTTATAAAAATACAGCTCTACAGTTGCATTACTTTGTGTGTTGCCCTTGAGAAGTATGATGCCAGTCTTATTTCTTATCTTCATAGATAACTTGGTCATTTGCCTGTAGGCAAGATGTCATTATAAAGCCTGGTAATTTTACTAAGACATATCTTGGAGTTGATCATTATGAGCCAGTTTTTCTAGACACATGGTGAGTCCTATCCACATATAGATTTTTTTCTTATTACTTAAATTTTTCTTGGATTGTAATTTTAAACTTTTAGTTTTTCCTCCATTTTGTTTTACTTCTTCGAGGATTTTTCATTTGTCTGCCTTCCAGTCGAACTATTTTTCCCTGACCCTTTATCCTTCTTTCTCTATCTCATTATCATTTTCTTCACTGGTTCTTATCTTCTTCAATGCCCGTTATAAAGTTTTTATTTGAATCGATGCTACCTTGGGCACTTTGTAATTTAGTATTTATTTCTGGGATGGTTTGTCTTTTTAAAAAATTTATTTCCTGAATTAATCAAGGCTTATTTCATTTTTTCTTCTCTTTGGTCAACTTCTGTTTTAATTGTTGAATAAATGAATGAACTGTTAATTGTAGGCTTAAAAACATCTCCAAATTCTTGTTTGAAGATACTTAATTCAGTTTGAAATCTTATGTTATAATTTACTTCTGTTTTGTGGTTATTTGAGAGGAAGAATTTTTGTCATAGGAAGATTTCTCCCCATTTTCTCCTTATAACAGCTTTTAATGGAGTTGGTCTGATTTTCCGTATTTCTTGGCCATGATCATTTCTTTGCCGTGGTTTAAGTATACTCTCTTCTTTCAGTGTATTGAAGTATAGTTTCTTTAAATGGATGAAGTTGTAATTGATGGGAGGTAAGGGGAAAGAAGGGGCATAACCTGTTGTTCTCTTCGGGTTTTTTGCTATGCTTAATTTTCCCCTCTTACATCCTTCTTTCTCTTCCCTGCCATGTATACAGGGATACCTCTTCCTCTCTGACACCTTCACCCCAGAAGCAGCGCTCATCATCCTTCTCTTTCAGGTCCCTTCTCTATGGCTGTTACTGTGAGCTACCACTCCTAGACCTGTGGTCAGAATTTTTGTACTCAATGTTGAACTTTCTCTTTCTCAGGATGATTTTATTTGTGCTTCCTTTTGTGTTCCCTACTTCTCTCTGTTCTTTTCCAGCATCTCTTAAGATTTCTCTTTCCTTGCTTTCTGTCCCTATAGTGTGTGTGTGCGTGTGCATATATATGTGTGTATATGTGTGTGCATGTGTGCATATATATGTGTATGTGTGTGTATATGTATATATATATATATATATTTGATTGAGTAGAGATTCACACTCAAGGTATCTCCTATACTAGGACCAGCTGGAATTCTCCTTATAAGCTTTTCAAGATATCCTACTAAATATTCCATCTCTTAACAAACTGAAGAACTATGTACTTTTCTCTTATTTCTTGATTCCCTTAATTTTATACTTGTGTACATTTTTATTTCTCTGATAACTTCTTATTGAGGATAGGGATGAGTTTCTTAATCATATTAATACCTACTACCAAGGAGACCTGATACTTACTAGAGATTCATACAATAATTATTGAATTGATATTTCACCTAGTTATATTTTTCTTTCTTTTCCCAAATCTTAATTTATTTACATTGTAGATGCTGAAAAAAACTCTTAAAGGGTCTGATAGTGAAGAACTGGAAATAACACAGGAGACACCAAATTTGGTGCCGTTTGGGGATGTGGTATGTATGAGTAACCCTCAAAAACCTGTATAAGTTATTTATTATTTGATAATCAAAAAGTATACGCAGAAAATGGTTCTCTCTGATAATATATTTATGAATTTTTAATTTTTATGAGTCAGAAAAACATTGTAATAATCACTGAAATTATAGAAAGCATCCTGATTCACAGAAATAATATCTTCTATATTAGGGATTCCCAAATCTAGTTACATCAGAATTACCTGAGATGCTTTTTATAAAACATTAACTTGAGGCTCCACCTAACATCTGCTAGCTTAGAATCTCTAGGAGAGGAGCCTGGGAATCAGTAGTTTTACTGAGCTCTTAAAGTGATTATATTTATTGCTAGATCATGCTAAAGTTTGAAAATTGATCCTGCGCCCCTCCCCCATCCAAAAAGCCTCCTAGAAACAAAAGCAAACACCCCCCCCCCTTTCACACACACACAGACACACACCCACCCACCCACCACAAAGGGATGACCCAGTATCTAGGCTGAGAACCAGAAAAATCTGTTATTCTGTTTTCAAAGTACAGAAAAAGACATGAGAATCTACATGCATATAGAACTGTCAAATATCATTACATTCATTTACAGTTATCTTTATTTTCTGAACACTATTAGAGTTGTAACTGGGTATGAAATAAGAATTTTTCTTGTCCCTCTACCTCCTATCATATACAATGTTTAATATAATATTTCTGTCATTTCGACTTGGTTTTAAATACTAAACATGGCTAAATATATTTGACTAATTCTCATATTAGGATTCAAATGTTCCTGCATTTATTTTGTATTTGATTTTTTGGTTAAGCACATGATGCAATTTTCTTTAACATTTAGAAAAACTTGGTGCAAGAGCATGAATATTTTACAGCCCCTGGCATGTTACAGCCAATAAATCATTGCTGAATGAATTAAGTGGTCTTAGGATACTGGATAAAAGAGTTTGTCTGACATAAGGCACATTTCTTAATTTTATATGCAGGGTGCTGTATTTTATCAGTTCTCACCTAATATCAAATAAAAACAATTTAAAAAGTGATGATCAGATTTCTGTGAATAATGAATTATTCTTTGGCTTTGTATTCTTGTTCATTTTCGGTTTACTTTGAATGCGGCTTGCCCATTTTTCTTCAGTATTTCTGCTTTCTGATGATTTCTATTAACTAGATATTTTTCATGAGAAACAATATTTCGAGTGAGAAAAAACAACGTGGAGTTTTACTTTTTAAAAATAGAGTTCAGTGTAAAGTGGAAGAACAGTTAACTTTTTAAATGCATTCACTGTCTGTGTTTTTGTTTTGATTGTTGTAGGTTGGCTGCCTGGGCATTCATGTAAAGAACTGCAGACATTTTACGCCTAACAGTATCCTTTCTTTTGATTTAAGAATCATAGTAATTGTATCTCACTGTTTCAGTTATCCATTGCTGCATTACAGATCATTCCAAATCTTAGTGGCTTAACACATTGACCATTTTATTATTAATCACTACTGTGCATTCACTAGTTGCTTCTTCTGCTTCATGATACAACAGCTTGGGTTGTAGTTGTCTGACAGTTCAAACGGGCTGGAATATCTAAAGTGGCCCATTTACATGTCTGGTTGCTTTAGTGGGGATGCATGGAAGGCTAGACTCAGCTGGGATGCTGAAATGGTTGGATCTCTCCCTCTTTCCCTGAGTCCTATCATGTTTTTTTCCCCCTGTATTAATTTTAATTTAAAAATATATCACAGTAATATATTATCTATCTTGATTACCAGTTTTTGGTGTCCCCTTAAATTTTGTGCCTGAGGTGAGTGCCTTTTTGGCTTACTAGTCCCAACCCTAGTCACGTTCCATTACATTTTATTGGTTAATGTAATCATAGAGCCAGCCCAGATTTAGTGGCAGGGGAAATAAAGTCCACTTTTTCATGTGGGAGTAACAAAAGCTTTTCAGTCATCTGTATTCACCTCAATCACCATATAAGTGAAAGGAAAAATATATATCTTCTTGTATGATAATGTTAATTTATTTGTAAGTAATGTGTGCTTCCTTTAAACATTTTTAAAAGGATTTATTTTATATTGGTGCTTTTAAATAAGCTGCGTGCTTATTTTTAGATTTATCACAGCATAAAACTAGCCTCATTATGGAGATTTGATGTTTCTTTTTTATATAAAGATAATTTTGGAAAATAATTCTGTATAAAGAGATTTTTGAAGATAGTTAAATCGTGAAACAAAATTGTTTTACTCTGTAGCATTCTATGAAAGATACAATACAGTCCAATATAATATAAATGAACTATATTCTTAAGTGAATTAGGGTAGAACACTTTTTGTCTCAAAATTAAAAATAAGTTATTCTGATATATTTTAAAATATTTTGAATTTCTACATAATTATCCTTAGGAAATATTTCAACTATATATTGCATAGTCACCTTGAAATTAATATATAGAAAAACTTGCAAAGAAATTTTGCTGGAAATGTGAGGTTAAAAATATAAGGGATGTAGCTGGGCGCAGTGGCTCAAGCCTGTAATCCCAGCACTTTGGGAGGCTGAGACGGGCGGATCACGAGGTCAGGAGATCGAGACCATCCTGGCTAACACGGTGAAACCCCGTCTCTACTAAAAAAATACAAAAAACTAGCCGGGCGAGGTGGTGGGTGCCTGTAGTCCCAGCTACTGGGGAGGCTGAGGCAGGAGAATGGCGTGAACCCGGGAGGCGGAGCTTGCAGTGAGCTGAGATCCGGCCACTGCACTCCAGCCTGGGCGACAGAGCGAGACTCCATCTCAAAAAAAAAAAAAAAAAAAAAAAAAATATATATATATATATATATATATATATATATATATGGGATGTAAGGAAGAATCAACCTTCTTTTACTTATATTGTGTCCACCAGTGATGGGCAAAAATACTATTCTAGAAGACTTTCTTTCTATTGTTTAATGCTACATAATTGATTCTTAGGTTTTGGTCTGAATCATTTAATGTATTAATTTTATAATGTATTATTGTTCAATTACAACAAAACTTATTTCCTAAACATCATTCTATTTGCAGTCAGTTTACAACATTATGCTAATTTATTTATTCGCATCTCTATAAACAAAGCTGTGAAATGTACAAAAATGTGTAGCTTACTATCCAAAGACAGTGAGAGGAACACTGTAATTAAGTTCGATGAAGTGAAGTATTTTTCTGTACAGGTAATGTTAATATCTCTTCTAGATATTAGAATGGCTCCTTATAGTTCCAAATATTCTACCCTAATTCTGTCTTTTTATAAAAATGAGTAGAAAAGAAACAAAAGCAGTGAGTGCCTTTTTATTTGGTATCTTACAGTATTCTATTTCTATACTGTGGGCTATAGTGGTGTTTTAAAAAAAAAAATAAACAATTTACTGCAAAATGCATAATCTTAGTAGATTTCTTTCCTGGGATGTTACTGTCTGTGGTTTCAAGTATTCATTATGCATGTATTTATCTCTATCTTGCTCTTCTCTTCCCATCTACTGTCTTCCACCTTAGAGTTTTTCCCATCTCCTTTCCCATTCCTTTTCTTCTATCCTGTTCTGTTCCCCTTTGTCTCTCTCTAAGTATTGCTGCATGGATTAACTTAGTCTTTATTACAACCCAAACACACACACACACATATACACACACACACACACACACTCTCTCTCTCTCTCTCATTCTTATTTTATGGATGAAGAAACTGAGGCACTCTGTGGTTAAGGACCTTTCTTAGGTCATGGAGCTGGTAAGTGGTAAGTGGTTGAGCTGGGAGTGTGGGCACTCTGGTTTCAGACCACACTTCATTAAACTGCCTCACACGCCAGCTCTTACTATGTTTCTGCTTACAGTTAGGCTTATTAGAATCTTAAATGTATCTTAAAACTTAAAAAAAAAAAAATGGCTAGGCTCAGTGACTCACGCCTGCAATCCCAGCACTTTGGGAGGCTGAGGCGGGCAGATTACTTGATGTCAGGAGTTTGAGACCAGCCTGACCAACATGGTGAAACCCTGTCTCTACTAAAAATACAAAAATTAGCCGGGCGTGGTGGTGCACACCAGTAATCTCAGCTACTTGGGAGGCTGAGGCGGGAGAATCACTTGAACCCAGGAGGCAGAGGTTGCAGTGAGCTGAGATTGTGCCACTGCACTTCAGCCTGGGCAACAAAGCTAGACTCCATCTCAAAAAAAAAAAAAAAAAAAAAAAGAATGACACTATTCCATACAGCTGCAGGATTCATTGATTTGTCCAATTATTTATTACATTAGTTGAATTTTAGGGGAATCCTAAAGCATTTTCTGTATGCTCTATATTATTTTTCAGACGTTATCTGTTTAAGCATTGAGTAGTGAAGACAGTTTTTTGGTTTTTTTTTTTAAACACTTTAAGTTCTAGGGTGCATGTGCACAACGTGCAGGTTTGTTACATAGGTATACATGTGTCATGTTGGCTTGCTGCACCCATCAACTCATCAGTTACATTAGGTATTTCTCCTAATGCTATCCCTTCCCCAGCCCCCCACCCCCTGACAGGCCCCGGTGTGTGATGTTCCCTGCCCTGTGTCCAAGTGTTCTCATTGTTCAGTTCCCACCTATGAGTGAGAACATGCAGTGTTTGGTTTTCTGTCCTTGTAATAGTTTGCTCAGAATGATGGTTTCCAGCTTTGTCCATGTCCCTGCAAAGGACAGGAACTCATCCTTTTTTATGGCTGCATAGTATTCCATGGTGTATATGTGCCACATTTTCTTAATCCAGTCTATCATTGATGGACATTTGGGTTGGTTCCAAGTCTTTGCTATTGTGAATAGTGCCGCAATAAACATACGTGTGCATGTGTCTTTATAGCAGCATGATTTATAATCCTTTGGGTATATACTCAGTAATGGGATCGCTAGGTTAAATGGTATTTCTAGTTCTGGAGCCTTGAGGAATTGCCACACTGTGAAGACAGTTTTTTAAGCATAGGGTTTTGTTTGTTTGTTTTTTTAAGGAAAAAAAAAAAAAACAAGGAATAGTTTTGCTCGAGGCAATACATACTGTTTGTTTTACTCTGCAAATAGTTTTCCTAAGCTTCACTGGCAAATTCTCAAGAATTTGGGGGATATATGTCCATTTAAATAAAATTTGAAACATTAATACTTGAAAATAATGTAAAGTATATAGTAAGGTGTTTATCTTCATTAGCATAGTCAAAATCTTTTTCCTGTATTTATTTAAATAGGTACTGTTAGTTTGAGCACATTAAAAGGACAGTTTTTTTTTTTTCTTTTTTTTTTTTTTTTTTGAGATGGAGTCTCGCTCCGTCGCCCAGGCTGGAGTGCAGTGGCCGGATCTCAGAAAAGGGCAGTTTTAATGGAACTCTAATAGAAAGCTTGAGAATGACTTGATAATTACACAGAAAATTGGACAAGCAAGCAAAGAAATAAAAAATCAAGATACATGTTAACTACAGGGAAATTGAAAAATGATAAAGGAAAGGAAATATAATTATTGTAATATATTGTTAAACTCTGAATGATAGTTATACATATAAACTAATACAAACACTAACAATCTAACAAAAATGTATGTTATAGAATATATTGGAGGAATGGCGAGAAGTATGAAAACTGTCGGGGGAGAATAGAGAGATAATATTTTTCTTCCACAATATGCAGTTAATACTTAGTATTTCAAACGAAAAAATCAATGAATAATATAAGCATGTTACTTAGAAACAGGAAGGCAAAATGTAGAGAAATTTATTTAGAAGTCGAAAAGGCAGCTTCTGAGGAGTGGAAATTAGGGGGTGGGTGGGGTGGAATTCTACTATTGTACCCAGGATTTAATTTACAGAAGTATGACTATATGAAAACATGGAGAGGTACTGTCATTGAAAAAAGAATTTGTTATATTCTCTGAGAGTAGGGGACATGAAACACCACTGAGGGACACAGGGGAAGTATCAGAATGGTCAGGAGGCAGAGGACAGGAGTGAGGGAAGAATCTAGGCCTTTTGGGGATTGCTGAGGGGAAGGTAAGGCAGGAAAACCGTTTAGGATTGGCTAGTTTGAATAATTTCAGGGGTCTTTGGGTTATAGAAATGGTCTCTAGTTTTCTAATACCTGGCCCTGGGATAATTTAGGGCAAAGGAAATGTGTGAGAATTAGATTAGTAGGTGGTTGGCTGGGCGCGGTGGCTCATGCCTGTAATCCCAGCACTTTGGGAGGCTGAGGAGAGCAGATCACTTAAGGTTAGGAGTTTGAGACCAGCCTGGCTAACATGGTGAAACCCATCTCTACCAAGAATACAAAACTTAGCTGGGTGTGGTGGCACATGCCTGTAATCCCAGCTACCTGGGAGGCTGAGACAAGAGAATCGCTTGAACCCGGGAGACAGAGTTTGCAGTGAGCTGAGATGGCGCTACTGCACTCCAGCCTGGGCAACAGAGTGAGACAAAAAAACAAAAACAAAAACAAACAAACAAAAAATGGTGGGTGGAGCTACAGTGTTGGGATTGGTTAGTTTGCAATTAAAAGATATGCTGTCTGCTAAGCCTTTGCTGTCTCTAGCACTCTAACACTGGGAGGGGAAGTCTCTCCCTCAACAAGCTTTTTAAGATGCCAGAATTTCATAACGTACAGAAGCTTTTTTTTTTCTCTTAAAACAAAATGTGATTGAGCATAGTGGCTCACACCTATAATCCCAGCATTTTGGGAGGCCAAAGCAGGAGGATTGCTTGAGGCCTGGAGTTCTAAACTGGTGAGACCCCATCTCTACAAAAGAAATATTAAAAAATTAACTGGGTGTGGTGGCATGTACCTGTAGTCCTAGTTAACTCCGGAGACTGAGGCAGAGAATGGCTTGCAACCAGTAGTTTGAGGCTGCAGTGAGCCATGATCCTATCACTGCACTCCAGCTTGAGAGTGAGACTCTGTCTCAAAAATAATCAAACCAAAACAAACAACAACAAAACAACAAAACAACAAAACCATGATTAATACAGGTGAGAGTAAAAAAAGTACTTTGTTTTAACCATTGTAGAAATTTTTGACTTTATATAGTATATAATTAGGATAAAATAAAATTACATTGCATACATTTTAGGACTTTAATTTGCTAAAATGTACAACATAGATCTAGGTTAAAAAATTTTAAATCCATACAAACTAAGAACTGAAAACACATGGGAAGTGGATTTAACTTATTGTTCCAGAAAGCTGCTGGGAAAGTGATATAAAAACTCACACTGAAGAATGAGCAGCAGCGAATTTCTGGTTCTGGCCATGCTGGAATATTTGGTATTGGATTCACTCGTCTGCTCTAAACAGCTATGAAACAGAAAAATACATGAAGAAACTATATCCTGGCATGGGACAATGGAAAGTGGAGGGAGGCACTTCTAAAGAGAAGGGACGCACAAGCGGAGAGCTCCACATTTAAGCAGCTTTTTATCTGGCAGCGATTCCTGCACAGCAAAGTGAAACCCAAGAAGAGTGTGGCAATCTTGGTGCGCGGAGGCAGCAGACGCCGAGCGGAGGCAGCAGACGCCGAGCGGAGGCAGCAGACGCCGAGCGGAGGCAGCAGACGCCGAGCGGAGGCAGCAGACGCCGAGCGGAGGCAGCAGACGCCGAGCGGAGGCAGCAGACGCCGAGCCGAGGCAGCAGACGCCGAGCCGAGGCAGNACCCCGAGCGGAGGCAGCAGACGCCGAGCCGAGGCAGCAGACGCCGAGCCGAGGCAGCAGACGCCGAGCCGAGGCAGCAGAGACGGCAGTTTAGTACCCCTACGGAGACTGGAATTTGTTGAGCGGGGTTCTAAAGACAAAGGAATAGCAGATAAAGAGTCCAGAAATCTATGTAGGTATTCTACTCAGGTTCTTGGCTGAAAATAAGTTGTGTGTGGACATGGTAAACCTCCAGGAGAAACTACAGAGAACAGACGCTGGAGGGCTGAGAACTGACCAGGAAATTCAGAAGGCCAAATTCAGAGTTCCTGGAGTTTGACTCAGCGAAAGCAGAGAGATCTCATTAAATAGTCCCAGAATTCAGTTGAGATCCCAGAAAGGCCAATTTAGGAGCAAGGACCATGTTCTACAGAAACTGCAAGAGACCCATCCTCTAACGAAGCCTTTATAGGACGAACATTATCTGCCAGGAATTGCCTTCCAAAAAAGAACACTTTTTAGAGGAAGATATTTTAAAAATCCAGAGTCTCTATCATTTATAATGTCCATTCATACAATAAAAAATTACCACTTACGGAGGGATAAAAGCAGTCAATAGAAGTAAACCCACAGATGACCCAGATGTTCAAATTAGAAACAAGAACTTTAAAATAACTGTCATAAACATATCAAAGTGGAAATGGTGTACAAAAGGTGGACAAAATGGGAATTCTGAAGACAGTGAAAATGGAAAAGAACCAAGTAAAAATTCTAGATCTTAAAATACGGTATTTGAAATGGATAGTTCATTGAAGGACTTAAAAGCATTCTGGAAACAGAGAAAGGATCTGTGAACTGAAAAACTGATCCATCAAAATCATTCAAATCGAAGCTGAGGAAAAAAAGATTGGAAAAATGTAAGAAACTGGTGGGATACTGTCACTCAATTTATAACATATAGTTGAGTCCCAGAGGAAGAGAAGAGGAAATACATTTTTTTAACTTTTAAGTTCTGGGGTACATGTGTAGGCTTGGTACATAGGTAAATTTGTGTCATGGGGGTTTGTTGTACAGATTATTTCATCACCAGATACTAAGCCTAGTACTCAGTTATTTTTCTGATCCTCTACTTCCTCCTACCTTCCACCTCTGATAGGCCTTGC
Organism: Theropithecus gelada; assembly: GCF_003255815.1. Lineage (NCBI taxonomy): Eukaryota > Metazoa > Chordata > Mammalia > Primates > Cercopithecidae > Theropithecus > Theropithecus gelada. The sequence goes on along the minus strand of NC_037680.1, from coordinate 78,237,588 downwards.
TGTGTTTTGTTCCCCTCTGTGTCCATATGTTCTAATCATTTAGCTCCCACTTATAAGGGAGAACATGTAGTATTTGTTTTTCTGTTCCTATGTTTGTTTGCTAAGGATAATGGCCTCCAGCACCATCCATGCCCCTGGAATGGATAGGATCTCGTTATTTTTTATGGCTGCATAGTATTCCATGGTGTATATGTATTACATTTTCTTTATCCAGTCTATCACTGATGGACGTTCAGGTTGATTACATGTCTTTGCCCTTGTGAATGGTGCTGCAATGAGCATATGCATGCATGTGTTTTTGTAATAGAACAATTCATATTCTTTTGGGTATATACCCAGTAATGGGATTGCTGGGTCAAATGGTATTTTTGTTTTTAGGTCTTCGAGGAATCACCACAGTCTTCCACCACGGTTGAACTAATTTACACTCCCACCAACAGTGTATAAGCATTCCTTTTTCTCTGCAACCTCATCAGCATCTGTTATTTTTTTTGGGGGGGGGGGTTTAGTAATAGCCATTCTGACTGATGTGAGATGGTATCTCATTGTGGTTTTGATTTGCATTTCTCTAATGATCAATGATGCTGAGCTTTTTTTCACATAATTGTTGGCCATATGTGTGTCTTCTTTTGGAAAGTATCTGTTTATGTCCTTTGCCCGCTTTTTAATGGTGTTGTTTGTTTTTTTCTTGTAAATTTGTTTAAGTTCCTTATAGATGCTGGATATTAGACCTTTGTTAGATGCATACTTTGCAAAAATTTTCCCCCATTCTGTAGGTTGTCTGTTTACTCTGTTAATTGTTTTGCTGTGCAGAAGCTCTTCAGTTTAATTAGATCCCATTTGTCAATTTTTGCTTTTGTTGAGTTTGCTTTTGGTGTCTTCATCATGAAATCTTTGTCCCTGCCTCTGTCCTGATTGGTATTGCTTAGGTTGTCTTCCAGGGTTTTTATTTTATAGTTTTGGGTTTTACATTTAAGTATTTAATCCATCTTGAATGAATTTTTGTATATGGTATAAGGAAGAGGTCCAGTTTCAATCTTCTGCATATGGCTTGCCAGTTATCCCAGCACCATTTATTGAATATGGAATCCTTTCCCTATTGCTTGTTTTTGTCAGGTTTGTCAAAGATCAGATAGTTGTAGGTGTATGGTCTTACTTCTGGGTTCTCTGTCCTGTTCCTTTGGTCTATGTGTCTGTTTTTGTACCAGTACCGTGATGTTTTGGGTACGTAGCCCTGTATAGTATAGTTTGAAGTTGGGTAGTGTGATGCCTCTAGCTTTGTTATTTTTGCTTAGGATTGCTTTGGTTATTTGGGCTCTTTTTTGGTTCCACATGAATTTTAAAATAGTTTTCTCTAGTTCTTTGAAGAATCTCAAGGTGGTTTATTAAGAATAGCATTGAATCTATAAATTTCTTTGGGCAGTAATGGCCATTTTAATGATATTGATTCTTCCTAACTGTGAGCATGGAATGTTTTACCATTTGTTTGTGTCATTTCTGACTTCTTTGAGCAGTGGTTTGTAGTTCCTCTTGTAGAGATCTTTCACCTCTAGTTAGGTGTACTTCTAGGTATTTTATTCTTTTTATAGCAGTTGTGAATGGGAGTTCATTCCTGATTCAGTTCTTGACTTGTTGTTGGTGTATAGGAATGCTAGTGATTTTTGCACATTGATTTTTTGTCCTAGGACTTTGCTGAAGTTGTTTATCAGTTTAAGAAGCTTTTGGGCTGAGACTATGGGGTTTTCTAGATGTAGGATTATGTTGTCTGCAAACAGGGATAGTTTGACTTCCTCTGTTCCTATTGGGATGCCTTTTATTTCTTTCACTTGCCTGATTGCCCTGGCCAGGATTTCCAATACTATATTGACTAGAAGTGGTGAGAGAGAGCATCCTTTGTCTTGTGCCAGTTTTTAAGGGGAATAGGGAATTGGTTTGGATTTACATCCATTGTTTTTGAAGCACATCAGCTGAATAACGTTGAGGTTTATTTAAAAAGAAAAAATAGGGAAGCATTGCCCATTCAGTATGATATTGGCTGTGGGTTTCAATACCTCAATATCTTTCTTCTTATTCTGAGGTGTGGTCCTTCAATACCTAGTTTGTTGAGCGGTTTGACATGAATGGTATTGAATTTTATTCAGTAGCTGCATTATCTGCATCTATTGAGATAATCGTGGTTTTTGTCTTTAGTTCTGTTTATGTGATTAATCACATTTATTTATTTGTATATGTTGAGCCAACCTTGCATCCCAAGGATAAAGCCTACTTGATAGTGGTGGACAAGCTTTTTGATCCGCTGCTAAATTCAGTTTGCCAGTATTTTGTTGAGGATTTTTGCATCAATGTTCATCAAGAATATTGGCCTAAAGTTTTCTTTTTTGTTGAATCTCTGCCAAGTTTTCATCAGGGTGATGCTGGCCTCATAGAATGAGTTAGGGAGGCGTTCCTTCTCCTCAATTTTTGGAAATAGTTTCAGTAGGAATGGTACCAGCTCTTCTTTGTATATCTGGTAAAATTCAGCTATGAATTCTTCTGGTCTTGGGCTTTTTCTGGTTGGTAGGCTATTTATTATTGCTTCAATTTCAGAGCTTGTTATTGGTCTATTCAGGGATTCAGTTTCTTCCTGGTTCAGTCTTGGGAGGGTATATGTGACCAGGAATTTATCCATTTCTTGAAGATTTTCTAGCTTATTTGCGTAGTGGTGTTCATAATACTCTCCAATGGTTGTTCGTATTTCTGTGGGGTCAGTGGTAATATTCCCCCTTGTCATTTCTAATTGTGTTTATTTGAATCCAGGAGAGGAAATATTTAAAGAACTAATGACCTAAGTCTTCCCCAAATTGATTAAAAATCCATCCATAGATTCAAGAAACTCAGTGAACTTTAAGTGAATAAGTACAGAAATGATCACACATATGTACATCCCATTCAAACTGCTGAAAACCCAAGATAATGAGAAAATCTTAAAGGCAGACAGTGGGGGGGAAAAACACATTACATTCAGATGCACAACAATAAGAATATCAGCTAACTCTCCATCAAAAACAATGTAAGTCAGAGGACAAGAGAATGCCAGCTTTAGAATGCTGGGAGGCAGGGAAAGTTCAGCCTAGATTTCTATATTCAGTGAGAATATACTTCAAAAAGATGGTAAAAGAGAAAAGCTGAGAGAATTTGTATCTAGAAGACCTACATGGTAATAAATATCAAAAAAAGCTTCAGGTTGGAGACAAATGATCCCAGATAGAAGCCCAGATGCACAGGAAGGAAGAGCACTAGAAATGGTAAATATGTGGGTAAAAACACAAGACTATTAAAAAAATTTCTCCAAAAGACAATTGAGTCTTATTATTTAAAAACACAATAATGTCAAGGAATGATAGGAATTGTAGCATATGTAGAAGTGCAATACATGGCCAGAATAGCACAGAGAATGAGGAGGTGTAAACAGAATTATACTATTGGACATGGTGGCTTAATTTTAATTCAAGATACATTGTGATATGTGAAAGATCCATATTATAATCCCTAGAGCAACCACTAAAAGTTAAACAAAATTGTATTAGGAAGGAAGAAAGGAGAAGGAGAGGGAGGGAGGGAGTCAGGGAGAGGGAGGAAGATGAGTGTGGAAACTAAATTAGCATTAAATTTGAGAACTTAGAAAATGACAGTAAAACTTTAGGAAATCAAGAAGAAGAAATTATTAACAGAAAAGAAATAAATGAGTTATTTACAGCAATGTAGATGTTAAAGAAATGTAACAATACAAAAGCTAATAATAAAAGTAGCGCAGTAGGCACAATTCTGGTAAGTCTCATTAAGAAAATTATGCAAAATTTGGAATATAGGTATAAATATGAAGGCAGTTTAAAAAGTTAAAAAAGAGAATATCATATATAACTCTATGCCAAAAATTTGAAAATATAGATGAAATAGAATATTGTGTTAGAAAAATATAAATTACATTGTTTTAGTTGTATCTTTTGTAAACTGAATATAGATTTAAAACATCCAGTCTGACAGTCTTTGTATTTTATCTACATCTGTTAGTGTAGTAGTTAATATATGTAATGTTAATGTATGTAACGTTACTGTAGCGTCTGTCACATTTTATGTAATTATAATATATTTGAGTTTAAATTGGTTACCTTCTTTTGTGCTTTCTATTTATCCCAATTGAACCATGGATTCTTTTTTCTTTTTTTTTTAATACAAAGTAAATAACCTTTTATTATCATAGTATCCATTAATCTTAGAATAATGATTAGCTCAACACAAAATAGTGTCCTTCACAAAGAAATATTAGATAAAACTAATTAAGCTGTGCTTCTATTTGGCAAAAAAAGTTTTGCTATGACAGAATTTAAAAACAAAATAAGAAAGAAAAAAACATGTTTAAGCCTTGTTAAAAAAAAAAGATATTTGTCACCAAAGTAATACATTATTATGATATTTTGACATTATTTACTCGCATTCAATTTTATCTGATTGGTGTTGAGTTAATCATCAAACAAAAATATACTACTTAATAAAGCCAATTATATACAAGTAGGCTTTGAATAATTGAAAGGTGCAACATTTTAGAAAGTGTTGACTATACAGGTAGTTAAGGTAGATTTCTTGACTCTGTTTACCTGTTTTCAGGACCAGTAAATTATTCATAATGATAATTTAATGATTATAAAGTACATTTTGTCCACTTGTATAATGAATAAGGAAATAAATGTTGAAGTGTTATTTAAACACTCTTTTAATTCAACCATGTATTAAAAATTATGTAGGTTCTGCTGCTTCTCTGAACTAATTACCAGTGTCATCTCCATAATTATGTACCATATTCATTTCACAGAGCAACACTTAAAATGGAAATAACATAATTTATCATACCCGCTTCAATAAACTGTATAGTTGAAAATATGCATGAATGAATTTTAAGGTATATGAGCTCTTGAATCAGTGGTGTCACAAAATGTCTGGGAAGTAAACATGAATATTGTCATATTATTCTAACCTTGAGCTCATGACTTTGTGTACTCCTTTATGTAAATTCAAAACAGTAAAATAAACTTCATGCAAATTATTCTATTCTGAAATCTGTGATTATGTAGATAAAAACTCAGTTTAATTTTACCTTTTCAAGGAGATATTGATGTAAGCATTATGATCTGTATTTCAAGAAAAATGCTTGCTTTTTGATAAAACTTTGTAAAGCTTTTTTTTTTTTTTTATTATACTTTAAGTTCTAGGGTACATGTGCACAACGTGCAGGTTTGTTACATATGTATACATGTGCCATGTTGGTGTGCTGCACCCATTAACTCATCATTTACATTAGGTATATCTCCTAATGCTATCCCTCCCCCTACCCCATCCCCACAATAGGCCCCAGTGTGTGATGTTCCCCTTCCTGTGTCCAAGTGATCTCCTTGTTCAATTCCCACCTATGAGTGAGAACATGTGGTGTTTGGTTTTCTGTTCTTGCAATAGTTTGCTCAGAATGATGGTTTCTAGCTGCATCCATGTCCCTAGAAAGGACAGGAACTCATCCTTTTTTATGGCTGCATAGTATTCCATGGTGTATATGTGCCACATTTTCTTAATCCAGTCTGTCACTGATGGACATTTGGGTTGATTCCAAGTCTTTGCTATTGTGAATAGTGCCGCAATAAACATACGTGTGCATGTGTCTTTATAGCAGCATGATTTATAATCCTTTGGGTATATACCCAGTAATGGGATGGCTGGGTCAAATGGTATTTCTAGTTCTAGATCCTTGAGGAATCGCCACACTGTTTTCCACAATGATTGAACTAATTTACAGTCCCACCAACAGTGTAAAAGTGTTCCCATTTCTCCACATCCTCTCCAGCACCTGTTGTTTCCTGATTTTTTAATGATTGCCATTCTAACTGGTGTCAGATGGTATCACATTGTGGTTTTGATTTGCATTTCTCTGATGGCGAGTGATGATGAGCATTTTTTCATGTGTCTGTTGGCTGTATGAATGTCTTCTTTTGCGAAGTGTCTATTCATATCCTTTGCCCACTTTTTGATGGGGTTGTTCATTTTTTTCTTGTAAATTTGTTTGAGTTCTTTGTAGGTTCTGAATATTAGCCCTTTGTCAGATAAGTAGATTGCAAAAATTTTCTCCCATTCTGTAGGTTGCCGGTTCACTCTGATGGTAGTTTCTTTTGCTGTGCAGAAGCTCTTTAGTTTAATTGGATCCCATTTGTCAATTTTGGCTTTTGTTGCCATTGCTTTTGGTGTTTTAGACATGAAGTCCTTGCTCATGCCTATGTCCTGAAAGATATTACCTAGGTTTTCTTCTAGAGTTTTTATGGTTTTAGGTCTAACACTTAAGTCTCTAATCCATCTTGAATTAATTTCCGTATAAGGAGTAAGGAAATGATCCAGTTTCAGCTTTCTACTTATGGCTAGCCAGTTTTCCCAGCACCATTTATTAACTAGGGAATCCTTTCCCCATTTCTTCTTGTTTTTGTCAGGTTTGTCAAAGATCAGATGGTTGTAGATGTGTGGTATTATTTCTGAGGGCTCTGTTCTGTTCCATTGGTCTATATCTCTGTTTTGGTACCAGTACCATGCTGTTTTGGTTACTGTAGCCTTGTAGTATAGTTTGAAGTCAGGTAGCGTGATGCCTCCAGCTTTGTTCTTTTGGCTTAGGATTGTCTTGACAACGCGGGTTCTTTTTTGGTTCCATATGAACTTTAAAGAAGTTTTTTCCAATTCTGTGAAGAAAGTCATTGGTAGCTTAATGGGGATGGCATTGAATCTATAAATTACCTTGGTCAGTATGGCCATTTTCATGATATTGATTCTTCCTATCCATGAGCATGGTATGTTCTTCCATTTGTTTGTGTCCTCTTTTATTTCACTGAGCAATGGTTTGTAGTTCTCCTTGAAGAGTTCCTTCACATCCCTTGTAAGTTGGATTCCTAAGTATTTTATTCTCTTTGAAGCAATTGTGAATGGGAGTTCATTCACGATTTGGCTCTCTGTCTGTTATTAGTGTATAAGAATACTTCTAGTTTTTGTACATTGATTTTGTATCTGAGACTTTGCTGAAGTTGCTTATCAGCTTAAGGAGATTTTGGGCTGCAACCATGGGGTTTTCTAATTATACAATCATGTCATCTGCAAACAGGGACAATTTGACTTCTTCTTTTCCTAACTGAATGCCCTTTATTTCTTTCTCTTACCTGACTGCCCTAGCCAGAACTTCCAAAACTATGTTGAATAGGAGTGGTGAGAGAGGGCATCCCTGTCTTGTGCCAGATGTCAAAGGGAATGCTTCTAGTTTTTGCCCATTCAGTACGATAATGGCTGTGGGTTTGTCATAAATAGCTCTTATTATTTTGAGATACGTTCCATCAATACCGAATTTATTGAGAGTTTTTAGCATGAAGGGCTGTTGAATTTTGTCAAAGGCCTTTTCTGCATCTATTGAGATAATCGTGGTTTTTGTCTTTGGTTCTGTTTATATGCTGGATTATGTTTATTGACTTGCATATGTTGAACCAGGCTTGCATCCCAGAGATGAAGCCCAGTTGATCATAGTGGATAAGCTTTTTGATGTGCTGCTGGATTCAGTTTGCCAGTATTTTATTGAGGATTTATGCATCGATGTTCATCAGGGATATTTATCTAAAATTCTCTTTTTTTGTTTTGTCTCTGCCAGGCTTTGGTATCAGGATGATGTTGGCCTCAAAAATGAGTTAGGTAGGATTCCCTCTTTTTCTATTGATTGGAATAGTTTCAGAAGGAATGGTACCAGCTCCTCCTTGTACCTCTGGTAGAGTTCGGCTGTGAATCCGTCTGGTCCTGGACTTTTTTTGGTTGGTAGGCTGTTAATTATTGCCTCAATTTCAGAGCCTGTTATTGGTTTATTCAGTGATTCAACTTCTTCCTGGATTAGTCTTGGGAGAGTGTATGTGTCCAGGAATGTATCCATTTCTTCTAGGTTTTCTAATTTATTTACGTAGAGGTGTTTATAGTATTCTCTGATGGTAGTTTGTATTTCTTTGGGGTCGGTGGTGATATCCCCTTTATCATTTTTTATTGCATCTATTTGATTCTTCTCTCTTTTCTTCTTTATTAGTCTTGCTAGTGGTCTATCAATTTGTTGATCTTTTCAAAAAACCAGCTCCTGGATTCATTGATTTTTTGAAGGATTTTTTGTGTCTCTATCTCCTTCAGTTCTGCTCTGATCTTGGTTATTTCTTGCCTTCTGCTAGCTTTTGAATTTATTTGCTCTTGCTTTTCTAGTTATTTTAATTGTGATGTTAGGGTGTCAGTTTTAGATCTTTCCCACTTTCTCTTGTGGGCGTTTAGTGCTATAAATTTCTCTCTACACACTGCTTTAAATGTGTCCCAGAGATTCTGGTATGTTGTATCTTTGTTCTCGTTGGTTTCAAAGAACATTTTTATTCTGCCTTCATTTCGTTATGTATCCAGTAGTCATTCAGGAGCAGGTTGTTCAGTTTCCATATAGTTGAGCAGTTTTGATTGAGTTTCTTAGTCCTGAGTTCTAGTTTGATTGCACTGTGGTCTGGGAGACAGTGTGTTACAATTTGTGTTCTTTTACATTTGCTGAGGACTGCTTTACTTCCAACTATGTGGTCAATTTTGGAATAAGTGCGATGTGGTGCTGAGAAGTATGTATGTTCTGTTGATTTGGGGTGGAGAGTTCTGTAGATGTCTGTTAGCTCTGCTTGGTGCAGAGCTGAATTCAATTCCTGGATATCCTTGTTAACTTTCTGTCTCATTGATCTGTCTAACATTGACAGTGGGGTGTTAAAATCTCCCATTATTATTGTATGGGAGTCTAAGTCTCTTTGTAAGTCTCTAAGGACTTGGTTTATGAATCTGGGTGCTCCTGTATTGGATGCATATATATTTAGGATAGTTAGCTCTTCTTGTTGAATTGATCCCTTTACCATTATGTAATGGCCTTCTTTGTCTCTTTTGATCTTTGTTGGTTTAAAGTCTGTTTTATCAGAGACTAGGATTGCAACCCCTGCCTTTTTTTGTTTTCCACTTGCTTGGTAGATCTTCCTCCATCCCTTTATTTTGAGCCTATGTGTGTGTCTGCATGTGAGATGGGTCTCCTGAATACAGCACACTGATGGTTCTTGACTCTTTATCCAATTTGCCTGTCTGTGTCTTTTAATTGGACTATTTAGTCCATTTACATTTAAGGTTAATATTGTTATGTGTGAACTTGATCCTGTCATTATGATATTAGCTGGTTATTTTGCTCATTAGTTGATGCAGTTTCTTCCTAGCATCGATGGTCTTTACATTTTGGCATGTTTTTGCAATGGCTGGTACTGGTCGTTCCTTTCCATGTTTAGTGCTTCCTTCAGGATCTCTTGTAGGGCAGGCCTGGTGGTGACAAAATCTCTCAGAAATTTGCTTTTCTGTAAATGATTTTGTTTCTCCTTCAGTTGCAAAACTTAGGTTGACTGGATATGAAATTCTGAGTTGAATATTCTTTTCTTTAAGAATGTTGAATATTGGCCCCCACTCTTTTCTGGCTTGTAGAGTTTCTGCCAAGAGATCCGCTGTTAGTCTGATGGGCTTCCCTTTGTGGGTAACCCGGCCTTTCTCTCTGGCTGCCCTTAACATTTTTTCCTTCATTTCAACTTTGGTGAATCTGACAATTATGTGTCTTGGAGTTGCTCTTCTTGAGGAGTATCTTTGTGGCATTCTCTGTATTTCCTGAATTTAAATGTTGGCCTGCTTTGCTAGGTTGGGGAAGTTCTCCTGGATAATATCCTGCAGAGTATTTTCCAACTTGGATCCATTCTCCACTTCACTTTCAGGCACACCAATCAGACATAGATTTGGTCTTTTCACATTGTCCCATATTTCTTGGTGGCTTTGTTTATTTCTTTTTACTCTTTTTTCTCTAAACTTCTTTTCTCGCTTCATTTCATTCATTTGATCTTCAATCACTGATACTCTTTCTTCCAGTTGATCGAGTAGGTTACTGCAGCTTGTGCATTTGTCACATAGTTCTCGTGTCATGGTTTTCATCTCTATCAGTTCGTTTATGGACTTCTCTGCATTGATTATTCTAGTTATCCATTTTTCCATTCTTTCTTCAAGGTTTTTAGTTTCTTTGTGCTGGGTACGTAGTTCCTCCTTTAGCTCTGAGAAGTTTGATCGACTGAAGCCTTCTTCTCTCAACTCGTGAAAGTCATTCTCCATCTAGCTTTGTTCTGTTGCTGGCCAAGAGCTGCATTCCTTTGGAGGGGCAGATGCACTCTGATGTTTTGAATTTCCAGCTTTTCTGCCCTGCTTTTTCCCCATCTTTGTGGTTTTATCTGCCTTTGGTCTTTGATGATGCTGATGTACTGATGGGGTTTTGGTGTGGGTGTCCTTTCTGTTTGTTAGTTTTCCTTCTAACAATCAGGATCCTCAGCTGCAGGTCTGTTGGAGTTTGCTTGAGGTCCACTCCAGACCCTGTTTGCCTGGGTATCAGCAGTGGAGGCTGCAGAAGAGAGAATATTGCTGAACGGCAAGTTTTGCTGTCTGATTCTTGCTCTGGAAGCTTCGTCTCAGAGGTGTACCCAGCCATGTGAGGTGTGAGGTGTCAGTCTGCCCCTAGTGGGGGTGTCTCCCAGTTAGGCTACTTGGGGGTCAGGGACCCACTTGAGTATGCAGTCTGTCCATTCTCAGATCTCAAGCTCCATGCTGGGAGAACCACTGCTCTCTTCAAAGCTGTCAGATGGGGTCATTTACATCTGACAAGGTTTCTGCTGCTTTTTTTTTAGCAATGCCCTGTCCCCAGAGGTGGAATCTACAGAGGCAGGCAGGCCTCCTTGAGCTGTGGTGGGCTCCAACCACTTCGAGCTTCCCGGTGGCTTTGTTTACCTACTTAAGCCTCAGCAATGGCAGGCACAACTCTCCCAGCCTCGCTGTCCCCTTGCAGTGAGATCTTAGACTGCTGTGCTAGCAATGAGGGAGTCTCTGTGGGCATGGGACCCTCCGGGCCAGGCATGGGATATAATCTCTGGTGTGCTATTTCCTAAGACCCTTGGTAAAGTGCAGTGTTAGGGTGGGAATTACCCGATTTTCCAGGTGTTGTGTGTCTCAGTTTCCCTTGGCTAGGAAAAGGAATTCTCTTCCCCCTTGCGCTTCCCAGGTGAGGTGATGCCTCACCCTGCTTCAGCTCTCGCTGGTCGGGCTGCACCCACTGACCAGCACTGACTGTCCTGTCCAACACACCCTAGAGAGGTGAATCCGGTACCTCAGTTGAAAATGCAGAAATCACCTCTTTTCTGTGTCGCTCACGCTGGGAGCTGGAGGCTGGAGCTGTTCCTATTTGGCCATCTTGGGTGCCCCCGCTGTGGATTATTTTTTTTTCCTCCCTGTTTTGTCTTCTTTTCTTCAGCTCCAGGATTGAGTACAGTTGATGCTTAGACAACACAGGCACTGAGGCACTGACCCCCACTCTGCAGTCAAAACTCTGACTTCCCCAGTCAGTAGACTACTAATAGTCTACTATTGACTAGAATATTTACCAATAACATAAACAGTTGATTGACACATATTTTGTGTGTTATATTTTATATATTGTATTCTTACAATACCGCAACTAGAGAAAAGAAAATGTGAAGAAAATCATAGGGAAAAGGAAGCATATTTACTGTTCATTAAGTGGAAGAGGATCAGCATAAAGGTCTTCATTCTTGTTTTCACATTGAGCAGGCTGAGAAAGAAGAGAGGTTGGTCTTGCTGTCTCAAAGGTGGGAGAGGAGGTAGTGGTGGAGGAGGTAGAAGGAGAGGCAGGCACATTGGGTCTAACTTTTATTGAAAAGAAAAACCATGTTTAAGTGGACTCATGCAGCTCAAACCATGTTGTTCAAGGGTCAGCTGTATTTTACAATTTCATTGCATTTTTCTTCTTTCTTGTTTTGGAGATTATACACTACTCTTTTTAAAAATGGCTATCATGGAAATTTTGTATGCTTATCAAATTTGATGTTTAAAAATACCCTCATCCTTCATCCTTCTCCTGGGAAGAGCAAGGATCTTAGAAACTTTAATTCCATTTATCGCCCTTAACTAATATGTTATTATGGTCTCTTTTTTTTTGTACTTTTAATTCCCCTGTGTTGTAATTTGTATTTATTTAATATAGTCTATATTTGTTTAGTTTACCTATGTATTTGCCACTTTAACTTTTCTTACAGCTCAGATCATCCTCCTGGGGTCAGTTACCTTCTGTCAGAACTATTTATTTAGAATTATTTTTCCTGTGAGAGTTAATTGGTGACATAATTATTTTGTTTGCCTGGTCTTTTTTTTTTTTTTTTTTTCCTTGTTCTGTAGGGAATTTTTTTTTTTTAATACTTTAAGTTCTGGGATACATGTGTAGAATGGGCAGGTTTGTTACATAGATATACACATGCCATGGTGGTTTGCTGCACCCATCATACCGTCACCTACATTAGGTATTTCTCCTAATGCTATTCGTCCCTTATCCCCCCACCCCTTGATAGGCCCCTCCCTGTGTGATGTTCCCCTCCCTGTGTCCATGTGTTCTCATTTTTCAGCTCCCACTTACGAGTGAGAACATGTGGTGTTTGGTTTTCTGTTTTATTAGTTTGAAGGTCTTTATGCCATTCTCATTTTTGAATGAAAATTTTATTGAGTATAGAATTGTAAATTTGCAGTTATTTTCTGAAGTATCATTTCACTATCTCTTAGCATCCATATTTGTTGAAGAGAAGTCACTTGTCAGTCTGTCACCTTTGAAAATAATGTATCTTCCTCTGTGTGTGTGTGTGTTATAAATATTTTTCTTCTAATTTCACTCTGATGTGTCTGTATTTGGGTTTCTGTATATTATGTTTGGATTTATTGGCTGCTTAACCTGGATTGTTGATGTTCATTAGTTATGAAAAATTATTAGTTAATATTTCTTTCTTTCTTTCTTTCTTTCTTTCTTTCTTTCTTTCTTTCTTTCTTTCTTTCTTTCTTTCTTTCTTTCTTTCTTTCTTTTTTTTGAGACAGAGTCTCACTCTGTCACCCAGGCTGGAGTGCAGTGGCACAATCTCGGCTCACTGCAACCTCCACCTCCTGGGTTCAAGCGATTCTCTTGCCTCAGCTTCCTGAGTAGCTGGGATTACAGGTGCGTGACACCATGCCCAGCTCATTTTTGTATTTTTAGTAGATACAGGGTTTCATCATGTTGGTCAGACTGGTCTTGAATTCCTGACCTCATGATTCACCCACCTCGACCTCCCAAAGTGCTGGGATTACAGGCATGAGCCACTATGCCTGGCTAGCTAATATTTCTTAAAATAGTGCCTCTCTGCTCCATTTTCTTAATCCTTTATTTCCTTTCCTTGGACTCTGGTTAACTTATGTTAGGTATTCTTACACTATCTTCCATGTCTTTTAACCTATAAAAAATATTTTTTATCACTTTGTCTCTCTGCCTTGCATTCTACATAATTCTTGTGATCTTTATTTTGTTTTATTATTATTAGTTTTATTGAGACAGGGTCTCTCTCTGTCACCCACACTGGAGGGCAGTGGCACCATCACGGCTCACTGAAACCTCAACCTTCTGAGCTCAAGTGATCCTCCTATCTCAGCCTCCTGAGTAACTGGGACTAAAGACGTGCACTACTATGCTTGGCTACTTTTCATATTTTTTTGTAGAGATGGGATTTTGCCATGTTGCCAAGGCTAGTATCAAATGCCTGGGCTGGAGCAATTCACCTGCCTTGGCCTCCCAAAGTGCTGGGATTCCTTAATTCTGGTTCATTAATTCTCCAAAGCTGCATCAGATTTGTGGTTGAGTTGATAATAGTGTTTTTATTCAATTGTTTTAGTTATCATCTACAAGTTGTTCCTTGTTTAGGTTTGTTAAATCATTTTTAGTTTTCTGTGCCAGGAGTATATTTTCAGCTTGGTTTTTGTTCCTTTAAACATAGTAAACATAGCTCGTTAAAATTCCAATATTTAAAGTTTTTTGGAGGTCTATTTTTGCTATTCTCATTTGTGGCGCTTTGTTTCCATGCTGACTGAGTTATTTTTGACTGTTAACTGCTCATTTTCCTTGGAAAATTATTTGTGGAACTTCTTTGAGGTCTAGGATGAAAGCAGTAGCTCTACGAAAGATTTGTGTTTCTTCTAAGGCAACCGAGTCCACTACCAGTTTGGGAGAGTTTTAAACTAAATTCCACTTGAGATATTTTTTAAAATTTAAGTTGACCTGTTTATTTGTTTATGTTATGACAAAATATACATAATATAAAGTTTACCATGTAAACCATTTTACGTGTCTGGCTCGAAATTTTTTATAAGATTCAATGACTGTGACTTTAGGCTGCAATTTCACTGAACCGGTTTTTGTTTATAGCTTATTAGGGACCCCACACTCCGTTCTACTCAGCAGTACAACTTTCCTTGCAGCCTTCTATAGATACATGATGGGAGAAGGGGTTCTCCATTCACCGAAGCCATGGCCCTTTGGGTTCTCAGCTTTCTGGGAGGATGGTTGGGCAAGGACCGTCTGCTAAATGTATCCTGTCTTGTCTTCAAGAGAGACTTTGCCTTTCAAGACCATACAAACTGCAGTTTTACGTCACCTGATTGGGAAGTGCCCTTAGGGCAAATGTAACTTCAGGGTCTAGTTTACTTCTCTGAGTGTCTGCCAGTACTTAGAGTTTCATATGATTATGTCTCACCATTTTATTTACCCTGTTTTGCTTTTAAAATGGTATTTTAAATATTTTATTGAGCATTTGTAGTTTTCTGTTTCCAATAATCCGAATGCCAAATTGTGGAAAAACGGAGCCTGCCCTCTTAACTAGTCTGCTGGCACACAGGGCTTGCAGATCCCTTTTTTCTCATTTCTCGGGGGAAGACAGTCACGAACATAACTTTAAGAAGGCTGATATAGGCTCTGATGTCAACCATCAGGAGAGACACTGTAGGAAGGCACCTGGATTCTTAGGAGTGGGGAGGCATGACTTTGTTTCTAATTAGCAAGAGAGTGGACAGATACTAAAGGTTACATAATAATGGTACTGTGCTCCAGAGCTCAGGGTTGGGAGAGAGTTTCAAGTTCAGGCAACAGTATATGTGTTATCAAAAAGTTAAAGAACAGAGACTGAAAAGGATATTAGATATTTTTTAGTGTTGGATATTTGGATAACCTGTATTTGGATTATCTGGATTATTTGGATTTCATATTGGGTAGTTGATTATCTTTGATAGTGTAATTTCAATAGAGTATTGAGGGTGAACTTTTGTATAGCGTTAAAAAGAGAATGTAGGCAATGAGTGTTTCCAAAAGACGATAATTGCCGTTAGATATAAGCAAGATCTTCATTTTGTTGATATTAGTATATATGTGACTGTGAGGTTGAAAGTTACAAAGCTAATAACATATAAAAACGAATCACTAGGTATGCAAATAATGTAATAGTATAGTGGATGTATGTGTTCAGAAATATTTAGGCTCAAATTTAATGCTGCTTTTCTTATATATTCTGATATTGAGGTTCCCAGACGTTATGATGATGAGCGGAATAATATTTTATTGGAACTCATACAATATGACAATACAGAAAAACGTGCCTTCTTGTTAGGGAGTGTTCAGGTACACCTTTATGAAGTAATTCAGGTATGTATAAATGATTTTTTTCACCTTGGTATCATGTTGCCAGTTGGTTGTCCAGTTTGTTGTTGTGATTTATTATACTTGACGGGCTTTTTTGTTTATCATCTGCCTTCAAATTCGTGTGCTTAAGAAATAAAATCTCCCTTTGGCTATATATTTTTTAAAAGAGTTGGCTTATAGTAGCATAATGTTTTTAAAAATTTATTTTCCAGCCTGTAATCCCAGCACTTTGGGAGGCCAAGGCGGACAGATCAACTGAGGTTGGGAGTTCGAGACTAGCCTGACCAACATGGAGAAACCGCATCTCTACTAAAAATACAAAATTAGCTGGACATGGTGACGCATGCCTGTAATCCCAGCTACTTGGGAGGCTGAGGCAGGAGAATCGCTTGAACCTGGGAGGCGGAGGTTGCGGTGAGCCGAGATCGTGCCATTGCACTCCAGCCTGGGCAACAAGAGCAATATTCCATCTCAAAAAAAAAATATTTTCCACAATACATATATATATATGAAATTAAGTAACCAAAAAACCCACACTCAGACTTTTAGGTTGTATCACTAACTAACTTTCTGGAAAATAAAATTTCCTGGCCCACTGCAGCCTCCTCCTCCCTGGCTCAAGGGATTCTCCTGCCTCAGCCTCCCCACTATTTGGGACTACAGGTACATGCCACTGCACCTGACTACTCATTGAATTTTTAGTAGAGACAGGGTTTTGCTATGTTGCCCAGGCTGGTCTCGTACTCCTGAGCTCAAATAATCTGCCCGCCTCAGCCTCCCAAAGTGTTGGGATTACAGGCCTGAGCCACCGTGCCTGGCTATTTAAATTTGCAAATAAAAGTTGCATATATTTATCATGTACAGATGATGTTTTGAAATATGTATACATTGTAGAATGGCTAAATAGAGTTATACATGTTTTATTATGTTTCTGAAATGTCTTAAGACATGACTGAAGCCGCAAACTCTGTCTCTTAGTTGGCAACACAAATTTTGGTTTAGTTCTTTCATCCTTAGCTGGGCTGCTTATAGACTTCCTTGTGCATGTGTCTTTTAGGGGTTAGCCAAAGATGTGGGCAGAGTTTATACACAGATTTTGTGGTTGCTTCCCTCTTGTTTTCTCCTTTCTAGGAGTCCTTTTCACTTTCCAGCAGCTCATTTTGTGGTTGTGTTGAACTCAGAGTCAAGAACTTATTGATTAGTGAATAAGTACAAACAACCTGAAGTATTTTCAGGAATATTTTTTGTTGCATACAGCAAGGAAGTCTTCAAAGACTAATGGGGTTATGTCAACAGCCAGATTGCAGGGACTCCTATTGGCCAACTTCAGAATAACTTGAACATAGATAATTACAACATTCTGAATAAAGGAAAATTCATGACTCCGTGATAATCTTCAAAAAAGAAAAGAAAAGAGGTGGCATAGGAAGAAAAAGGAAATTTTTAAAACAAAAGAATACCAGTTTATGAATGTGGAAGTAATGAAAGAATTACAAATTATTGTTTTTGCAACTCTTTATAATGAATAATGATTAATTCAGTCAATATTTAGTAATGGCACCAAAAACCATTAGGTAAAAGGTTATTGGGAAGCAAGATATTTGCATGGCGCCATAGTAACAGTGCAGGGGAAATGTTCCTCTACAATAGAGAGATGTGGTAGTTGCCACTTTAACCAAGAGCTCGAATTTAGCATAATGAATTGCGGATAACTCAGCATCATGTACTTCCTGTAGTGATACAATGTGATATACACAACATTATCTGTGACTTATCGTCATCAGAAATGTTTAACCTGGCTGGCTGCGGTGGCTCAGGCCTGTAATCCCAACACTTTGGGAGACTAAAGTGGGAGAGTTGTTGAGGCCAGGAGTTGGAGACCAGTCTGGCAACATAGCAAGACCCTGTCTCTACACACAGAATTAGCCAGGTGTGGTGGCATGTGCCTATAGTCCAAGTGACTTGGGAGATTGAGGCAGAAGGATTGATTGGGTCCAGGAGTTCAAGACTGCAGTGAGCTATGATCGTACTACTGCACTCCAGCTTGGGTGACAGAGCAAGACCCTGCCTCAAAAACAAAAAACAAAAAACAAAAAAGTTCAACCCAAATCTAATCAAGCTGAGTGTGTAGAACTAACTTCAAGTTTACGGGAATTTAGTAAGTAGGGAAAAAGTTAAACAATACCTTGAGATGATACAGAAATGGGACATACCAGTGTAGATTCTTTAAATAGCGGTGATCATTTAAAAAAAAAAAAAAAAAAGGCCGGGCGCGGTGGCTCAAGCCTGTAATCCCAGCACTTTGGGAGGCCGAGACGGGCGGATCACGAGGTCAGGAGATCGAGACCATCCTGGCGAACACGGTGAAACCCCGTCTCTACTAAAAAATACAAAAAAAAAAAACTAGCCGGGCGAGGCGGCGGGCGCCTGTAGTCCCAGCTACTTGGGAGGCTGAGGCAGGAGAATGGCGTGAACCCGGGGGGCGGAGCTTGCAGTGAGCTGAGATCCGGCCACTGCACTCCAGCCCGGGCGACAGAGCCAGACTCCGTCTCAAAAAAAAAAAAAAAAAAAAAAAATGCACCAAAGATGGAAGAAACTGTTCTAGATTTAAAGAGATACCACCAATTTGAC
The DNA here is from genome assembly GCF_003255815.1 of Theropithecus gelada. Lineage (NCBI taxonomy): Eukaryota > Metazoa > Chordata > Mammalia > Primates > Cercopithecidae > Theropithecus > Theropithecus gelada. The sequence continues at coordinate 78,219,293 of NC_037680.1, read as the reverse complement.
TGAATACAGATTTGGAAAAGTTATAAAAGACTCTCTTGGGAGCCAGGCATGGTGGTTCACACCTGTGATTCCAGGACTTTGGGAAGCTGAGGGAGGTGGATTGCTTGAACCCAGGAGTTTGAGACCAGCCTGGGGAACATGGTAAAACCCCTTCTCTAAAACAAACAAACAAAAAAAACCCCAAAACCCACAAAACAAAACCCACAAAAAAACACCCACAAAAAATTAGCCAGGCATGGTGACACCTGCTTGTAGTCCCAGCTACACGCGGGGCTGAGGCAGGAGAATCACGTAAGCCCAGTGAGGTCGAGGCTGCAGTGAGCCATGATTGCACCACTGCACCCCAGCCTGGGCAACAGAGTGAGACCCTGTCTCAAAAAAGAAAACATAAACATAAATAAAAGACATTCTTGGGACAATTAGGAAATTTTAATAAATATTTACTGAATATTAGAAAAAATTCTAGAATTGTTAATTTTCTTGGGTGTAATACTGATATTGTAGATATATAAGTATGAATATTCTTATTTTTACAGTATCCAAGGTAAAGTTTTAAAATTGGGAATGAAGAGTAATGATGATTGCAACTTATAAATAGATCAGCAAACATATATCTATACACACACAGAGATTTTAAAAAATGGCACACTATTAAACAAATATTTGAATTTCTTTACTCCTCCACAGAGTGTATTTATTAGAGTCTTTTGAGTGGTTTGTGTGTTTGAAAATTTTCATGATAAGAACTTGGGGAAAATCAGATAAATTTCTAATACATAGAAAGAGATGAAGAAGGAGATAAACATATGGAGTAATGCATAAATATAAGCAACCAGAGAGTCTCAAAAATATTTTGGGAGAAGATCTTTGGAAATGACTAAAGTTCCTTTGACTATGGCAATTTAGGCATCAAAATATGTGACATTACATATTAGTTAATTTTTGTTGAAGAAAATGTAGAAACTTAGATACTTAGACTAGAAGCATATATGCAAACTTTTCAATATTTATTTTTATAAGATCAATAATATGCTAATATTGTAAAATACAAAGGTAAATTTTTTAAAATTCAAAAATCACCCATCATTCCACAATTCTAATATAATGTTTCATTGTTCAGAGTTTCTTTCCAATTCTTTCTTATAAACATAAACAGAAAAATAGAAAATATAAAAAGACCCAAATGCGTATTCTGGAACTGAAAAGTAAAATATCTGAAATTAAAAATTTGCGGATTGGGCTCAACAGCAGAATGGAGGTGCTAGAGGAAAGACTATTGTTTTCTTATAACTTTCTTTAAAATTTGTGTGACTATTTAAAGTAAAAATCATAACCTGATCTGTGCGGTTTATAATGTTTGGAGAGGTAATGCATATGACAACCATAGCATATAGCATAGGGAGAAGATGAGGTCTAAAGGACTTTTATAATACAAGATTTTTGCATTTTCTCTGTTTTATTATAATAAACATAGAGTTCAAGTCTTTATGTTGCTGCTTGTTGCCATCTTCTGTCTCCTCCCTCTCCCTCAAGAAAAAATGATTATCCAAAACTTTGTATTTATTATTCCCTTATTTTTTCATAACTTTGCTACTTATGTATGATTGTAGAAATATTACTTTATATTTCTAAGTATAGTATGTTTCTAATATTAATACACTTAGCTAGTCTTAATTTTTTGCTGCTGTATAAAATTCCATATGGATATATTCCTGTTTGCCCATAAATTAATTTTTTAGCTGATTATTTATTTTTAATTGACAAATACTGCATATATTTATGGGGTACAATGTGATGTTTTGATCTATGTATACACTGAAAAAGGTTCAATCAAACCAATTAATATTTCCATCCCCTCACCAACTTATCTTTTTTTATAATGAGGATGATGAAAATCTATTTTATTCAGCAATTTTGAAACATACAATACGTTATTATTAACCAGGCAGTGCAGTAGATCACTAGAACCTGCTCCTCCAGTCTAACTTTATACACATCCTCCCTTTCTCCATTCCTACCCCTACTCCCCAGCCTCTGGTAACCACCTTTCTACTGTTTCTATGAGATTGACTTGTTTAGATTCCACACATAAGTGAGATCATACAGTGTTTGTCTTTCTCTGCCTGGCTTATTTCACTTAGCGTAAGATTCTCCAGTTTCATCCATGTCACAAATGACAGAATTTCTTTTTATTTTAAAGCTGCATAGTATTCCATTGCATGTAGGTATATACACCACATACTCATCTGTTCATTTGGTGATGGACACTAGGTTGCTTCCACATCTTGGCTATCGTGCTGACATGAGTGCAGATATCTCTTTGACATACTGATTTCAATCCCTTTAAATGTATACTCAGAAGTGGGATTGCTGGATCATATAGTAATGATATTTTTAATTTTTTGAGTAACACCCATAGTATTTTCCAGAATGTCTGTACGGGTTAAATATCACTTATCTGAAAAAGCTTGGGACCAGAGGCATTTTGGACTTCTAATTTTTTTTTTTTTTTTGGAATATTTGCATACACATAATGAGATAGCTTGGGGATGAGACCCAATTCTAAACATGAAGTTCATTTATGTTTCATATACATATTATACACATAGCCTAGTGGTAATTTTATATAATATTTTAAATAATTTTGTGCATGAAACAAAGTCTTCTTTGTATATTGATTGTGACTTGTCACATAGGCCAGGTATGGAATTTTTTACTTCTGGTGTCATTTTGGCACTCAAAAAGCTTCTGGAAAATTGTGGACCTACTCATAACAGCAGAGATGACTAGATATTGAGCAAGGATACCAAAGGTTAACGTGGTTTGAAAGATCCAGCCATCCCTGAGAGATGAGAGAAGTACTCAGTCCTATCAGGAGTCAGCTTTCATGTAGAATTATGTTTAAGTAACCCCTCTCTCAGGAGGGTGCAAGGTTAGAGGTAACCAGGCCCATGCATGTTTGTGTCTTTCGACAATGTCAGGCTTTTATTAATGCTATTTCAATCACGAAAGCCACAAGCTACATGGAGTTCCCAAGGAGCCAGTTCTCCTCAGTACCTCCCGTTCACTTGGCATGCCATGGGCACACAGGCTTAGGCCACTCCACAAGTCAGTCCATATTGCAAACATACCTAATAGTACACTTAATATGTAAACATTACATTCTACAACAAAGTAACATTTGATATCAAGAGGAAAAAGAAATAGGAGAAAAGGTTAACGAACTGGCCTATGGGGAGCAAAGAAGACAAAAGGAGCTCTGGTCTGGGCTGGGCAGTCCATCAGTTTTGCAAGGAGGAGTCTGAGGTTGCAGAACCTTCAGTGGCAGAAGTCAAGTTCTTATCACAAGTGGCTGTAAGATGGTGTCAGTTAAGATGGCTGTTTCGAGCTGCTGGAAGCCTAATCTTTTATAGTCACAGAGTCCTCTGCTGAAAACAGATAGTGGAAGAGTGTGCTTGTTTCTGTCCTTATCTGATTGAACGTAGTCTTTATTTTTTTATTTGTGCATTAAACGAAACATCTTATCCTTATTGGCAAAGTGCCCTATAAAATATAAAATGGAGTCCTTTTCTAAGATGGAGTTAGTTATGTCAAGGATGCTCAATACACCCTCAAAAGCAATGTAGGCATGGCAGTTCCTTTAAGACTTTCAAAAAGGTGAACTGTAACTTAGCAGAACATTTTTGTCTACAACATAATATAAATACATTTATTTCTGTTACTTGAACTTGGAATTTTTATTTTCTTCTTTTGAACATTCCTTATGTTTGTACTTTGGCTATTAGGTTCATATGTGCATTTGAAAAATTATTACCTGATTTGTGGTTTAGATCAGCGGTCCCCAACCTTTTTGGCACCAGGGATGATTTTTGTGGAAGCAAATTTTTCCACAGACCAGCGTGGGGAGGGTGGGTCGAGATGGTTCAAGTGCATTACATTTATTGTGCACTTTATTTCTATTATTATTACATTGTAATATATAGTGAAATAACTATACAACTAACTCACCAGAACGTAGAATCAGTGGGAGCCCTGAGCTTGGTTTCCTGCAACTAGACAGTCCCATCTGGGGATGATGGGAGGCAATGACAGATCATCAGGCATTAGATTCTCACAAGGAGCTCGCAACCTAGATCCCTTGCATGCACAGTTCACAATAGAGTTCGTGCTCCTGTGAGAATCTAATGCCCCCACTGATCTGGCAGGGGGTGAAGCTCAGGCGGTAATGTGAGTGATGGGAAGTGGCTGTAAATACAGATGAAGCTTTGCTCGCTTGCCCACCACTCATTTCCTGCTGTGCAGCCCAGTTCCTAATGGGCCATGGACCAGTACCACTCCATAGTCTAGGGGTTGGGGACCCTTGGTTGAGATAATATACAGGGAAATACATGAGTAATTCTATATTTAAAATCTTTTATTTTATTTTTTCTAGAAAGGGTGCTTCATTGAAGAAGTCCAAGTGTTGCATAGAAACGTAGTAAGGACTTTCCTGAAACTTCTTAAGTTTTATGTGCATGTAATATTTTCTTAACATTTCATGTAACTTTACTCTGATATTATTTGTAGCCTACATGTTTTTTATTCTTTTAGTTACTGTACCAGTCACTGTTTGAAATAGTAGAAATGTATGAAATAGGAAGTACAATATTTACTAACAAAAATCTCTTCCTCCTCCTCCTCTCTCTTTTTTTTTTTTTTGCTAAATGGTGATAAAGAAAATTAGAAATCACTGGGTAAGAGAGTAGAATGCCTCTGGCTGCTGCCTTGACTGCATAGCCTCAGGAGCCTCACTTGCTAAATTGAGGAAGTATTATTTTTTTCTCTGGGGAGTTTCTAAAGAGTTGTTTACAGTTCTTAATTTAATTTCTTTTTAAGTCCTTAAAATTAGTAGTTAGATTAATTGATCTTTCTATTCAGAGAGACTTTTGCTGCCAGTGGCCAAAACAGGGGCCAGGAACATAAAAAACAGAATGATGGACACTTGACTTTATTACCTCTCATGCCCTCCTTTATTTCACATATAAGCAACCTGGGTTGCAGAGAAGTGAAATCACTTGTCTAAATCAAAATTTTATCTGAAACTGGGACTGGAGGTAAGAGGAGTGTTAGTAAATATTTAAAAATATACATGCATGAATGTATATTTATTCATATACATGTATGAATCTACATGTATATATATGTGTGTCAGTGTCTCATTGTAATCCTAGTAACAATTAGAAGTTGATATTTTCCATATTTTAATTGTATAATACTACTTAACTTTAACATAAAAGGTTTTAACATTTTAGGAACTCAATAAATTCTTCTGTAGGAGTTCCTTGTGTAAATGCTTTTTTAAAAGTCGGGAGGTTCATACTTTGGCTTTTCTAACTTACAGATCTGTAAAGTAAAAATATCACTTTTTGTCACTTCTCTATTAAAATATCATCCTGATCAAACAATAAAATTTACCACATGTTTAGTTTGTCTGCAGGCTGGAGGTGGAATTTATGTTCTCCTATGGAAACTTTGGTTATGGATTTTCACATCAGGTTAGTTCCCCGCTTTTAAAAGATGTATTCTGTTGTAACTCTTCAGTCAAATTATCCTCTTCTGAGGCTCTATTTCAGTTTGATCAATTATTTAAAATAAATATTTTTAAAAGATGCTTCTTTACCTCCCGATCTTGGGGTATGTGGGCTTTTCTTCAGCCTAAAGAAAGATGAGACTTTACTATGATTTGTTTATACATTTTAAAGCAATGATATTTTATTCGACATGTCTTTATTATAAAACTTGATTTTAGGCTAGGCGTGGTGGCTCACACCCATCATCTCAACACTTTGGGAGGCCGAGCTGGGTGAATCACCTGAGGCTGGGAGTTCGAGACCAGCCTTTCCAACACGGCGAAACCCCATCTCTACTAAAAATACAAAAATTAGCCGGGCATGGTGGCAGGCACCTGTAATCCCAGCTACTCGGGAGACTGGAGCAGGAGAATCGCTTGAACCTGGGAGACGGGAGTTGTAGTGAGCCGAGATCGTACCACAGCACTCCAACCTGGGCGATAGAGTGAGACTCTGTCTCAAAAAAATAAAATAAAACTTGCTTTTATTTGTGTGTACACATACATATTGATGTAATTTAAGGCACCAGTATTCAAGAAATCAGTGTAGATTTCTGCATCTAAAAATAGTTATTAAAAATTGAGTAATTGCCTGGCCTGGTGGCTCACACCTGTAATCCTAGCTATTCTGGAGGCTGAAGCAGGAGGATCACATGAGTCAGCCTGGGCAACACAGTGAGATCCTGCTCTGGGAAAACAAAATGGAGTAATTGATCTAATTCAGATAATATTTTGTACTCATACGGTCCTTTCCTCCACAGTTATTTCAACATCTGATGCTATTTCAACTCTCCTTGATTCATCAAGAGAGTAATAAACCCAAAGAAGATATCTTCCTAGTTTTGACTTCCTCCTTTAAATTCACTACCATAGGTCCACATTGCCACAAATACTTTTATGTACTAACCTATATCCTTTTCTTTCATTATGTCCTTAGGCCAGATTCCTAGAAAGGAAATTCTTGTCCAGAACAATGACCTTTTCAAGGAATTGTTCCAGAAAAGTTGTACCAATATATACTGTCATCAAATATTGAAATAACTCTTAATATTCGTGGATGTCATCAGTTTTATTTTTTTTTATTTTTTATTTTTTTTTTTTTTTTGAGATGGAGTCTCGCGCTGTCGCCCAGGCTGGAGTGCAGTGGCCGGATCTCAGCTCACTGCAAGCTCCGCCTCCCGGGTTCACGCCATTCTCCGGCCTCAGCCTCCCGAGTAGCTGGGACTACAGGCGCTGCCACCTCGCCCGGCTATTTTTTGTATTTCTTAGTAGAGACGGGGTTTCACCGTGTTAGCCAGGATGGTCTCGATCTCCTGACCTCGTGATCCGCCCATCTCGGCCTCCCAAAGTGCTGGGATTACAGGCTTGAGCCACCGCGCCCGGCATCATCAGTTTTATGGTATTCAAAAATGCAGTCCTGTTGGTGCTGCTGTTGTGTAGGGGAAATGACCTTTATTTGCATATCATTTTTCACTTTCAGTTTTTCCTTTTTAAAGTTTTGGGTCTTTTTTTTTTTTTTTTTTTTTTGAGACGGAGTCTCACTCTGTCGCCCGGGCTGGAGTGCAGTGGCTTGATCTCAGCTCACTGCAAGCTCCGCCTCCCGGGTTTACGCCATTCTCCTGTCTCAGCCTCCCGAGTAGCTGGGACTACAGGCGCCCGCCACCTCGCCCAGCTAGTTTTTGTTTTTGTATTTTTTAGTAGAGACAGGGTTTCACCGTGTTAGCCAGGATGGTCTCGACCTCCTGACCTCGTGATCCGCCCGTCTCGGCCTTCCAAAGTGCTGGGATTACAGGCTTGAGCCACCGTGCCCGGCCTTTGGGTCTTTTTAAATTAGGAATTGAGCGTGAAGATATCAGCCTTATTAAACAAGTCTACCACTATGTTAACTGAGAAGTCTCTGTAATATGTTTTAAAATTTTGCCTATATTATAATGATGTTTAATACATTTTGAATCAGAAGTAATATACAGATGAAAGCCACAAGGAACAAGCTTTTTTTCCCTTCTTTGCTTTGATTTTTTACTTTTTCTTCTGTTATTTTAAAAATTTCTTATCATAATTAGGCCTTATAGGGACCCCTAATTGTTTACTCCTTTTGTGACAGTTATAGCACATGAGCACCAACTCCAGAGGTAGGTTTTGTGTCTGAACTTAAGTATAATATGTAGTAATAGTCATTTTTAAGGAGAGGTATTCTTTTCAGATAAAACTGGGCAAGTATTATTTTATGTAGGTGGAATCTACTAAAAACCAGGAACAAAGGAATTGTACGGAAAAAAATGGGATATATAATAAAAGTTCAAAATAAAAACTTGATTTTATATCTATGAACTTTTCAGTGATATGGTCCCCTACTTAACCTATCGTGATACTGTAAACAGGGCACTACACTGGGGGCAGACAAAGCTACATTCAAGTCCTGACTTTTGCCTATTGTGTGTGTAGCCTTGAACAAATTACTGATCTTCAGTATCATCTGTAGAATATGCTTAGTTACTTACCGTATAGGTTTATTGAGATAGTTAAATAAGATTAAAAGTATAATAAAATGCTTGGCAAATATTTAGTACCTAATAAATGTTCATTTTTTCTTTCCTCTCTTAATTCCTTATTTCCTTACATGTCTCATTTAAGGCCTATTTCATAGTCCTGGGTTATTCATAGCATTATGGTATTAATATGGTGTGGTATTACAATTAGTGAGTTTTAATTGTAACTAAGCAGTGCTAAAATACACTTACATTTTTTTTTCAGTTAAAACCTCTTCAGAAAATTACTGAACCATCCATGTTTATGAATCCTACACCACCTCCAGAAAGAACAGATCCCGTGACGTAAGTGTTTTAAGTCTCGTTAATATGGTCAGATCATGTGACATTTAAAACAATTTTAATCCGTTTGGTGGAGCATTTTGGTGGAGTTCTTTTAAGAAGTCCCCAGGACATGGCCAAGATGGGGCAGACTCTGAGGTGCAGAGAGTAGTGAATTGTTTTGCTTAATAACAGGGAGAAATTTTTAATTTCTGGGTATAGCCCTGGATAGAGGAGTTGAGGATGTGTGGAGATAAAAGAAGAGAAGGAGTGCCAAGTTCATGGCTGAAGGAGGGAAGGGAGGAGTAGCTTAATAAGGAAAGCAGGCTAAGGAGATACCCCTTTTGGGAAAAGAGGTGAGAGACTTAACATCAGACTGTCTGATAGTTATCAATTTTCTGCCCTGCAGTATAGTAATGTTACCCTTACCTCCACACCACTCCAACTGCTATAAAATCGTCTGTAAAAAGTCTATGGTAAAAAAAAAAAGTCATTAGCAAACCAAAAGTAACTTAAAATATAGTATACTAATCAATCTTGAAATTTCAACAATAAAAATAGATTATAGAAAAATAAGCACCTGAGAAAGAGATTTAATCTATAGTGTTATCCAAGAATAAGAAATGGAAAAAAGCTGAAATGGGATTGAGGGAATTAGGTATTGAACGGGAAATTGTGTTCTGAAGTGCTTATTTTCCTATAGTCTCACCAACACTGGATATTATCATTAAAATTCTCTATCTATTTGATATTGGTGATTTGTTGAAATAGTAAAGCTGAATTTTTTCTTATGTTTATTTATTTTTCTTCTTCATACATTGATTAAATAAACATTTATTGAATGTCTGCTATATCCCCAAGTCATGGCAGATACAAAGACATGTGAAGCCTTCTCCTTGCCCTTGATGCAAAGTAACATAAAAAATAATTACTATGATGATGCAAATGGAATAAAAGCCCTTCAAGAACCAAAAAAGAACTGTGAGACAGCCAAGGAGCTTCTAATTCTTGTTAGGGAAGTTGGGGAGGAAAGAATGATTAAATAAGGCTCCACAAAAGAAAGTGCTTAGAGTGAGACTTGTAAAAGTGGTAGTAGTGCATCTGGCTGATTTTGGAGGAGTGAGGGGACACATTCTCTTGATAGGGCACATAAATAAAAGCGGGGAGCCATAAGAGGCTCTATTATGTTGGAGAACAGTCTTCAGTTGAGAGTGGCTAAGAGATTAGGAGCAAGGAGGAGAGCAACGAGGGATGAGCTAGAGTAATTGGCAGGGGCAAGACACAGTGATTGAGAGTTCAGGCCCTAGAGCCAGACTGCATGGGCTCACATCCTATACGACCTTGGGCAAGTTACTTAGGCTCTTTATGCTTCATTTGTTGAATGGGATAAAAATTAAAACTACCCAATTGAGTTACTATGATGATTAAATAAGTTACATGTAAAGTACTTAGAACATGGTAGCAAATAGCAAAATGCCTAATTAGTTGTTACCTATTTATAAAATTAATAAATATTTTTCATTACCATCATCATCATTGTAGGTTTATGCTTCTCAAATGTGAGCAAATTTTACTCCTTTGGGTCCTCGGGAATATATTCCATATATATTCTAAAAGAACTATTTGAGTTTTTAAATTTATACAGACAGAAATCTGGAGAACATGTATAGGGATGGATATTAAGGGCAGGGGATGATGGTGGAAGGAAAATAAAGTTGGATCAGGCTGAGTTTATTGACATGGACTTACTAAACAGAGATTATTTTTATTTATTTACTTTTTGGAGACAGGGTCTTGTTCTGTTGCCCAGGCAACAGATCACGGTTCACTGCAGCCTTGACCTCTTGAGGCTCAATCAATCCTCCCTCTTCAGCCTCCCAAGTAGCTCCCAAACGTGTTACCACATTTGACTAATTTTTGTATTTTTTGTAGAGACAGGGTTTTTCCGTGTTGCCCAGGCTGGTCACGAACTCCTGCGCTCAAACGATCCACCCACTTCAGACTCGGAAAGTGCTGGGATTGCAGGCGTGAGCCACTGCAGCTGGCCTAAGCAGAGATTTTTGCATTTAATGCTGCAGCTTGGGGAGTTAGAAAGGGCTCTCATAGCTTGTTTAGTTGAATGACTGAAAAAGGAACCAAAAGATGGCTCACAGTGAATTAGTTAGAAATGCTCGATTAATGTAGAGGAAGGGTTTTAGAGGTTCAGAGAAATTATGTTAGAGTGGACTTGCCATTTAAGATCGACTCACCCATCCTGGGAGGGTCCAAAAGACACACGTTTTACCATGACTATGAGAAATGAGTTTGTGAAGGGTACCCTGGCATCCTTAAAGAGCTCCGTGATTGCTCTTCCCTCTGGGCTAGACTTTACAGTGGCACCTGCAGTCACTGAATTGGGAAACTTAAATGCAATGGGAGTAATTGGGTCCCAGGGTGGCAGGAACCAAGTGAAGATACTCAACTGCCAAAGGCAAGGTGGGTATGGTTACCATAATGGACAGTAGAATCAAGTAAGTAATAAGAATAGTCTTAGTAGTGCAGACCTATGGTGTTGGCTATCTGATCCTGTGTTCCTAGACATGAATAGATAGGAAGCCTACTGAATTCTAACCTGATCCGTATAAGCAGAAAAGTTCTAGGTTGAGGGAACAAAAGTCTAATCTGCATCATAAAAACAGAATCACGATCTCTCAATCAATTCCCAGACTTGATCTACTTTACAGACTCAGAACTCCTTTAATGAAAGGGAGGTTGGGTCACCTCAAGAAAGGACCCTAGTATACTTCCAAAAATGTATGCCGTTAGTATTTCTCCCAGTCTTCCCCAAAGGGACCTGTGGCCTTTTATCATGGTAATTGTGCACTAGGGAGAAGGGAACAATCAGGGCTTTTGGGGACTACTAGACACTGTCTCTGAACTAACACTAATTCCGGAAGACTCTGAATGTAACTGTGGTCCAGCAGTCAGAGTAAGGACTTATGGAGCTCAAGTGATCAATAGAGTTTTGGCTAAGGTCCTTCTCACAGTTGGCTCTGTGAGTCCCTGAATATATCCAGTGGTTATTTCCCTGGTTCTAGAATGCATAATTGGAATAGATATTCTCAGTAACTGGCAGAATCATTGGTTTCCTGATCTATTGATTGAAGGCTATTATGTTGGGAAAGGCCAAGAAGAAGCCATAGAACTCCCTCCATCTATGAAAGTAGTAAACCGAAAGCAATACTGCATGGAGGAATTGCAGAGATTAGTGTCACCATCAAGGACCTGAAAAACACAGGAATGGTGATTTCCACCACATCTCCATTTAACTCCCATGTTTGACCTGTGAAGAAGACAGATGAAGAAGACGGTGGATTCTTGTGAGCTTAGCCAAGTGACAACTTCAATTGCAACTGCTACACCAGATGTGGTTTCATTGTTTGAGAAAATTAACATATCCCCTGGTATCTGGAGTGCAGCTACAGATCTGGCAAATGCTTATTTCTCCATGCCTGTTAATAAAGACCAGCAGGAACAGTTTGCTTTTGGCTGGCAAGGTGAGCAATACACCTTCACTGTCCTAACTTAGGAGTATATCAGCTCTCTAGCCCTACATTACAATTTAGTTTCCAGGGATCTTGATTGCCTTTTTCTTCCACAACATAGCAGACTGGTCCATTTTATTGATGACGTGCTGATTGGACCCGGTGAGCAAGAAGTAGCAACTACTCTAGACTTATTGATAAGACATCTTTGTGTCGGAGAGTGGGAAATAAATATGACAAAAATTCAAGGGCCTTCTGCCTCAGTGAAATTTCTAGGGGTCCATGGTATGGGTGGTGATATCCTGTACACAGTGAAGGATGGGTTTTTGCATCTGGCTTCTCCTACAACAAAAAACAGATACAACACCTGGAGAAATAACCACAGGTGGGCCTCTCTGGATTTTGGAGGTAATCTGTTCCTCCTTTGGGTGTGTTATTCTGGACCACTTACTGGATGACTCAAAAAGCTGCTAGTTTTGAGTGGGACCCAGAACAAGAGAAGGCTCTGCAACAGGTCCAGGCTGCCATGCAAGCTGCTCTGCCATTTGGATCATATCATGCAACAGATCTAATGACATGTTAGTGGCAGTCATAGGTACCTAGCTGTTGGTCAAAAATTGTTCTGAGAGGAGGGTGTTTTTGATGAGATTCACTTTTAAACTGGCACACTGAGGAAAGCAGGTTGCTCTCCCTAGTGTGGGTGGGCGTCATCCAATAAGTTGAATGAAACAAAAAGATTGACTCACCCTGGGGTAAGAGAGAATTCCTCCTGCCTGCCTATCTTTGAACTGGAACATTAACTTTTCCCTGCCCTTGGACTCAAAGTGAAACATCAGCTCTTCTGGATCTGATCTCCAGCCTACCAGCCTTTGGACTGGAACTACACTATTGGCTCTCCTGATTCTCAGGCCTTTGAATTCAGTCTAAAATTATACCTTTGGCTCTCCTGGGTCTCCAGCTTGCTGATTAACTTTGTAGATCTTGGGACTTACCAGCCTCCATAATCACATGAGCCAATTGCTTATCATAAATATATTTATGTATATATACATCCTATTGGTTCTATTTTTATGGACAACCCTGACTAATATAATGGAACAGAGGAACAAACTAATTTGTAAAGTATTTAGAATGTTTAGCTATATCTCCTGTAATTAGGAAGTGACTGATTGGAGATGGAAGATGACAGAAGGGGAAAGGAGGAAAAAAGATGTTCACATTTAGGGACCATTGGCTATACATTTGGTGTTGTTATTTCCTGAACCAGGGAACACTTAGGAAAGAGCGTATCTGGAGAAGGGGAAAATGGCGAGTTCTATTTTGGACATGCTGAGTTTAAGGTGCTTACTACTATGCATAGTATAGAATACAGTTTAAGAATCTAAACTTTATTGTCAAAGAGACTGTGTTCAAATGTTAGCTTTGCCACTTACCAGCTGTGAGACCTTGGGAGGAGTTGTTTAATCTCTCTAATACTAGCTTTTTTATATATAAAATAGGATCTAATAATTCTCAGCTGATGGGCTTTCTGTGAAAAGTGAATGAGGTAATATACATAGCCATATGAACATTGCACCTAGCACAAAATGCATTCCAAAAAATTAATAGATTTTAAAAATAAATATTAAACTAGTTCAACTATTGTGGAAGACAGTGTGGTGATTCCTCAAGGATCTAGAACTAGAAATACCATTTGACCCAGCCATCCCATTACTGGGTATATACCCAAAGGATTATAAATCATGCTGCTATAAAGACACATGCACATGTATGTTTATTGTGGCACTATTCACAATAGCAAAGACTTGGAACCAACCCAGATGTGCAACAATGATAGACTGGATTAAGAAAATGTGGCACATATACACCATGGAATACTATGCAGCCATCAAAAAGGATGAGTTCCTGTCCTTTGTAGGGACATGGATGCAGCTGGAAACCATCATTCTGAGCAAACTATTACAAGGACAGAAAACCAAACACCGCATGTTCTCACTCATAGGTGGGAACTGAACAATGAGAACACTTGGGCACAGGATGGGGAATATCACACACCAGGGCCTGTTGTGGGGTGGGGGGAGGGGGGAGGGATAGCATTAGGAGATATACCTAATGTAAATGACGAGTTAATGGGTGCAGCACACCAGCATGACACTTGTATACATATGTAACAAACCTGCACATTGTGCACATGTACCCTAGAACTTAAAGTATAATTAAAAAAGGCCGGGCGCGGTGGCTCAAGCCTGTAATCCCAGCACTTTGGGAGGCCGAGACGGGCGGATCACGAGGTCGGGAGATCGAGACCATCCTGGCTAACACGGTGAAACCCCGTCTCTACTAAAAAAATACAAAAAAAAAAAAAACTAGCCGGGCGAGGTAGCGGGCGCCTGTAGTCCCAGCTACTCGGGAGGCTGAGGCAGGAGAATGGCGTGAACCCGGGAGGCGGAGCTTGCAGTGAGCTGAGATCCGGCCACTGCACTCCAGCCTGGGCGACAGAGCAAGACTCCGTCTCAAAAAAAAAAAAAAAAAAAAAAAAAAAAAAAAGTATAATTAAAAAAAAAGAAATTAAAAAAAAAGAGATAGAAATTTGTGTCTAAAGATTTGGAGAGATGTCTGGGCTCAGATACTTTGTACTTCTCCTTAGAACTTCAGGCCCTTCTGTCCTTTTCCATCCCTGCCGCCTATGGTCTGAGTTTAGTAGTAAGGATAATCAGGAGAGCGCTTACTTCTGGCTCTTGGCTTTTTTCCTAGCTCTGGCCTTCGATGGCCCAAGGTGGCTAGGTAAGCTAAAAGTGTAAAAGAGGGAAGGGTTCAAAAGTAATAGCCGCCACTGATTTTGGAAGTGGACTTTTGTATAATTTCAATATTTCACTTTATTATTATTTTGCAGAAAAGTTATTACACCACAGACAGTAGAATATCCAGCATTCTTATCCCCAGACCTGAATGTTACTGTTGGGACTCCAGCTGTGCAATCCTCCGACCAGACATCTTCTGTAGTGCGACTTGAAAAACTTCAGCAACAACCCCGGGAAAGGTAAAAAAAAAAAAAAAAAAAAAAAAAATTCAAAAGAGCTCAAAATTTTCATCTTAGGTGTTATTTGTATAATACATTAATTTCTCCCTTTGAGACATAGGCTTGCTGTAGGCTCAGAAACTTTCATTATGGTGCTATTGTTTCATTGATTCAGAGATTATTTCTGATTTTTACTTGTCAATTTAGGTATCTTGTTTGAAAAAGTGTTATGCCAAATAAAGAGGTGAAAACTCCCTTTATTTTTATGTTTTGAAGCAGAGTCTCACTCTGTCACCCAGCTTGGCCCAGATTGGAGTGTTGGAGTGTAGTGGCATGATTATGCTCACTGCAGCCCCGAACTCCTGGGCTCAAGCAATCTTCCTGCCTCAGCCTCCCGAGAAGCAGGGACTACAGACACATCACACTACCACCACGCCTGGCTATTTTTTTTTTTTTTGAGACGAGGTCTTGCTATGTTGACCAGTCTGGTCTGGAACTCCTGGCCTCAAGTGATCCTCCAGTCTCAGCCTCCCAAAGTGCTGGGATTACATTGTGCCTAGCTGAGGTGAAAACTCCTTTATGAGGGATAAAGCATAATTCTTGCTGTCTCGTCATTTACCAACGTATTTCGTAGGTCTCGTGCTTTTTTTTTTTTTTTCTGTATTTCTTGTCCTTTTTTTGCCATGCTTCAGTCTAGGTATTTTCTTCTGAGTTATATTCTAGTTCACAAGCTCTTTCTTGTTTCTATTCTGCCATTAAGTCAATTGAATTCTTAATTTCAGTTATTTTATTTCTCAACTATGGAATTTCCCTTCATTTTTATAGTTTCTATTTATCTGCCAAAATCCACAGCCTTGTCTTTTAATTCTTTGGACATATTTATTATTGTCTTGGTCAGCTCAGGCTGCTATAACAAATACCATAGATTGAATGGTTTAAACAACAGACTTTTATTTATTTCAGTTCTGGAGGCTGGGACGTCCAAGATCAAGGTGCCAGCTGATTTGATCCCTGCTGAGGGCCCTCTTGTTGGTTTGCAAATGGCCTTCTGTTTACCATATCCTCACACTGTGGAGGGAGATCATCTCTCTCTTGTCTCTCACCGTAATAGTACAAATCCCATTCATGAGGGCTCTTCCCTCATGACCCAATTACCTCCCAAAGGCCCTACCTCCAATTAGTATCACATAAGGGATTAGGATTTCAACATATGAATTTTGGGGTATGTACACTTTTCAGTTTATAGCAATCATTGCTATTTTAAAATCTGAGTCTGACCATTTCATTATCTGGATCTTCTGGGAGTCTATTTAAATTATTGGGTTTTTCTCTTAGTTTTCAGTCAGTTCTTACATTCTCACATGCCTAGTTGTTTTGATTGAGTGCCAGACATTGTATTTGAAAATTTATAGAACTGTTTTGAGGATCTTAATTTTAATTACATATTCCTACAAAGAAGGTATACATTTGTATCTGGCAACCGGTTGGGCTAGGAGCACTAACAATCCCAGATCACTTTAATTCAATTAAGACTGAAATTGAAATGATTTGAAGCTGGGCTTTAGTTCCTGTGAGGGGGGTTAGTCTCTTTGTGGTTTATTCTTACTCCTAGTGTCAGGACTGGGACTAGTGTGAGGCACATGAGGCAACTAGGTCATAACATTTAAAGAGACAGTCATTATCTTAAAGCCTTTTGGGGTCCCAACTGGGTGTTTACCAGGACTTCTCATCCCAACAAGCCCGGGACCCTGGTTTTTGTTCTGACATCCTTATGTCTCTATCTCAAAGCCCTGCTCAGTTTTTTAACTTCTTGGCCATCTCAAGGCATAAATGCCTTGAAGGAAAAATGGCACCAAATGATGGGCTCCATGTCTCTGGACTTCCTTTCTGTCTGGAATCTTTGGTATGCAAATCCTTGCTGTCTTTATAACTCAGTGATTCTTTCCAACACAATTTAGACAATGTTTTGTCCAGAATTTATAGTTGTGTGGTGAGATGATTGGTCTGAAATAACCTAGTTCAGAATCACAGTGATCACTTTAAAGATCATAGTATCTTTTCTGAAAGAACTTAGAGTATAATGAGTAGAGACATAACAAAGCAAAACAAATAAATTATAAATTAAGAAATTTATAAATTAAATTATAAATTAAGACATACACCTGTAGTCCCAGCTACTTGGAAGGCTGAGGAAGGAGAATCACTTGAACCCAGGAGGCAGAGGTTTCAGTGAGCAGAAATCGTGCCACTGCATTCCAGCCTGGGAGACAGTGCGAGACTCCATCTCAAAAAAAAAAAAAAAAATTAGAGAAGATATTTGAGGTAACATTAAAGGAAAGGAGTCAGCATACCAAAGATCCAGGGGTAGAGAATTACTGTATGAATATGTATGAAAGCTCTAAGATAAGAAGAGATTATGCCTAGAAAAAGATGGCAGCCATTGAAATGAAGCAAAAAGCAAGGGGGAACGCGGCTTAAGACAAGATAGGTGGAGACCAGATTATTCAGAGCCTTATAGACCATAATTTGAATTTTATTCTAAGAAAAATAGGAAGCCAATGTAGGTGTTTTATATTATTTTCCTCCTTCCTTCCTTCCTTCCTTCCTGCCTTCCTTCCTTTCTTCCTTTTTTTCAGATGGAGTCTCACTCTGTCACCCAGGCTGGAGTGCAGTGGCGTGATCTTGGCTCACTGCAACCTTTGCCTCCTGAGTTCAAGAAATTCTCCTGCCTCAGCCTCCTGAGTAGCTGGGACTACAGGTGTGTGCCACCAAGCTCGGCTAATTTTTTTGTACTTTTAGTAGAGATGAGGTTTCATCATGTTGGTCAGGCTGGCCTCGAACTTCTGACCTCAAATGATGCACCCGCCTCGACCTCCCAAAGTGCTGGGATTACAGGCATGAGTCACCGTGCCCAGCCTATATTATCTTTTAAATATAATATTTGATCCAAAATAATAATCCATAATACTAATGTAAATTATGTATAAAATAATATAATGATACCAACCAGTACTCAACCTAACCTAAAATCTAAAACATTATGGATAATTTGTGTCTACTTATGGGCTTCTCTCCTATTTCATCCTCCTGCCTATTTCCCAGAAGTTAACTACTTCAATGAGTTTTTATTGTTTGCCTTTTGAAAATTAAGTTTTTTTAAAAAATCATATATGTAGGATGCTTAAATAATACATTATTTGATTTTGCTTACATCACCCACTGTTATGTTTCTAAGACTCATCTATGCTGTTTCATGGCATTCCATTTGGTGAATATACTGCAATTTTCATTTGTTTACTAATGATCATTAGGTGTATTCTCTCTTTATTGCTGCATAACAAATTGTCACAAACTTAGTTGTTTAAAATAGTATCTATTTATTTTCTCACAGTAAGTCAGAAGTCTGGGCAGAGTGTAACTGAATTCACGAGGCTGGCCGGGCGTGGTGTGTCATGCCTCTAATTCCAGCACTTTGGGAGGCCAAGGCGGGCCGATCATGAGGTCAGGTGTTTGAGACCAACCTGGCCAACATGGTGAAAACCTGTCTCTACTAAAAATTCAAAAATTAGCCAGGCGTGGTGGCGGGCACCTGTAATCCCAGCTACTCAGGAGCCTGAGGCAGGAGAATCGTTGGAACCTGGGAGGCGGAGGTTGCAGTGAGCTGAGATCACGTCACTGCACTCCAGCCTGGGTGACAGAGCAAGACTCCATCTCAAAAAAAAAAAAAAAAAAAAAAAAAAGAGAGAGATATTTCACAAGGCTGAAATACAGGTGTTGGCCAGCGCATTCTTATTTAGAGGGGTTCTCTTCCAAGTTTGTTCAGGTTGTTTGAAGAATTCAGTTTCTCGTGATTATAGGAGCTTCTCTTCTTCTGGAACTCCCATAATGTGATAATTTGTTTCTTTAACCATGTCCTGTAAGTCCTGTAGCCTTTCTTCACTCTATTCTTTTTCATCTGCCTGTATTATTTCAATAGACCTGCCTTTAAGTTAAGAAATTATTTCTTCTCTGTGGTCGGGTCTCAATTGTACATTTCATTATTTTTTTCCTTTTCTTTTTCTTGCTCTGTTGCCCAGACTCGAGTGTAGTGGCACTATCTCGGCTCACTACAATCTCCACCTCCTGGGTTCAAGCAGTTCTCATGCCTCAGCCTCTGAGTAGCTGGAATTACAGACATGAGCCACCAAGCCTAATTTTTGTATTTTTAGTAGAGACAGGGTTTCACCTTATTGGCCAGCGTGGTCTTGAACTCCTGATCTCAAGTGATCTACTCACTTTGGCCTCCCGAAGTGCTGGGATTACAGGTGTGAGCCACTGTACATGGTCCACAATTTTACATTTTATTCCAGTCATCGAATTCTTCAGCTCTAGGATATCCGTTTGGTTCTTTTTATATCTGTATATTTGTTGAAATTCTCATTTAAATCATGAATTGTTTTCCTGATTTAATTGTCTATCTGTATTCTCTTATATCTGAGTTTCCTTAAGATCATTATTTTGAATTTTTTTCTGACATTTCATGTATTTCCTTATGATCGGGGTCTGTTAGTGGAGAATTGTTTTTATTGAAGGTGACGTTTCCTTGCTTTTTCCTAATTCGTGTGTCCCTACATTGATTTCTGTGTATCTGATGGAAAAGTCACCTCTTTCAATCGTATGTAGTAGATTTCCCAGGGAAATATTTGTATGAATATTGTATGACATCTTGGGATATCAGATTGGTGGGGCACATTGGCCCAGTTCTAGGTGGATCCAGTAGTTTAGTCTTCATATAGTTTTTCAGCTATAATCTATAGTAGTGGTATTTGCAAGTTTCTCAGTAGCCTAGGCTGAGAGAGTCTATAGAGATGGTGGTGTGACTTTGTCAGGGATGGTCTCACTGGGCTGTTTCTTAAATGGGTGGCATGCAGTGGCTTGTCTGGCCTAGGAATATTCCTGCCCAGAGCAACTTGTGGGGCTGTTTCTTAGGCCTCAGATGTGGGCACACAGCTCTTCAGCTGGCCTGGAATCCTGTCTGCTAGGGGCAGCCTTTAGGGATATTTCTTGGGCCTGAGATGTGGGTGCACAGCTGCTTTGCTGGCCTGGTGATGTTTTTGCTGGGAGCTGCCCACAGGGCCGTTTCACAGGTCTGGTATTCAGGTGCAAAGCTGCTCAGGGGCGTGGCCACTGGAGGTAGCCTGAGGAGCTGTTTCTCAGGTCCTAAACATGGGCTCTTGGCTGCTTGCCCAGCCTGGGGATATGCCTGTCAGGGGCAGCCTGCAGCATGGTTTCTCTGGCCCTGGAATTTAATCTGTTTTTAGGCCTAATGATGGAACAGCTTATGGATGTAATACCTCTTTGAATGAGATGAATATGAAAATTGATATGTCCATAAGTAGGGCTACTCGAATTATCAACTTCTAGTGGTCATAGATCTCCTGGTTTAAGGTCTGTTGTAGGGATTATATAAGAATCAAACTTCAGGTCTTCGTAGTCTGTATATTTATACTTAAATATCATTGGTAGTCTATGGTTTTTCAAGTTAGAGAAGAGATACTCATTTTACTTATCATATATAGGATTCATAAAGACAGTAAAGTAATTAGGATTAAAATAATAGTGAGTAAGATAATTAATACTGTTTCTACTTCTTAAGCATCTATTTTGTGTGGGTTAGTTTAGTTGTTAGTGTTAGTGAAATAACATAAAGGACTAAAGAGCTAATTAAGAAAATGGTTATTACAGTGTGATTGTATAAGTGTATTTCTTCTATAATAGATGATGCTGCATCTTGAAAGCCTGACTGGAATAGGTATACCACAATGATATAAAGAATTTTAACTTGTAAATTAACTTTGACAAAGTTATGTAACATTTTTACTAGTATCTTGCTTGTTGAAAAAGTCATAATGGTTATGAGGCTAGCCTGAAACTAGTTATAGGGGGTTTGACTCCTTGCTTTCTTATTTTTAGCTTCTATGTACGTGGGCTTTTTGATTGTATAATATGGTTATGGGTGGCCATGAAATCATTTGAGATTTTTAGATGAAAGTTCCACTACTGAGACTTCCCATTTTGAAGTGAAGCCTTCTCAGATTATGAAAATTATTAATATTACTGTTATTAATTAAATAAATGAGCCTATTGATGAAATGGTGTTTCATGTTGTATATACATTAGGGCAGTGACCTATAGTGGACCAGAAGTGTAAGGTCTTACACTTTAGTTTCTGAAAAAAAATATTTAAAATATTATTTTGAACTCATAGATTTAAACATTTGATAGGCTGCAATCCATTGCAATCCATTGCAGGTTTTAATCTTTGTTAAAGTGTGTTGGTCTATTTTATGTGAAATTAATTTGTCTGAATTTTTTGCAGGAGAATTGGCTTAGAAAACTCTTCTAGCTTCACAGATTCACACCTCTGATGTTTTCATTTGGGGTGTGTGTGTGTGTGTGTGTGTGTGTGTGTGTGTGTGTGTGTGTAGTATAATGGAATGCTTTTTAAGATTTCCTGGGGTCCTGTCCCGGAAGAGATACTTGGCTGGTCAGTTTTGAGCGTTCATAGTGGTTAGGCTGCTCCGGGCCCTTTAGATCTTACCATGAATCCCGAAATGAGAAAAACCCTCCCAGTTTCAACTGCTATTCTCAAATTGTGTCTGCACACTACCAGATTTTTGTACTAAAACTATATTTTATTTATAATGTTCACATCTATATTCATGAATGAGATTAGACTGTAATTTTTCTTTTTCATAATGTCTTTGTCAGGTTTTATTGTCAAGGCCATTATGTCCTCTTGAAATGAATTGGGAAACATTCTCTGTCTTCCATTTAATCCTTGTTAATTATATCTTTAAGTTATTCAAGCTTTTTGAAGTTTCTTAGATTAGAAGATATATCCTTTTTTTCACTTGCTTTATTGTGGAAGATATTGTATATGTATTGAATAATTATATATATATAAAATATATATAGTGTTATGGACTGAATGTATGTCCCCTCAAATTCATATGTTAAAATCCTAATCCCCAGTGTGATGTTATTTGGAGGCATTGCCTTTGGAAGATAATTAGGGTTAGATTAGGTCATGAGGGTAGGACTGTTATAATGATGGGATTAATGCCCTTATAAAAAGAGAAAGAGACACAAGATCCATCTCTTTCCACCATGTGAGGATATAAGAAGGCCATCTGCAAACAAGGAAGACTACTCTCACCAGACACTGGATCTGCCAGCACCTTGATCTTGGACTTCCTGACCTCTAGAACTGTGAGAAATAAATGTCTATTGTTTGGGGGAGGGATAGCATTAGGAGAAATACCTAATGTAAATGATGGGTTGATGGGTGCAGCAAACCAACGTCACACATGTATACCTGTGTATCAAACCTACACGTTGTGCACAAGTACCCTAGAACTTAAAGTATATTTTTAAAAAGTCTGTTTAAGTCACCCAGTCTATTGTATTCTGTTATAGCAACTCAAACTGACTAAGACTTGTGGTTTAAATACTAAGAGTAATATATATTGAATAATTTCTATAACATGTATATATAGCCTAAATAATGATAATAAACCCATTGTGTACATATTTATGATTCAGGTTAATAAATACACCACCAGTAATATCAGAAATATGTTTTGTGTACCCTTCTGAGATTACATCCCTCTCCTTTCCTGTCTCCAGGTAACTAGTACCTTGATTTTTGTTGTAATCATTCCCTTTCCTTTGACTGTATCCCTAGACAATATATTGTTGGTTTGTCTCTTTTAGAACATTTTATAAATGGATCACGTTGCATGTATTCTTCTGTGAATCATACCATATATATTCTTCTGTCACTTGCTTTTTTCATTCATAATTGATTTCTTTAGGCTGGAAAAGATGAAAAAAGAATATAGAAATCTGAATACATGGATAGACAAAGCTAACTATTTAGAAAGCATTCTAATGCCAAAATTGGAACATAAGGATTCTAAGGTAATTGACATAATACATTCTCCTATATATAGCTTTTAATGCTTTTTATTAAGAATGGGATTATGATAATTAAAAATGATGATCAATTTTTTTGTCCTTGATATAATAAAATACTTTCCATGGTTCAAGTACTTACCTGTTTTGATAATGTGCCATTCAATGAATATTTATTGATAATTTGTAAGGTTTAATAGTTATTGATAATTTATAAGGATATAATTCATATACCATACAAATGACCCATTTATAGAACTCAGTGACCTTTAGTATATTCACTGAGTTGTGTATCCATCACCACAGTGAATTTTAGAACATTTTTATCACCTGCAAAAGCAACCCCATACCCTTTAGCCAACACCTCCCAATTTTTCCACCCCCTCCACTAGCCCTAGGCAGCAATTAATCAACTTTCTAACTCTATAGCTTTAGCCTATTCTAGATATTTCATATAAATAGAATCATACAATATGTTGTCCTTTGTGATTTGCCTCTTTTGCCTGCCATATTTTTAAGTTTCACCCCTGTTGTAGCATGTACCAGTACTTCATTTTTTTCTCTCTCCAGATAACATTCCATTATTTGGATATACCACATTTTGTTTATGCATTCATCAGCTGATAGGCATTTAGGTTGTTTCTATTTAAAAGCTATTATGAATAATGCTGCTATGAACATTTATGTGCAAGTTTATGTGTGAACAAATGTTTTCGATTCTCTTGGGTATGTATAAAGGAGTGGAAGCAGGATTGTGTAATTATGCCCTGTTTAGATTTACGAGGAGCTTCCAAACTGTTTTCCATTGCAGCTGCATCATCGTACATTCCAACCAGCAATGTATGAAGGATCAAAATCTTCATCTACCCTTTTTAACTTTTAAAAATTATTATTATATCCATCCTAGTGGGTTTGAAGTGGTATCTCATTGTGGGTTTGATTTGCATTTCTCTAATGACTAATGATGTGAACATCTTTTCGTGTGTTTACTGGACATTTGTATATCTTCCTCAGATAAAATTTATTCAAATCCTTTGCCAGTTTTAAAATTGAGTTATTTTTCTTTTTATTGTTAAGTTGTAAGAGTTCTTGGTATTTTCTGGACATTAAACCCTTATCAGAAATGTGAGTAAGGTTTAATATTTAGAAATACACTCTAACCTATACATGTTGACTTGGAAATAAAGGATTCATAGCTCTCTCAATGGATGGATAAAACATTGACTATGATCACAGTCTAAAATGGTAGTTATAACATATTGATATTTTCATGTTTTTTAATGCCTCTGTGATAAATGGGCAGACTTGTGCTGCTTTTGGATAAACTGATTAGTATTTACCAATACACTATTCATATTTTGGAGACACTTTGGAGGACTTTTTATTAAAGGGACTAAGAACTTAGGGTTCTTATTAAAAGATCATTTTTAATAAGATCATTTTTAATATTTTTTAAGTGCCCAGTGATCACTTTAGCTTATAATTCTCCTTGGAATTTTGTAAAGAGACACATCACTTTTAAGTTATAGGCCAAAATGTATTCTAATAAAAAAAGTAATCTGTTTCCTGGGGGTATCTTCTCATACCCCCTGAAGTTACAATATTATGTAATTTATCTTGTAGTATTTATCTCCTACATCCATCATTCAAATACTCCATCCATTCTTGGATACCCTTTCTTTGGAACATCAACTCCTAGTCAGAGTATGCGGCTCCTTAAATTACTGCTGTTTGAATTGCTTTTCTCACAAACCCATCTCCTTCTCGTCTTCTGTAAATTTGGGTGTGGAGGAAGGTGTATTGTATTAAAAGTGGTTATGAAGGCAGAGGAAAATGTTTTAGTTCTTCAAATATTTTCCCCAATATATTTTCTTTTTTTCTTTTCTTTTTTTTTTGCTTCTAGGAAACTAATGTGGATGAGGCATCTGAAAACCCGAAAAGCAATCAATCTGAAGAGAAGCTTGAAAATGTTGCAGGAGTAGGTAAGAAACTAATTTGATTTTTTTTTATTAAGATAATTGAAATCAAAGTGATTATATCACAAAGACAATTAGTAATATGCTTTAAGTAGATTTCTTTTTTGTTAGGAAACAAATATGCATTTCACTGTAGTTTCGGCATATGGTAGGTGTGATAATTTTAAAGAAAAGTGTTAGACCCTATTAAGAATATTAAAAAGTTTTAAGGCCCAGCATAGTGGCTCACGCCTGTAATCCCAGCACTTTGGGAGGCTGAGGCAGGTGGATCATGAGGTCAGGAGTTCAAGACCAGCCTGGCCAAGATGGTGAAACCCTGTCTCTACTGAAAATACAAAAAATTAGCCAGGCGTGGTGGCAGGCGCCTGTAATCCCAGCTGCTTGGGAGGCTGAGGCAGGGGAATCACTTGAACTCGGAGGGCGGAGGTTGCAGTAAGCCGAGATCTCGTCACGGCACTCCAGCCTGGGCAACAGAGTGAGATTCCATCTCAAAAAAAAAAAAAAAGAAGAAGAAGTTTTAATGCTGCTTTATTTTATTTTTAAATATTATTATTATTATTATTGTTATTATCATCTGAGACAGGGTCTAGTTCTGCCACTCAGCCTGGAGTACAGTCGCACAACCACAGCTCACTGCAGCCTTAATCTCCCGGGTTCAACCAGTCTTCCCACCTTAGCCTCCCAAGTAGCTGACACTACAGGCACATGCCACTATGCCTAGCTAATTTTTGTATTTTTTTTTGTAGAGAAAGGATTTTGCCGTATTGTCCAGACTGGTCTCAAACTCCTGAGCTCAAGCAATCTTCCTGCCTTGAATTCCCAAAGTGCTGGGATTACATGCATAAGCCACCACGCTTGGCCAATGCTCTTTTATTTTTTTAAGAATGAGAAAAAAGTTAAAATATTAACTATGACCTGTGAAAAGGCATTTTTATTAGAGATTGTGAACAATAGAGCTATTGGTCTCTTTTATGTAGAGGAGTGTGTTTATGCAGAGGAGTGTGTGTGTGTGTGTGTGTGAAAAAGTGTGGCAGAGGAAGAAGGAGAGGAAATTAGATTAGCGTTACATTTGAGAATTTATCGTAAAGTATCAGTAAGAGATTTAATAAATGGACTGTTGATGCAGTCTTTTAAAAATCTCTTAAATTCACTAAGAAAGCAAGTTAAAGTATAGTACTACACTTTAAAATACGTAATAATATAATGTAAAGTCTTGGATTCTGCAGGCATGGAATGGAATAATGACTTATTGTTTTAAGACTTTTGTCACACATTAATCGTCTCTTTCCTCTCCACTTCTAATTCTCTGGCTATATCAGGCTTTTGAAAGATTCATTTCCTAACTTCTAGGAATCTACCAGCCTAGCAGAGATACTACCTCTTTAGCTAACTCTTTACCTGAAACATTCAAGTTTTAGATATAGGATAATCATAGTTCCTCTCTTCAATATCACTGGAAGAATGGAGGGTAACTTTTTCAATCACTGGTGGTAGCTATCTTTTTTTCTTTTACTTTTTTTTTCCACTTACTCAAAGATTGGTTGCATATATATTTACAATGGTTATATCCTCTTGATGTATTGATCCTTTATCATCATATAATGCCATTTTTGCATCTTTTTACAGTTTTTGACTTGAAGTCTATTTTTTATGTGAATATGGCCACTCCTGCTCTTTTTTGGTTTCCAGTTTCATGGAATATCTTTTTGCATTCCTTCACTTTCAGCCTATGTGTGTCCTTAAACCCAAAGTGAGTCTCCTCTACATAAAATACACTTGGGTCTTGTTTTTATGTCTATTCTGCTACTCTGTGTCTTTCAACTGGGGAGTTTAATTCATTTACATTTAAAGAATTATTGAATTATTAAGGACTTACTATTGCCATTTTTTACATTGTTTCTGTCTGTCTTGTAATACTTTTGCCTATCTTTTTCTGTCATGCCATCTTTCCTTGTGTTTCATTGATGTTTTTGTATTGATATGCTTTGGTTCCTTTCTCTTTGCTTCTCGTGTGTCGTCTTTTATTCTCAATAAATATAGATTCAAAACTACTCAACAAAATACTGACAGACTGAATTCAACAGCATATTAAAAGGAGCAAATGGAATTTAACTCCAGGATGCAAGGATGTTTCATCATACAGAAATCAATTAATGTGATACACTACATCGACCGCATGTAGGATTAAAAACCACATGATTATTTCAACAGATGTGAAAAAGTATTTGACAAACTTCAACAGCCTTTTAGGATAAACACCTTCAAAAAACTAGATATAGTAATAAATAGCTCAATATATTAATAAGAAAGGCTATAAATGAAAAGCCTGTAGCAAATACCATACTCAACAGTGAAAAACTGAACACTTTTCCTCTAAGATCAGAAACAGCTCGAGGATGTTCATTCTGCCCCTTCTGTTAAACATAGTACTAGAAATCCTAGTCAGAGCAATCAGGCAAGAAAAAAAATAGAAAGTATCCAAATCAGAAAGGAAGAAGTAAAATTATCTTTGCAGATGGCAGGATCTTACATACAGAAAATTCTGTAGACTCCATACAAAAAGACCTGTTAGAACCAATAAATGAATTCAGTAAAGTTGCAGGAGATAAAACCAACACAGAAAAATCAGTTGTGTTTCTATACACTAACAATGAACTGCCCAAAAAAGAAATCAAGAAAATAATTCCAGTTTACAATAGCGTCAGAAAGAATAAAATAATTAGAAATAAACTTTTCAAAGGAGGTGAAAGACCCTGCACACTGAAAACTAAAAAACATTGATAATGAAAAAGAAAATAAAGGGAAAGATATCCTGTTTTCTTGAGTTTGAAGATTTAATACTGTGAAAATGTTCATACTACCCAAAGCAGTCTACAGATTCAGTGCAATCTCTATCAAAATTCTAATGGTGTTTTTAACAGAAGTAGAAAAAGCAATCCCAAAATTTATATGGAACCACAGAAGACTCTGGATAGTCAAAATAATCTTGAGAAAGAAGAACAAGGCTGGAGGTATCACACATTCTGATTTCAAAATATATTACAAAAATATAGTAATTAAAATAGCATGGAGTGGCATAAAGATAGACATATAGACCAACAGAATAGAAGAGGGAGCCTAGAAATAAACCCATGTAAATGTGATGAACTGATCTTTGAGAAGTGTGCCAAGAATACACAATAAGGAAAGAACAGTCTTTTCAGCAAATGGTGTTGGGAAAACTGGATATTCAAATGCAAAATAATTGAAATTAGACTTTTGCTTAACACCATAAACAAAAATCAGCTCTAAATGGATTAATGACTTAAATGTAAGACTGGAAACTGTAAAATTCCTAGAAGAAAACATAGGGGAAAATCTCATTGACATTGGTGTTGGCAATAATTTATTGGATAAGACACCAAAGGCACAGGCAACAAAAGCAAAAACAGACAGTGGGGCTATATCAAATTAAAAAGCTTCTACACAGTAAAGGAAACAACAGAGTGAAGAAGAAACCTACAGAATGGGGGAATATATTTGCGAACCATATATTTGATAAAGGGCTAGTATTCCAAAACATATAAGGAACTTTTTCAACTCAATAGCAAAAAAATTTTTAAAAAGTGGACTGAGCACTTGAATACATATTTATCCAAAGAAGACATTACAAATGTCCAATGGGTGTACGAAAAGGTGCTCGTCATCATTAATCATCAGGGAAATACAAATCAAAATCATAATGAGATACGACACCTGTTAGGATGGCTATTACTGAAAAGTCAAGAAGTCAACAAGTGTTGGCAAGGATGTGAAGAAATTCGAACCCTAGTACACTGTTGGGGGAATGTAAAATGATGGAACTGCTTTTGAAAACAGCGTGGAGGTTACTAAAAAAAATGACAAATAGATAAATCATATGATCCTGCCATTTCACTTCTGGGTGTCTATCCAAAAGAATTGAAATCAGTATCTCAAAGCAGTATTTGCACTCCTATGTTTATTGCCATGTTACTTACTATAGTCAAGATGTAGAAACAACCTAAATGTCATAGATGAATGGATAAAGAAAATGTGGTATACACACATAATTCAGAGACATTGCAGGTTCAGTTCTAGACCACCACAATAAAGCAAGTCATATGATTTTTTTTTTTGTTTCCTAGGGCATATAAACATTATATTTACACTATACTATTGTGTATTAAATAAAGTGTGCAATAGCATTATATAAAAAATCAATGTACATGACTTAATTTAAAAATACTAATTGCTGGCTGGGCACAGTGGCTCATGCATATAATACCAGTACTCTGGGAGGCCAAGGCAGGAGGATTGCTTGAACCCAAGACTTCAAGAGTGGGGTGCATCAGGTAGGATCATGCCACTACACTTCAGCCTGGGTGGCAGAGCAAGACCCTATCTCAAAAAATAGAGAGAGGCCAGGTGCTGTGGCTCAAGCTTGTAATCCCAGCACTTTGGGAGACCGAGGTAGGCAGATCACCTGAGGTCAGGAGTTCAAGACCAGCCTGGCCAACATTTAGTAGAGACCCTATCTCTACTAAAAATACAAAAATTAGCCAGGCGTGGTGGCTCACACCTGTCGTCCCAGCTACTTAGGAGGCTGCTGAGACATGAGAATCTCTTGAACCTGGGAGGTGGAGGTTGCAGTCAGCTGAGATCACGCCACTGCATCTAGCCTGGGCAACACAGTGAGATGAGACTCCATCTCATATATATATATATACACACACACACACATATATATACACACACACACACATATATATACACATATATATACACATATATGAGGTTGTTTGGGTTTTCTTGTAAATTATATATATATTTTTATATATGATCATCTGAGCCTTCAGTGAGTTGCAATATTTTTGCTGCTGGAGGGTCTTGTCTTGATCTTAATGGCTGGGACTGATCAAGGTGGTAGTTGCTGAAGGTTGGGGTGGCTGTGGCAATTTTAAAAAATAAGACAACAATGAATTTTGCTGCATCAGTTGGCTCTTCCTTTCATTAAGGATTTCTCTGTAGTATGCAATGCTGTTTGATAGCATTTTACCCACAGTAGAACTTCTTTCAAAATTGGAGTCAGTCCTCTTAAACCCTGCTGCTGCTTTGTCAACTAAGTTTATATAGAATTCTAAATCCTTTGTTGTCATTTTAGCAGTGTTCACAGCATCTTCGGCAGTAGATTCCATCTCAAGAAACCACTTTCTTTGCTCATCCATAAGAAGCAATTCCTCATCCATTCAAGTTTTATAATGAGATTGTAGCAATTTACTCACATCTTCAGGCTTCACTTCTAATTATAGCTCTCTTGCTATTTTCATCACATCTGCAGTTACTTTCTCTACTGAAGTTTCACTGAACATCTTAAAGTCATCCATGAGGGTCGTAATCAACTTCTTCCAAATTCCTGTTGATATTTTGAGCTCCTCTCCTGAAGCACAAATGCTCTTAATGGCATCTAGAATGGTGAATCCTTTGCAGAAGGTTTTCTATTTACTTTGCCAAGATCCCTCAGAGGAATTATGTAGGGCAGCTAAAGCCTTATAAAATGTATTTCTGAAATAAGAGGACTTGGAAGTTGAAATTACTCCTTGATCTGTGAGCTGCAGAATGGATCTGTGTTAGCAGGCATGAAAACAACATTAATGTCCTCAGACATTTCCATCAGAGCTCTTGGATGACCAGTTGCATTGTCACTGAGCAGTAATATTTTGAAAGGTATCTTTTTTCTGAATAGTAAGTCTCAACAGCGAGCTTAAAATATTCAGTAAACCATGCTGCAAACAGATCCGCGGTCATCCATGCTTTGTTGTTCCATTTATAGAGCACAGGCAGAGTAGACTTGACATAAATGTTAAGGGCCCTAGGATTTTTAGAATGGTAAATGAGCATTGGCTTCAATTTAAAGTCAGCAGCTGCAATAGCCTCTAACAAGAGAGTTGGCCTATCCTTTGAAGCATTGAAGTCAGGCATTGAGTTCTCCTCTCTAGCTATGAAAGTCCTAGATGACATCTTCTTCCAGCATAAGGCTATTTCATCTACAATAAAAACCTATTTAGTGTAGCCACTTTCATCAGTTATCTTAGCTAGATCTTCTGGGTAACTCGCTGCAGCTTCTACATCAGCACTTGGCTGCTTTACCTTGCACTTTTGTGTTACAAAGATACTGTCTTTCCTTAAACCTCATGAACCAACCTTTGCTATCTTCAAGGTTTTCTTCTGCAGCCACCTCACCTCTCTCAGCTTGCATTGGATTGAAGAGAGTTAGGGGCTTTCTTTGGATTAGGCTTTGGCTTAAGGGACTGTTTGTGGCTGGTTTAATCTTCTATCCAGACCATTAAAATTTTCTCCATATCTGCAATAAGCTGTTTTGCTTTCTTATCATTTGTGTATGGAATAGCACTTCTAGTTTCCTTCAAGAATTTTTTCCTTTGCATTCACAGCTGGGCTGTTTGGTGCAAGAGGCCTAGCTTTTGGCCTGTCTCAGCTTTCAACATGCCTTCCTCAGTAAGCTTAATCATTTCTAGCTTTTGATTTAAAGTGAGGGATGTGCAAATCTTCTTTCACTTGAACACTCAGATTCATTTTGGGGTTATTAATGGCCTAGTTTCAATATTGTTGTGTCTCAGGGAATAGAGAGGCCAAGGAGAGGAAGAAAGATGGGGGAACAGCCGGTCAGTGGCATAGTTAGAACACACACAACATTTATAAATTAAGTTTGCCATCTTACAAAAGTCTAATATCCAGCATTTATAAGGAACTTAAACAAATTTACAAAAAAAAAAAAAAACAAACAAACAAAAAAAAACACCTCGTTAAACAGTGGGCAAAGGACATGAACACTTTTCAAAAGAAGGCACACATGTGGCCAACAGGTATATGAAAAAATGCTCAACATCACTGATCATTAGAGAAATGCTAATCAAAACCATAATGAGATACCATCTCACACCAGTCAGAATAGCTATTATTAAAAAGTCAAAAAATAACAGATGCCAGGAAGGTTGCAGAGAAAAAGGAATGCTTATACACTGTTGGTGGGAGTGTAAATTAGTTCAACTACTGTGGAAGACAGTGTGGTGATTCCTCAAAGACCTAAAGACAGAAATGCCATTTGACCCAGCAATCTCATTACTGGGTATATACCCAAAGGAATCTAAATCATTCTTTTATAAGGATACATGCCCGGGTATGTTCATTGCAGTACCATTCACAATAGCAAAGATATGGAATCAAGCTAAATGCCCATCAATGGTAGACTGGATAAAGAAAATGTAGTACATATACACCATAGAATACTATGCAGCCATAAAAAGAATGAGATCATGTCCTTTCCAGGAGCATAGATGGAACTGGAGACCATTATCCTTAGCAAACAAATGCAGGAACAGAAAACTAAATACCACATGGTCTCACTTATAAGTAGGAGCTAAATGATGAGAGCACATGGACACATACAGGGGAACAACACACACTGGGGCCTATCAGAGAGTGGAGGGTAGGAGGAGGCAGAGGATCAGGAAAAATAACTAATGGATACTAGGCTTAATACCTGGTAATGAAATAATCTGTACAACAAACCCCCATGACAAAAGTTTACCTATGTAACAAACCTGCACATGTACAATTGAATTTAAAAGTTAAATTTTTTTAAAAAAGTTTGCTATCTTAGATGGGTGTGGTTTGTGGTGCCCCTCAACAATTACAATAGTAACATCAAAGATCACTGGTCATAGAGTACCATAAAAGATATTATAATAATGAAAAAGTTTGAAATATTTTGAGGATTACCAAAATGTGATGCAGAGACACAAAGTGAACACATACTTTTGGAAACATGGCACCAATAGTCTTGCTCAATGCAAGGTTGCCGCAGACCTTCAATTTGTACAAAACACAGTATCTGAGAAGTGCAATAAAAAGAGATATGCCTGTGTACATACAATGGGATATCATTCAGCATTTAAAAAGAAGGAAATCCTGCCATATGTGACAACGTGGATGGACCTTGAGGACATTATACTGAGTGAAATAAGCCAGTCACAGAAAGACAAATATTGCATGATGCCACGTATGTGAGGTATATGAAATAGTCAGAGTAGAATGCTGGTTGCCTGAGGGTAGGGGGAGGGGCAAATAGGGAATTGCTTTTCAACAAATATAAAGTTTAAGTTTTGCAAGATGATGAAGTTCTAGAGATCTGCTTTACAACATTGTGCTGATAGTTAACATTATTGTGCTTTACACTAGAAAATTTGTTAAGAGGATAGGTCTCATGTGACTTGTTCTTACCACAATTAAAAGAAAAGAAAAAAAAAGAGCTGAACAAAGTCATGTAGTCGTGACCATAGCAAATTTTTTTGCTAGAATTCTGCCTCAGTTATTTATTTTCTTTTTGTCCCTTTTAGGTTTTCCCTTTTTACATGCTAAATATGTATTCCTTATATTTCTAGGAAAATTTTACAAGTATTTCAACCAGCCTTCTTTGAATGGTCCTATTTTGCCTAATTTCATACACCCTTATTCTAGTCTCTTCTTCCGATCCTGGTCGCATCACTTATCATCTGGAATTTATTTCCTCTCAACTTAAAAAAAATATATAGCATGTACCTGTGTTTGTGTCTTGTATTTACGCATCTGAAATGTTATCATTTACCACTCCCCCATCTTCCCAGAGATTCATCAGCTTGTTTATAGTAAGTAGTGTTTATGTTTGGATAGATGCTTTGATTTAAGTTGCTCTTTGTTTTTAGTGAGAAAAAAATGTAATAGTATTTTATCAATGTGCATACATATGTTTATTTTTTTTACGTAAAATAAAATACCCCCATTAATTTTTAAGCAGATATCCCTCTTGTAAATGAGGAAGCTGAAACTACTCCAAATGAGGTAAGGGAAATTGGAAGAGAACTTTTAATAGTCATTATTTTATAAAGGGATAAAATATTTATAAATGGAGAAATATTTATAGGTAGAGAAAGGTATCTGAGAAGTTAGTTGTTTTACGGTTTCTATTATGGCAATATCTGTATAGTTACACTCTTGAAAGAGCCTTCTGCATAAAATAGTAACATTTAAAAATATGAAGATGGGGACAAAATGTGTTGAGGAAGAGATGAAGGAGAAACAAGAAAAAAGCATGAAGTTCTACATAAGATCTTGGAAATAAATGCCATAGACCTAACTGCAGTTTTTACTCTTTCTCACCAAAATCTTTTATCATATTGTAAACTTTGCACAGAAAATAGTATTCTATAGTTTATAATAGAAACAAACAAAACATAGAGTTTACATAATATAACTTGCTTTTCAGCTAAATTTACGTAAGGTATTCATTCCATAAAGCAGTGAATCCCCATGTAAACCAATGAAGAGTAAAATGTTCACTTACTGCTTGACAAATAGGATTTAATGATTTCCATTTCTGGGTCAGTGGCTCCCAAATGCCAATTGAAGAGTCATTATGTATTGCTATTTTCCCCAGTTCAAGGAGAGTAAAAGAAGATAATATAGAGAATTTTTCATAAAGCTAAATTTATTTAGTTTAACAGGCCATCCTTTATTTTACAATATTGTTCTTTGTACTGTGGTGCTATTAATATTCTCTTTATTTTCTTATATAGTTGTGATTTATGATATCATTCCTTGTGCGTTTTGCTATTAAAATTTCCTTTGTTTCATGATATATTGGTGGCAGTATAATAATAGTAGAATGTCAGACCCTCAGATTTTTTATTTTGAGATGTTGCTGATTTATAGATTTGGATATATGAGAACCACTGCTTTATCATATTTATGGATAGTATTCTACAGTCCATGGTTTCAGGCAAGTAAAGAATTTCACATGTTTATTAAGGAATTTAAAATTTATAAATAATAATGGTAATTTGTTATGATAAAGGATAAGAGTACAATTGATTTTGAGTCATTTTCTTAATTTGTAAACTTTTCCAGTCAATAATGATTAATTGGTAGTTTGTTTTATTGCTGTATTTTCTAGTTACTGGATAATGATTCTGAGAAAGGCCTGACTCTACCAACTTTGAACCAATTGGACCAAGATAATTCAACTGCTGATACTTCTAAAAGTGATGAATCAACACCTTCACCCACAGAAGTGCACTCATTGTGCACTATTTCTAACCAGGAAATAATAAAAGCAGGCAGAGTACCACCTTTAGGTGAACGTCAATCAGAAAGCATGCCAGACAGAAAAATGAAAAATGTGTTTTTTCCATCAGAAGTAAAATTAAAAGATAACTATCCAAGCATTTTAAAAGCAGACTCATCTCTATCAGAGGTAAATTTCAGGAGTATCTGTATAAATCCAAGGAGAAGGAACTTAGTTTCATCTCCAACAGAAATTAGCTGGCAAAACAACAGTCTTAACTTAGCTGAAAGGAAGAACACAGGCTTAGTTTCCACCAGATTAAAAATTAAAAGGTAGCTTTCAAAGCCAAGACCCAAAAGAAGGCCTTGAGCTCAAGGTGTCTGCCCTTATATTAGAAGTGTAAGACTAGGGACACAAAATAATCTATTTTAAAAAATTAAATACAAATAAATTGAAAATGCCTTCAAATGTCTCCAAGTGGAAATGTGTCTAAGTATATTAAATATTCCTACTTTACTTATATCAATCAAGA
The DNA here is from genome assembly GCF_003255815.1 of Theropithecus gelada. Lineage (NCBI taxonomy): Eukaryota > Metazoa > Chordata > Mammalia > Primates > Cercopithecidae > Theropithecus > Theropithecus gelada. The sequence continues at coordinate 78,183,751 of NC_037680.1, read as the reverse complement.
AATATGGATAAAAAACTTTCAAGAAAAGCAAAGTGATTTGAGATGCCAGTAATACAAATTAATCTCATGGGTTGGTAATTCAGCTGAAAGTGTAACAACAATAACAAAATGTAAATTCAAAGGAAATTTAAAAGCCTGGGAAGTTATTTCAGTGGAAATTCTTAATACAACTATTATATTATAGGAAATAGCATATGTTCTCCTTATTACAAATAATTTTATAGTTTAAAATGAGAATAAGAGTGTGAATTTAAAGGTACATCAAATTCTAGACTTTCTCAAAATGACAACATTCTACTTACATCTTTATATCTTATTGGAATCACTATTACAGGTAGTTCATCAAATGATATAAAAAGATACATAGGTCAGAAGATAAAGAATTTGAGTTCTAAGTAAGATTATGCTTCTAAATACTAGCTTGGGCATCTAAGTCTCTAGATCTATTTCTCTCATTATTTGAATGGTAGATCAGACTAGGTCATTTCTAAATTCTTTCCCAAATTTCAAAAGGTATAATTTTAACTGGGAATTATTCTCAATTACCTATGTCAATAGCTTAATTAATACAACTTAAAAATAACATTCTTGTTTTTTCTAAATGTTCTGAAAGCAATGCACAGTCACAGAAAATTTAGAAAATGGAGAGAAATGTAAAAGAGAAAATAAAAGCAGTTATAATTCTACTGCTACATTTAACAATTTTATTTTCTTTTAGTCTTTCTTATGCATATATACATATATCTTTTATGAATTTTAAAAGCTTGAATCAAAATAGACATATAATTTTTATTTTTTGACTTTACATGCATGCCACCTGAATTTTCTTAAAAATTTGCAAGATGTAGAATGTCCTCAAATATTAATATTCCATAAGTTTTTAAACAGTTTTCATATTGCTGGAATTAAGTTTGAAATTAACATTCTTTTGCTTATTTATTTGGATCTGTGGATCTGTGATTATCTCCTAATGTATTTACAGAAATGGCATGCTAACAAATTGCTCTCCAGAAAGACTGTACCACTTTACATTCTTACCAACAGTATTTGAGTATTAATGGTCTTTTAAATAATGATTAACACTTTTTCTTGCTCATTAGTCATTTTGGTTTTCCCTGCTATGAGTAGACAGATCATGTCCTTTGTCCATTTTTTTCTTTTGAAGACTTGGGGCTTTTGTTTAGGTTTTATAATGAGCTCTTTTGATTTTAAGGTATTAACCACTTGTATAGGCACATAGTTTGTAGTTTACCTTTTAATTTATGTATTACATTCAATCTGACTTCCAAAATATTCAATTTTCACTTGATAGGTAAGTTATTTATTGCTGTATAACAAACCACTCCAAAACCAAGTGGATTGAAAAAAACATTTTATTATCTTTCAAGATACTGGGGCGGTTGACTTGCTTGTTGGGCAGTCCTTCTGCTCCACTTAATGTTGGATGTTAGATGGACTTACAGTTATCTAGGAGCTTGATTGATTTGGAACACTCATGACCACTCACTCACATGTCTGACACCTTGAATAGCTGTTAAGGCTGGGCTCAGCTGGGATGCAAGAACATCTGGTTTGATGTGTCTGTTTCCTTCTTTCTGTCTCACATATATATGTGTGTGTGTATATGTGTGTGTGTATATATGTGTGTGTGTATATATGTGTGTGTGTATATATATATATACACACACCTCAGATTAGATAGATAGATAGATAATATATAGATCTTTCTTTCCATGTAATCTTGGGAATTATCCTTCTCTCTCTCCATGGGGCTTCTTCTTGTGGTCTTTCTATATAATCTGTCTAACAAGGCTGCTGAGCTTTTTATGTGGCAGCTCAAGGCTTCCAAAATGCAAAAACAGAAACTTCAGGTCCTCTTAAGACATAGGCTTGGGATGAGCACAGGGTCACCCTCACTACCTTCTGTCGATTACAGCAAGTCCCATGCTCAGTCCTGATTCAGTATGGGAGGGGACTACAGAAGGGCATGAATCTTGGGAGGAGTTGTACATCAGGGACCATATTTGGAGATTAACTAAGTTCCAAGTAAGTCATATTCCTCCTACATGCAAAATATACTCACTTCACTCCCAAGATCCTCAATGTCATGCTATTACTGTATCAAGCTCAGGCTTGAACTACAAAATTTTATTATCTAACTAAGGTTCATGTGGGTGAGGCTCCTTAGGTATGACTCCTCTCAAACTTAAAATCTATGAATTGAAGAGACCAGTTATCTGTCCCCTACATACAATGACAAGCCAACAACAGGAAAATTGGAACAGACACTTCCGTTATAAAGGTAGAGGGAGGGAAAACATGAGGCATACATCAGTCAGTTGACCATAGTAATTCTGAAGTTCTTGGCCTTGCTCTCACGTTTTAGCCTTACCCTTTGAATAATCCTTTTTCCATAAGAAATACTTTTGTTTGTAGTTGTAGCCCATGTTCTGTGTGTGGGAAGTTGAAAGTTCAAATGTGTCTTTTCATTTTTGCTTTCATTGAAGACTGAAATTTCACATATGTGTCTTTTCTTTCTAAACTACCCCTGTTCCTTTCAGTCCAAGATGCTATTATTCTCTTAAAGATTTTGTGGGCTTCCTGTGTATCAAATTAAGATCTAAATTAGTCAAATGTTACCCTTCTAAATATCTTCAAGTCAGGCCCCTATTTCCTTGGGCTGAGAGTCAGGGTGCTGTGGCAAAATGTCCTTAAGAAATTTAGAAGTGCCCTTGTCTGGCAAAGAAGGCCTAAGTTGCTACTTAAGATTCTTAAAATAATTTTTGCCTAGCTGAGTAGGCCTATGAGTCACCACCTTAAATCTTTTTGAGGTGTTAACAGATCTTACAGCCATACCCTTGTCATCTTAACCCTGAAACACATTCCTATGAACCCACAACTGAGTCCCCAGTGACTTCTATATTACCAGATGTGGTTATCAGTTCTCAGTCCTCATCTCTGTGACTACTTAGCCACATTTGAAAAAATAGTTCCACCTTTTTTGTCTTGAAACTGATATTTTTCACTGGCCTTTTGTAATATTACATTCGCCTAGTTTTCTTCCTTCTTCATTGGCTACTCTTTGCTGGGGAGGTCTCCTCTTCCAATTTCTAAATGTAAGATTGTCTCACACCCAGTCCTTGTATTTTATTTTTTCTCTAACCTTTCTAGGTTATTCATTCAGCCCTGTAACTTTAAATATAATTTGTAAATGAATAACTCCCACATTTTGGGGCTCTTCCATGAACTCCCGGAGAGTATATGTAAAAACTTACTTCACTTAGATATCTTATAGAAATGTCAAACTTAACATGGCGAAGACTGAATTCTTAATTTCACCTCCACTAATTTAGATTCTCTCCTCTTAATGTTCCCTATTCATTTAATCTTTTCAGCATATAAACATTCCAGGCATTATTTCTAGGTCAATGAAATGTGTTGTTGAACATAAAAGACAAAAATAAATGTTCCTGTGGAGCTTATATTCAAAAAATACAAAAATAAATGTTCTTGTGGAGTTTATATTCTTATAAATGGCACCTCTAAACTATTAAGACCAATATCGTAGGAGTCAACCTTGATATTGTGGTTTCTCTCATCTCTTATATCCAGTCCACCATCAAGTCTTGTTAATTCTGTATTCAAAATATATCTGAAATCCACCACTGTCATTGCTATCACCTTGACTTAGACCAAGCTACTTTCATCTCTCCTGTCTGCTATAAAAGCTGAGTTTTCCTGCTTCCAATTTTGCCTCTGTCTAGTTTGTTCTTCTAATAGCAGCAAGACCGATCTTGTAAAGATGTAATCTAAATCATGTCACTCCTCTGATCAGTATTCTTCAATGGCATGTTTTCATGCCTGGAATAAAGTCCAAACTTCTCACCATCATCTACAATGCCCCCACTTAATATTTCTGTCCTCATGTGTTAGCATGTTTCCCTTTGTTCACTCTGCTTCAACCACATTAGTCTTCTTACTATTCCTTGAACAAACCAAACTTATTCCAGCCTCAAGGTCTTTCTAATATTTTTCTCCGTCGGGAATGCTCTCCCCCACAGATCTTCTCAGGGTTCATTCATTCACACCATTTAGGACTCTGCTCAGATGTTCCCTCCTTAATGGAGGGCGGGTTGGGGGGCTCCTCTGACCACTCTATGTAAAGTAATTATCTACCCATCCACCCTCCTCCATTCCTAGTATTCTTTCTTCATATATCATTTCCTGGTATCATATTATGTTTCTTTACTCATTTATTGTCTGTTACTCCCATTTGACTTTAAATTACAGATAGTACTGAGATTTAGTCTTATTTACCACTGTATCTTACTATCTAGTAATAATAATGAGTATTTTAAATGCAATACATACATAATTAGACTCATACATAATTAGAGCTCTTACTACTTAGAACTCACCACTAATAGTGATGAGTCCATGTTAGGCAGTAGTAAACATCTGTTGAATTAGTTTAGTTAAAAATACTGCAGGGTCTTGAGGCATTTGCTGTGGAAACTCTGAATATATTATATTATAACTCCTAGGCCTCACTGTATGTAGTTAAGTCAATCACATAGTCATAGGAAATGCAATCATTTTAATACTCTTAAGGTGAATGAACCATCTAGCTCTGACACACTAAGTATCAGGCATAAGGCTGCAAGATTATTTCCACAAAGGGCAAGTGGTAAGAGCTCTAATAATGTATGAGTCTTTGAGTTTAAAAGCCTGTAGGGTCTGCAGAGGATTAGGGTTAAGGAAGGCAGAGAGTGAAATATGTGACATCATTAACCTCATATCTCCTATTCATCCATTTTATATAACTGCCCTCTTTAAGCCATGAATTCCATTCATTAAATTTGAATCCCTTACTAATGATTGATGGTACTGTTGGGAAATATGCCATAATCTCCCCAAAACGTTGTCCTTGTTAATTCTGTACTTTGAATCAACCAAAACTATGCACGTGAAATGCACCTTGCAATTATTTTATCCACAGCCTTTTAAATTTTATTTTTAATTTTTAATTTTATTTTTTCATAAAAAATTTAATTGACAAATAATTGTGTATATTCATTAGATACAATGTGATCTTATAATCTACGTATATATTATAGAGTTGATCAATATAATTAACATATCTATTTCCTCACCAATTTATCATTTTTTTTGTAGTGAGAACATTAAAAATGTATTTTAGCAACTTGGAAATATACATTATTATTAACTGTGATCACCATGCAGTGGAATAGATTACTAGAACTTATTTCTGCATTCTAAGTGAAACTTCATACCTCTTTGAACAATATCTTTCTTTTTCTCACCTCTTTTCTTCCCATTCACCCAGCCTCTGGTACTCACCTTCTCTGTTTCTATGAGATCAACTTTTTAAGATTTCACACATAAGTGAGATAATGCAGTATTTGTCTTTCTGTGTCTGACTTATTTCATTTTGCATGATGTCTTCCAGTTTTATCCATATTATCACGAATGACAGAATTTTCTTCTTTTTTAAGGCTGTGTAGTATTCCACTGTGTACACATTTCTTTATCCATTGATCTGCTGATAGACACTTAAGTTGCTTTCATATCTTGGATATTATAATAGCACAACAGTAAACATGGGGATGCAGATATCTCTTTGATACACCAATTTCAAATCCTTTGGAGATACACCCAGAAGTAGTATTGCTGTACCATATGGTAATTCTATTTTTAGTTTTATTGGGAACCTCCATACTACTTTCTAAAATGGCTGTACTAATTTATATTCCCACAAATAGTGTACAGGGGTTCCCTTTTCTCCATATCCTTGCCAGCGCTTATCATTCTTCTTTTTGATAATAGCTCTTGTAACAGGCGTGAAATGATATCATATTGTAGTTTAAATTTGCATTTCTCTGATGATCAGAGATATTGAGTATTTTTAATCTATCTATTGGCCTTTCATATGTCTTCCTTTGAGCAATGTCTGTTCAGATCGCTTGCTCATTTTAAAATTAGGTTATTTGTTTTCTTGCTTTTGAGTTGTTTGTGTACCTTATATATTTTGAATATTTGCCCCTTGTCAGCTGTATGGTTTGCAGATATTTTCTTCCAGTTCATGTTTTGTCTCTTCACTCTGTTCATTGTTTCCTTTTCTGTACAGAAACTTTTGATTTGATGCAACTCCATTTGTCTATTTTTGCTTTTGATGCCTGCATTTTTGGAGTCCTATCCAATAAATAATTGCATAGACCAGTATTGTGGAGATTTTCCCTTATGTTTTCTTCGATTAACTTTACAATTCCCCATTTCCACATCTTACATTTAAGTCTTTTATACATTTTGAGATGATTTTTGTGTATGGTGTGAGATAAGTGTCCAGTTTCATCTTCTGAGCCATATGTATTTTTCTCAACACCATTTATTAAAGAGTCTGTTTTTTCCCTATTGTGTTTTTGGCATTTTTGTCAAATATCAACTAACTATAAATACTAAATACTTGGGTATATTACTGGGCTGTCTGCCTGTTCCATTGGTTTATGTGTCTTTGTGCCAGTGCCATGCTGTTTTGATTACAATAGCTTTATAACATAATTTGAAACCAGGGAATTTGATGCATCTAGCTTTGTTCTTTTTGCTCGAGATTGCTTGGCTGTTTGGGGTCTTTTATGGTTCCATATGGATTTTAGGATTATTTTTTCTATTTCTGTGAAAAATGACATTGGAGTTATAGTGGGAATTGGATTGAATCTGTAGACTGCATTGGGTAGTATGGATGTTTTAAAAATATTAATTCTTACAATTCATGAACATGTGCCATATTTCCATTTGCTTGCATCTTCTTTCCTCAGTGTTTCATAGTTTTCCTTGTAGAAGTCTTTTACCTCCTTGGTTAAATTTATTCCTAAGTATTTTATTTTTAGTATAGCTATGGTAAATGGGATTGCCTTCTTGATTTCTTTTTTAGCTAGCTCATTGTGTATAGAAACTACTAATTTTTGTTGTTTTTTTCCTGCCAACTTTTATTTTAGGTTCAGGAGTTACTTCTGCAGGCTTGTTACATGGGTAAATTTCATGTTTCTGGAGCTTAGTGTACAAATTATTTTATCACCCAGGTAGCATATATCGTATCCAATAGGTAGTTTTTCGATACTCACCCTCCTTCCACCCTCCACCCTCAAGTAGGCCCTGGTATCTATTCCCTTCTTTCTATCCAGGTGTATTCAATGTTTAGCTCCCACTTATAAGTGAGAACGTGTAGTATTTCGTTTTCTATTCCTGCATTAATTCCCTTAGGATAATGGTCTTGAGCTGCATCCATGTTTCTGCAAATGACATGATTTCATTTTTTTTTATAGTTGCATCAGATTCCGTGGAATATACATACCACATTTGCCTTATCCAGTCTACCACTGATGGGAGTCTAGGTTGATTCCATGTTTTTCCTATTGTGTATAGTGCTGTGATGAACATATAAATGAATGTGTCTTTTTGGTAGAATATTATATTCGTTGGGTATATACCCAGTAATGGGATTTCTGGGTCAAGTGGTAGTTCTGTTTCAAGTTCTTTGAGAAATCTCCAAACAGCTTTTCACAGTGGCTGAAGTAATTTACATTTATATCAACAGTATATAAGCATTCCCTTTTCTCCACAGCCTCACCAGCATCTATTGTTTTTTGACTTTTTAGTAATAGCCATTCTGAATGGTGTGAGTTGTTAACTCATTGTGGTTTTGATTTGCATTTCTCTCTGATGATGAGTAATGTTGAGCCAACTCTCCAAGCAGCTCTCCCTGCCAGCTCAAATGTCTGTGGGGGTCATGGGGTCACCTGCAGCTAGGATTCTGGAGATCCATGTTGAGAGTGGGCCACTCTATACCTATTTAACCTACCCTTTCCTTAGAAGCTGCTTGAGGCCAGGAATGAGTCCTTGTGCTTGGCAACCCCATGCGGGGTTCCCAGCTTCCTCCCACTTCAACCAGAGTCCGCATTCTCCCTCCATCCACTCTCAATGTCTTCCTTCCAAAGATCTGCCTGGAGTGTGCTGGTCTTCTTGATGATGTTATCTTGGTGAAGGAAGCTCTTCCTGGCTGTGTCTAGTTGGCCATCCTGGCTCCTCTTCCTGGATTTTTGTATGTTGATTTTGTATCCTACATTTTTACTGAATTCATTGATCAGTTCTAAGAATTTTTGGTAGAGTCTTTACATTTTTCTATGTATAAGATCATGTCTCTGCAAACAGGGATAATTTGACTTCCTCCTTTCCAATTTGGATGCCCTTAATTTCTTTCTCTTGCCTAATTACTCTGGCTAGAACTTCCAGTACTATGTTGAATAAAAGTAGTTAGAGTGGGTGGTGTGGTGTTGTCTTGTTCCATTTCTTAGTTGAAAGCTTTTCCCCCATTCAGTATGATATTAGCTGTGGGTTTGTCATGTATGGCCTTAATTGTATACTGAATTGTATTAAATACATTGAATTGAGTATTGAGGTTCTTTCCTTTTATACCTAATTAAGAATTTTTATCATAAAAGGATGCTGAATTTTATCAAATCCTTTTTCTAATCTATTGAGATAATACGGGTTTTGTCTTTCTTTCTGTTGATGTTATGTATCATGTTTAGTGGTTTGCACATGCTGAACCATCCTTGAGTTCCTGGGATAAATCCCACGTGATCATGTTGTATTAATGGATTTGATTTGCTAGCATTTTGTTTAGGACTTTTGCATCCACATTGATCAGGGATATTGGCCTGTAGTTTTCTTTTTTTGTTGTGTCATTGTCTGCTTTTGGTATCAGGGTGATGCTGGTCTCATACAATGAGTTAGGAAGAGTAATATGGTTTGGATTTGCGTCCCAGCCCAAATCTAATGTCAAATTGGATGAGGGGCCTGGTGGGAGGTGAGTGGATCATGGGGGAGGATTTCTGTCTTGCTATTCTCGTGGTAGTGAGTGAGTTATCGGGAGATGTGATGGTTTAAAAGTGTGGGCACCTCTTTCTGTGTGTCTCTTTCTCTCTCTCCCTCTCTCTCTCTCCTGCCACCATGTGAAGAAGGTGCTTGCTTTTCCTTGCCTTCTACCATGATTGTAAGTTTCTGGAGACCTCCCAGCCATGCTTCCTGTTAAGCCTGTGGAAGTGTGAGTCAATTAAACCTCTTTTCTTCATAAATTACCCAGTCTCAGGTAGTTCTTTGTAACAAGTGTGAGAACAAACTAATACAAGGAGTTTTATCTGCTTTAATTTTTTGGAATAGTTTGAGAAGAATTGGTATTAATCTTCTTTAAACTTAGGTAGAATTCAGAGGTTAAGCAATTTGGTCCTGGACTTTTCTTTGTTAGGAGATGTTTTACTACTAATTCAGTCTCATTACTTCTTATTGGTCTGTTCAGACTTTCTATTTCTTCTTGGTTCAATCTTGGTAGGTTGTATGTTTCCAGGAATATATCCATTTCCTCTAGTTTTTCAAATTTATTGATACGTTCTTGTTCATGGTAGTCTATAATGATTTTTTTTTTATTTCTGTGGTATCCATTTTGATGTCTCTTCTTTTTTTCCTTTTGTCTTTTTTTTTTTTTTTTTTTTTGAGACAGAATCTCATTCTGTTGCCCAGACTGGATTGCAGTGGCACGATCTTGACTCACCACAACCTTCGCTTCCCAGACTCAAGCAATTCTCTTGCCTCAGCCTCCCTAGTATCTTGGATTACAGGCATGAGCCACTACCGCCCAGATAATTTTTCTATGTTTAGTAGAGATGGGATTTCACCGTGTTGGCCAGGCTAGTCTTGAACTCCTGACCTCAAATGATCCACCCGCCTCAGCCTCCCAAAGTGCTGGGATTACAGGCATGAGCCACCACGCCTGACCCTCAATGAACTTTAATTCTTAATTTCTTTCTTCACCCAGTGGTTATTCAGGAGTATGTTGTTTAATTTCCATGTATTTGTATAATTTTAAATGTTTCTCTTACCGATTTCTAGATTTATTCCATTGTGGTCAGATAAGAGACTAGATAAGATTTCAATTTTGAAAATTTTTTGAGACTTGTTTTGTGTCCTAACATATGGTCATTCCTGAAGAATGTTCTGTGTGCTGATGAAAAGAATGTATTTTCTGCAGCTGTTAGGTGAAATGTACTGTAAATGTCTGTTAAGTCCCTTTGTTCTATGCTGTAGTTTAAATCCAATGTTTCTTTTTTATTTTCTTTCTAGGTGATCTCTCCAATGCTGATAGTGGATTGCTGAAGTCTCCATCTATTATTGTATTGGGGCCTTTTGCTCTCTTTAGATCTAATAATATTTGCTTTATGTATCTGGGTGCTGTGGTATTGGGTGCATATATATTTACAATTGTTATTCTCTTGCTGACTTGATCCTTTTGTTATTATTATATAATGTTCTTCATTGTTTCTTTTGACAGCTTTTTACTTGAAGTCTGTTTTGTCTGATATAGGTATAGCTATCCCTGCTTGGTTTTTGTTTCTGTTTGTGTGGAGTATCTTTTTCTATCTCTTTGCTTTCAAGTGTTTGCCAGTGAAGTGATTCTATTTTAGGCAACATATATTTGCATCTTGTTATGTTTATCCATTCAACCAGTGTATGTTTTTTAAATTGGCATTTAATTCATTTACTTTCAAGGTTATACTTGATAGGTGAAGACTTTTTTTTGTCTGCCTGTGTTATTTCAAAGGACCTGTCTTCAAATTCAGAAATTTTTAAATTCTGCTTGGTCTAGTCTGATGTTAAAGCTCTTGATTGTATTTTTTATTTCATTCATTTAATTATTCATAGCATTCCTGTGGTTCTTTTTTTAATGATATCTATCTCTTTGTTGAAGTTCTCATTCAAATCATGATTTTTTCCCCGATTTCATTGAATCATCAATCTGTATTCTCTTGTATCTCAGAGTTTCTTTAAGATTATTATTTTGAATATTTTTCTGGAATTTTATATATTTCCTTATGCTTTGGGTCTGTTACTAGAGAATTATTGTGTTCCTTTGTGTCACGTTTCCTTGCTTTTTCATGCTTGATATGTCTCTATGTAGATTTCTACATATCTGGTGTAATAGTCACATCTTTTGGGGAAGGTTTTGTAGGGAAAGACTTATTTGTTTAGATGGGTCTTGGGTGTTGGTTCAGGTAGGGTATGTTGGATTTGATTCCGGATGTACACAGTAGTGTAGTCACCATGTAGTTTCTTTAGCTGTAATCTGTGCTTGTGTCATTTGCATCTCAGTGGCCTGGGTTGGCAGAGTTCATGGCAGTGGTGGTGCAGCTTTGCTGGTGGTGGGCAAAGCTTCTTCCTACCCCAGGAAGGAAGGAGAAGTCACCTAGATTCAGCTCATGGGATTTGGGCATAGTTCACAATGGAGAAGGGAACTAAACCTTACAGGTGAGGCTCTTTAGGTCAATTTAACTGACCTAACAACAACTGTTGTTGTTCCTACATCTGAATGTATATGAGGAGTTAATGTGTTATATGCTGGATCATCTCCATTTCATAAACATCAGAATCATTGGAAGAGTCATGTGTAAAGAAGTGCTAGTGTGACATACAAATCACTACTCACCTGTCTCCATGTCCCCTTCCAGATGGTTCAATAAAAAAATTTACAGAATCCTAGGAGGACAAAGGGAAACCATGGCCTTCATTTAGGACTTAAAGGCAGCAGAAAAATTAAGAAATGCATTTTCTAAATACAACATTCCTGTATGGCCAGTAAAATTTGCTAATGGAGCTGGAGACTTACAGTGCATTATTACCAACTGAATTCATTTGTTGCCTCCATACCTTAGCTGTTCCAAACATTGTGACTTACTGAATCCATTATACAGACAGCTGACTCTTGGTTTGCTATCTTGGACATTATCAGCATGCCTTTCGTACACCACTGACATCTGAGGACTAAGATCAGTTTGTAAACATTTGTAGTACTCCCTTAAGGATACCTAGTCATCTACCATTTTCCACCAGTGGGTGGGTTGGGATTTAACCTGAATACTTGTACCCTCTGATATCCATAAGTTTCACGTTATAGATGATGTCCTATTGGTTAGCAAGTCAAAAGCCTTAGTCTCAATAGTCATGAATGTGGTATTACCATGTTTCCACTAGCAGTGGTGGCTGATAAGCTCTGACAAAATTAGGTGGACTGCTTACCAGATAAAGTTTATTGCGTCTATCTGGGCAGATTCATAATGGGCTGTCCTTTTGGCAGTCAAAGAAAAACTACTGCCTTTTTGCAGTCCGCCTACCTCCACCCCAACTACCAAAAGAGGAGGCCCAGCACCTTGATGGGCTCTGGGTATAGGAGGTGGCATGTGCCTGACTATGGCCTTAATCTTGGCTAACCTACAGACTGGCATCCTTTTAGTAGGGCCCAGTCCAACAGACTGAGTTAGAAGCTGTCCAGCAAGCTTATGTTAGGGGCCCTGCAATCCTAATGACTTTTTTGAGCTATGAATCTCTGTACTGATTAGAGCCACTGCCTGAAGACACCCTTTGGGGGTTTGGACTTGTTTCCCTCTGACCTAGCTATCAGGTACACTCTTTTTGAAAAGTAGCTGTTACCTTGAGTAACTGCTGAGCTCTTCTCAAGAATGAACACTCAAGCTGTGGAGACCTTGTGACTCTTTGACTTTTTCCCATCTTGAGGTGGGTCAACTTGGCCTCAGCAACTAACAAGGTAGAAGGGGCCCAACAAGCATCACTTGTAAAATGGAAATGGTAGATTCAAGAACATGGACATCCTGGCTCCAGCAGTATTTCATCTTTACAGTAAAAAGTAGCAGTTACCCCTTTGGGGGAAACCTTGCCCCCCACTCTGCTCTCTGAAGAAAATTGCTGGTTCAATAGGGCTTTACTATAAATAATATAGTCCCCTGTTTCTGACTTAGGAGTCTTCTGGCAGCGTCTATAAAACTGTGGTAGGATAACTTGACAGCTTGTAAGTAGGGTAAAATCCTAGAATTTGCACTGTTTCTGCCAATTTTGACAGTGAGAATGGGATGCTGACAGAGACATAGCTTTCCGGAAGAGGAAGGAAAAGAAAACCCTGCAGGCTGGGTTAGGGAATATGAGACGATTCCTTGGACTTCGGTGGCAATGCCCTCATCCAAGTGGTATGAGGCAGGGGTTGGGGAGGGGAAATGGCTAATAATGGTCTTCCCCTTGTCTTGCCTGTTAATAACTGTTCAGAGGCTGAGTTGTGACAGGCAGGATCGAAACCACTCAAACAGTGCTTTGTCGCTCACTCTCCCTTAGCGGTGAGGAAGTGGGGAAGAAGGGGATGACCTCAGCTGCTTTAAGGAAGAAGACCAGCATGTTTGGGAACTTCAGGCAGGTGAAGAACACAAAGTTTCATGGTTCTGTTAGACACAGGCACCAAAGGCTCCCAGGTAGAGCTATAGCAGCATGTGCCAGAAAGAAAAAAGTCCCTGTGCCAGGAGCTTTCTGGAGGCACGGAAGTACACAGGAGGAAGCAGGACCAATCCCGAGATGAGGAGGTGAAAGAAAAAAAAAAAAAGGGCTTCCTGTTACTCCAGCTTTATCCCATAGGTGAGGCCCTCTTGCTCCCTTGCTGTCCCTATGCACCTGGTCTGAAAATAAGGTTAAACTGGCGGCTGTTGGAGCATCTGTGCCCCACCCCTTCCCCGCCCCCCATACGCAGGTGAAGGTGAGTCTGTGTTCTGGTAGGGAAAAAAAACTCCACAAAAACCTGAAATCAATTAATATGGTTTAAGCAAAACTTACTGTGGGGAAAAAGTTAAAGTGATCTTATGCATAGGGCTCTCTGCCAATTCAATATATAGTCATGTGCCACGTAATGATGTTTTGGTCAACAGACCACATGATATGGTTTGGTTCTGTGTCCCCAACCAAATCTCATCTCGAATTGTAATCCCCATATGTCGAGGGAGGCGCCTGGTGGGAGGTGATTGGATTATGGGAGAGATTTCCCCCGTGCTGTTCTCGTGATAGTGAGTGAGACCCGCTGGTTTAAAAGTGTGGCACTTCCCCTTCACTCACCCATGCTCTCCTGCTGCCTTGAAAAAAAGGTGTTTGCGTCTCTTTTGCCCTCCACCTTGACTGTAAGTTTCCTGAGGCCTCCTCAACCATGCAGAACTGTGAGTCAATTAAACCTTTTTTCCTTGTAAATTACCCAGTCTCAGTTCTTTAGAGCAGTGTGAAAACGGACTAATACACCGAATATGCGATGGTGGTCCCATAAAACCATAATATCATATTTTACTGTACCTTTTCTATGTTTAGATACACAAATATTTACCATTGTCTTTCAACTGCCTACAGTATTTAGTCCAGTAACACGATGTACAGGTTTGTAGCCTAGGAGCAATAGGCTAGATCCTATAGCATAGGTGTGTAATAGGCCACACTATCTAGGTTTGTGTAAGTACATGTTTACACAATGACAAAATCACCTGATGACACGTTTCTGAGTGTATTCACATTGTTAGTTGATACATGAATACTACTGTTATACCATCTATTGCTAAGTGTGTGTAATGAAATTGATGTGTTACACACTTTTACTGTGAATGATGATAAAGTGTCAAGGGAAATTTTCCCATTCAGGGCATTGCCACATGTAGAGGAGTCCTTGCCATTTACCACAGGTGGGTGGATGAGTGCCTCTGCCCTTTGTTATTACAATTTGAGATGAGATTTGGGTGGGGACATAGAGACAAACAATATCATGTAGTCTGTTGTTGACCAAAATGTCATTATGTGGCACATGACTATATATTGAATTGGCTGAGTGCCCTATGTGTAAGATCATGGTACCTTTTTCCCCACAGTAAGTTTTGCTCAAAGATACAGGTGATGCCCTGTTGGTTGGCAAATCAAAATCCTCAATTTCAGTGGCTCTGACTATGGTGTTATTACACCTCTACTAACAGGAGTGGCTGACAAACCCTGACAAATTCAAGGACCTGCTTGCCAGGCCAGGAGTTCGAGACCAGCCTGGCCAACACAGGGAAACTATGTGTCTACTAAAAATACAAAAATTAGCCAGGCATGGTGGCGCACACCTGTGGTCCCAGCTACTCAGGAGGCTGAGGCAGGAGAATGGCTTGAACCTGGGAGGCTGAGGCTGCAGTGAGCCAAGATTGTGCTCCAGCCTAGGCAACAGAGCAAGACTCTATCTAAAAAAAAAAAAAAAAAAAAAAAACTATGTGGGCAGATTCACAACACTCAATTCCTTTGTCAATCAAAGAAAAAACTCTCTCTTTGATCCCCTACTAGATTTTAATTTTTTTGAGTGTGAAAGACCAAATGTACTTCACTTTGGGATTCTACTTAGTCTTTTATTCAGCATGCTTTGAAAGGGGCCTAAACCAACAGGCCTTGCTAGCCAAATGGTAATAGTGTGTTTAGTGGTGCATCTGACCTGGTCTTAGCATCATTTTGGTTTTGCATAAAAAGTGGCAGCCATTAATTTGGGTAGCCATTAATTTATGCAATACGTTTTTCTTCTGCCACCAAAAACAAAGCCACTGGCTCAGGTGGGGCCCTGGATTTACAGTTTCCCCTAAACATCTAGACCAGGTTCACTGATGGTTCAGCAGATGAAACCTGATGATGTCAGCTGGGCCACTGTGGCTGTAGCCCAAGGGCCAGCTATACAGATCCAAAAATTGATTTGGTTATTTCACTTAGTGGGCAGAATTCTGGCCAATACTCTCCTTAGAGAAACTTACACCCAATTTTATGTGGACAGTTCTATGAGTTTTGACAAATATGTATTTTTGTGTAATCGCCACCCATTATCAAGAACTAGAATGTTTCCATCACAAAACCATTACGTATGATATTGGTTATAGGGTTTTCATGGATATTCTTCATTAGGTTTAAGGAAGTCTCTTCTAGTTCTAGTTTGCTGAGCAATTTTATGAATGATGGGTAATGGATTTTGTCAGATGCTGTTTCTGAAACTACTGATATGATCATACGTTTTTAGAATATTAGTATAATAAAATATTAATGCACAGATTTTTTATTGTTAAATCAACTTTATATTCCTAGGATCAACCCTACTTGGTTATAATGTATTATCTTTTTCATATATTGTTGGGTTCATTTGGTAAATTTTATGAAAAGTTTTTCACATATAGTCATGAGAAATACAGGTCTGTAGCTTTCTTGTAATGTTGTTATTAGTTTTGGTAAAGTTGGTATTGCAGAATGAGTTGGGAAATATTCTCCCCCCTTCAGTATTCTACAAGGATTTATGAATAATTTGTTCTTCTTTTGCTGTTTTCTTAAGGTGGAGGCTGAGGTAAACAATTTGAGATATTTCTTTTTTATTACATACATTATTGTTGTAAATTTCTAAGTACTGCTTTAAATTTATCCCATAAATATTGACTTATGTTTTTAGTTTCATTCAATTCAAAACACATTCTTATTTGTCTTTTGATTTCTTCTTTGATGGATCGGTTACTCAGAAATGTGTTGTTTAGTTTCCTAATGTTTGAAGATTTCCTAGAAATAACTGTGATTTAATTCTACTTGGTCAGAAAACATATGTATGATTTGAATCCTTTAAAATTGAGACTGTTTTATGGCCTACAATTTTGTATATCTTGGCCTCCTGCTGCATCCATGTTGCTGCAAAGGACATGATTTCATTTTGTTTTGGCTACGTAGTATTCCATAGTGTATATGTACCACACTTTCTTTATCCAGTCCATTGTTGATGGACACCTAGGTTGACTCCATGTCTTTGCTATTGTGAATGGTGCTGCGATGAACATACAAATGCATATGTCTTTTTGGTAGAACAATTTATTTTTCTTTGGATATATACCTGGTAATGGGAGTGCTGACTGAAATTGTAGTTCTATTTTCAGTTCTTTGAGAAATTCCTGAAGTGCTTTCCACAGTGGCTGAACTAATTTACATTCCCACCAATAGTGTATAAGCATTCCCTTTTCTCTGCAGGCGTGCCAACATCTATTGTTTTCTGACTTTTTAATAATAGCCATTCTGACTGGTATAAGATGGTATCTCATTGTGGCTTTGATTTGCATTTCTCTGATGATTAGTGATGCTGAGCATTTTAAAATATGTTTGCTGCTTGTATGTCTTCTTTTGAGAGGAGTCTGTTCGTGTCTTTTTATCACTTTTTATGAGATTGTTTTTTGCTTGTTCAATTGTCTACATTCCTTATAGGCTGTAGATATTAGTCCTTTGTCAGACTCATAGTTTGTGAATATTTTCTCCCATTCTGTAGGTTGTCTGTTTACTCTGTTGATAGTTTCTTTGGCTGTGCAGAAGCTCTTTAATTAGGTCCCACATGTCAATTTTTGGTTTTGTTGTGATTGCTTTTGAGGACTTATTCATAAATTATTTGCCAAGGCCAATGTCCAAAAAGGCATTTCCTGAGTCTTCTTCTAGGATTTTAACAGTTTTAGGCCTTACATTTAAGTATTTAATCCATAATGAGTTAATTTTTGTATATGGTGATAGGTAGGGGTACAGTTTCATTCTCCTGTATATTGCACATTTACCCCAGCACCATTTATTGAATGAAGAGTGCTTTCCCCATTTCTTATTTTTGTCAACTTAGTGAAAGATCCATTGGTTGTAGGTGTGTAGCTTTATTTCTGGATTCTCTATTCTCTTCAATTGGTCTATGTGTCTGTTTTGTACCAGTACCATGATGTTTTGGGTACTGTAGCCTTGTAGTATAGTTTGAAGTCAGGTAACATGATGCCTCCTCCCTTGTTCTTCTTGCTTAGGATTGCTTAGAACTGATAAGTGACTTTAGTAAGGTTTCAGGATACAAAATTAATGTAAAAGAATCAGTAGTATATCTGTATACCAATATACTCTCAAGCTGAGAGCCAAATCAAGAGCATAATCCCATTCACAATGAAAAAAACAAACAAAAAAACCTAAGAATACAGCTAACCAAGGAAGTGAAAGATCGCTACAAGGAGAATTTCAAAACACTGCTGAAAGAAGTCATACGTGACACAAACAAATGGGAAAACATTCTATGTTCATGGATTGGAAGAATCAATATCATTAAAATGGTCATACCACCCAAAGCAATCTACAGATTTTAAATGCTGTTTCTATCATTCTGCCAATGTCATTTGTCACAGAATTAGAAAAAACTATTCTAAAATTCATATGGAACTAGAAAAGAGCTCGTTACATTTTTTGATGTTTGATTGCTGACAGCTTTTAAACCTCACCTCTTTCCCTTCTGCCCCACATCTGGGCAAGCTAATAAGAAGCCCTAGCTATGTCCTTCTTTATTGCCACATAAGCCCCTTCCTGCATGTGGGAACCCTCATCCCAGCCTCACCATCTAACTACCATAAAAATTCCAATCCAGTCTCCTTTTCCTGGTTTCTCAAGCCATTTTTTGACCAGCTTGGGAGGTCTGTCATGCTCTCCAAGAAAGCCTTATTATGTAATGCTTCTTTTCATGCCCTCTTGGTATGTATTTAGTATAAGCAGTCTTAACATTCAAGTCAAATTTTGGGTAAGAGTTCATCCTGACTCTGTGGAATGGTCACAACAGTTAGCACAGAAAGCATGATATCTAGACAATGACTGGGGTCTGTCTTATCTTAGGTTAGCTTATTAATAGGCTTTGCCACCTGTTAGCAATTACGCACTTTGAGCTGTTTGCAGCTTACTAGCTGACTCTGAGCTGTGCTGCTTTGTACTACATTTGCTAAATTTTATTGAGCCTTTGTTACAGATTTAACTGGCCTAAGTCAGATTTTGGGGGTTTTTTTTAGTATTTAATTGGCATTTAGGGAGGAAGGACAGGCTTGGGGCCCTCCTTAATGTATCACTGGGTCATGTGTCTCTGCCTGAACCTATCTGTGCATCTTGGCTTGAATCATTTGTCTCAATTCCAACATAAGCCATGACTCACACTAGACTTGAAGGAAGCACTCTTACCTTGTGACCAACCAATTGCTTGGATTCTCAAATAGGCATTGGCCCTCATTCTGTAGATCTCTCAGGGGAAAGACCCTACCCTGTACAATATATGGCCCCATTGGCCGTCACTTGTATCGAGGAAGAAAGAAGAGTAGGGAAGAGAGGCTAGTTACTCATGTGTAGAATCTAAAGAAATCGATCTCATAGAAGTGGAGAGTATAATGGTGGTTACCAGAGTCTAAGTGGTTAGTGGGGAGGGGTGAGTGGGGAGATGTTGGTGGAGGGATATCTAATTACAGTTAGATAGGAGGAATAAGTTTCAAGAGATCTATTGTACAGCAGTTAATGATGATATGTTGTATTATTGAGAAATGTAAAAAGAGTAGATGTTGTGTGTTCTCAGCAGAAAAATGATGACTATGTGAGTGATACATTTGTTAATTAGCTAGATTTGACCATTTCACAGTGTATATATACTTCAAAATATCCTGTTATATACAATAAAAATATAAGTATCTGCCTATTGACAAAATAAATTATTTAAAAAGGAAGAACTCAAATTTGCACTTAAAAAGAATGCTAGATTTGTCTTATAAAAGAAGCGTTTGCAAAGTTAAAAAAGAGGAGAGTCTTATATTGAATATTAATCCATGTGTATTAACATAATGACCTCATTGGAATATGACATTCACTCAACTAGCTGGAATTAATACAAGTTTGTATTAAGTTTTTAAAAAAGGAAAGAAAACAAAAACAACTGGATGTGGCTGGGTGCAGTGGCTCATGCCTGTAATCCCAGCACTTTGGGAGGCCAAGGCAGGTGGATCACATGAGGTTGAGAGTTTGAGACCAGCCTGACCAACATGGAGAAACACTGTCTCTACTAAAAATACAAAATTAGCCAGGTGTGGTGGTGCATGCCTGTAATCCCAGCTACTCAGGAGGCTGAGGCAGGAGAATTGCTTGAACCTGGGAGGCAGAGGTTATGGTGAGCCGAGATGGCGCCATTGCACTCCAGCCTGGGCAACAAGAGCGAAACTCTGTTTAAAAAATTAAAAAAGCTGGATGCAAGGGGAAGAAACAAAAAACTGAAGAGCTCTACAATTTCGCCCAATTGGACAAAATGTACTAAAAGAATTTATGCAACATAAAGATTAAAAGGGGTCTGGTTGCCTCTGTGCCTCTGCAGCATAGGTTCTGAATTAACTTTAACATCTGAAATGCACAAATTGGCCAATTTTCATGGCCTTACATCAATACCAGGGCTCAACTTACATTTATAATTTATAGCAATCTCACTAAATTTAAATTTAAATTTAAACTAAATGTAGGAGAGCTCCTAAATATAAAATAAAGGACATATACATATGTTTCACCTTAACCGTAAGAGCCATTGTCCTGCTCAATTCCCTATTGTCATAGCACCCATTGCCCTAAAATTCCCATAGTGGGCATGGATGCTCTGACCCAATAAATAATGAATTAAAAGAAGTCTTTGGCATTTATGAATTGTTTGACAAAATAGGACCCCGTAGTCCATCCTCTCAGCTAAAAGGGTTAATACAGCCTAGTGTAAATTAAAACAAGGCCTTCAAGGATTGAAACTTGTGACATGAGACCTAGTTAAAGAAGGGGTGATTATCCCATTTCTCTGCTTAATAGTCCAATTTGGCCTGTTCTTAAACTTGGAAAGAATGCATGATGGCTCACAGTAGATTCCTGCAAACTTAATACCGTAGTCTCATCCATTAAGGCCTCCATACCCAGTGTTACTGACATTACTGATTCCATTCAATTAGCAGTTGGTAAATATTTTACTACTATACATTTGACTAATCTATTCTGTACCATGCCTATTTCAACAGCCTCTCAGCCAGTTTGCCTTCATCTCTGAAGGGACACTGCCATCACACACAATCTTTGCAGACAAAATCTTAACTGCTGCATCCAGTTTTCTCCAGGAACACAGGTATGACCTTACACTCATGACATCTTCCTCCAAGGGGATGTATTTGACATACTAATTTAGGACATACAAATGTTCATAAAAGAATTAATGAAAAGAGGACAGGCCATTGACCCACATAGAGCTAGGCCAGCTACCTCAGCTAAATTCCTGAAAATTATTTGCTAAACTGAGAGCTGCTCTATTCTTACATTATCAAGAAAAAGTTATTGATACTCTCAGCACCTACAACATTAAAACAAGCCCAACATCCTTTAGGCGTTTTTGGGTTCTGGAGGCAACATCATCCTTATGTTAGTCCATTTGGCATTGTTATAAAGGAATAGCTGAGGCTGAGTAATTTATAAAGAAAAGAGGTTTATTTGGCTCACAGATCTGCAGGATGTACAAGCATGGTACCAGCATTTGCTTGGCTTCTTGTGAGGCCTCGGAAAGTTTTTACTCATGGCAGAAGATGAAGGAGGAACAGGCGCATCACCTGGCAAGAGAAGGAGGAAGAGAGAGATGCCAAGCTCTTCTAAACAACCAGCTCTCATGCAAACTAATAGAGCAGGACTCACTCATTACCACAGGACAGCACCAAGACATTCATGAGGGATCTATCCCCATGACCAAAACACCTACCAGTAGGTCCACCTTGAACATTGGAGGTGACATTTCAATATGAGATTTGGAGGGGACAAACGTACAAACTACATCATCCTTGTTTACAAATTTTATTTAAGCCTACTTATACCATTACTTGCAAATCAGCCCACCTTTGAATGGTGCCCCTCCAACAAAAGGCCCAAAAATCTGTCTTAAGTTATAATAAAACAGTCCCTCCTGTTAGTGTCCCCAAGAAACTTCCTTATTAGGAAGGCTTTAGCAACTTCCTCTCATTCCTCCTAGAAACTCTGGACTTCTCATGATGGCCATAAGTTGACCTTGAGCTTCTGATGAAACAAACTGCTCCTCTTTATGCTGTGCTAGCTACCATTACAGTGGTAATCACTGGCTACATGCCAGAAACAAAGACTATCTCTCATAGGTCCTGAGTTTGTGGCCCTCAATATTCAGCTTCCCATTATTCTTTGGTCCTTAAGTAGCATCCTTCAAGCTCAGCACAACTACTAAAGCCTCCTTGCTATGGAACAGAACCAAGCCCAGGCCTCTGGAATATCACATTTGTAGGCAGTAGTGGCCCCCTCTATCTTCAGTCCATTTGCCAGATGCCACAGTGCTAGAGGAGGTCATCCTTCTTCCAAAGTCTTTGGTTACCTGGGGAACCCTTGGGGTCAACTCACTGAACAGCAATGAGAATTCATACATTTATGGATGATATCATCACCATCACATATGATGGAACTTGCTGGTGAATTGCTGCTTTTCATCCCTTAATCAGGATGTCCTTGATAAAAGATGGGACCCAAGAGTCAGCACAATTGACCAAATCTCAAGCAGTCATCATAGCCTTGGATGCCCTGGCCAACAGTAGGCCTCATCTGCACATTTTTATATTCTCTTGGACCATTCATTGCTAATGGTCTAGTTGTCTGGTATGGCCAATGGCACCAAAATTCCTCATCCAAAGTTACCCTCTTTGGGGTAAATAATGCTGGGAATCTCTTACCTCACAGATACCCAAATAGAAATCGAGGTTCTGTATGTCTCACCTACTAAAGCCACAATACAGTGCCTGATCGAGGCACTCATTTCAAAATACACAATGCTAAGCTCTTGAATAAGGCTTTCAACAGAACTTTTATTCTCCTTGCAGGCCTCATAGAGTGCCATAATGACTTACATAAACAAGTTCAAATTCAATTGAATGTATTGAAACATGGCATATTTCAGTGAAACATTAGAGGTGAATTGCAGTAGTCTGACTCCATTTTTTGAAGTAAGATTATTGACAGCTCTTAAGCCTCACTTCCTTCCTCTTCTGTCTCACATCCGGGAAAGGAGATAAGAAAGCCTAGGTGTTTTCTTTGCTGCTGGCACACAAACCCTGTCCCACATGTAGTAACTCTTATCCTAGCTCCACCTTCTAATCATGATAAAAATTGCAAGCCAGTCTCCTTTAGCTGCTCTCTTGAGCCATCTGGAACCTGCTTGAAAGGCCTGCCCTGCTTTCCCCAGAGACCTCAATTAAGTAAGTAATAAATATTTTCTTACCTTCTTGGTATGTTTGTGGCATCAGCAGTCTCAACATTTGAACCAAATTTTGGGTGGGATCCATCCTACATCCAGGATGGCCACATCAACAGCAAATTAAACAATGAAGATGAAAAGAAATAATGAACAAAATGAAAGAAATAATAGACAAAAAATTGAACCACATAATTGTACATAAAACAATCCTCAACAAATATAAAATAAGCAAAATTATGCTAAATATGCTCTCAGACCACAGTGCAGTAAAAATAGAAGTCAACACAATGAAAAGTGCTCAAAACCATACAATTACATGGAAATTAAACAACATGCTTCTGAACGACTTTTGGGTGAACAATGAAATTAAGGCAGAAATCATGAAGTTATTTGAAAATAGTGAGAACAAAGATACAACGTACCAGAATCTCTGGGACACAGCTAAGGCGGTGTTAAGAGGGAAATTCATAGCACTAAATGCCCACAACAGAATATACATTCTTCTCATCATCACATGTATATTCTGTTATTTTTAGGTGGAGACTTCTGTAAAGGTCTATCAGATCCATTTGGTCCAATGCTGAGTTTAGGTGCTGAATATCTTTGTTAATTTTCTGTCTCAATGATCTGTCTAATACTGTCAGTGGAATGTTGAAGTCTCCTGCTATTATTGTGTGGGAGTCTATGTCTCTCTGTAGGTCTCTAAGAAATTGCTTTATGAATCTGAGTGCTCCTGTGTTGGGTGCATATATATTTTGGGTAGTTAGGTCTTCTTGTTGGATGAACCTTTTACTATTAAGTAATGCCCTTCCTTGTCTTTTTTTTTTTTTTTAAATCTTTTTCTCTTTCTTTAACATCCTTCCTTTCATTTTGACCTTGGAAAATCTGACAGTTATGTGTCTTGGGGATGATCTTCTTGTGTAGAATCTTGCAGGAGTTCTCTGTATTTCCTGAATTTGACTGTTGGCCTCTCTAGCAAGGTTGGGGAAGTTTTCATGGACAATATTCTGAAATGTATTTTCCAGGTTGTTTGCTTTTTTCCCCTCTCTTTCAGGGATGCTAGTGATTTGTAGATCTGGCTTCTTTATATAATCTCATACTTCTCAGAGGTTTTGTTCATTCCTTTTTATTCTTTTTTCTTTACTTTTGCCTGACAGTCTTATTTCAGAGAACCAGTCTTCAAGTTCTGAAATTCTTTCCTCACCTTGGTTTATTCTGCTGTTAATATTTGTGATTGCATTGTGAAATTCTTGTAATGTGTTATTCAGCTCTGTCAGACCATTTAGGTTCTTTTTTATATCAGCTATTTTATCCTTCAGCTCCTGTATCACTTTATTGTGATTCTTATTTTCCTTGAATTGAGTTTTGCCATCTTCCTGAATCTCGATGATCTTTGCTCCTATCCATATTTTGAACTCTATTTATGTCATTCCAGCCAGGTCAGCCTCCTTAAAAACTCTTGTTGGAGAACTGGTGCAGTTGTTTGGAGGACATATGACATTCTGGCCATTTGAGTTACTGGAGTTCTTGCATTGGTTCTTTCTCATCTCTGCCTGTGGGTGTTTCTTTAACTGCAGTGTAGATTGAGTACAGTCAATAGACTTCTTTTATGGTTTCACTGAGCCAAGGCTTTGTGTATGTTCCGATATGGTTTGGCTGTGTCCCTACCCAAATCTCAACTTGAATTGTATCTCCCAGAATTCCCACATGTTGTGGGAGGGACCAAGGGGAAGGTAATTGAATCATGGAGGCCAGTCTTTCCTGTGCTATTCTTGTGATACTGAATAAATTTCATGAGATCTGATGGGTTTATCAGGGATTTCCCCTTTTGCTTCTTCCTCATTTTCTCTTGCTGCCACCATGTAAGATGTGCCCTTCACCTTTCACCATGATTCTGAGGCCTTCTCAACCATGTGGAATTGTAAGTCCAATTAAACCTCTTTTTCTTCCCATTCTTGGGTATGTCTTTATCTGCAGCATGAAAACAGACTAATATACAGTCTTTATTTGAAGATGACTTCTTATGTCTGGTTTCAGAGTGGGGTATGTTATTGAGTTATTTTTGGTGTTGAAGCTTTGGGGTATGATCCAGCAGCTGGCACTTATTGGTCAGTTGGTAGATTCTTGCTCAGTTGTGTGGCTCCCCTACGTTTCCTCACAGTTGCAGCCGTGTTCCCTCTCAGTGCTCTGAAAGTATGGGTTCCTCTGCCTGTTAAGCATGTAGTTCACGACTTGGTCCTCCTGGGCTGCCCACTACAGCTCTGGGGTGATCTCAGTGTTTATGTTCCTGCTAGAGGCAGCAGAGGAAGAGATCTTAGTAGTGGTTGTGGCCAAGTGTCATTTACTTGACTCCTAGGGTCTCTTCCCCAAAGAGATCCAGGTCAGCAATCACTCAGTACAGTCAGCCCAAGATGGAGGCTGTGGGCCCAAGCCAGGGGTTCCTTGTCTGGTGATGAGCCATAGGGAGAGTGTAGGACATGTGGGAGATGGACTGGCCTCCTTTCTTTGGGTTGACTGCAGGTTGTTGGAGGTTTGGATAAGGAACTTAGGGTCTTTGCTCCTTTCTTAGTCTGAGGGTGGCAAGGACAGTTCCACTGCAGAGGCAATGGCAGAGAGACTCAGTTGCCCCTGGAGGCTCTAGAAAGTTGCTGAGCAGGTAATGGCTCACTAACCCTGGTGGTGGGTGGCTGGAGGCCCAGGCGTGGGGGACCTGCTCAGTGAGGAGATATGGGAATGGCCACCCACATTATAGTATGGCCACTTTTCCACAGGGCTGCTGCAGTATGCTTGGGGTCCCTAGTCACCTCAGATTTTTCAGAACCTGGAGGTGTCACCAGTGAAGGCTGCGAGAGAGCAAAAATGGCAGCCTGTCCTCCTCTCTGGGAGTATTGTCCCAGGGAGGTATGGACCTGTTGCTGGCCCAAAGGCACCTGTAGGAAGTGGCTAGAGATCCCAGTTGAGAGTTCCCACCTGGTCAGGAGGAACAGGATCAGGACCCACTTGAAAAAGCAGTCTGGCCACGTGTTGGTAGAGCAGCTGTGCTCTGCTGGGGGTCCACTTCAGCCCCTGGTCGCCTCACACACTCTGAAGCCCAAAGGCTGGAATGGCTAAGTGGTCCAAACGGCAAAGGTAGTGGCCCACCCCTTCCCTTTGGAGCTCTTTCTTAGGGAGGTGCAATACTGCAACTAGTAGCTGGCTAGAATTTCAAGCCAGTGGGTCTTGTCTTGTGAGATGCTGTGGAAGTGGAGCGTGTGGGCCATTGCTGCTCAGCCCCCTGGATTCAGTCCCTTTCCTAGGGGTATGTACAGGAATATAACCTCCCACTTTGCCGGAGTTGCAGCTACTTTTGCTGGAAAGCCTGAGTATCTAAGGCTCCAGGGTCTCCACACATGCCTGAGTGTCTGCTCTGCTGAGACTCCACACAGCTCTGTCAGACTGAAGACTGAAGGCCCTGGTGGAGTGGTCCACAAGGAGATCTCCTGACCCAAAGGTTGCAAAGATACATGGGAGAAGCGTGGTTTCCAGGGTTGCTCATTCACTCACCACTTCCCTGGTTGGGGGAAGATCCCCTGTTGCTCCCAGGTGGGCAGTTGTCCTGTCTTGGTTTTTTTCGTTCTTTTTGGGTCAAGTTGTTTCCTTGATTAGTCCCAATCCGAGTACCTGGATGTTTCATCTGAAGGTGTTGTACTTACTCACCCCTTCTGTTCCTCTCCGTGAGAGCCACACACATTAGCTGCTTCTAGCTGGCCATCTTGGCCACTCTCCTCTATTACTTTGTATCCTCTGACCCACATCTCTTCCTTTCCTTGCCCCCTCCATCCCACACCCCTGGTGACCACTGCTTTGTTTCTCTGTATGTGTGAATTTCTTTGTTTTTTATATTCCACATATTCCACATATCAGATTTCATTATATAATGCAGTATTTTTCTTTCTGTGTCTGGCTTATTTACATTAACATAATGCCCTCCAAACTCATCCATGTTGTGGAAAATAGCAAGATCACATTCTCTTTTAGAGCTGAATATTCCATTATATACCAGTTTCTTTATCCAGTCATTCATCAGTGTGGTCCCATAGCTCTTTAAAATCATAGACACCATATCCAAGAAAAACTCTATAGCCCTAATATACAGCCAGGCATTCCCATAGAAGCACAGCACATAGAAATCCATATAAGTATTTATCTAATACTGGGTCTGATAGAGCCTTGGTAACTATGTTTTATGGACAAGGAAAGTGATAGCCAGAGGTATAAATTAATTTTCCAAAGGTAACATATTTTGTATAAAGCCAAAAGGCATTCTCAGTCTCCTAGGTGTGTACTTTTTTTCATTCATCCCAGCTGCCTTGATGACAATGACCATGAGATGGGGAAATCCCCATTCTTGGGTCTTTTTGTCCAGTGAAGTCCAGAGATAAAATGATACATTTACTATCATCATTGCCATTTTGTCATTTTTTTCTACAAGTCTGTTTTTAAATAAAAGTAAAACTTTGTAAATAAAATTGAAGTTTTCTTAACCTCTAACCTCTAATCCCACTCACCATTCTTCTCCCCAGAGGAAATCCCTATCATGAATTTAGTAAGATTTGACTATACAAACACTCATGAGCAGTGACACATGTCTTGGCCAACTAATCAGGGGTCTGGAAGGAAAAACACTAGAAGGTGAGAGTCAGGGAAGCCTAGGGTAGATGGGACAAACAGGAGTAGGCACAAAGACTGAAGGCCTTTGTATCACATGGTAGTGTCCATCAGAGAACATCCATCAGGAGAGAAGCTGAACAGTCAAGTAGACGGAATTACAACAAGCTGATGGCAGTCATCCTCTGTCATCAGATACCCCAAAGCTGGCACCCTAGATGCACTAATAAAGTGGCAGCCATGGTAGCTAGTATAGTCTATGCAAGAGCTCAACAGAACATGCTCCCACTTACCAAGGCTGATTTAACTATTGACACTGCCCAATGTCCAATCGGCGAACAGTAGTATCTCTTGAGACCAGCCTGTCACTTAATGTCAAGTTTACTACTTTGGAAACTTTACCCCTTGAAAGTGGCAATAATTCATTTTGACATGAGTAAATACTCTGGGAATGAATTTCCCTTTCCTGCCTTCAGTGACTCAACCAGCACCACTATTTGAGGGCTTACAGAGTATTATCAGTAGCTCAGAATATCATACAATATTGCATCAAAGCAAGAGACTCACTTTATACTAGAGATAGTACAGGAAGGACCCATGATTATTGACTGGTTCTATCATTCCCAAAAGAGTGATGAAATCACCTTGTAAAGGCACAACAGAAGTGTTAGCTCAGCATCTGAGAACCAAGGAGCCCTCTTTAGCATCATTTCCAGTGATGTACCTAGTAGGGTGGACATAAATTTAACAAATAAAAATGTAGAAACTCAGTTAAATTTGAATTTCAGGTAAACAAATTTTTAAATATGTCCCATGCAATATTTGGAACATACTTATACTTTTAAAAGATGGTTATTTATCTGAAATTAAAATTTAATTGGGCATCCTGTATTTTATCTGGCAACCTTACCACTTGGGGAATTTGTACTTCTTGTGCCACAATTCTTGGCTCTGTGGGTTCCCAAATGGGGGATATTTTCATCAGGGTTCACAAGAAGAGTTCCATTTAACTATAAACTATGACCACCACTATGGTAATTCTATTTCTTGTGCCAAGGCACCAGCAAGCAAGAAGAGGAGTTACCATCTTGTCAGGAGTGATTGACCCTGATCACCTAGAAGAGGTAGGACTGCTGGTACAAAATGTGGGAGTATGGAGGAATATGTGGGGCATGTAGCAGATCCACTTTGGTGCCTCCTTGGGAATTCCTTGCCCAATTTTGATGATAACTGGGCAAGACAGCTACCTCAGCTTGAGAAGGGCAGTGACCAGGGGCTCAGACCCCTCAGGGAATGAGTCATGGTGATTCAGTTAGTCACCCAATCAGGAGAGGTGCTAGTAGAAGGTTAGAGGAATCTAGAATGGATAGTGGAGAGGAAGAAGATTGTGACTCAGTTGTGACTCTGAGGCCAGCTGCAGTGGTGAGAGACAGTTTTTCCCACTAATCTGGATTTCTCCTAGGAAGAGAGGGCCACTGGAATCCTGGAGGATCTGCTTCCAGAACCCCTATGAAGGAAGTGAATTTCAGTAGCACAAGGGATGGGCTTTATAAATGTCAGGATTTGCCATCCAGGTCCTTCTTCAGGATTGTAGGACTTACTCTCAAGCTGCTGGTATGCTGCTGGAAGAAGGCGCTCACCTTTCAGCCCTGTTTAGGAACTGTTTCAGCTAAATAAAACTGCTTTTCCCAAGGTCATGCCTTCTTACAGGAACAGCTAACATCCAATGACTGATCAATCCAGTGCTAAAAAGCTCAATCTCATTGCCTCAAATTGAGAGAACTCTTAAGAGCCATCTCAGCTCCAGCACTCCCTGCAGAGTCTCCTGAGGCCATCACTGGGTCTACATTGCAGCTCCACTTCTCCTTCTGTCCAATCCTGTTTCTTTTTCCTCCCTTCCACAGATGTTGATCTCCATAGTGCTATCTAATAAATGTTTTATACATACATTTCCATCTCAGGGTCTGCCTCCCAAGTAAATGAAACTGTGAAAAGCAGCAACAGAGGACAGAGGACAAAGAAATAGTAAGTGTTAAGAGAAAATAACTAAAATCTACAATTTAGCACTCACCTAAATGACCATTCATAAGGAAAAATATCAAGAATACATGTTAAAATTTAAGGAAAATTATTAATCAGAAAAGGCATATTGTCTTCTAAAATTAGAAAGAGAGAAAACGCCATTTAAAAACTCATTCATTCTCATAGAATTCAGGAATGAGCCTAGAGAAAAAGCATTTTAACGGGAATAACAAAATAAAATGGTAGACATAAATCCAAATGTGTGAATTATCACAATAAAACTATAAATGAACTCAACATTTTAGTTAAAATATTTTCAGATTTCATATGCTATTTACCAGAGGCACATCTAAAACCTAAGGGCACAGAAAGGATGAAATTGAAAAGAAAAAGTGAACTGGACAAATACTAGCCAAAAGAATGCTGGTGTATCCCTATTGATTAAAGATTAATATTTGTTTTTAAAATGATAACAGTTATTTGGAGAATAGAAGGTTACTATATAATTATTTAAAACAAAAACAATTTACCAAATACATACAACCGCTATGAACCATTAAGCAACTATTAACATATTAACAGTTTCAAAATACAGCATTATTTGTAATTATTTGTAATAACAGCATTACAAAGTTGACAAGTTCACAATGAAAATGAGATAATTTAATCTGATTCTTTTTCAAATTACTATTTATGTTAACTAGAGCTAACAGGCAAAAAAAAATTAGTAAGACATAAACATTTTAGCATAATTAATAAATGGCATGGCAGATATACAATGAAAACTGCTTCCAACCAGTAAAGAAGGTGCAATTAAAGGATATAGGTCAGCACCCATGGCAAATTACAAAAATGGACCACCTGCCAGGTCAAAAAGCTAGTCTCAATAAATATTTTAAGGTATTAAATATTAAAGAATTTTCTAACTACTATGTAATAAAATTAGAGAACCTTTTTTAAAAAAGATGAGATATCATACATATACACCTACTAAGACATAATGTATATTTATTTATTTAGGCCTTCTTTAATGTTCAACTATTTTTTATAATTTTCTCCATATAGGTTTTATCCATATTTTGTTAGGTTTTTTCCTATACGCTTTATATGTTTGATGCAGCTTTCTTTATGAATTGATTTTTTAAATTATGAATTCCATTTCTTTAATCAATATAGGGCAGTTCAGATTTTCTATTTCTTGTATCAATTTTGATAAGTTGCTTATTTCCAGGAACTTGTGCTGGATAATTTCACCTGAGTTATTGCTTGAATTAATCATTAAAAGTTTGTAGGATCTGTAGTGTTATAACCTCTTCTATTTTTGATATTGGTAACTTGTGTTATCTCTCTTTTTTTCTTGATTGGTCTTATTAGGAGTATATCCATTTTATTAATCTGTTCAGTGAAACAACATTTGGCTTTGTTAATCTTCACTGTTGTTTCCTGTTTTCTGTTGCATTGATTTCTGCTTTTTATTTTCTTCCTTCTACCTTCTTTTTATTTAATTTACTCTTCTTTTTCTAAATTCTTAAGCTTGAAAAATCAATTTTAAACCATTATTTTTAAATAAGACAGATAAAAAGGCTATAAATTTCCTTAATCTAAGCATGACTTTGAATGAATCCCTCACATTTTTATATCTTGTATTTTCGTTATAGCTTTGACATATTTTCTAACTTACTTTGTAATTTCTTCTTTGACCAGTTGATTATTTTGAAGTATATTGTTTACTTTCCAAATATTTGGGACTTTCTGGATATCTTACTGTTACTGATATCTAGTTTAATTTCTTTATGGTTAAAGAACATACTTTTTAAGATTTTAGTTTTTAAACCATTATTGAGACTTATTTGCAGTCTATCCTGCTGAATGTTGCACGTGCACTTGAAAGAACGTGCATTCTGCTGTCTTTGTAGTGTTCTCTAAATATGTATTAGATCAAGGTAGTTGATAGAGTCCTTCAGATCTTTTATAGTCTTATTGATTTTTGTGTCTGGTTATTTCATAAATTACTGAAAGAATGCTGTTAAAATTTCCAGTTATGATTGTGGATTTGTCTATTTCTCTCTTTAGCGCTCAGATTTTACTTAATACATTTTGAAGCTCTTTTGTTTTGTTTTTTCTCTTTTGATTTTTTGAAGCTGTTTTATTAGGCACATATACATTGATGGTTATTGTATCTTGTGATTAATCTGTCTTTTTATTATAACAAAATATCTTTTTACCTCTGATAGCACCTTTTGAAGTCCACTTTTTTTTTTGTTTTTTTTTGAGACAGAGTCTCACTCTGTCACCCAGGCTGGAGTGCAGTGGCACAATCTTACAGAGTCTCACTCTGTCACCCAGGCTGGAGTGCAGTGGCACAATCTTACAGAGTCTCACTCTGTCACCCAGGCTGGAGTGCAGTGGCACAATCTTGGCTCACTGCAAGAGAGGCTTGAATCATGATAATTATATGGAGGTACTAATTATCATGATTGCCCCCCAAAATGCGTATATGTATTATGTATCAATTTAAAAACTAAAATTAAAAAAATAAGAAAAAGTGGGCCAGGCACGGTGACTCATGCCGTAATCCCAGCACTTTGGGAGGCCGAGGTGGGCAGATTGTTTGAGGTTGGGTGTTCGAGACAAGCCTGGCCAATATGGCAAAACCCCCACCTCTGCTAAAAAAGATACAACAATTAGCCGGGAGTGGTGGCACATGCCTGTAATCCCAGCTACTCAAGAGGTTGAGGAAGAAGAATTACTTGAACCTGGGAGACAGATTCAAGCTATTTTGAAATATACAACAAGTTACTGTAAACTATAGTCATCCTACTGATCTATCAAATAATGTCTTATTTCTTCTATTAAACCTTGTATTTGTACCCATTAATCAACCTTTCTTAATCCTCCTTGCCACTCTTGCATCTCTAGTGACCATTAGTCTGTCTTCAGGAAACCCACTTTTTTAGTTTCCACATATAAGTGAGAATATGCAATATTTGTCTTTCTATGCTTGGCTTATTTCACTTAATGTAATAACCTCCAGTTCCATCCATGTTGCTGCAAATTACGGGATTTCATTCTTATGACTGAAAAGTATTCTACTGGGTATAAATACCACATTTTCTTTTTTTAAATTTTACTTTAAGTTCCAGGATACATGTGCAGAACATGCAGGTTTGTTACATAGGTATCCACGTGTGCCATGGAGATTTGCTGCACCTAGTAACCTGTCATCTATGTTCCCTCTCCTCAGCCCCCACCCCTCAACAGGCCCTGGTGTGTGTTGTTCTCCTCCCTGTGTCCATGTGTTCTCATTGTTCAACTCCCACTTACAAGTGAGAACATGCGGTGTTTGGTTTTCTCTTCTTGTGTTAGTTTGCTGAGGATGATGGCTTCCAGCTTCATCCATGTCCCTGCAAAGGACATGATCACATTCCTTTTTATGGCTACATAGTATTCTATGGTGTATATGTACCACATTTAATTTATCCAGTCTATCATTGATGGGCATTTTGGTTGGTTTCATGTCTTTGCTATTGTAAATAGTGCTGCAATAAACATACATGTGCATGTGTCTTTATAGTAGAATGACATATATTCCTTTGGGTATATACCCGGTAATGGGACTGCTAGGTCAAATCATGTTTCTGGTTCTAGATCTTTGAGGAATCGCTGCACTGTGTTCCACGATGGTTGAACTAATTTACATTCTCACCAACAGTGTAAAAGTGTTCCTATTTCTTCACAGCCTTATTAGCATCTATTGTTTCTTGACTTTTTAATAATTGCCATTCTGACTGGCATGAGATGGTATCTATCTCATTGTGGTTTTGATTCGCATTTCTCTAATGATCAGTGATGTTCAACATTTTTTCATATTTTTTGACCACATAAATATCTTCTTTCGTTCATATTCTTTGCCCATTTTTTGATGGGGTGTTTTTTCTTGTAAACTTAAGTTCCTTGTAGATTCTGGGTATTAGACCTTTGTCAGATGTATACTATATTTTCTTTATCTATTCATCCACTAATGGGCACTTAGCTTGATTCCATATTTTGGCTATTGTGATTAGTGCTATAATAAACATGGGAGTGCAAATAGCTCTTTGATATATTGATTTCTTCGGGATATATGCCCAGTAGTAGAGTTGCTGGATCATATAGTAGTTCTGTTTTTGGTTTGAGAAACCTCCATGCAGCTTGCCATAGTGGCTGTACTAATTTACATTACCACCAACAGTGTATGAGGGTTGGCCTTTATCCACATCCTCTCTGGCATCTGCTATTGGCTGTCTTTTTTATAAAAGCCATTTTAACGGAGGTGAGATGATGTCTCATTGTGGTTTTGATTTGCATTTCTCTGATTAGTGATATTGAGCATTTTTTCACATACTGATTGACCATTTGTATGTCTTCTTTTTTTGCTTGTTTATTCAGGTCATTTGTCCATTTTTAAATTTGATGATTTGTTCATCTGCTATTGAGTTGTTTGAACTCCTTATATATTCTGGTTATTAATCCTTTGTCAAATGAATAGTTTGCAGATATTCTATTCTTGAGCTGTCTCTTCACTTCATTGTTTCCTTTGCTGTGCAGAAGGTTTTTAGCTTTATGGAATTTATTTGTCTAGTTATGCTTTAGTTGCCTGTGCTTTTGAGGTCTTGCACAAAAAATCTTTGCCTAGACCAATGTCTTGGGGTGTTTCCTTAATGTTTTCTTCTAGTAGTGTCATAGTTTTAGGTCTTAGATTTTAGTCTTTATTTTGATTGGATTTTTGTATATGGTGAGAGACTAATGTCTAATTTCATTACTCTGCATATAGTTATATGGTTTTTCCAGCACAATTTACTAAAAAGATGTCTTTTCTCCATTGTGTGTTCTTGATACCTCTGTTGAAATGAGTTGACTGTAAATGCATGATTTTGTACCTGGGTTATCTATTCTGTTCCATTGGTCTGTTTGTTTTTATGCCAACACCAAGCGGATTTGGTTACTATAGTTTTGTATGATTTTTAAAATCAGGTAATATAATGCCTCCCACTTTGTCCTTTTGTCTCAGGGTTGCTTTGGCTAGTTGGGATCTTTTGTGGTTCCGTATAAATGTTAGGTTTGTTTTTTTTA
Organism: Theropithecus gelada; assembly: GCF_003255815.1. Classification (NCBI taxonomy): domain Eukaryota; kingdom Metazoa; phylum Chordata; class Mammalia; order Primates; family Cercopithecidae; genus Theropithecus; species Theropithecus gelada. Next base: position 78,148,953 of record NC_037680.1, on the reverse strand, counting down.
TTTCTGTGGAGAATGTCATTTTTATAGGAATTGCATTGAATCTATAAGTTGCTTTGGGTAGAATTGTCATTTTAAAAACATTCTTCCAATCTGTGAGCATGGAATATTTTTCCATTTTTTTGTGTCCTCTTCAATTTTTTTCATCCATGTTTTATAGTTTTCCTTGTACAGATCTTTCACTTCGTTGATTAATTGAAGGTATTTTATATTCTTTGTAGCTATTGTAAGTGGGATTACTTCCTTGATTTATTTTTCAGATGTTTTGCTGTTGGCATAAATAAATGCTACTGATTTTTGCATGTTGATTTTATATCCTGCAACTTTACTGAATTTATCAGTTCTAACAGTTTTTTGGTGGAGTTTTTATGCTTTTCTACATATAAGATCATGTTTGCAAACAAGGCAAATTTGACTTCTTCCTTTCCAATTTGAGTGCCCTTTATTTCTTCCTCTTACCTAATTGCTCTGGCCAGGACTTACAGTATTATGTTGAAGAAAAGTCATAAAAGTGAGCATCCTGTCTTGTTTCAGATCTTAGAGGAAAGGCTTTCAATTTTTCTGCCATCAGAATGATGCTAGCTGTGGGTTTGTCATATATGCCTCTATTATTTTGAGGTATGTTCTTTCTATATCTAGTTTGTCAGGGATTTTTATCATAGTAGGATGGTAGATTTTATTGAATGCTTTTATAGCATCTATTGAAATCATATGATTTTTATTCTTGGTTCCGTTAATGTCATGTATCACATTTATTGATTTGTATATGTTGAATCACCCTTGTATCCCTAGGATGAATCCCATTTGATCATGATGAATGATCTTTTTAAAGTGTTGTCGAATTCAGTTCGCTAGTATCTTGTTGAGAACTTTTTTATCTATGTTCATCAGTGATATTGGCCTGTAGTTTTCTTTTTTCATTGTGTTCTTGTCTCATTTTGATATCAGGATAATGCTAGTCACATAGAATGAGTTTGGAAGTATTCTCCGCTCTTCAATATTTTTGAAGAGTTTGAGTAGAATTATTACTAGTTTTTCTTGAAATGTTTGGAATTCAGCAGTGAAGCCATCAATTCCTGGACTTTCCTTTGTTGGGAGACTTATTACAGCTTCAATCTTGTTACTTACTGTTGGTTTATTGAGGTTTTCCATTTTTTTCATGTTTCAATCTTGGTAGATTGTATGTGTCCAAGAAGTTATCCATTTCTTCTAGGTTTTTCAATTTGTTGGTGTATAGTTGTTCATAACAGTGTCTAATGATTCTTTGTATTTCTGAGGTCTCAATTGTTATGGCTTCGCTTTCATTTCTAGTTTTATTTATTTAGGTGTTCTCTTTTTCTTAGTCTCACTAAAGGTTTATTGCCTTTGTTTGTCCTTTCAAAAAGCCAACTTTTTGTTTTGTAGACTTTCTGTATTTTTAAAGCCTCAATTTCATTTATTTTTTTCTCTGATCTTTATTGTTTGTTTTATTCTACTAATTTCAGGTTGTTCTTGCTTTTCTAGATCCTTGTGCTGCAGCCCTGCTGCTTGGGAGGGTGGGGTGGCTTTTAGTGGCAACAGCCACAGGTGTATCGGTCTCAGCAGCAACAGCCTGCAGCCATAGAAGCTGCAGGAGTCTGTTCTTGGTGCATGTAAAAAGGTGTGGTGGCTGTGCTGCTAAGAGCAGTGGGATCACTGCCAGTGGCTCATGCTTTGGCCCTAGTAGCAGCAGCAAGCCACAGTGTTGGCTGTGGATGAGAGATGTCAATGGGGCTCCAGGGATGTGAAGATGTATGGGCTGTTGGGCCTCAGGGCAGTCTAGTAGGGGCTGGGCTCTCAAAATAGCACCTTGCCATAGCAGCTTAGGATGTGTGGGACCCAGTGTGAGCTCCCTCTATGGGGCAATGCCGTTGTGCATTCTCCAGGCAGCTCCTCCTGTTAGTCTCAGGGCCTGTGAGGGTCAAAGGGCTCTTCCTTGACTAGGATTGCAGGACTCCATCGTGGGAGTGGGGATCTCTCACTTCCCCTTTCCACACATTGGGGAACCTTTCCAGGTCCCAGCCAATCCTGGCTGAGCTGGCTGCGTTGCTTCCCTCTCCTTCCTTGCTTTAGGTGTTTCCTGTAACTTCTCTGTTGAATTCCAGTGTTCTGTCTTAGATGATCTAGTCAAAGCGTGATTATCTACTCACTGGTTTGGTTCCTCTTTTTGAAGGATGTGAATGTACTAGAAGTCTCTAGTCAGTCATCTTGAAGTTCCTGAGATTGGTCTAGGTTTTACAAATATACATATTTAATCAATCACCCTTTACCTTCTAACAATAGCATAAGAACCTTATAACAGTATACTCCCAATTCCTCCCTCAATTTTTTGTGTTATTGTCATAACATTTGCTTTTACATATACTAAAAATTATAATACGTGTCTCCTTTGGGGACTAAGTTATCTTTTTGCTTTAGACTCTCAGTTACCTTTTAGAGTAACTAAAAATAACAATAATGTCTTTATATTTATCTTCACATTAATCATTTTGGAGATATTAAGTTCTTTTCATATATATAATTTCTGGCTATAATCACATTTACTCTGGCTGAAGAACTTCTTTTATGCAGGATATTTATTCTGGTTAAAAGAGGTTCATTTCATGTAGTGTGGGTCTCCTAGGTTTTGTTTGTCTGAAAAGCACTTTATTTCTCCTTCATTTTTAAAGGATATTTTCTCTTACATAGAATTCCGTGTTGAGATATTTTTGTTTTGTTTAAAGATGTCACTGCCATATTGCCTGGCTTGCATAGTTTTAAACAAGAAGTCTGCTGCAGTTCTTGTTTCCTTTATATGTAATGTGTCTTTTGTTTCTGGCTGTCTTCAAGGTTTTTTTCTATTTATGTTTGGTTTTCCACAATTTAAATAACATATATCTAGGTGTGTGTGCATGTGTGTGTGTGTTTGATGGGTGTGTATGCAGGATATGTTTTCTGCTTAAGGTTCTCTGAACTTCTTGAATCTACAGTTTGGTGTCCTTCATTATTTTCTTAGAAAACTCTCAGCCATTAATCCATCAAACATATATTTTGCCTTGTTCTCTCCTTTCTCTTCTGGGATTCCAATTATATACCTCTTAGTCGTTTGATATTGTCCCACAGTTATTAGTTATTGGGTGCTCTATTCTGTGGTGTTTTTTTTTTTGTTTGTTTGTTTGTTTGCTTTTTGTTTTTTTTCTTTTACTTTTTTCCACTTTGTTTTTTAGTTTGGGTAATTTCTACTGATACATCTTCAAGTTCACTGATTATTTCCTTGCCTGTGTCTGCCTCTTGAGCCCATCAAAGACATTCTTCATGTCAGTTACTGTGTCTATTTCTGTTATTTCATTTGTCACTCTGTATCTCTATTTTCTTCTAAAATTCACCTTCTGTTCATCTAGTCATCCACCATTTTCATTAAAGCCTTTAATATATTAATCTTAACTATTTTTAAATGCCTGTTGATAATTCCAACAGTTGCCATATATGTGAGATTGTTTTTTGTTTTTAATGCTTTATCTCTTAATAGTGGATTTCCTTTTCTTGCTTTCTTGCATCTTATAATATTTTTGTTGATAGCCAGACATCCTATATAGAATACTACAGATGAAGGTAAAAAGCATTCATAGTAGGAAATGGATATGCCTTTTCTTTCCTCATGTAGAGAATTAAGTCAGTTTAGTAAGGAGTTGAGCTGGGTTTGGGCTCTGTTATTGTTCTCTGTAGTGCACCACTGATTTTATATTCCTCTAGCATTATCTTGTGCTTAGAGTGGGGTCTAATTTGCTGGAGAGATTTTTTAAATGTTCCTGTTCTTCCTCCAGCTTCTGGCTTTCTCTGTGCATCTCAACCTCAGAGAGCTTTTCTTTCTACACTCTCATCTCTTCCTCAGTACAGGACTGCTATTGCTTATTATTGGGTTTTAAAGCCTGGTACTGGGAGGCACAGGTTCTCTTTTGTCCTGGTTGTGCCTCTGTCTTGGGTAAGCTCTGTCTTTTAGTGTCTAAGAAATGAGCAATATTTCTGCCTCTCTCTTATTATATGAGACATGTAATGATCTGGAAGCAGAATGGTTTCCTGCCTTTTCCCCAGGGGTAGGTCTTCATGTATGCATTGGGTACAAAAGCGTTTCCACTATCAACTTCAGCTTTAGCTTCCTAGAGAATGACGCAGGTGGGGTTTCCCATTCTTCCTGTGGCAAGTAAGTGCTCTGCTCCTCTGTCTGCACTCTGATGGAGACTTTCCTTGGCATCCTACCTGGTTTCCAATATTTATCGTAACAACCAGTGGAAGGCTGTGGAGAAGGTCTGTGAGTCAGCACAAAATACTCTTGTGTTTGCGGCTACAGGGGTTTTCACATTCTAACATTAGCCTACCCTCAGCCTTTAACAATTCTTTACAAAATTTATCTGATTTTTTGTTTTTTTTTTCTTTGAGTCTGGCTGTCACCCAGGCTGGAGTGCAATGGTGTGATCTCGGCTCACTGCAACCTCCGCCTCCCTGGTTCAAGCCATTCTCCAGCCTCAGCCTCCCGAGTAAGTAGCTGGAGTTACAGCCCACCACCATGCCCAGCTAATTTTTGTATTTTTAGTAGAGATGGGGTTTCACTGTATTGGCCAGGTTGGTCTCAAACTCCTGACCTCAGGCAGTCTGCCCACCTCAGCCTCCCAAAGTGCTGGGGTTACAGTTTGAGCCACTGCGCCTGGCCTTGAATTCTTCTTCTTTTTTTTTTTTTTTTTAAGGATTAAGTTGTAATTTTATTTTTTTTATTTTTTATTTTTTTTAAATTTATTTATTATTATTATACTTTAAGTTCTAGGGTACATGTGCATAATGTGCAAGTTTGTTACATATGTATTCTTGTGCTATGTTGGTGTGCTGCACCCATCAACTCGTCAGCACCCATCAACTCGTCATTTACATCAGGTATAACTCCCAATGCAATCCCTCCCCACTCCCCCCTCCCCATGATAGGCCCCGGTGTGTGAAGTTCCCCTTCCCGAGTCCAAGTGATGTCATTGTTCAGTTCCCACCTATGAGTGAGAACATGCGGTGTTTGGTTTTCTGTTCTTGTGATAGTTTGCTAAGAATGATGGTTTCCAGCTGCATCCATGTCCCTACAAAGGACACAAACTCATCCTTTTTTATGGCTGCATAGTATTCCATGGTGTATATGTGCCACATTTTCTTAATCCAATCTGTCACTGATGGACATTTGGGTTGATTCCAAGTCTTTGCTATTGTGAATAGTGCCACAATAAACATACGTGTGCATGTGTCTTTATAGCAGCATGATTTATAATCCTTTGGGTATATACCCAGTAATGGGATGGCTGGGTCATATGGTACATCTAGTTCTAGATCCTTGAGGAATCGCCATACTGTTTTCCATAATGGTTGAACTAGTTTACAATCCCACCAACAGTGTAAAAGTGTTCCTATTTCTCCACATCCTCTCCAGCACCTTAGTTGCACGTTTGGTGAGCCTGTCTTCTTCCTGTACTCTAGTTGGATGAGTCAGTGCATATATCCCATCTATCCTTGGAAGTGCTTGTACTTTCTTAGATTTCAAGTTAATTGGTTGCACTGTAAAGACAGCTCTCTGATGGATTCAAAGGTGTTGCAATTTTGTAAATTGCCCAATATTTTACTGTTAGGGTGGGAGCTGTGGTATTTTCAACTTTCTGTGTCTTAAGAATAAGCTTGGAAGTGCCAAATAGTTGTTTTTATATTTTCCAAGAATTCATAGTTGCAGTCCTTGAGAGAGTAGGTCTATTACAAGCTATTCTTCCATTACTAGAAATGAAAACTCTGCCTGCCCTTCCTCCCACCCTTCCTCCCGCCCTTCCTCCAACTTTTTGAGGTAAAATTCACATAACATAAAATTAACTAATGAAAGTGTAAAATTTAGTGGCATTTAATATATTCACAGTGTTTTGCAAATACCATTTCTAACTAATTCCCAAATATTTTTATCACCCCAAAAGAAAACCCTCTACCCATTAAACAGTTGTTATCCATTCCCTCATCCCCCAAGCCATTGGAATTACCATTTTGCATGTGTCTCTATGGATTTACTTATTCTGAATATTTCGTGTTAAATAAATTATACAATATGTGACCTTTGTGTCTGACTTCTTTTACTTAGCATAGTATTTTTAAGGTTCATCATGTTGTAGCAGGTATAAATACTTCATTCCTTTAAAAAAATTTTTTTAACTTGACTATTGTATACATTTATGGTGTACAACATGATGCTTTGAAATATATACACAGCTGGGTGCGATGGCTCATGCCTGTAATCCCAGCACTTTGGGAGGCTGAGGCAGGCAGATCATGAGGTCAGGAGATCGAGACCATCCCAGCTAAGACAGTGAAACTCTGTCTCTACTAAAAATACAAAAAATTAGCTGGGCATGGTGACACACACCTGTAGTCCCAGCTACTCAGGAGGCTGAGGCAGGAGAATCACTTGAACCTGGGAGGCAGAGGTTGCAGTGAGCTGAGATCATGCCATTGTACTCCAGCCTGGGAGACAGAGTGAGACTCCATCTCAAAAAAAAAAAAAGTATACAGTGTGGAATGGCTAAATCAAGCTAAGTAACATACGCTATTACCTCACATATGATTTTTTTTTGTGGTGAGAACACTTAAACTCTACTCTTAGGAATTTTCTAGTATACAATACATTGCTATTGGTTATAATCCCCATGTTGTACAGTAGATCTCTCAAACTTATTTTTCCTATCTCTCTGAAATTTTGTATACTTTGACCAACACCTCCTCAATTCCCCTACCCTCCAGCCCCTGGTAACAACCAACATTCTACTCTTTGCATCTATCTGTTCACCATTTATAGATTTCCACTTATAAATGAGATAATGCAATATTTGTTTTTCTATTCTTGGCTTATTTCACTTAACATACTTTTCTCCAAATTTTTCCATATTGTTGCAAATGGCAGAATTTCCTCCTTTTTAAAGGTTGAATAGTATTGGGTATATATACCATATTTTCTTTATTTGTTCACCCATTGATGGACGCTTAGATTGATTCCATATCTTGGCTATTGTGAATAATGCTGAAATAAACATGGAGTGCATATTCTTTCAACATTTTATTTCCTTGTGGTATATACCCAGTAGTGGGATTGTTGGATCATATGGTAGCTCTACTTTTAGTTTTTTGAGGAACCTCTATGGTTTTTTTTCATAATGGCTGTGCTAATTTATATTCCCACCAATAGTGTAGCAAGATTTCCTTGCTCTATATCCTTGGCAACATTTGTTATCTAATCTTTTTAATAATAATAGCCATTCTAACTGGTGTGAGGTGGTATCTCATTATGGTTTTAATTTGCATTTCCCTGATGATTAGTGTGGTTGAGTGCCTTTTCATATACCTGTTGGACATTTGTATGTCTTCTTTGAGAAATGTCTTTTTTTTTTTTTGAGACGAAGTCTCGTTCTGTCACCCAGACTGGAATGTTGTGGCATGATCTTGACTCACTTGCTGCCTGGGTTCAAGTGATTCTCCTGCCTCAGCCTCCCGAGCAGCTGGGATTACAACCGCCCAACACAGGCTATTTTTTTTTGTAGTTTTAGTAGAGATGGGTTTCACCATCTTGGCCAGGTTGGTCTTGAACTCCTTAACTTGTGATCCACCCACCTCGGCCTCCCAAAGAGCTGGGATTACAGGCGTGAGTCACCGCACCCAGCCAAGAAATGTCTATTTTAAGTCCATTTTAAACTTGAGTTGTTTTCTTGTTATTGAGTTCCTCATGTATTTTGGATACCTTTATCATATGTAAGGTTTAATAATAATTTGTTTTCCATTTTGTAGATTGTCTCTGCTCTGTTGATTGTTTCTTTTGCTGTACAGAAGCTTTTTAGTTTGATGTAATCCCGTTTGTCTATTTTAGTTCATTGCCTGTACTTTTGGGGTTATATCCAAAAAATTATTGCCCATACCAGTGTAGTTTTAGAATTTCTGGTCTTACATTTAAGTCTTTAGTCCATTTTGAGTTAATTTTTGTATATGGAGTAAGATAAGGGTCCAGTTTCATTCTTCCACATGTGGATACCCAGTTTTCCCATCACCATTTATTGAAGGGACTGCCCTTTCCCCATTGTATGTTCTTGGTACCTTTGTTGAATATCAATTGACTGTAAATGCATGTATTTACTTCTGGGTGCTCTATTGTATCCATTGTGTTTTTTTGGTCTGTTTTTATGCCAGTACCATGCTGTTTTGATTACTATGGCTTTGCAGTAGATATTGAAATCTGGTAGCCTCTAGTTTTCTTTTATTTGCTCAAGATTGTTTTGGCTATTTGGGGTCACTTATGCTTCCATATGAATTTTAGGTGTGTTTTTTTCTATTTCTGTGAAAAATGTCGTTGGAATTTTGATTGCAATGCCTTGAATCTGTAGATTGCTTTGGGTAGTATGTACATTTAAGCAATATTAGTTCTTTGAATTCATGAACACAGATATCTTTCCATTTGAGTCTTCTTCAATTTCTTTCATCAATGTTTTATAGTTTTTGGCACACAGATCCTTTACATTCTTGGTTAAATTAATTTCTAAACATTTTTGTAGATATTGTAAATAGAATTGTTTTCTTCATTTTTTTTTTTAGAGAGTTCCTTGTTAGTGTATAGGAATGCAACTAATTTTTGTATGTTATTTTATTCCTTGCACCTTTACTGAATTTACTTATTAATTAGAACAGTTTTTTGTGACATTCTTAGGAATTTCTTAAAATATAAGATCATGTCTGAAAACAGTTTAACTTATTCCTTTCCAATTTGGATTTGTTTATCTTCCCCTTACCTAATCACTCTAGCTAGGACTTCTAGTATAGTACATTGGAGAGAAGTGGGAAGAGTAGACATCCTTGTCTTGTGCCTGATCTTAGAGGAAAAACTTTTAATTTCACTGTTGAGTATAATGTTAGCTGTGAGTCTGTCATGAAAGTGTGTTGAATTTTGTCAAATGCTTTTTCTGCATCTATTGAGATGACCATATGGTTTTGTCCTTAATTCTGTTAATGTGTATATATTTATTGACTTACCTATGTTGAACCATCCTTGCATCCCAGAGATAAATCCCACTTATTCACCATGAATGATCCTTTTAATGTACTGTTAAATTCAGTTTGCTAATGTTTTGTTGAGGATTTGTACACCTATATTATCAGGGATGTTGACATAACTTTATCTTTTTGCAGTGCCCTTGTCTGGCTTAAGTATCAGAGTAGCACTGTCCTTGCAAACTGAGTTTGAAGGTGTTTTCTCCTTTTTAATTTTTTGGAAGCATTTGAGAAGAATTCAAAGTAGTTCTTGAAATGTTTGGTAGAATTTAGCAGTGAAGCCATCAAGTCTTGGCATTTCTTTCACAGGAGAGTTTTTATTACTCTTTCAATATCCTTACTTATCATTGGTCTGCTGTTCAAGTTTTCTGTTAGTTCATGACTCAGTTTTGATAGGTTGCATGTTTCTGGGAATATATCCATTTCTTCTAGGTTATCCAATTTATTGATATCTAATTGTTCACAGTAGACTTATAATCCTTTGTGGTTCTGTGATATCAGTTGTAACGTCTCCTCTTTCATTTCTGATTTGGAGTCTACTCTTTTTTTTCTTAATGTAGTTAGAGGTTTGCCACTTTGATTTTTTTTTCAATAAACCAATGCTTAGTTTCATTGATCTTTTCTACTTTCTTCTAGTCTCAATTTTACTTGTTTCTGCTCTGATCTTTATTATTTCTTCTACTAACTCTGGACTTGGTTTGTTCTTTTTCTATTAATAGTTGCTTTAGATGTAACATTAGGTTGCTTGAGATTTTTCTTCTTTTTTGATGTAGACATTTTTTGCTATAAAGTTTCCTCAAAGAACTGGTTTTGCTGCATACTATAATTTCTGGTGTGTTGTGTGTCTATTTTCATTTGTGTCAGGATATTTTTATAACTTCCTATTTTAGTTTCTTCTTTGATCCATTAATTGTTCAGGGACATGTTTAATTTCCACATATTGGTAAATTTTCCAAAATTTCTCTCGTAATTCATCTCTGGTTTCATACAATTGTCATCAGAAAACACAGTTGATATGATTTCAATCTTATATATTAGTTAAGGCTTGCTTTATGGCTTGACATATGATCTATCCTGGAGAATGTTCTATGTGTTCTGGGAAAGAATGTATATGCTGCTGCTCTTGGATGGAATGTTCTGTACATGCCTTTTAGTTCCATTTGGTCTAAAGTGTAGTTCAAGCCTAATGTTTCCTTCTTAATTTTCTGTCTGAATTATCTGTCCAGTGTTGAAAGTGGGATATTACTGAAGTCCTCTACTATTTTTTTTTCCTTTTTTTAAAGCTAGTCAAGTGAAGCAGCTGGAGTGGAGAAGAAGCAAAGGAATCTGTAACTGGTTGTCATCAATTAAGTTGTAAGCACCATTACACTCAGACCAGCCTGAAGTCCTCTACTATTGTTGTATTGTAGTCTGCCTCTTTCTTCAGATCTATAAATATTTGCTTTATATTTATTCTAATTTTGGGTACATATATATTTACAATTGTTATATTCTCTGATGAATTGACCCTTTTATAATTATATAATGACCTCCTTTGTCTCTTTCACAGTTTGTGACTTAAGGTCTGGTTTCTTTGGCATAACTATAGTTACTCCTGCTCTTATTTCCATTTGCATGGAATGTCTTTTTACATCCTTTCACTTTCAGTCTATGTGTGTTCTTAAAGGTGAAGTGGGTCTCGGGTAACATATAATTGGGTCTTGTGTTTTTAAACGATTCAAGTCATTCTATGTGGTTTAAATGGAGAATTTAATCCATTTACATTCAAAGCAATTATTTATAGGTAAGAACTTACTACCGCCATTTTGTTCATTGTTTTGTGGTTGTTTCGTAGATCCTTTGTTTCTTTATTCCTGTCTCCCTTTATTATTGGATGATTTTTTAATAATATATGCTTTGAGTACTTACTTTTTATCCTTTTTTAATCTCCTATGGATTTTGCTTTTCATAGTTACCATGAAGCTTACATAAATTATAGTTTTAACAGGCTATTTAAGCTGATAACTTTGTATTTAAAAAAAAAAAAAAACTACGGTTTTTCCCCACTTACCTCCATTTCCAGAGTTCTTTATCTGTTCATATGTGTTCAAAGTACTGTCTAGGGTCCTTTCCTTTATCCTGAAAAACTTCCTTGGCAATTCTTTTAGGGCAGTCTACGCCAGGGCAAACTCCCTAAATTTTTTTAATCTTAGGGATTAACTTAATTTCTTCTTATTTTTTACTAGTTATATGATTCTTGGTTGACAGATCTTTTTGTTTGTTTGTTTGTTTTCAGCACTTTGTCATTCCACTGCCTTCTTAAACAGTTTCTGATAAAAATTGATAAAAATTGGCTGGTAATCTTATTGAGGATAACTTTTTATATAAGTCACTTCTCTGTTGCTGCAAATTCACTCTTTATCTTTTGGCAGTTTTATTATATAACATGTCTGCTGTGATGCACTTTGAGTTTATCCTCATTGGAGTTCTTTGAGCTTCTTTGATGTATTGATTTATGACATTTATCAAATTTGGGAAGTCTTTGGCTGCAAATTCCTCAAATATTCTTTCTTTCTCATTTCCTGTGACTCTCATAATGTGTGTATTGGCACACTTGATGATTGTCCTGTAGGTCATTTAGGCTCTGTTCACTTTTCTTCATTCATTTTTCTTTCTGCTCCTCATTCTGGATAATTTCAAATGTCCTATATTCAAGTTCACAAATTCTGTGTCCTGTCTGCTTTAATCTGCCATTGAAGCCCTTGAATAACTCTTACATTTCTGTTATTACACTGTCTACTATAGAATTTATATTTTTTAATTTATTCTTCATTGACAGTCTCATTTTTTGCATACATTGTTTGCTTAGCTTCCTTTTGTACTTTGTCAGCTCTTTAAGCATATTTAGGAAGGTTGTTTTAAAATCTTTGTCTAGTAAGTCCAAAGTCCTGGCTTCCACAGGAAAGATTTCTGTTTTGTTTTGTTTTGTTTTCCTGTGAATGGGACATATTTTCTGTTTTTCTATGTCTTTTAATTTTTTGGTGAAAATTGGGCATTTTAAATGTTATAATGTGGTAACTCTGAAAATATCCCCTTTCCCCAGGGGTTGCTATTGTTGACCATTGAGGGCTACAATTACCTTTTTAATGACTTATGTAAACTATTTTTTGCAAAGACTGTATTCTTTGTTTGTGGTGGGTCTGTGATCTGATCCATCATCTAAGTGATCAGCCAGTGAACTGACAGAGCTTTCCACAAACACCAGAATTCATCCACCCTCTTTTTTTTTATTAAGCAGTGCCCTGTTAGCTACAAGTTTTGGATTATATTCTGGAGTTCTGAGATCATTGATCTGTCAGTCATTGACAGTTTATATTTATATCCGTGGAGGGACTGATTTTTGGACATCCTATTCCATCATTTTCTATGATGTCACTTACATCTTCTTTTTTGATAAATTTTTTCTTTGATATTAATCTTTTTGTTTTCATATATTCTTTAAATTACTATTTTTGTTTCCTGGGGCTCAGGGAATAAGAGGTTCATGACATGTGAAGTAATTATGTGTTTTCTTTTAATGCTTGACGTTTCCTAACTTGACAACCTGCTAATACATTTCATCCATGCATATATCTCACTATCTCCCAGTTGCACAGGTTAAATTGTAAATAAATTCTACTCCTTATATAAGAGAAAGCAAAGTTAGAACATTCAATCTCATTTTATCATTTATAACCAACAATAATACTAAGTTTAAAAATTATATTGATATTTAATTATTTCTATTCACTTTCTCTTCTGTTTTAATTTCAGGATCCATATTTTCCACCTCAAAAAATGAGTGAATATGTAATGGACCCTCAGATTGTAGGTAAGATGTTATTTATATATAAATTATTGTAATTTTTGTAAACTTATTCAGTAAAATTGGGAATATGAATTCATATAAAATAATTACCATCAAGACCTTCTTTCAAAAGGTAAATTACACTATGATGACTTTTGATTATTGGCATGAAAACCTGTGGAATTACAGTGTCAGCAGAAAATCAAGGAAAGCAAAATACAGGTGGCCTTAAAATCTGGAAACCTAGATATTTTACCAGTTTTATGGTATTAGTAAACCAATTATTACATTTATTTATCTGTGTTTCCAAACTTTTTGTCTGCACCATGAATCTTTCTAGTCAGAAGTTTTCTCTAATTCAAGAAGTTGTTCAGTGACCTTATGAAGACACATTTAATGTATCACCCAGCATCATAATAAAAATATTTAACAACAAATATAGCATAAGCCTGGCAAACCAGATTACACAGTTCTGTTGGATGAGTTCTGGAGACCCACTGCTGTGCCATGTTAGAGTTGAGGGAAATGGAAGATTCCTAAGGGAATCAAGGTAGTCAGGACAATATATGTAAGGTGACACTTGAATATCTTGCGGTAGCAACTTTTTTTGTTTGTTTAAGTTCTGGGATACATGTGCAGAACATGCAAGTTTGTTACATAGGTATGCATTTGCCATGGTGGTTTGCTGCACCCATCGACCTGTCATCTAGGTTTTAAGCCCTGCATGCATGAGGTATTTGTCCTAATTCTCTCTCACCCCTTGCCCCCCACCCATTGACAGGCCCTGGTGTGTGATGTTCCCCTCCCTGTGTCCATTTGTTCTCCTTGTTCAACTCCCAGTTATGATGAGAACATGCAGTGTTTGGTTTTCCGTTCCTGTGTTAGTTTGCTGAGGATGATGGTTTCCAGCTTCATCCATGTCCCTACAAAGGACATGAACCCATTCTTTTTCATGACTGCATAGTATTCCATGGTATATATGTACCACATTTTCTTTATCCAGTCTATCATTGATGGGCATTTGGGTTAGTTCCAAGTCTTTGCTATTATAAATAGTGCTGCAATAAACATGCCATGTGCATGTGTTTTTATAGTAGAATGATTTATAATCCTTTGGGTATATACCCAGTAATGGGATTGCTGGGTCAAATGGTATTTCTGGTGCTAGATCCTTGAGGAATTGCCATACTGTCTTCCACAATGGTTGAACTAGTTTACACTCCCACCAACAGTGTAAAAGCATTCCTATTTCTCCACAGCCTCACCAGCATCTGTTGTCTCCTGACTTTTTGATGATTGCCATTCTAACTAGCATGAGATGGTATCTCATTGTGGTTTTGACTTGCATTTCTCTAATCGTCAGTGATGATGAGCTTTTTTTCATGTTTGTTGGCTGCATAAATGTCTTCTTTTGAGAAGTGTCTGTTCATATCCTTCGCCCACTTTTTGATGGGGTTGTTTTTTTCTTGTAAATTTAAGTTCCTTGTAGATTCTGGATATTAGACCTTGTCAGATGGATAGATTGCAAAAATTTTCTCCCATTCTGTAGGTTGCCTGTTCACTCTGATAATAGTTTCTTTTGCTGTGCAGAAGTTCTTTAGTTTAATTAGATCCTATTTGTCAATTTTGGCTTTCATTGCAATTGCTTTTGGTGTTTTAGTCATGAAGTGACTATGTCCTGAATGGTACTGCCTAGGTTTTTTTTCTAGGGTTTTTATGGTTTTAGGTCTTACATTTAAGTCTTTAATCCCTCTTGAGTTAATTTTTGTATAAGGTGTAAGGAAAGGATCCACTTTCTGTTTTCTGCATATGGCTAGCCAGTTTTCCCAGCACAATTTATTAAATAGGGAATCCTTTCCCCGTTGCTTGTTTTTGTCAGGTTTGTTGAATATCATATGGTTGTAGATGTGTGGTATTATTTCTGAGGTCTCTATTCTGTTCCATTGGTCTATATATCTGTTTTGGTACCAGTACCATGCTGTTTTGGTCACTGTAGCCTTGTAGTATAGTTTGAAGTAGGTAGCATGATGCCTCTAGCTTTGTTCTTTTTGCTTAGGATTTTCTTGGCTATATGGGCTCTTTTTCAGTTCCATATTAAATTTAATTTTTTTTCTAATTCTGCAAAGAAAGTCTATGGTAGCTTGATAGGAATAGCATTGAATCTGTCAATTGCTTTGGGCAGTATGGCCATTTTCATGGTATTGATTCTTCCTATCCATGAGCATGGAATGTTTTTCCATTTGTTATGTCCTCTCTTATTTCCTTGAGCAGTGGTTTGTAGTTCTCCTTGAAGAGGTCCTCACATCCCTTGTAAGTTCTATTCCTAAGTATTTTATTCTCTTTCTAGCAATTGTGAATGGGAGTTCCCTCATGATTTGGCTCTCTGCTTGTCTATTATTGGTGTATAGGAATGCTTGTGATCTTTGCACATTGATTTTGTATACTGAGACATTGCTGAAGTTGATTATCAGCTTAAGGAGTTTGTGGGCTGAGATGATGGGGTTTTCTAAATATACAATCATGTCATCCGTAAACAGAAACAATTTGACTTCTTCTCTTCCTATTTGAATACCTTTATTTCTTTCTCTTGCCTGATTGCCCTGGCCAGAACTTCTAATACTATGTTGAATAGGAGTGGTGAGAGAGGGCATCCTTGTCTTGTGCCCATTTTCAAAGGGTATGGTTCCAGCTTTTGCCCATTCAGTATGATATTGGCTATGGGTTTACCATAAATAGCTCTTATTATTTTGAAGTCCATCAATACCTAGTTTACTGAGAGTTTTTAGCATGAAGGGTGTTGAATTTTATTGAAGGCCTTTTCTGCATCTATTGAGATAATCATGTGGTTTTTGTCACTGGTTCTGTTTGAGGCAGCAACTTTTTACCAATTAGTGTAACAGTGTTTTACTATTCTTGCAATTGGGACTGTCACAAGTGTGTAGTGACTGGATAACCATTTAGAGCAGACTGAAGTAATCTAGTTAAAATGAAGAGAAAATAATAAGATAGCTGAAACACCACTTGCTATAGAAGGAAGATGATCAAGCAATTATATATCATTGTAAGCATTATAAGCATTCTTGAGTTATAGAGAGAACATTCCAATTAAGGACTTATGGGTAAAAGAATCAAAGGAAAATACAGTTGAGAAGTATAGTTTTAGAATAAAGTTCCCAACTGGAAATTTTAGCTTAGCTTGAATAGTAGAATGCAGAGAAATAAAGGATTTTTAATATGATTAGAATTTAATGGTTTAGCCATATTCATACATCTGTTTCATACAGTAATGCCAGTTCTAAGAACGTACATTGGGATGCAGAAAGCTATTTTAGAATGTAGGATGTCAGTCTCAGGAACTAACACTTTAAATGCTAGGAAAATTTTAAGGTATTTAATCCCCAGTGATTCTGGTGAGAGCTCAGAAAAGGAAGAGAGCTGTATGAAAAGTCTGAAACTTCTTAGGGATTACATAAGTGGTTGTTATGAGAATGATGGTCGAAATACAGACTGGACAGGCAATTCTGATGAGGTTTCAGATAGGAATGAGGAACCAGGTATTGGAAACTGGAGTAAAGGTTATCCTGTTATAAAGTGGCAGAGAACTTAGCTAAATTGTCTCCATGCCTGAGGGCTTTATAGAAGGCAGAATTAAGAGTGATGAACAAGGCTATTTGGTGAAAGAAATTTCTAAGCAAAACATTGAAGGAGCTTCATGATTTCTTTTAACTGCATATAGTAGAATGTAAGAGAAGATAAATGATTTAAAGATAAAATTTATAATTAAAAGGGAAGCAGAAAGGAAATATTTTAAAAATTCACAGCCCAGCCAATGTAAAGAATGGAAATGTATGTTTAGGAAAGCAAACCAAAGGTGTTGCCAAGTTGCTGTTTGCTAACAAAATTAGCATGACTAGTAGGGAGCCAGGTGATATTCATCAAGAAAACGGAAGAATGGCCCAGAAGGCATTTCAGGGATCTTAAAGGCAAACTAGGAACTTGAGGGCAAGGTTTCCAGAGAGAAGCCCATGGGACCTCAACATTCATTCTCTGTGCCATCTCAGGTGGCTTATCCCCACATTTTAGCAAAGGCCTTCTTGGACACCCTAGCAGTGGCTTAAGCCAA
The DNA here is from genome assembly GCF_003255815.1 of Theropithecus gelada. Taxonomy (NCBI): domain Eukaryota; kingdom Metazoa; phylum Chordata; class Mammalia; order Primates; family Cercopithecidae; genus Theropithecus; species Theropithecus gelada. The sequence continues at coordinate 78,131,917 of NC_037680.1, read as the reverse complement.
CCTGGGTGCAGCTCCTGTTTTCACTCCACAGAGTACAGTGGTAAGTCTTGGTGGCATTCATATGATGCTAATTCTGCAGGTGCACAGAGTTCATGAGCTACCTCCACCTAGATTTCAAAGGATATTGTGGACAGCCTGGGGACCCCAGGCAGAAACTTGTCACAGGGGTCGAGCTTTTGTAGAGAGCTACAGTGAGGGCAATGTCCAGCAGAAAGGTGACGTTTGGGCTCTTACAGAGACATCAGAACTGTAGAGCTACTCACGTGCAACGCCAGCCTGGGGGAGCTGCTGGCAGAAGACCCTAACCCATTAGAGCTGCTATTTGGGTTAAGCCTAGCAAAGCTGTGGGAATGCAGCTGCCTGAGGCCTTAGGGACCCAACTGCTGCCCCAGTGTGCCCAGAAGGTGGGACATGGAGTCAAGAAAGATTATTCTGGAGGCTTAACATTTGATGTGCACTCCATTGGATTTTGGACTTACTTATGAGCATTAACCTCTTTCTTCTTGTCTATTCCTCCCTTTTGCAATAAGAATGTCTCTTTCATGCCTGTCCCACCATTGTATTTTGGAAACAGGTAACTTGTTTAATTTCACAGGCTGACAGCTAGAAGGGAATTTATCTCACGATAAATTGTGTCTGACTTTCGCCCATATCTGATTTTGATGAGACTATGGACTTTTGAGTTGGTGCTGGAATGAGTTAGGAATTTGTAGCTATTGGGATGGAATGAATGTATTTTGCATGTAAGAAGAACATGAGTTTTGGAGGGCCAGGGGTAGAATGTTATGGTTTGAATAGATCCCTCAAAAGCATGTGTTGGAAATGTAATGCCCAATGCAACAGTGTTGGGAGGTGGGACCTTTAAGAGGTGATTAGTTCAAGAGATCTTCACCCTCATGACTGGATTAATGCCATTATCACAGGAGTGGATTATCAGCAAGCATGTGTTCCTTATAAAGGATGCATTTGGCCCTATTTATCTCTTGTCCTCTTGCCTTCCACCAAGGGAATAACACTGTCAGAAGGCCATTGCCAGATGCTGGCACCTTGATACTGGACTATCCAGCTTCTAAAACTGTAGAAATAAATTTCTGTTCCTTATAAAATACCCAGTCTCAGATATTCTTTATGGCAGCACAGAACAGATGAAGATAGATACCCATAAAGCTTTTGTTCTAATATCCTTTGGATTCTTCAAACCATAGGCAGACCTTTGGAGTAAATCTGATAGAATAAGCTCCTTATTCTATTATTTCCAACTACTCATTGTAAGGGGGAAGTTATTCTACCAAATAATTAAAAAGGTTAATGAGGGTATAAAGTAGATCACATCCCTGCTTTACCACTAACTAGTTCTGTGACCTTAGACAATCATTTGTCTTGTAAAAGCATTACTTTCCCAATTTTCAAAATAAGAGTAAACTAGATACCAAGAATAAATATTTCAATGCTTCTTTGTAATTGCATTATATTGCCTTATTTGGTCTTTAAAACTTTGTATATGCTACACATAGATTAAATTATTTAATTTTCATCCAACCCTGTGAGGTTGACACTGTGAATTTCCTTTTACGTATGAGGCAACAAAGACATTTTGGAAAGTCTGAGTAATTTGAAAATTTATAAAAGATGTATATGAAACAAGCCAGTTGTCCAGTTTCCTCTGAAGAGTCTTTGTAAGCAATGTCCAATCTCTGGTGTATCTAAAATTTAAAATAAATACTTGGGAGGGGAAAACAGGGCCTGTTTTCTTACTGCCCACCACTATCTTGCTCTTGGGCAGCTCATTAACTTTTCTGGAATTTTTCTCATCTTTAGAATGAGAGAGGTAGTTTCAAGAGTGTTGGATTGTCTGTTACTCTAAACATCTATATTCCTAGAATTATATCTGAACAGAGCCTTTAAAAACTATATAAATAAGATTTCAAAATATATATGTAAAATGTTTTTTTGTCATACGTTGCATTATACTTTTCCATTTACTTATGCAGACCAGTCTTATACAATTAACCCAATAAATTAGATCCATTATATAATTATATTACATAAAATGTATTTATGTTATATAAAATGCAATCAATGCATTAAAGAGTTTAGTAGTGCTCACATCACACTCTCATTGATTCCTAGAATTATCATTACCTGTAAGCAAATTAGAGGCGTGTGCCTAGTCCAGTTACTTTGAAGCTACTTTCATAAAGACCCTCTGACTCCTAGTATTTATGCACATATATTTTAGCCTAGGCTGACAGTATTTATGCACGTGTATTTTACCTAGGCTGACAATTTTTCATTGAAGATCTTGGTCATTCCACTCCCTGCTTTGTCATTGTCTTAGTTTGTTACATAAGGTTCCTCTCTAGGGACGTGAATTTAATTCTTTAGGAAATCCAGAATTATTCATGAAAGACATCTAGAATGTAAACTCTCTGCACAGCTTTACGGAGTTGGGTATCTATAGCAAATGTGTGATGGAAGATTACCCAAATGACTGCTAGAAGACAGGCTAAAATGAGGTAGCTCCAAGAAAGATAAGGAAAGCCATTTTTTTAGTACTTCCAGTGAAGCACAGCTTTGAATAATGTACATAATCTTTAGCAGTCACAGAAAAGGATAGAAGCACCAGGAGTTCAATGATAAGATTTCTAAAATTTTTTTTGATTTTTTGATTTATTTTTTGAACTAATATTAAGAGCCAGAGTCAAAACTAGAAGTACTAGATACAAACATTTACTATAATCTGTCTACGAGAGTGTATCTTCTGTACATAAAAGTACAGAGCATGGTGACATTTAACTTTAATCACTTAATGGATGCATTTCAACATTACTACTGAACATAGTAGTTGGTCATTAGGTGACAGATCCAGCGGTGTAATGTGTCAAGTGTTAGAGGATAGGGGGTAGTAATGATAGCAATGTCGACCTGAAAGGAAAAAGTGAAGGCAAAATTATACTGGTAGACAATATATTTGGGCCAAGCTTGAGGACAGCAACCCAGGAGCATAGACTCAAGTTGCCCTGAATATACACTCCAATTAGCAGCAGTTACAAGGGTATTTTTAAAGGAAAAGAAGAGGTAGTTTCTAAGTTGTTTACCAAAAATTTCCATTAAGATAACATAAGGTATAGATTGGCTATACATTTTTTGTTTGTATTACAAATTTCTGAAACATGAGATAATAAGTGAGGGAGCTAACCAGTAACAAAATTACTTTCAGCAATTGCCCCCAGGCATGGGTGTGGAAGTGGGGTGGCGGCGGGTGGGGGTCATGACTGAAGTCCCATATTCATGTTTCTCTGGGCCTAATAAATCTTTCTTACCTTACATAGCTCAGACTCTGACCCATTTTTCTTTTCTCAGTAACAATATCAACAAAATTTTGTTTATTTTGTGCTGCTTATATTCCAGACACAGTGTTATTATATGCCTTAACCCTCTCAACTGAAGAATCACAATGTTCATAAATTTTGGAAAAAAGAGCTTTATTTCTTAAAAAGGGTTGCAGCCTGTGTGGCCAACCACGTACTGGGAAGCATAGCCTTGGGCAGAAGCTGGAAGCAGACACTTTTTTTTTTTTTTTTTTTTTTTTTTTGAGACAGAGTCTTGCTTTGTCACCCAGGCTAGAGTGCAATGGCATGATCTCGGCCCTATGCAACCTCTGCCTCCCAGGCTCAAGTGATTCTCCTGCCTCAGCCTCCTGAGTAGCTGGGACTACAGGTGCGCGCCACCACACCCAGCTAATTTTTGTATTTTTAGTAGAGACAGGGTTTCACCATGTTGGCCAGAATGGTCTCAATCTCTTGACCTCGGGTTCCACCCACCTCGGCCTCCCAAAGTGCTGGGATTACAGGCCCGTGAGCCACTGTGCCCAGCCTGAAGCAGGCACTTTGAGAGAGGAAAGGATGAGAGAGGAATTTATGCTAAACAGGTTGGCTATATATTTAACAAGTTATAGGAGGAGCTATGAATATTAATGACAAGTGGGACATGTGCATGCATAGTAAGCAAACATACATGTTACATTCTTCCTATGTTCACGTTGGGCTGGAGACTTAACATTTAAATGCATTAAGATTAGACTCCGTACATCAAAAGTTGAAATGGAGGACACAGGGGCATCCTGTGTGCAGTCTCCATAAACTGGCCAGAACCAGCCCATGGTGTTGGTGGGGGTTGGGGGGGGGGTAGTCTCTTACCAAGAAAGAATGCCGATCAGTTGCTGTGTCAAAATTACAAAGGGAGGGGCAACAACAGGCAGCTGGCTGAAATCAGCGGGAGAATAAATCTTCTGAAAGGGCCAGTTTCTGTTTAACCATTAGGAAAGAAAGCCTAATGGTGGTTAGCAAATGAAGGGGTATAACAAGGCATGACCAACCTCCAATCCCATCATGGCTGGGAACTCAGTTTTTAAGGTTTATCTGGGGTCCACTGGCCAAGAGGGGGTCTGCTCAGTTGGTTGCAGGGCTGAGGATTTAATTTTTGTTTCTTACCCATTAAATCACACAACAACCTTATAGGGAGGATCTTTGTCTTTTGACAAATGAGGAAACCCAGGCTGAAGGAGGCCAAATGACTTGTCCAAAGTTAGTCACATAGTCACAGAAACTGTGTCTCAGCAGTCTCCTCCAGAGCCTGTGCTCTTAACTGTGCTCTCATAATCACTAAAGATGTGTCTGTAAAATACACTTGTCAAATGCCACAAGTGCCAGCTTATTTACATAATCATTTTCTTCATTCTTTTTCAGATGGGTTAATACAAGAGAAACCCTACAGACCGAGAAATATAAATAGAAAGGGAAAAGCAGTAAGTAGATTGATATATCCTTTAAAAACCACTGTTAGCATTTTACATTGTTTTGAATTAATATTTACTGACAGTATTCTGCCAAAAAGAAAGTACATTCTTTATTATTATACATTTATACATTGATTGTAAATCAACTTTATCATATATTTTATAGTTACTTATAAATTTATAAATTATTATAAAGTAACACAAATGTAACATCAACTTTTGGCTACACTACTTGTTGCTTCTACCTCCCCCCAAATAGTTATTGCTTAATAGGCAAACCACAATAAAACTGGAAAAGCACAGGCTATGGCTGCCCATCTACTGGGACATGAGCAATTTTAAACAAGCCACTTTTCTCATCCCAATTTCCCATTAATACTTAAAGTTAACTATTTTGGATTTCATTCTTTGAACTTTGAAAATGTTTAATTGTTCAAGAGTCAGTTGTCTAAATGCCATGCCAGGCTAACAGCAATAAGTATTTCAGAAATGGAATAGGAATGTGTAGCTTGAGATGAAGATTAGGCAAGAAAGAAATATTTTAATGACAAATAAGAGAAAGAAAATGGTCTACCTCGTATTTTGCACTCAGAAGGCAAGAACCATGCTCATACGGTGGAGAAAACTCCAAGCGCCGAAAGAAGTGTCAGTGCTTTCTTGTAATTTTTAATGATTAACTTTCTTAATCTAAGAAATCAGAACCCTATGCTAATACTCTTGTAGAGAGTAAGATTTGATATAAGAATTTCTTGGACTTCATGCAATAGGCTTTAGTCACTTTAAAGAGAGCAATTCCAAATTTTTCAGAATATTACTGATCCTACAATTCAGTCCAGTTATCCCATAAGCCATTAAGTGTTGTGGAAATTTTAATGTTTTGGTGCTTACACTATTTATTCCAGACTGACTCATACCTCTAAAAATAGTATGAGAATTCCATCAGATTATGTGGCCAAACTTTTATTTAGAAAAAAAAAAATCACATACCTATAAGGTACTAGGTTGTTCCAGAAGGAGCACAAGATTTCAAACCTGAAGACCCGGATTCTGGCACCAGTCTCTTCATTATTTATAAAACATTTATGGAAATATATACTATATAGCAGACACCATGCCAGTTAATATTTAAAGAGACTATGCTACATAATGGGTACCATGTTAAGCTTTTTATGGCCATTATTTTATGTAATCCTTACAAAAAACGGGCATTATTATTATTTTCATTTTGCAGAGGAGAAAACTGAGTCTCAGTGAAATTAGATAACTTGTATAAGGTCACAATCAGTAAGAAAGTTGGAATTTGACCCTAGAGTGCATAAAATTAATGTACTTATCTCTTGATCCCCGACCTTCAGAAATTAAAAATATATTAGTGAATGTGGTTGACGGAAAAGTAGGCACAGAATTACAGCTATACTAGATGGAGGCACAGGGTGTTTTAGGAGCATCCTGTGAAAAACGCACTTAACAGGAACCTGGCAGGAGAGGGAGGGTAGAGGTTGGTAATGAAAGGCCTTTTTAAACAAAAAAAGGTGATTCAATGAAACAACATATGTAAAATATTTTCCAGTGCCTTGCATATACAATACCCATTGTTTTGGCTGAATTCACCTGAAGTCTCATAGCAGTAGCATTCTCAGGACCATTCAAACAACTAATATTTTAATAGCATCATTGAGCTGGAAGACTTGAGATTTTATGTCTATTCCAATTCAATATATTTTTACAAAGATAATTTTTATCAGAAAAATGCAGCTCTAGGGTCTCCAAGAGACTCAGAGACACCTAAAAAAGTATAAACCATCTCCTAAATGCCAGTGTACCAAAATCTTCAATCATAGTTGTCATTCTTCTCCACCAGAATGTAAGCTCCTTGAGAGCTAGGAGATTGTGTGTCTTGTATTCCCCAGCATCTGGAACAGTGTCAGATACTTTAGCATTCAACAAGTACTTTTTGAATGAGTACCTACTATGTGTCAGGCACTATGGATACAAAAATGAAAATAATACAGCCTTTGACTTCAAAGACCTTACAGCCAGGTAGAGGAAAATATGTACTTGGAGCAAATCAGTAATATATCAGTATTATATTGGTAATATAATTGTTCTAAAAGGAGATACAAAGAATGGTAGGTATAGGCAAAGTAGTACCTGTTATTAAAGATTATCTGACAGTTGGCTTGAGATTGGGCCTGACTCCATATTAACTATGGCAACTCAGGTGCTTTGGCACATTACCACCTGTTTAGTTCACTGCTATAACCAAAATACCATAAAGTGGGTGGTTTATAAACAACAGAAATTTATTTTTCACATTTCTGGAGGCTGGGAAGTCTAAGACCAAGGGCTCCTGCATTTTCAGTGTCTGGCGAGGGCGCACTTCCTAGTTTACAGACTGCTATGTTCTTGCTGTGCCTTCACATGGTGGAAGGGGTAAAAGAGTTCTCTGGGGTCTCTTTTATAAGGACAGTAATCCCACTCATGAGGGCTCTGCCCTTATGACCTAATCAGCTTCCACAGGCCCTACCTCCAAATACCATCACATTGGGGATTAGGTTATCAACATTACTTTTGGGTGACATAAGCATAGAAGAAACATTCTCATTGCAAAAGGGAGAAGTAGGAAAGAAAAAAAGGAGTAACAAGTCCCAAGTAGGTCCAAACTACAAGGCAAACTCTGAGATCTTAAGGCTTGAGAATAATTCTCTTTAGCTCAGTGTTCTAGGACAAAAGTCCTGCCTTCTGGACTCACTGTGGTGGGAGTCTTGCCTTATGGACCCACTTGGATAGAGATCCTGCCCCAACACCTTTACTAGGCAGGGATGGGACCCCCCAGGCTCCAGGCAGCTCTGCTCCCATGGCTTTGGGTGACTGCACTCCCACAGCTTTGGGCAGGGGCTCCATCTGACCTGTCAAAATTGAGGAAATGGTCTCCCCTTTTGAAACTGAGGAAGCAGCCCTGATGATCTCTGAATTGCCTTTGGGGTTGTTTTTTCCTTTGTCTTGAAGAGTAGTGCTTGGCTTCTGTTGAGATGACTGATGAAGTCTGTGCTTCACACTTACATTAATCTTTTTATTAAATGGTTGCTTGGCTATACCCTTAGCATTGTCTCCCAAACATGCTTTCTCATTTTTTGCAATATGGATAGCTTAAGAATTCACCAAATCTTTAAGTTCTAGTTTCTTTTTGCCTAACAAGTCTATCTTTAAGTGATGTCTTTCCTCTCACATTTTACAATAAGCATTCAGGATGACCCAAGCCATACCTTCAACACTTTGCTTAGAAATTGCTGCAGCCAAATACAGTCATCCCCTCTGCTCCACAGGGCATACATTTCAACATCCCCAGTGGATTCCTGAAACCACAGATTTCACCAGACATTATATGCTTTATGTTTTTTGTATACATACATATCTATGATGAAGTTTACTTTATAAATTAGGCATGGTAAGAAGTTAACAATATCTAATAATAAAATAGAACAATTATAATATACTGTAATATAAGTTATATGAATGTGGTATCTTTCTCTCAAAATGTCTCATTGTGCTATACTCACCCTTCTCCTTGAGATGAAGTAAGATGATAAAAGATGGGTTAAGTGATTAATGGCTGGGTAGTGTATATAGCATGGATGTGCTGGACAAAGGGATTGTTCCCATCCTGGGCAGGATGGGGTAGGATGTAGTGGGATGCCATGAGAGTTCAACACATTACTCAGAGAAACTAGACTTCAGTGCAAAAAAAATAGCCAAAAAGAGGAATGCTATATAATAATAATATTATCAATTCACAAAGAAGACATAATAATCCTAAAGCAACAGAGCCTGGAAATGCATAAGCCAAAATCCAATAGAGCTGAAAGAGGAAATAAAATCCTCAATTATAATTGGGGATATCAACACCCACTCTCAGCAATTTATGGAACTACTAGGCAGAAAATCAAGTATATAAAAGGCTGGAATAACACAGCCAACTAATAAGATCTGACACTCTGCCCAACAATATAGCAGATATACATTGTCTTCACATGCTGATGGAACATTCACCAAGATAGACCATATCCTGGGTCATAAAACAAAGTTCAGCAAATGTAGAATAGTTAAAACCACATGAAGTATGTTAATTAACCATAATGGAATATAAAGGAATTCAAAGGATTTGGGGGATGGTCAAGGAAAAAACTATGGCCATGAAGTGGCAGTGGTACACAAAACTTTATTTGGATGATGCTTTGACAGGTTCACAAGCTGGAGTAGTCCCTTATGGCATGAGACTATCCAGAAGTGATAGCATGGGGTGGAGAAGAGCACCACTCAGAAGGCAAGGAAATTCCTAGGGGAGAAGAGTGTCAGAAAAGGGGGTTACACATCTACATGCTTTCACTCAGTAACCTGGCAGGGAGTCTCTAGATCACAGAGCTCCAATGGGCAGCAGAGGTTTGGGGCCTTTATATTCCTAAGTTTTATCTAAGCTATGGCTAGCAGATGCTGGGCACAGTTCTGTGGGGCATGCAAAGCAGGTAGTCTCAATAGCCAAAAATATGCTTATTTGTGTTATATTTAAAACAATTTGATACATACAAATTTTAGTCTTCTGCTAACAGGCTTATGAGATAATGAGTCTCAGCCTGCCGTGAAGAAGTAAACTGTATTAGTTAGTTTTTACACTGCTATAAAGAACTACCTGAGACTGGGTAATTTTTAAAGAGAAGAGATTTAATTGACTCTCAGTTCCACATGGCTGGGGAGGCCTCAGGAAACTTACAATCATGGCAGAAGGCAAAGGAGAAGCAAGCACCTTCACAAGGTGGCAGGAGACACAGCAAGGGGGGAAGTGCCATTCTTTTAAACCATCACATCTCATGAGAACTTAACTATCACAAGAACAGCATGGGGGGAACCACCCGTATGATCCAGTTTCCTCCCACCGGGCCCCTCCCCAACACATGAGGATTACAATTCAAGATGAGATTTGGATGGGGACACAGAGATAAACCATATCAACAGCCTAAGTGTCAGGAGACAAGGGAAAAATATACAGAGACATCTTTGTCTCCTTTATATAACATGGAATCAAAATCAATAACAAGGATAACAGGAAAATCTCCAAATATTTGGCAATTAAACAAGTATACAGTTCTAAATAATTCTTGGGGCAAAGAGGAAGTCTCAAATGGAGTAAAAGAAACATAGAACTCAATAAAAATGGAAATACCATGTATGGAAATTTGCAGGACACAGCTGAAACAATGTTGAAGAAAGTGTATTACATTAAATGCGTATACCAGAAAGGTAAATTCTCAAATCAGTAAGTTCCCACCTCAACTACTTAGAAAAAGAACAGCAAAACAAACTCCAAGCCTAGAGAAGAAAATAATATAAGAGCAGAAATCAATGAAACTGAAATTAAAAAGCTATTAAGGAAAATTAATAACGCCAAAAAATCTGGTTCTTCAATATAATCAGTAAAATTGATAAACCTCTAGCAAGAATTAAAATGATTAAAAAAGATACAAATTACCAGTATCAAGAATGAAATAATATATCGCTGCAGAGTTTGCAATCATTAAAAAGATAATAAGAGAATACTACAGATAACTCTATGCTCATAAATATGACAACTTAGAGGAAATGGACTAAGTCCTGGAAAACCATAAACTACCTAAACTACCTCGACCAAGACGAAGTAGACAAACAATAGTTCTATGGCCACTGAAGAAATTGAATTGGGCCAGGCACAGTGGCTCATGCCTGTAATCCCAGCACTTTTGGGAGGCCGAGGTGGGAGGATCACCTGAGGAGTTTGAAATCAGCCTGACCAACATGGTGAAACCCCATCTCTACTAAAAATACAAAAATTAGCCAGGTGTGGTGGCGGGCGCCTTTAATGTCAGCTACTCGGCAGGCTGAGGCACGAGAATCGCTTGAACTCAGGAAGCAGAGGTTGCAGTGAGCCAGGATCATGCTACTGCACTCCAGCCTGGGTGACAGAGTGAGACTCCGTCGCAAAAAATGGTAACTTAAAAGCTCCTGGAACAGAAATCACCAATTTTACACAATCTATTCCAAAAAACATAAAAGGAGGGAACATTTCCCAACTCATTTTGTGAGGCTAATAACACTGTAATAACAAAACAAGATGAAGACAGTGAAAATAAAGAGAATTACAGGCCGGGCGCAGTGGCTCATGCCTGAAATCCCAGCACTTTGGGAGGCCGAGGCAGGCGGATCAAGAGGTCAGGAGATCAACACCATCCTGGCTAATGCGGTGAAATCCCGTCTCTACTAAAAATACAAAAAATTAGCTGGGCGTGGTGGCGGGTGCCTGTAGTCCCAGCTACTCAGGAAGCTGAGGCAGGAGAATGGCATGAACCTGGGAGGCAGAGCTTGCAGTGAGCCAAGATCGCACCACTGCACTCCAGCCTGGGCAACAGAGCAAGACTCCATCTCAAAAAAAAAAAAAAAAAAAAAGAATTACAGACCAGTATGTCTCATGAACTTAGATGCAAAATCCTCAATAAAATATAGGAATGTATAAAAATAATTATACACTATGGCCAAATGAGATTTGCTCTGCATATGCAAGGCTGGTTCAACATTTAAAAATCAATCTGGGTAATCTAATGTATGCACAGACTAAAGGAGTAAAATCATATAATATAAACTGACACACAAGTTTTTCACAAAATTCAATACTCAATCATGAGTAAAAGCTCTCAACAAACTAGTAATAAGAGGTAACTTTCTCAACTTGATAAAGAGCATCTACAAAAACCCACAGCTTACATCACGCTTAATGTTAAAAAATGGAACACTTTCCCTCTAAGATCAGGAACAGGGCAAAGGTGTATGCTCTTACCACTCTTTCTCGATATAGAAAGGAGATAAAAATTATGCCAATTGGGAAGGAAGAAATAAAACTATTTTCAGATGACATGACTGACTATGCAGAAAACATCATGGAGCCTACAAAAAAACAGTACTACAATGAATAAGTGAATTCAGCAAGATTGAAGGATACAAATTCCATATGCAAAAAATTGATACCATTTCTATAGATTAACAATGAACAGGTGGAAACAAAACTTTAAAACACAATAACATTTACAATAACTCCAAAGAAAACAAAAATACTTACAAATCTAATAAAACATGTATAGAATCTGTATGATAACAATTACAAAATGCTGATGGAAGAAATCCAAGACCTAAGGAAATGGAGGGACATACCATGTTTCTGGATTGGAAGATTCAACATAATAAAGATGTCAGTTCACTTCAAATTGATGTGTAGATTTAATGCAATTTATATGTATATTATAACTTTTTCTAGACGTAGACAAGATCATGCTAAAATGTTTGTAGAAAAGCACGGACCCTAGGATAGCCAAAACAATCTTTACAAAAGCCTAAAGTGGAAGGAATCACTTTACTTGATATTAAGTAATCAAGAATAAAGGAGAGAGAGACACATAGGTCAGTGAAACAGAATAGACATCCCAGAGATAGTCCCCCAAAAGTATGGCCAACTGATTTTTTTTTTTTTTTTTTTTTTTTTTTTGAGACAGTTTTGCTCTTGTTGCCCAGGCTAGAGTACAATGGTGTGATCTCAGCTCACCGCAACCTCCACCTCCCAGTTTTAAGCAATTCTCCTGCCTTAGCCTCCTGAGTAGCTGGGATTACAGGCATGCACCACCACGCCTGGCTAATTTTGTATTTTCAGTAGAGACGGGGTTTCTCCATGTTGGACAGGCTGGTCTCGAACTCCTGACCTCAGGTGATCCGCCCGCCTTGGCCTCCCAAAGTGCTGCCAACTGATTTTTGACAGTGATGCAAAAGCAATTCAGTGGAGGAAAGACAGCCTTTTCAACAACTGGCACTGGAGCAATTGGACATCCATAGAGAAAAAATGAACTTAAGCCTCATTAAAACAGAATAAAACTAAATAGGGGTGAAATGTGGAACAACTGCTGGTGGGAATTTAAAATTGTAAAATTTTAGCAGTTTTATTTATTTTATTTCATGTATTATTTTTTGAGACAGGGTCTGGCTCTGTCACCTAGGCTGGAGTACTGGAGCGGTGGTATCTCAGCCTCCTAGGCTCAAGCCATCCTCCCATCTCAGTCTCCCGAGTAGCTACAGGTGCATGCTACCATGCTCAGCTAATTTTTGTATTTTTGGTAGAGAAGAGGTTCCACCATATCGTCCAGGCTTTTCTTAAACACCTGAGCTCAAGTGATCTGTCTGCCTCTGCCTTCCAAAGTGCTGGGATAACAAGCATGAACCATATTTTTTATTTTTAACTTTTATTTTAGGTTTGGAGTACATGTTCAGATTTCTTACATAGGTAAATTGTGTGTCACAGGGTTTTCATCAGATTACTTCATTACCCAAGTAATAAACATAGTATTCAATGGGTAGTTTTTTATCCTCACCTTCCTCCCACTCTCCACCCTGACCCCAGTGTCTGTTGTTCCCTTCTTTGTGTCCATATGTACTCAGTGGGAACATGCAGTATTTGGTTTTCTGTTCCTGTGTTAGTTTGCTTAGGACAATTGCCTCCAGCTCCACCCATGTTGCTGCAAAGGACGTGATCTCATTCTTTTTTATGGCTGCATAGTATTACATGATATATATGTACCATATTTTCTTTATCTAGTCTACCATGGATGGACATTTAGGTTGATTCCTAATCTTTGCTATTGTGAACAGTGCTGTGATGAACATATGTGTGCATGTGTCTTTATGGTAGAATGATTTATATTCCTTTGGGTATGTATCCAATAACGGGATTGCTGGGTCAGATGGAAATTTTGTTTCAAGTTCTTTCAGAAATTGCCAAACTACTTTCCACAATGGCTGAACTAATTTACATTCCTCCCAGCAGTGTATAAGTGTTCCTTCTTCACTGCAACCCTGCCAGTTATTTTTTGACTTTTTAATAGCCATTCTGACTGGTGTGAGATGGCATATCACTGTGGTTTTGATTTACATTTCTCTAATGATTAGTGATGTTGCACATTTTCTCATATGATCATTGGCTGGGTGTATGTCTTCTTTTGAGAAGTGTCTATTGTATAAGTTGAACCAACCTTGCATCTCAGGCATAAAGCCTATTTGATTATAGCGGATTAGCTTTTTTATGTGCTGCTGGATTCAGTTTTCTAGTATTTTGTTAAGGATATTTACATCTATGTTCATCAAGGATATTGAAGTTTTCTTTTTCTATTGTGTCTCTTCCAGGTTTTGGTATCAGGATGATGCTGGCCTCATAGATAAGTTAGGAAGCCAAGTCCCTTCTCCTCAATTTTTGGAATAGTTTCAGTAGGAGTAGTAACAGCTGTTTAAAATTTGGCCTTGAATCCATCTGGTCCATGACTTTTTTTTTGGTTGGCAGCCTTTATATTACTGATTCAATTTTGGAACTCATTATTGGTCTGTTAAGGGATTCATGTTCTTCCTGGCTCAGTCTTGGGGTGTTGTGTGTGTCCTGGATTTATCAATTTCTTCTAGGTTTTCTAGCTTGCATTCATAGAAGTGTTCATAATAGTCTCTGAGGGTTTTTTGTGTTTCTGTGGGGTCAGTGGTAATGTCCCCTTGGTCATTTCTGATTGTGTTAATTTGGATCTTCTCTCTTTCTGTATTAGTCTAGCTAGCAGTCTATCTATCTTATAAATTTTTTCAAAAAAACAACTCCTGGATTCATTGATCCTTTGTATGGTTTTTCACATCTCAGTTTCTTTCACTTCAGCTTTGATTTTGGTTATTTCTTGTCTTATGATCACTTCAGGGTTAGTTTGCTCTTGTTTCTCTAGTTCCTCTAGTTGTGTTGTTAGTTTGTTAATTTGAGATCTTTCTAACTTTTTGATATGGGTATTTAGTGCTATAAACTTCCCTCCTAATACTGCCTTAGCTGTGACCCAGAGATTCTGGTATGTTGTATCTTTTGTTCTTATTAATTTCAAAGAATTTCTTTATTTCTGTCTTAATTTCATTATTTACAAAACCAAAAGCCATTCAGGAGCAGATTGTTTAATTTCCATGTGATTATATGGTTTTGAGCGATTTTCTTAGTATTTATTTCTATTTTTATTGCACTGTGGTACAAGAGCATCATTGTTATTATTTTGGTATTTTTGAGTTTGCTGAGGATTGTTTTATGTCTGGTTGTGTGATCGATTTTAGAGTATGTACCATGTGCACATGAGAAGAATGTATATTCTGTTGTTTTGGGATGGAGTGGAGTGTAGATGTCTATTAGGCCCTTTTGGCAAGTGTTGGGTTCAGGTCCTGAATATCTTTGTTAGTTTTCTGCCTCAGTGGTCTGTCTAATACTGTCAGTGGGATGTTGAAGTCTCCCATTATTTTTCTGTGGTTATCTAAGTGTCTTTGTAGGTCTCTGAGTGTTCCTGTTTTGAGTGTGTATATATTTAGGACAGTTAGATCTTGTTGAATCGAGCCCTTTACCATCATGTAATGCCCTTCTTTGTCTTTCTTGATCTTTGTTGGTTTGTTTTGTCTGAAATTAGAATAGCAACCCTGATTTTTTCTGTTTTCTGATTGCTTTACTTTGAGCCTATGGGTGTCACCGCATGTGAGATGGGTCTCTTGAAGACAGAATACCATTGGGTCTTGCTTCTTCGTTCAGTGCCACTCTGTGATTCTTACTTGGGGAATTTAGCTTGTTGACATTTAAAGTTAGTATTGATATGTGCAGATTTGTTCCGGTCATCATGTTGTTAGCTGGTTATTATGCAGACTTGTTTGTGTGGTTGCTTTATAGTGTCACTGTTGTATGTACTTAAGTATGTTTCTGTAGTGGCTCATAACAGTCTTTCCTTTCCATGTTTAGCATTCCCTTCAGGACCTCTTATAAGGCAGGTCTGCTGGTAATGAAATCCCTTAGCATTTGCTTGTCTGAGAAGAATATTATTTCTCCTTTGCTTATGAAACTTAGTTTGGCTGAATATGAAATTCTTGGTTGAAAATTCTTTCTTTAAGAATGTTGAATATAGGCCTCCATTATCTTCAGGCTTATAAGTGTTTCTGCTGAAAGTTCCACCATTGACTTGATGGGTAACCCTTTCTAGGTGACCTGCCTCTTCTTTCTAGCTTTCTTTAACAATTTTTCTTTAATTTTGACCTCAGAGAATGTGATGACTGTGTGTCTTGGGGATGGTCTTCTTGTGTTGTATTTCACTGGGTTTCTCTGCATTTCCTGAATGTGAATGTTGTCCTCTCTAGTGAGGTTGGGGAAATTTTCACAGACAATATTCTGAAATATGTTTTCCAAGTTACTTGCTTTCTCTCTCCATCTTTCAGGGATGACAGTGAGTTATAGATTTGGTCTCTTTACATAGTCCCATATTTCTCATAGGTTTTGTTCTTTATATATATATATATATATATATACTTTAAGTTCTAGGGTACATGTGCACAAAGTTCAGGTTTGTTACGTATGTATACATGTGCCATGTTGGTGTGCTGCACCCATTAACTCATCATTTACATTAGGTATATCTCCTAATGCTATCCTTCCCCTCTCCCTCTTACCCCCTCCCCACAATAGGCCCCAGTGTGTGATGTTCCCCTTCCTGTGTGCAAATCTCATGGTTCAGTTCCCACCTATGAGTGAAAACATGCGATGTTTGGTTTTCTGTTCTTGTGGTAGTTTGCTGAGAATGATGGTTTCCAGTTGCATCCGTGTCCCTACAAAGGACACGAACTCATCCTTTTTTATGGCTGCATAGTATTCCATGGTGTATATGTGCCACATTTTCTTAATCCAGTCTATTATTGATGGACATTTGGGTTGGTTCCAAGTCTTTGCTATTGTGAATAGTGTCACAATAAACAATACATGTGCATGTGTCTTTACAGCAGCATGATTTACAGTCCTTTGGGTATAGACCCAGTAATGGGATGGCTGGGTCAAAGGTATTTCTAGTTCTAGATCCTTGAGGAATCGCCACACTGTCTTCCACAAGACTAGTTCAATGGTTGAACTAGTTTACATTCAACTAGTTCAATGGTTGAACTAGTTTACATTCAACTAGTTCAATGGTTGAACTAGTTTACAGTCCCACCAACAGTGTAAAAGTGTTCCTATTTCTCCACATCCTCTCCAGCATTTGTTGTCTCCTGACTTTTTAATGATCACCATTCTAACTGGTGTGAGATGGTATCTCATTGTGGTTTCTCTTATGACCAGTGATGACGAACATTTTTTCATGTGTCTGTTGGCTGCATAAATGTGCATGTGTCTTTATAGCAGCATCATTTATAATCCTTTGGATATATAACCAGTAATGGGATGGCTGGGGCAAATGGTATTTCTACTTCTAGATCCTTGAGGAATTGCCACACTGTTTTCCGCAATGGTTGAACTAGTTTACAGTCCCACGAACAGTGTAAAAGTGTTCCTATTTCTCCACATCCTCTCCAGCACCTGTTGTTTCCTGATTTTTTAATGATTGCCATTCTAACTGGTGTCAGATGGTATCACATTGTGGTTTTGATTTGCATTTCTCTGATGACAAGTGATGATGAGAATTTTTTCATGTGTCTGTTGACTGTATGAATGTCTTCTTTTGAGAAGTGTCTATTCATATCCTTTGCCCACTTTTTGATGGGGTTGTTTGTTTTTTTCTTGTAAATTTGTCTGAGTTCTTTGTAGGTTCTGAATATTAGCCCTTTGTCAGATAAGTAGATTGCAAAAATTTTCTCCCATTCTGTAGGTTGGCTGTTCACTCTGATGGTAGTTCCTTTTGCTGTGCAGAAGCTCTTTAGTTTAATTAGATCCCATTTGTCAATTTTGGCTTTCGTGGCCGTTGCTTTTGGTGTTTTAGACATGAAGTCCTTGCCCATGCCTATGCCCTTAAAGGTATTACCTAGGTTTTCTTCTAGGGTTTTTATGGTTTTAGGTCTAACACTTAAGTCTCTAATCCATCTTGAATTAATTTCTGTATAAGGAGTAAGGACAGGATCCAGTTTCAGCTTTCTACTTATGGCTAGCCAATTTTCCCAGCACCATTTATTAACTAGGGAATCCTTTCCCCATTTCTTGTTTTTGTCAGGTTTGTCAAAGATCAGATGGCTGTAGATGTGTGGTATTATTTCTGAAGGCTCTGTTCTGTTCCATTGGTCTATATCTCTGTTTTGATACCAGTACCATGCTGTTTTGGTTACTGTAGCCTTGTAGTATAGTTTGAAGTCAGGTAGCGTGATGCCTCCAGCTTTGTTCTTTTGGCTTAGGATTGTCTTGGCAATGTGGGCTCTTTTTTTGGTTCCACATGAACTTTAAAGTAGTTTTTTCCAATTCTGTGAAGAAAGTCATTGGTAGCTTGATGGGGATGGCATTGAATCTATAAATTACCTTGGGCAGTATGGCTATTTTCACAATATTGATTCTTCCTATCCATGAGCATGGTATGTTCTTCCATTTGTTTGTGTCCTCTTTTATTTCACTGAGCAGTGGTTTGTAGTTCTGTTTGAAGAGGTCCTTCACATCCCTTTAAGTTGGATTCCTAGGTATTTTATTCTCTTTGAAGCTATTGTGAATGGGATTTCATTCATGATTTGGCTCTCTGGTTGTCTGTTACTGGTGTTTAAGAATGCTTGTGATTTTTGCACATTGATTTTTTATCTGAGACTTTGCTGAAGTTGCTTATCAGCTTAAGGAGATTTTGGGCTGCAACCATGGGGTTTTCTAAATATACAATCATGTCATCTGCAAACAGGGACAATTTTACTTCCTCTTTTCCTAAATGAATTCACTTTATTTCTTTCTCCTGCCTGGTTGCCCTGGCCAGCACTTCCAACACTATGTTGAATAGGAGTGGTAAGAGAGGGCATCCCTGTCTTGTGCCAGTTTTCAAAGGGAATGCTTTGAGTTTTTGCCCATTCAGTATGATATTGGCTGTGGGTTTGTCATAAATAGCTCTTATTATTTTGAGATACGTTCCATCAATACCAAATTTATTGAGAGTTTTTTTTAGCATGAAGGGCTATTGAATTTTGTCAAAGGCCTTTTCTTCATCTATTGAGATAATCATGTGGTTTTTGTCTTTGGTTCTGTTTATATGCTGGATTACGTTTATTGATTTGCATATGTTGAACCAGCCTTGCATCCCAGGGATGAAGCCTGCTTGATCATGGTGGATAAGCTTTTTGATGTGCTGCTGGATTCGGTTTGCCAGTATTTTATTGAGGATTTTTGCATCGATGTTCATCAAGGATACTGGTCTAAAATTCTCTTTTTCTGTTGTGTCTCTGCCAGGCTTTGGTATCAGGATGATGTTGGTCTCATAAAATAAGTTAGGGAGGATTCCCTCTTTTTCTATTGATTGGAATAGTTTCAGAAGGAATGGTACCAGCTCCTCCTTGTACCTCTGGTAGAATTCGGCTGTGAATCTGTCTGGTCCTGGACTTTTTTTGGTCGGTAGGCTCTTAATTATTGCCTCAATTTTGGAGCCTGCTATTGGTCTGTTCAGGGATTCAACTTCTTCCTGGTTTAGTCTTGGGACAGTGTAAGTGTCCAGGAAATTATCCATTTCTTCTAGGTTTTCTAGTTTATTTGCATAGAGGTGTTTATAGTATTCTCTGATGATAGTTTGTATTTCTGTGGGGTCGGTGGTGATATCCCCTTTATCATTTTTTATTGCGTCTATTTGATTCTTCTGTCTTTTCTTCTTTATTAGTCTTGCTAGCAGTCTATCAATTTTGTTGATCTTTTAAAAAAACCAGCTCCTGGATTCATTGATTTTTTTGGAGGGTTTTTTGTGTCTCTATCTACTTCAGTTCTGCTCTGATCTTGGTTATTTCTTGCCTTCTGCTAACTTTTGAATGTGTTTGCTCTTGCTTCTCTAGTTCTTTTAATTGTGATGTTAGAGTGTCAATTTTAGATCTTTCCTGCTTTCTCTTGTGGGCATTTAGTGCTGTAATTTCCCTCTACACACTGCTTTAAATGTGTCCCAGCGATTCTGGTATGTTGTATCTTTGTTCTCATCGGTTTCGAAGAACATCTTTATTTCTCCCTTCATTTTGTTATGTACCCGGTAGTCATTCCAGAAGCAGGTTGTTCAGTTTCCATGTAGTTGAGTGGTTTTGATTGAGTTTCTTAGTCCTGAGTTCTAGTGTGATTGCACTGTGGTCTGAGAGACAGTTTGTTATAATTTGTGTTCTTTTGCATTTGCTGAGGAGTGCTTTACTTCCAACTATGTGGTCAGTTTTGGAATAAGTGTGATGTGGTGCTGAGAAGAATGTATATTCTGTTGATTTGGGGTGGAGAGTTCTGTAGATGTCTATTAGGTCTGCTTGGTGCAGAGTTGAGTTCAATTCCTCGATATCTTTGTTAACTTTCTGTCTCATTGATCTGTCTAATGTTGACAGTGGGGTGTTAAAGTCTCCCATTATTATTGTATGGGAGTTTAAGTCTCTTTGTAAGTCTCTAAGGACTTAGTTTATGAATCTAGGTGCTCCTGTATTGGGTGCATATATATTTAGGATAGTTAGCTCTTCCTGATGAATTGATCCCTTTACCATTATGTAATGGCCTTCTTTGTCTCTTTTTATCTTTGATGGTTTAAAGTCTGTTTTATCCGAGACTAGGATTGCAACCCCTGCTTTTTTTTGTTTTCCATTTGCTTGGTAGATCTTCCTCCATCCCTTTATTTTGAGCCTATGTGTGTCTCTGCATGTGAGATGGGTCTCCTGAATACAGCAAACTGATGGGTCTTGACTCTTTATCCGATTTGCCAGTCTGTGTCTTTTAATTGGACCATTTAGTCCACTTACATTTAAGGTTAATATTGTTATGTGTGAACTTGATCCTGTCATTATGATATTAGCTGGTTATTTTGCTCATTAGTTGATGCAGTTTCTTCCTAGCATTGATGGTCTTTACATTTTGGCATGTTTTTGCAATGGCTGGTACCTGTTGTTCCTTTCCATATTTAGTGCTTCCTTCAGGATCTCTTGTAGGGCAGGCCTGGTGGTGATAAAATCTCTCAGCATTTGCTTGTCTTTAAAGGATTTTATTTCTCCTTCACTTATGAAACTTAGTTTGGCTTGATATGAAAGTATAGGTTGAAAATTCTTTTCTTTAAGAATATTGAATATTGGCCCCCACTCTCTTCTGGCTTTTAGAGTTTCTGCCGAGAGATCTGCTGTTAGTCTGATGGGCTTCCCTTTGTGGGTAACCCAACCTTTCTCTCTGGCTGCCCTTAACATTTTTTCCTTCATTTCAACTTTGGTGAATCTGACAATTTTGTGTCTTGGAGTTGCTCTTCTCGAGGAGTATCTTTGTGGCGTTCTCTGTATTTCCTGAATTTGAATATTGGCCTGCCTTACTAGGTTGGGGAAGTTCTCCTGGATGATATCCTGCAGAGTGTTTTCCAACACGGTTCCATTTTCCCCGTCACTTTCAGGCACACCAATCAGACATAGATTTGGTCTTTTCACATAATCCCATATTTCTTGGAGGCTTTGTTCATTTCCTCTTTCTCTTTTTTCTCTACACTTCTCTTCTCGCTTCATTTCATTCCTTTGATCTTCAATCACTGATACTTTTTCTTCCATTTGATTGAGTCAGTTACTGAAGCTTGTGCATTTGTCACATAGTTCTCGTGTCATGGTTTTCATCTCTATCAGTTCTTTTATGGTCTTCTCTGCATTGATTATTCTAGTTATCCATTCGTCCATTCTTATTTCAAGGTTTTTAGTTTCTTTGTGCTGGGTACATAGTTCCTCCTTTAGCTCTGAGAATTTTGATCGACTGAAGCCTTCTTCTCTCAACTTGTCAAAGTCATTCTCTGTCCAGCTTTGTTCTGTTGCTGGCGATGAGCTGTGTTCCTTTGGAGGGGGAGATGCGCTCTGATTTTTTGAATTTCCAGCTTTTCTGCACTGCTTTTTCCCCATCTTTGTGGTTTTATCTGCCTTTGGTCTTTGATGATGGTGACGTACTGATGGGGTTTTGGTGTGGGTGTGCTTTCTGTTTGTTAGTTTTTCTTCTAACAGCCAGGACCCTCAGCTGCAGGTCTGTTGGAGTTTGCTTGAGGTCCACTCCAGACCCTGTTTGCCTGGATATCAGCAGCAGAGGCTGCAGAAGATAGAATATTCCTGAACAGCAAGTGTTGCTGTCTGATTCTTGCTCTGGAAGCTTTGTCTCAGGGGTGTACCCAGCCGTGTGAGGTGTGAGGTGTCGGTCTGCCCCTAGTGGGGGATGTCTCCCAGTTAGGCTACTCAGGGGTCAGGGACACACTTGAGCAGGCAGTCTGTCTGTTCTCATATCTCAACCTCCATGCTGGGAGAACCACTGCTCTCTTCAAAGCTGTCAGACAGGGACATTTACATCTGCAGAGGTTTTTGCTGCTTTTTGTTTAGCTATGCCCTGTCCCCAGAGGTGGAGTTGACAGAGGCAGGCAGGCCTCCTTGAGCTGCAGTGGGCTCTACCCAATTTGAGCTTCCCAGC
The DNA here is from genome assembly GCF_003255815.1 of Theropithecus gelada. NCBI lineage: Eukaryota > Metazoa > Chordata > Mammalia > Primates > Cercopithecidae > Theropithecus > Theropithecus gelada. The sequence continues at coordinate 78,109,646 of NC_037680.1, read as the reverse complement.
GGCTTTGTTTACCTACTTAAGCCTCAGCAATGGCGGCCGCCCCTCACCCAGCCTCGCTGCTGTCTTGCAGTGCTACCGCCTTGCACAACTATCCAGACTGCTGTGCTAGCAATGAGGGAGGCTCCGTGTGTGTGGGACCCTCCGGGCCAGGTGTGGGATATAATCTCCTGGTGTGCCATTTGCTAAGACCCTTGGTAAAGTGCAATATTAGGGTGGGAGTTAACCGATTTTCCAGGTGTTGTGTGCCTCAGTTTCCCTTGGCTAGGAAAAGGAATTCCCTTCCCCCTTGCACTTCCCAGGTGAGGTGATGCCTCACCCTGCTTCAGCTCTCACTGGTCGGGCTGCACCCGCTGACCAGCACCAACTGTCCGACACGCCCCAGTGAGATGAACCCAGTACCTCAGTTGAAAATGCAGAAATCACCCATCTTGTGTGTCGCTCACGCTGGGAGCTGGAGTCTGGAGCTGTTTCTATTCGGCCATCTTGGGCAACTCCCCCAACGGTTTTGTTCTTTGTTGATTTTTCTTTATTTTTGTCTAAGTTATTTCAGATAGCAGGTCTTCAAGCTCTGAGATTCTTTCCTCAGTTTGGTTGATTTTGCTGTTAGTATTAATACTTGCTATTGTATTCTGAAATCCTTGAAGTGAGTTTTTCAGCTCTATAAGCTCAGTTTGGTTCTTTCTTAAAATAGACATTTTGTCTTTCATATCCTGTATTATTTTATTGCATTCCTTAGATTTCTTGGATTGCGTTTTGGCTTTCTCCTGAATATCAATGATCTGCATTTTTATCCATGTTCTGAATTCTATTTCTGTCATTCCAGCCATTTCAGCCTGGTTAAAAACCATTACTGGGGAACTAGTGCAGTTGTTGGGAGGTAAGAAGACTCTCTGGCTTTTAGAGCTGCCAGAGTTCTTGCACTGGTTCTTTCTCATCTCTGTGGGTTGATGTTCCTTCAATCTTTGAAGTTGCTATCCTTTAGATTAAAAAAAAAAATCTTCTTTGATGTCCTTCTGGGTTTGATTATGGTATAAGGTAGGTTCAGTTGACTGGCTTCATTTCTGGTAGATTTTTAGGAGGGCCAAGGCTCAGCTCAGCACTGCTAGGCTGTGTGCCCTAACTCTGGGGGGCTTGTATTGGGTCCCAGCTTTGTTCTCCAGTCCCTTGTTGGGAAACTGCTGAGCTGGAGGGGCCAAGGTGTTCCTAGACCATTGGTCACAACACTCCAAACAGTGGTGCCAGCCAAAGCACTTCCTCAGTCTGTGGCTGTGGTGTCTGTGCTCCTTCCCTTGTGCCATCAGCAGCAGCAACAGCAGTACTGCAGGGTACACACTGGAGGGCTGGGGTGGGGTGCAGGCAGGCCTGGGGCTGCTGGCCTGCATGCAGGCATTGACAATAGCAGTGGTGGTGGCACAGGAGGGGGGAGGGGAGCAGGCCCACTGAGGTCCCTGTGCCCATTTGCACCTGTAGCAGTGTCAGCATGGAGGCCAGTCACTAATGGGTGTGGGGCTGGCAACTTCCATGTGCCAGTTCACACCTGTGGCAGTGGTGGTACAGGGCAGGAAACAGGGCCACTGTTGTCCCTGTGCATGTTCACAATGGCGACAGTGGCACTGCCGCATGGCAACAGGGGCAGTAGTTACACTCATGCCAGCAGCAATGGCATGGAGGGGTGCACATGCACCCACACATCAGCAGGGAAGTGGAGATATGGTTTGTCCTTGCATACGGGTACTGGTGCAATGAGTGCGTGCCAGCATATGGGCTGATGCATGTCAGTGGGGACCACACTGCTGGAGCTCTCTGATGTTCAAACGTGGTCTAGCTAGCACAGGAGCTATAATGTGGGTCTGCAAGAGGCACCCCTGTTGGGCCTCTGAAGCTGCACTGCAAGCAGGTACAGCCAGGCCAGGGCCCCATGAGAGGCTAGCAGATAGAAGGGCACTCAGATCGGACTGGATCCATCTCAGTGGCAAAATCACCCTGTTCTGTTCAGATGTGATAGTTCCCCTAAGGCTAGAGTCTTTTATGGAAGCAAGGCAAGTCTTGGAGGATGGACACCCCTGGCCGTGCTCCCCTGCAGATGTTCCTGCACCAAACGCTCTGCATTCTGCACAGGCAGGAGCCCTGTCCCTACCTCCTCTCTAATCATCTCTCCCTGCCAGCTCAAGTGTCCATGGGGGTTGTGGGGTCTCCTGCTGCCAGGATTCCAGAGGCCCATGGTGAAAGTGAATCACTCCTTGCCTGCTCAACTCATTCCTTCCCCAGGAGACACTGGGAGCCAGGAACAAGTCCTGATGTGTAGTAGCGCCATGCAAGGTTCCCTGCTTCCTCTCCCTTCAGCTCAGTGTCTATGACCTCCCTCTGTCCACTATCAATACCTTCCTTCTGAAGATCTGCTCAGAGTGTGTTAGTCTTCCCAGTGTCCTGGTACCTCACTGGCAGATGTTCCTCCTAGCTGCATCTAGTAAACCATCTTGCCTTTTATTCAGTTTATTTAAAAAACCATACATGCAACTACCCTATGACCCACCAATTGCACTCTTGAGCATTTATTCCAGGAAAATTAAGACTTATATGTAAAATACCTATATACAATGTTTATAGCAGCCTTATTCATAATAGCTCCAAACTGGAACACAACCCAGATGTCCTTTAATTGGTGAATAAACCATGGTACATCCATACAATGGAATAATACTCAGCAATAAAAAGGAACAAACTATTTATATGTACAACAACCTGGATGAATTTTTAGAGATTTATGCTGAGTGAAAAAAAGACAATCCCAAAATGTTACACACTGTATGATTCCATTTATATAACATTCTTGAAATGACAAAAGTATTAAAAATGGAGAACAGATTAGTGGTTACCAGATATTAATAGGGGATGGGGGCAGGAAGGAAATGGGTGAGATTATAAAAGGATATTAGAGATCCTTGTGGAAATGTCTGAATCTTAACTGTATAATGTCAATATCCTGGTTGTGAAATTGTACTACAGTTTTGAAAGATGTTACTTACTATTGAAGAAAGCTGAATAAAGAAGAGTACATGAGCTCTCTCTGTTATTTCTTACAACTGCACATTAATTTACATTTATTTCAAAATAAAAAGCTTAACTTTTAAAAAGAAAAATCATTGTCAAATATTTTAAGGAAGAAGAAAACTTACCTTAGACATTTTTCTTAAGGGTGGTAGTCAGAGCCATAATCAGCATATAAAACAAAATTAAATTGAACAAGATAAATTGGGTTTGTAACCCACTAAACATATATTCCAGTATATACAATCAACAGACTTAGAAGATTGAATCTATCACCTAGGGCAACAGACTTGTAAACTGAAGACATCTCAGAGTTCTAGAACACATTTCTGAAAGTCCAAGCTAATTGCTTCACAAACAAGTCACAAAATCTTTAGAATTCTGTGGGAAAATAATCTTCGGAGTTGTTTGAAGTTAAAAGAAGAGGTTTTTTTTAATGAGCCAAGGTAGACAGTGTGTTATAGAAATGCAGTATTTTGAGGCAAACTTCTGGAATACTAAATCTGAATTGGAAAGGACTGATAACATCTCTTTCAACTCATAGCTGATTCAGGTGACAGTCTTTCAATAGTTCCTTCACATTTTTAGAGCCCCTTCATAAATTAAGACTTTCAAGATATAGCCTAATTAGCTTTTACTTAAACCCTGACAATGACTGGACCCTAAATCATTTCCCCAAAAGTCAGGATGAAAAAAGGTGAGGAGAGATGGGGAAATTAATTTTACTCAGCAATGAAAGGCAGTGTTTGGTGGTAGTAGGAGAACTAGTATGATACAGTAAAAAGACCTTGGATTTTATAGGCAGAAATATTTAGGTTTAAATCCAGATTATTCCATGGTCATATAACTTTGGGCAGTTTACATCTGAGTTTCAGTTTTCTCATCTGCAAAATGAGTATACTATCTATCACCTCTTTCAAAGAATTTTAAAGGGCTTGGAACATAATAGACACTTGCTAAATGGTAAGTATTATCTTTATTCACCTGTACAAGTATAGGATAACTATGAAAAGTAGAATTGTTGGATCAGAGTGTACAAGCACATTTATTTTGATAGTGCCAGATTATGCTTTAAACTAGATATACTAATTTGCATTTGCATCAAAATGCTAGCAAGTACTCATTATCCCACACTCACATTTTCGTTTTTATGAATTTGATGCACAAAATAATATTCCACTGATACTTTAATTTGCATTTTCCTGATTATTAATGAGTGAACAATTTTCATGTGTTTATTATCTATTTGTATTTCTGTTATTTGTTTATAATCTCTGCCCATATTTACAAATTGGGTTGTGTTTGCTTACATGTGAAAATGCTTTATATGTTTTGGATAACAATACATTATCTATGCTGTTTGTTATTTATGTTTTTTAACTTCTTTGAGGTCAGAGGCATTTTTAAATGTCTATGTGGTCAAATTTGACACCTTTTCCTTTTTGGCTGTTGGTTTATATCTTGTTTAGAAGGTCCTTAGGTTATGTCAGTATTCTCCTAGATGTTTTTCTAGTACTTTTATAGCATATGGTTTTCATGTTTAACTATTTAATCTATCTATGCTTTTTAAAAAAATATGACATAAGAACCTACCAATATCTTTGCTGAAATGGATAGGCAATTGTCTCAATGCAATTTATTACATTTTCCCTATAGTCAACTTATTCTTGTCTGTCAGCATGCCTTCCTGAGGATTTTACCCCTGCCCTAGCCCCAATCCCTAGTGTGTTAGCAGTCTTGACACTGCCTCAGAGGCTACAAGGATGAGCATATAATTTAATTAAGAATATTAAGACAGGGTGTTCTTATTCTTTTATTTATTTCTTGAGACAGTGTCCCGCTTTGTCACCCAGGCTGGAGTGCAGTGGTGCAACCTCAGCTCACTGCAACTTCCTCCTCCCAGGTTCAAGCAATTCTCATGTCTCAGCCTCCCGAGTAGCTGGGACTGCAGGCACACACCACCACACCCGGCTAATTGTTGTATTTTTAGTAGAGACCGGGTTTCACCATGTTGGCCAGGCTGGTCTCGAACTCCTGACCTCAGGTGATCAGTCCACCTTGGCCTCCCAAACAATTACAGGTGTGAGCCACATCCCCTAACCTCTTATTCTTTTAAACCAAGAGCTATCAGCGGTAATTTCCTACCAGATGACAGAGAATGCCTGTAAAAGCCAACATGGAGAGAGAGTGTGCTGATCACATTAAGTCCCTGGAGCCAGCCATATCCATCCCTTAGAATTCCTAGTTAAATGAGCCACTGCGTTTCCTATTTAAAATGAAGTATATTATTTCCAAGGCAAACTTCATAAAATGCATTGATATCTTTAAAATTAAATGTATATATTATACATTAGGGTTGATTATATTTAAAGGTTACCCCATTTGGGGGTAAGGAACAGAAGGAGAAGAGAATAGTTGTGAGCTAAAACTTGGGAGAGTGCCCGGGTTAAAATAGTTGCTCCATATTTTTGTTAAATAATTACTTAATAAGTGAATGAATGACAAACGAATAGATTCATTTAAAAATTAACAAATACTTTGAGAAGAAAAATAAGATAGTAAAATTTCTAAGCATGAAAATAATGAAAAGTAAATAATTGTTTTTAATCACAGAATTTACTATGTAAAATAATACTATTTGGAGTTTCCACTTAAGTGACAAATAGAACATGGTTTTGGTATAGATATCTTATCTCTTTTCATGAGAAAATTGATAAAGTCTTTATCCAGAAGTGGTTTGAGGGGTCTAGGTTTTAGAGCATTTAAAACTGAATGTAAAAATAGACAAGTGAGACTACATCAAACTTCAAAACTTCTTGCATCAAGGAAACAATAGAGTGAAAAGGTAATCCATGGAATGGTAGAGAATATTTGCAAATCATATATCTGATAAGGGGTTAATATCCAGAATATATAAGGAACTTCTACAACTCAACACCAACAAAAAACAACACATTTAAAAAATGGAGAGTTCTCCAAAGAAGATATACAAATGGCCAATAAGCACATGAAAACATGCTCAACACTACAAATCATAAGACAAATGCAAATCAAAACCACAATGAATTATCACCCCCCATCCACTGGGATGGCCTCTATCAAAATAAAAGAAAATAATGTGTTGGTGAGGATGTTGAGAAATTGGAACCCTTGTGCACTGTTGGTGGAAATGTAAAATGATGCAGCCACTATGGAAAACAATATGGAGGTGCCTCAAAATATTAAAAATAGAATTACCATGTGATCCTATTTCTGATACATAGATATATACCTATTTCTGGGTATATATCTAAAAGAATTCAATTCAAAACAGGACCTTGAAGAAATTTTGCACACCCATGTTTACTGCAGCATTATTCACAATACCCAAGAGGTAGAAACATCACAAATGTCCTTAGAGGAACAGATAAGGAAACTGTGGTATAAAAATGCAGTGGAATGTTATTCAACCTTAAGAAAGAAATCCTGTCACATGCTACAGCATGGATGAACTTTGAGGAATTATGCTAAGTGAAATGAGCCCGTCACAAAAGGACAAATACTTCACAATTCCATTGGAGTGGAGATTATGAGCATGATCGTGGCTCACTGCCGCCTCGAACTCTGAGACTCAAGCCATCCTTCCACCTCAGCCTCCCAAAGTGCTAGGATTATAGGCATGGCCACCACACCCAGCTGGGTTTCAGTTTTGCAAGATGAAAAAATTCTCGAGATCTGTTGCACAACAATGTGAATTTACTTAACACTATTGAACTGTACATTTAAAAAATGGTTAAGATTGTAAAATTAATGTTATGTGCTTTTTAACACAGTAAAAAAATGGAAAAAAACCCACAATTGTAGGAAATGCAGTATTCCTGTAATTACTTCAAGTTTGAACTTTGACATCTTCATTTATATCATTTTTAAGTCAACTAATTTAAATAATTAACTGCATTTATACTTTTAAACAGTTTCATATACCTATAAAATTAGAAAATTCCTGCCTTTGGTACCCTTTGACTATTTTGTATTGTCCTATAGTTCTCTTGCTTTACATAAAAGGCTTTTATTCTTTGGAGCAAGATAAATCTATTTGTGTCAGCCCAGATACATTTATTTTTAAACTTACGTTAGTTTCTATAATTTGCAAATGAGTCTTGACCATATAGCTCATCTTTTCTTGCTGCTTTGAAATTCAACATTTATCCTATGCTAATTTAACATGTGATGTGGTTTGACTCTGTGTCCCCACCCAAATCTCATCTTGAATTGTAATCCCTACATGTTGGGGGAGGGGTTTGGTGGGAGGTGATTGAATCATGGCAGTGGACTTCCCCCTGGTTCTGGTGACAGTGAGTTCTCACAAGATCTGGTTGTTTGAAAGTGTGTGATACTTCCCCCTTTGCTCGCTTTCTCTCCTGCCACCATGTAAAGAAGGCCTTGCTTCCCCTTCACCTTCCGCCATGATTCGAAGTTTCCTGAGGCCCCCCCAAGTCATGCTTCCTGTTAAGTCTGTGAAACTGTGAGTCAATTAAACCACTTTTCTTCATGAATTACCCAGTTTCAGGTAGTTCTTTATAGCTGTGTGCAAATGGACTAATATAACATGCTAATTATTATATGCTAATTTCCTTATTTACATGAGCTGTTTCAGTATTCTGTTCCATTAATTTTGCCTGTTCCTATGACATTACTATACAACATTAATTACCATAACTTTAAATTCATTTAATATTGGTAGGGAACACACACATCTGCTTTTTCATCATTTTCTTCATAATTCTTATAAATTCTTATTGATGAAGTATTAGAATCATCTTGGCAAGTTCTATAACTCAGATTTTAGTTGGGGTTGCATTGAATTATAGATTGGTATAGTTTGATATATTTACAAAATTTTCATCCAGGAAAATTCAGTATCCTGTATTTTCTTTTTAAATCTTTCATAGCTCCTGTTCATTTCTTATTAGATAAATTCTTTAGTATTGGATAGTTTCTGATGTAAATGTGAATGGGATCTTTTTAAGATTACATTTTTCAGGCACTATTTGGATATGGTGTTATACAATACTATGTGTATATTTGTATGCTGATCTTATATTGGTCCACTTTCCTAAACTCTCTTATTCTTAATTTTTCAGTTCTCTTGAATTTTTTAAAGATAAGTGATCATATCATCCATTAGGCACAGTTTTGTTTCCTGACTTCTAATATTTCTACCTGTTGTTTCTTTTTCTAATCTTGGCTAAACTGCTTATGCAGTATTGGACAGTAGCAGTAAGGAAAGGCATTCTTGTTACAGATTCTAATGAATAGTCTATTAGTATCTCAATTTCAAGTGCAATGCATGAGGTAGGAAAGCAGTTTTTTAATCCTATTCCTAGTTTGTTGGAAGATTTATTTGAAAATCAAGAATAGGGTTGATTGGGCTGGGTGCGGTGGCTCATACCTGTAATCCCAACACTTTGGGAAGCCTGGGCAGGGGGATCATGACATCAGGAGATCGAGACCATCTTGGCTAACACAGTGAAATCCCATCTCCACTAAAAATACAAAACATTAGCCATGCATGGTGGCGGGCACCTGTAGTCCCAGCTACTTGGGAGGCTGAGGCAGGAGAATCGCTTGAACCTGGGAGGTGGAGGTTGCAGTGAGCCGAGATCAGGCCACTGAACTCCAGCCTGGGCAACAGAGCAAGACTCCATCTCAAAAACAAAACAAAACGAAAAAGAATGGGGTTGATTTTTATCAAATACTGACCCTTGTGGAGGAAATTAACACAATTTGTGTCTTGTAATTTGCTTATATAATGAATTACATGAATAGATTTTCTAATGTTGAACCATCTTTGTATTCCCATATAATTCCTCCTGGGTTATACTACACAGAATTTGCTATAACTTATTTAGGAGTTTTGTACATCTATTCATAATGAGATTGACCTAAAAATTTGGCATCATTTACCTGTAAATGTTGCCTTGGTGTTGTTTTTTGTTTGTTTGTTTGTTTGTTTTTGAGACAGAGTCTTGCTCTGTCGCCCAGGCTGGAGTGCAGTGATGCCATCTCGGCCCACTGCAACCTCTACCTCCTGGGTTCACGCCATTCTCCTGTCTCAGCCTCCTGAGTAGCTGGGACTATGGGCGCCCGCCACCACGCCAGCTAATTTTTTGTATTTTTAGTAGAGACGGGGTTTCACCGTGTTAGCCAGGATGGTCTCCATCTCCTGACCTTGTGATCCACCCACCTCAGCCTCCCAAAGTGCTGGGATTACAGGCATGAGCTACTGTGCCCGGCCAGCTTTGTGTTTTTTTATAAGTAGATTAGTTTTTTAAAATAACCTTTTAATTTTGGAATAACTGTAGATTTACAGAACACTTGTAAATATATTAGAGAGTTCCTATATACCCCTCATCCACTTTCCTCTGTTGTTAACATCTTACATTACCATAGTACATTTGCCAAAACTAAGAAACCAACATTAGTACATTACTATTACCTAAATCTAGACTGAATTTGTCCAATTTTTCCATTAATATACTCTTTGTGTCTCAAGATTCAGTACAGAGTACTACATTGTATTTTGTTGTCATGACTCTCCAGTTTCCTCTGGTTTTTGACAGTTTTTCTGATCTTCCTTGTTTTGTTGTTGTTGTTTTTAACATGACTTTGACAATCTTGATGAGCACTAGCCAGGTATCCTGCAGAATGTCCCCTAAACTGTGTTTGTCTGATGTTTTTTCCATTATTATGTTTGCATTATGAGTTTTTGGAAAAAATACCACAGTGGTGAAGTGCCCTTCTCAGTGCATCCTATCAGGGATTGATGATAGCACACGATGACACTAGGGAAAAAGGCAGCATAAGACTGATTCCTTAGAAAAGCAAACCATCTGGGGGCCAGGTGCAGTGGCTCACTGTAATCCCAGCACTTTGGGAGGCCGAGGTGGGCAGATCACTTGAGGTCAGGAGTTCGAGACCAGCCTGGCCAACATAGTGAAACCTCCTCTACTAAAAATACAAAAATTAGCCAGGCATGGTAGTGTGCACCTGTAGTTCCAGCTACTCAGGAGGCTGAGGCACGAGAATCACTTGAACCCAGGGGGCAGAGGTTGCAGTGAACTGAGATCGTGCCACTGCACTCCAGCCTGGGCAACAGAGAGATACCTCATCTCAAAAAAAAAAAAAAGTGAACCATTTGAGGAGCCCCCAGCTAAATTGGTGTTCCAGTACCAGGGTGACTAGTAACCCTAGCCTAGCAGGAAATGAAGGAGAACTGGATATGGGTGTTTACAGTGTGCCTTCACAGGATATTTCTTTTACCTGGGAGATGGCCTAACGCCTAGTTGTCTGACCTGAGACCAGGGGTTCCTTCACACAGAAAACTTGTTTATACTAGCAGATGCCCTTTAGCTCTTGTCTGACTTGTGTCTACTTTATTTCTCCTTACCAGTGCACTGGCACTAGGAACCTTACCTTATGTTCCTTCTAGCATCCCAGGGAAAACCTGACGTGGAGTAGCCCCTAGTTCTTCAGATGGAAGGTGCAAATTTTGTATACCACCACAATAGGAAACAAGTTCAAAGATTTTTTACTTACAGATCCTGGGCAAGGAGGGCACAGTGAGTCAGGAAGGCAGTCCTTCAGTCCCTGGGTCATGAGAAGCAGGAATGAAAAGTCAGGCAGAGAGAGAGAGAAGAGCATGTGACAGAGAATAGGGCATAGGTCACTTTAAGTTTGTGGGTAAATTCCTGAATGGTCCATTTAAAGGAAGTGGTAGGAAAGCAGGGAGCTCAGTCTGCCAGGTAGGAGAGACACCTCTGAGTTCTAATCTCTGGCCACCATCTTGAGCTATTTGGACATGGTGTAGAACTGAAAACTGTGTCAAGAGTGACCAAGCTCTATTTCTGGTGTGAGAAATTTAAACTTGTATTCAAAATGGAGGCCGAGGCCACATAAAATTAGAAGAGTTCACTACGGGGACAAAGTAAGCCTTAAAATTATACTAGTTTACTGCCTGAAGGCAGCAGCACAGGAGCAGGAAGCCAAACAGAGCTTGGAGATCTCATTGGGTTGAGGAGCTAGAGTCTGAAATTTAGCAGACAGAGGGAAACTGGTAGAGTACCAGAACAGAAGAAACTAGAGGCAAGAAAGCTCCAGATAACTGTAAAGAAGTTCCTCTGGAGTCTTTGGCTGAGTACTGATCTAAGCAGAAAATTACTGAAAGCAAGGAAAAGAACCACTGGAAAGATAAGGTAGAAAATTATAGGTACTCACACAGGACTTCCAATAATTCCATATTCTCATCAGCCAGAATGGAAAGATTCATAACACATGACAGTAAGTAGAATCCTTAGAAGGACATCACCTTAGTAGAGAGGCTAAATCAGCCCCTTCTAAAGCTCCACTGAAGGTTTCTCTAGATAACCTTCTACCCAATAAATCTTAAAATAAAGGAACCCAACTAATTCCAAGTAATTTAAATGTGCATAAGAGCAAAATCAAAACGATTTGAAATTTTAAAAAAATTATCAATCAACAACATAAAATCCACAATTCCTAACATTCCATACAACATTACCAGGTGTTTGGCCAGGCACAGTGGCTCACACCTGCAATCCCAGGACTTTGGGAGGCTGAGGTAGGAGGATTGCTTAAGGCCAGGACTTCAAGACCAGCCTGGGCAACAAGGCAAGACCCTGTGTCTACAAAATAAATTTTTAAAATTAGCCAGGTGTGGTGGTGCACACCTGTAGTTCCAGCTACTCAGGAGGCTGAGGCAGTAGGATCACTTGAGCCCAGGAGTTAGAGGCTGCAGTGAGCTGATTTTGCAACTGCACTCTCACTTGGGTGACAGAGTGAAATTCTGTCTCTTAAGATTAAATTAAATTTTAAAATTACCAGGTATGCCAGGAATATGTGCCTGAAGTCCCAGCTACTCAGGAGGCTCAAACAGGAAGATCATTTGGGCCCTGGAGTTTGAATCCAGACTGAGCAACATAGTGAGACCTAGTGTCTAAAAAATGAAATAATAAAATGTATTTTTTAAAAATACTGGGCATATAAAAAAGCAATAAAATATGACTCATTATGTAGGGAAAAATCAAATAATAGAAAAAGATCCTGAAATGACATCAATGATAGAACAGGCAGAAAAGGATGTTAAGAGAGCCATTATAAATATAGTTCATACATTCAAGAAGGTAGAGGAAACATGAGTGTGATGAGGAAAAAAATAGAGGGGATAATTAACCCCAAAGGAATTTTTAGAGATAAAAAATATCTAAAATAGTAACCTTTAAGAGATTAACAACATATTAGATGCTTCAGAAGATAAGATCAGTGAACCTGAAGACAGAGGATTAGGAGCTACACAAAAATGAAACACAAATGGAAAAAAAAACACAGTATCACTAACATGCGAAAATACTAAGTGGTATAACACACATGTAATTGGAGTCTGGGAGGGGAACTGAAAAACGATTTGAAGAAAATGGTCAAAATATTTTTAAGTTTGATGAAAACTATAAACCCACATATCTGAGAAGCTTAATAGATTCCAAGGGAATGAACCTAAAGAAAACCATGCTAATAATCAAATTACTAAGAACCAATGATAAAGAGAAACCTTTACTCACAGGGGCAAAAGGCACATTATTTACAGATTTAAATAAGAAATATTGACAGAGGAAGAAATAAAAACAGACTTTTTATTTTATTTTATTTATTTATTTATTTTTGAGATGGAGTCTCACTCCGTCGCCCAGGCTGGAGTGCAGTGGCATGATCTTAGCTCACCACAACCTCCACCTCGCAGGTTCAAGTGATTCTCCTGCCTCAGCCTCCCGAGTAGCTGGGATTACAGGCGTGTGCCATGATGCCTGGCTAATTTTTGTATTTTTAGTAGAGATGGGGTTTCACCATGTTAATGAGGCTGGTCTCAAACTCCTGACCTCATGATCCACCCACCTTGGCCTCCCAAAGTGCTGGGATTACAGGCATGAGCCACTGCGCCCGGCCCAGACTTCTTATTAGACTATGAAAGGCAGAAGACTATGGAGTGACATCTTTACAGTAATGAAAGATAATGAAACCTGTTTACCTAGAATTCATCTTCAAAACAGTTGAAACGTTTTTTGGAGTTTGTATTGTATTCACCCTTTCTCCATCTGCTTCTAAGTACAGCAGCACTGTTGGTCTTGAGCAGCGGGAGCCTAGTTCCCAATTCCCTTCATGGAACTGGAGGGAACATAGTTTTATTTGCAACTTATTGTATATGTCTGTTCTAAACTGGCTGGAGGATACCTGAAGGATGGGTTTGCTTGTCTCTATCTCACATAACATGGAATGAGGGCAGGAAAAGCAGTGAGCAGTATTCATAAAAGCTATCCGGGGACTAAAAATCCACAGATAACTGGGTGAAGAGATTAAATCTAATTTCTTCACTTCTTATAAGTCCATTCAAATTGTCTATTTCTACTTGTGTCAGTTTTGGTAGTTTGGCTTTTTTAAGAGATGTGTTTATTCCATCTAAGTTATCCAACTTGTTGGTGTACAAATGTTCATAGTACTCTTATAATCCTTTTGGTTTCTGTAAAATCAGTAATAATATCCCACTTCCATTTCTGATCTTAGTAGTTTGAGTCTTTCTTGTTTTCTTAATCAATTTAGCTATAAAGGTTTGTAAATTTTGTTGATCCTTACAAAGAACCATCTTTTGGTTTCATTGATATTCTCTATTGTGTTTCTGTTCTCTATTTTATTTACCTCCACTCTAATCTTTATTATTTCCTTCCTTCTTTTAGCTTTAGGCTTAGTTTGCTGCTCTTATTCTAATGTATGCATTATGGAATGTATACATAGTTCCTTAAAATAAAATTAGGTTGTTAATTTGAGATGTTTCTCTTTTTTTTTTTTTGAGATGGAGTTTTGCTCTTGTTGCCCAGGCTGGAATGCAGTGGCACGATCTTGGCTCACTGCAACCTCCGCCTCCTGGGTTCAAGCAATTCTCCTGCCTCAGCCTCCTGAGTAGCTAGGATTACAGGCATGTACCACCACACCCAGCTAATTTGGTATTTTTAGTAGAGACGCAGTTTCTCCACATTGGTCAGGCTAGTCTCGAACTCCCGACCTCAGGTGATCTGCCTCCCTTGGCCTCCCAAAGTGCTGGGATTACAGGCATGAGCCACCACGCCTAGCCTGAGATATTTCTCTTTTTTAATGTAAATGCTTACAGCCATAAATTTCTCCCCTTAGCGTTGATTTTTCTGTGTCCCTTAAGTTTTGGTATGTTGTGTTTTCATTTGTCTCAAGGTATCTCCTAATTTTTCTTGTAATTTCTTCTGTGACACATTGGTTTTTAAAGAATTTTTTGTTTAATTTCCAAATGTTTGTGAATTTTCTAATTTTCTTCTATTACTGATTTCTAGCTTTATTCTACTGTAAGAATAAATTTCAGTATGCGTAGAAGTTTTTCTTGTTGTTTTTTTTTTTTTTTTTTGAGACGGAGTCTCGCTCTGTTGCCCAGGCTGGAGTGCAGTGGCCAGATCTCAGCTCACTGCAAGCTCCGCCTCCCGGGTTTACGCCATTCTCCTGCCTCAGCCTCCTGTGTAGCTGGGACTACAGGCGCCCGCCACCTCGCCCGGCTAGTTTTTTTTTTGTATTTTTTAGTAGAGACGGGGTTTCACCGTGTTAGCCAGGATGGTCTTGATCTCCTGACCTCGTGATCCGCCCGCCTCGGCCTCCCAAAGTGCTGGGATTACAGGCTTGAGCCACCGCGCCCGGCCATGTAGAAGTTTTTCAGTTAAGAATAGTGTTTAACTTGATTAAACATGATTAATCATGTTAATGATAACATGAGTTAATCATGAGTAACATGTTAAGCATGAGTAACAAAAACTTAGAAACAGTGCCTTAAATCATAATATTGTGGTTTCTTGATGTCATCAGGGGCCCAGATTCCTTTTCTTTATGGACAGCCATCCTCAGCATGAGTATGTTACTGAAGGGTAACACCAGATGGACTTTATATCTCCAGGCATCACATGTATTCCAGGCTGGAGTGCAGTGATGTGATCTCCGCTCACTGCAACCTCCACCTCCTGGGTTCAAGTGATTCTCCTGCCTCAGCCTCCCAAGTAGCTGGAACCACAGGCATGTGCCACCATGCTCAGCTAATTTTTTGTATTTTTAGTACAGACAGGGTTTCACCGTGTTAGCCAGGATGGTCTCGATCTCCTGACCTCATGATCCACCCACCTTGGCCTCCCAAAGTACTGGGATTACAGGTGTGAGCCACTGCACCTGACTATCGGCCTCTGTTTTAAGATACTCTCTCAGCAACTTCCAATTATGTCTAGTTGGCCAAAATTTTGTCACATGGCCACTCCTGTCTGCAAAGGAGGCTAGAAGATGTAGCGCTTTTGATAGGGGATATTTCTGCCCCTTAAAAAATGTAAGTTCCTGAGATAATACATTTTAGGAAGGCAACTAGCATTCTCTGTCACAGGGAGCAAGAGACTACTTAGGATACTACTGCTTGGGGAAACATGATGGTGGCTTGTTCTATAGTAGTAGGGAGGTTGATAGGAAAAGGTGATTGGATATATATGCACATAATTATATATATAATACATATATCCAATATATATTAATATATAAATTATATGTATATAATTTTTTTTAGACAGGGTCTCACTCTGTTGCCCAGGCTGGCGTGTAGTGGTATGATCATACCTCACTGCAACCTCCCACTCCTGGGCTCAAGTGATCCCCCACCTCACCCTCCTAACTGGGACCATAAGCTGCACCACCACACCTGGCTAATTTTTTGTAGTTTTTGTAGAGACAAGGTTTTTCCATGTTGCTCAGGCTGATCTCAAACTCCAGGACTCAGGTGATCCGCCTGCCTCAGCCTCCCAAAGTGCTGGGATTACAGGTGTGAGCCACCGCGCCTGGTCATACTTGATCTGCTTTGAAGGCAGCAGCCACAGGACTTAATGCGGGATTAGTTATGGAAAGGAGAAGGAGAGGAATACAAACTCTTAGGTTTCTGGCCTAACAATTCCAGAGATAGAAGCATCATCAACTGAGAAGTGGAAAAACAGAAAGCCTAAGGGTTTTCTTTTTTGGGAGTGTGGTGCCTAATCTAAAATTGTATTTTATATACATTAAATTTGAGATAATCATCATACAGCTAAAGGGAACTCAATATTCTCTTGAATATCTCTGAGCTATTTAGAATCTTTTCCAAGGATCACCCTCCTCCTACATTCCTCAGAAATATTTCTATTTACGCTGGAGTTAGTTCCATTTGTTCTTATTGATTCTTCACTTACATATATCAATTTTTCTCATATACATGGTAAACTTCGTTTTATGTTTATAAATGGAGGGGTATGTTGATTGTATAGGTATGCTCTGTCCATGTGCTGGGCAGGCTTCCCTGGAGGGTGTGTAGGGATGGAAGATGGTAGGTAGGATCACTGAGTTCTCTACATTTCCAAAGAACTAGTGTGTTTCCTGGATGGAACTCCCTTTTTTTCAAATCCCCTTTTAGTTTTCTAATTTGGAAGTGTGAGTCTCAGCAGTCCTTACTCTGCTTCCCTGTCAAGGCCCAAAACTTATATCTCTGCATAGGAATATGCCATATTCTCCTTAGAGAACAGTTTTTTGATGTTTGGGAGAGTGACTGGGGAAAGAGTGCTGCCAGCAGTGTTTGATCTGTGTGCACAGAGAAAGAAAGGGGTGATAACGAAGGGTCCAAGAGGTCTAGCTGTTCCAAATGCAGCTCTTTAATAACTATGGACGTTCCCGTGATCTGATTTTCTTTGTGTATGCTGAGCGTGATGGTTAATATTAGGTGTCAACTTAACTGGATTGAGAGATGACTAGAGGGCTGGAAAAGTATTGTTTCTGGGTGTGTCTGTGAGGGTGTTGCCAGAGGAGACTGACATTTGAGGCGGTGGACTGGGAGAGGAAAACCCACCCTCAATGTGGGTGGGCACTGTCCAGTTGCTGCCAGCTCAGCTAGAACAAAGCAGACAGAGGAAGAGGGATGAGCTTGCTTGCTGAGTCTTCTGGCTCCCTCCCTCTTCCCTTGCCAGATGCTTTGCTTCCTCTCCTCCTGCCCTGGGACATCAGACTCCAGGTTTTTCAGCCTTTGGACCCTGGGACTTGCAGTAGCAGTCTCCAGGGGGCTTTCAGGCCTTCAGCTACAGACTGAGGGTTGCACTGTTGGCTTCCCTGGTTTTGAGGCTTTCGAACTTGGACTGAGCCGCTACTGGCTTCTCTCTTTCTCCAGCTTGCAGATAGCCTATCGCAGGAATTCGCTGTGTAATCATGTGCACTATTCTCCCTCATAATCTCCCTTTTATATATACATATATCCTGTTGGTTCTGTCCCTCTGGAGAACCCTGATTAATACACTGACTTGGAATGTATTGCTTCTCAGGCCCCCCTGATTTTACATCTCTAATAACTATTGTTTAAGGTTATGGTTTTTCTGATTGGGGTTTTCCATTAAGTCAATTATATCTACTCTCACATTTTCTGAATTTTCTCAAAGGTCTAGATCCTGGTAGCTCACCTTACTGATTTCCAGTATTGCCATGGTTCTTTCTTTGTGAAATAATATTTTCTGTTAATGTACTGGCACCTTGGGAGATAGGAGAGTAGACTCACATGTTCAGTCTGCCATCTTGAAGCTCCTGTATTGATTTGTTAAATTGTCTCTTCCTAGCTTCCTAACATGCATACCTAGAACATTCCCCCAATGTTACTTTACTGAAGCTTTTTATTTATGAAAGTATTATATGTTCATCTAATCAATAATGCCCAGTTAAACAGAGTAAACGTTAATAGCATCCTCCTTCCTCTCCTCCAGGGCTACTCCCGTGAGAAAACAATGTAAGCATTTTGAATCCATTCACACATTTGTCCATGCTTGTAGTAGGGGGGATTTTTTGTTTGCTTTGTTTGTTACAAAAATGAAATTATATTTTTCTACTACTTGTTCTTTCACTTGTTTATCATACATGTATCTTTTTTAGATTTTTCTATTAAATTCATTTAAAGCAATAAACTTTCAAATGTTATAATGTCAACTGTGTTTAAGAGAGATTTGGGAGAAATTTAAGCAAAGAAAAACAAAAGGAACAAAAGAATAGGTATGGAAGTACAAGATGTATGTCAAGAATTCAGAGTTAGACACATTTGGCTGGAGGAGAGGAACCATACTGGCAAATATTGAGAAACTTGCAGAGACAATACAGAGTTGGTGTGTGAGGACAATGAGTGGGAAGCCACTGAGGCTTTAAGAATAGGGTCATTTATTAACTGCTTAATGTTAATTAAACCTTAAAACAACCTAAAAGTATCTCTAATAAAAATGTTACTCATTGAATTGTTATTTTACTTAATTTAGTCCATAGTGAAGCCTCTACAGACTAAAGGAGATAATGTATAGGAGAGTCATTTGAAGTACCAAGTGTTCTGTAAAGAGATGTGTCACGTTTTCTCTCTGTATGAGCTGGCAGTGTGGATGCACATTCTGATGCTTCTAAAGCCACTCATTCTCCCTCACTGCTATCAGGATTGTGTGAGGAACTAAGTACCCAATGAAAACTTTGGACACCTAGGATTTAAGCTACTAATCATCTGGGTAATTTGGGACAAGAAACTTCAGCTTCAGATTCTGTGTAAAATAAGAACTAGAACTAGATTATCTCCAAAACACTTCCATTTCTAAAAATTCAATGGTTTTGTGATCCTGTAATGGTTCTCATACATCTTGATTTAATACTCAAGTATTTCTTTAGGGAGTTTTACATCTTCATTTAACAGTGACAGGTTGATAATCACTGAAAATGCTATCTATGGCTGGGCGTGGTGGCTCATGCCTGTAATCCCAGCACTTTGGGAGGCCAAGGCGGGTGGATCACTTGAGGTCAGGAGTTCGAGACCAGCCTGGCCAACATGGCAAAACCCTGTCTCTACAAAAAATATAAAAATTAGCCAGATGTGCTGGCACATGCCTGTAATCCCAGCTACTCAGGTGGCTGAGGCACAAGAATCGCTTAAACCCAGGAGGCAGAGGTTGCAGTGAGCCAAGATCACACCACTGCACTCTGGCCTGGGCAACAGAGCAAGACTGTCTCGAAATAATAATAAATAAATAAATAAAATGCTATCTCAATATACTATGAGCTGCCATGTATTGTCTAACGGTATCTCACAGCCTTTTAAAAATCAGGTTACATTTCTTCTGACAATTCTATTTTATTTTTACTTTTGTTTCTACTTGAAGTTGCTGTGCATTATTTTGAGTTTACAAATTCAATACAAATCAGATTACATTTCTTCTGACAATTCTATTTTATTTTTACTTTTGTTTCTGCTTGAAGTTGCTGTGCATTATTTTGAGTTTACGAATTCAATAGGGTGACTATTATAATACCAACGAAGCCAATATTTCACATATATAATATTATATATATACAGATTTCTTTCATAATTGGCACGTATAGTTATGATAAAAATATTTAGGTTTAAAAATTTTATACCTCTAATAACTATTGCAAGAATAAAATGATCTTGATACTCTTACAAGTAATCTAAAATTAGAACTTCTTTTTTTATAAGGTGGCTTTTTCACCAAAAGAATATAATTCACCATCTTTCAGACCAGAATATATAGAATTCAAACCAAAATTTCAGGTGAGTCCTGAATTATTCTATCCCAATATCATTATACTTAATTACTAGGTTTCTTCAATACTTTAATTCAATAGTTCTAAAAAGCTACTCATTAGAAACACCTGGCTATTGTAAAAAATACACATTCCCAGGTCCATTTCTGACCTAATGAATCTCAACCCAGAAACAGAACCTGGGAATTTGTATTTCTCAAAAAAGAAAACAAACAAAAAAAAAAAAACTAAGGGGATTCTTAATTTGTCATCTGGGTATCCACTAGAATTTGAAAACCAGTTACAATAAGTTGCATCCATTAAAAATAATTTTGAACTACTAAGTTGAAATAAAATAAGACAAATAGTAGGCTGATTCTTTCACATTTTGCTTTCTTTTAGTTAGATAACACAGAAGTATGAAAAAAGAGTTTCAATAAGAATATTTATTCTGAAGGCTGTTTCAATGATAGAAGAGCCTGATCCCAGAGCTAAAAAGCTGCTTATGAATATTACACTGAAATTTTACTGTAATCCTGAGTTTTCTATATGGTTCTCCCTTACCCATTTCTGGGGCATTATACAGTATGCATCAAAAAGCAAGATTAAACTGTGACATGTTAAGGACTGGGTGGAGCTCATTATCATTGTTGAAACTCTCAGACTTAAAGGCAGATGATATATGCCCCCAAGTCAGTTTTCAGAGAATATTTGATACTTTTCGTGAGTTTCATTTTAGTACTTTTCACTACTTGCTTGAATTTAAAAAAAAATATTTCCTACATTGCTATGAATGTAGCAAATATTTAGGTAGATGAGACTTGGATCCTGATGTTAGCCACTGTCTAAGGAAATGAAGCTAACACTAGAAATTAAGTTCTTAACAATAAACTATTTATGGATGGCTTTTTAAGTATTTAAAAATATTCCAAGTAGCAAAAAGCACTTGGACACAAAATAGCATCAGAATTAAGAATTTGAAATTTTTCCATTAAAATATTTTATTTCAATTTCAAATATTTTAAAATAATTAAAGTTGATTTTTTCCCTTTGTGGAGGGTAGGAGAGTAAATAGATACATTGACAGATTGCTCAAAGAAAATTAACTAGAAAATGTATCATAAATTCAAAATCATTGCTACCAAACGTCTTACCTTTTTTTTTTTTTTTTTAACATTGCAGTTTCAGAAAGTCAACAAGAACGGTTTTGATCCTTTTCTAAGGAATATAAACAAAATGTCAGTCAGTAAAAGAAAAGATCAAGATATATACAAACGTAGAAACATTTTAGGTGCAGAGGTTATAGAGCACGAAGACCAGGATCCTCCTTATCCAGCACAATCAAAAACTGCAGGACCTGCTAATAAAACCTGGGCCCATGACCCTAATATCTTCACAACAAAGACGTCAGAAACTGAGAATAAGTTAGCCCCTGACCCTACTATCAATACGATAAAGGGTTTAGATACAAAGTATAATTTAAAAGAAAATCTACCAAATGTATCTTTACCAAGTTTCAAAGGAGAATCATCAAGGGCTGGAAATGTACATGCAAATACATGTCACCTCTCAAAGTCTTTAAATTTTACCCCCCAGATAGAATATTTAAAACAATCAATGATACTCAAGTCAATTTTAAGTAAAAATCTGCAAGACCTTTCAGACAAATTATTTTCTAAACCAGAAGTTAGTATGAACAGTGAAGCAAGAGAGAAAAGTAGTTCTCTACTTATAAGCATTCATGATAAATCATCAAGTAGTATGGAAGACAACGTATTGGGGAAAAAACAAGATTTAAACAACTGGCTTTCAGAGAAAGACATTTTAAATTCAAAGACTATTTTAAGTCAAATAATTAAAAGTATTCCTGTGGATTTATTTTCAGAAGGTAGTCAAATAACTGAAAATATTCCTGCAGATTCACTTTCAGAAGGTAGTCAAGTAATTAAAAATATTCCTGAATATTCACTTTCAGAACAGGGTCAGATAATTAAAAATATTCCTGCAGATTCCTTTTTAGAACGTGGACCAGGACAATCTCCGGAGGTAGAAGAACATGTCTCTAAAACACACTTCGAAGCTGATGAGAGAGATTTTCCAATTAAAAAAAAGAGTAGTATCAAAAAGAAACATTTAATAAGTGAAGTACCTAACTCCAAATCAGGTTCAAGTGGCACTGTACATGACTACATTATAAGGCAAATATTCACTGCACCAATATTCTCAGAATTGGAGATAGAAGTGAAACAGCCAAGTGAAACACCAATGAACTTGGAAAATCAAGTACCTACACCTTGGAAGAGAAGTTTGTCATCACATATTCTACTTCATGAAGATAATGCTGATAAAATAGAATTGCCACAGCCCAGATCTGCTATAAGCCAGATAATACAAGCATTTCCTATAGATACGCTTTTAGAATCTGGGATAATCAAAGTGATAGAATTAGATGAAGAACGCCGTAAGAGTTCTTTGCTGGGTACGGGGATCACTTCTCCTAAAGGAAAGCTGAAGGATTCCCAAGAGTATTATTCAGAAATCAGAAGCGAGACAGAACCTCTTTCTGAGCAGAATATACCCATCATTCCCAAAGACACTACTTCTGTTAGTAGAGTTGAATTTATACAGGAAGACCAAAATATGTTCCCACAAGATTCAAGTTATTATTCAATAGCAAATAAAGAACTGGATTTGCCAAGAAATGGTCAGAGGCTTGGTAAAGACGAAAATGACCTCAGTTCTACTTTAGAAAGTTTAACTAACTCATTAATGGATAAACTTAATGAATCAGATGAAATAATGTTAAAATCCTTTTTAAAAAACATCTTCAATGTTTTTTTCAAATATAATCAATCTGAAAGAAGAGGACAACCAGAAAGAGAATTAGAAAGACTAATTCAACCTTCTTTTACAAGTGACACAGAACACCTTAAAGAAATCCAAGAGAATTTTGATAAAGTAGACAAATTAGACAGAAAACATATTTTGAGTCCAAAGTTGCGTGTGTTTCTAGAAGAACTCTCAGAGTCAGAAGTAAAAAATTTAAAATCTGAATTAAGTAAACAAATCCAGCATTACCTTGTAGAAAGACTTTCAGAATCAGGACATATCACCAAGGAGGACTTACCAAAAATCTACCGAAATCTGTATCTGATGAATGAGAAGGTAGAGCGGAAAGGGCCAAACAGTTTTCAGGGGAAATATTCTGAAACTGTGAAAGAAATCATGTCTTTTGTCAAAAATTTCAATCATCATTTCATAGATAAACATTTAGAAATAAAGCTAAGGTCTTTTTTAAATGAGATTCTCCAAAACTATTTCCTAAAAAACATTTCAGAAAGCAGTTTATTTAATGAGACAGAATCTGAGACTATATACCCAAACATGTCTTCTCTAAGGACTAAAAGTGTCTCACTTTCTTTTCATGAACTAGAACAAGATATTTCAAAGGGGAGTTTTGGTAGAAGGTTTGAAATAAACATGAAATATCCTTTAAGTAAATCTCTACAAAACTATCTGATAGCTTTATCAGAAAATGAATTATTACATCTAAAAGCTGATTTAAGCAAACACCTCCAGGGTCTTTTTTTAGAAAAACTTTCAAAATCAGGACTAATGACAAAAAGGCAATTAGAAGGGATCAACCAGCATATAAATTTGCTTAATTCTAGTTCTATACCATTAAAATATATAAAGACACATTTACCTTTTAGAGATGACCATCACTTTGTGGAGAAGCATTCAGAAAAGCAAAATAAATATTCAAGAATTGTTCAACAAACCACTTTACAAACGGTTTCTGAGGATAAACTTAGAGAAACAGAACTGATTCGAGAGAAAGAAAAGAAATATTTTCCCTTACAGAATTTAAAAGAAAATTCATCTTTAATTAGGGAACAGAAAAGTTATTACACTAAAGAAGAAGCTAAAACACCAAGTTTAATCAAAGTACAACCTTCTTCCAATAAAAATACCCAGGCAAGTCCATTAAACAATTCATCAGAAACACTTACAGATATACTGCTTAAGAAACTAAGGAAAGAACATGTATTTATGCAGCTTCCTCAAGCAGAAAATTCTGTTCATAAAACACAGATTCAAGACCCATATAGTTGGGGTGGTAAATCAAAAATAACTCAATCAAAAGCTTGGTGTGAAAGGACACAGAAAATGAAGTCCCTTGATAGAAAGGAGCATGTAAACATCTATAAATGGACTGTTCAGGAAAAACCTGAAGCAGTATTAACATCGTATCCAAGAATTCCTAATGCCAGAATGCCAAGGGAAGATGAGTACGTAAACAGACTCACTTTTCCTTCCTGGCAAACTAGCACTTTAACTCATTTCAATACAGAGACTGAGGAAAAATCAAAATTAGAAGACCAGTATTGTCAGAGACTGAAAGGAAATAATAACAATAATAAAAAACATTTAGTAACATTTGCACAATACAAAAAAGAAATACAAACTCTTTATATAAAACCAGATGAAATTTGCACTGAAAAATGTGCCAAGTTCCCTGAAATACAGTCATTCCAATATAAAGATGTAGAAAATGAGAAAAACTCGAAACCATCCCTCTTCCCAGAATTATTTAAGAGAGAAGATCTAAAACCCAAGGTCCGAAAAGAAAGAGACCGTGTCGCCAAACCAAAAAAGTCATTTAACAAGATAGTCAGGATACTGCCAACCACACTGCCCACCACAAGAATTCACCTAAAGAAGTCTGTTCCAAGGACACTGCTTCACTGGACTGCAAGAACTACTATACATGTAATGATGTTTTTCTAAGTCTTCTACTTCTGTATTTGACAAAGTTCTGGCAATAATTTAGGGTGTGTGTATCTGCATCCAACTGTGTGTATAACCTTAATTACCCCCAAGACATACAGACCTCCAATTTAAAAATTCCTCTGAAAGGCCGGGCGCAGTGGCTCACGCCTGTAATCCCAGCACTTTGGGAGGCCGAGACGGATGAATCCGAGGTCAGGAGATCAAGACCATCCTGGCTAACACGGTGAAACCCCGTTTCTACTAAAAATACAAAACATTAGCCAGGCGTGGTGGCGGGCGCCTGTAGTCCCAGCTACTCAGGAGGCTGAGGCAGGAGAATGGTGTGAACCCGGGAGGCGGAGCTTGCAGTGAGCTGAGATCCGGCCACTGCACTCCAGCCTGGGCGACAGAGCGAGACTCAGTCTCAAAACAAAACAAAACAAAACAAAACAAAAAATTCCTCTGAAACTTAAATATCACCTCACCTGATTCAAAATGCAATCACAAAATCAGGGAGACTGTTAACACACCTACTACCTTTTTATGAAATAAACAGTGGCAACCCTTCCTCCCAACCCACCATCTGGGACATGAATTAGAAAAAGGTGCCCTCTTCCTCTGGGCAGATTCTCCCAGCGGACACAGCTGAGAGTCAGAGTACATAGTCCTGATTGTGGAAAACTGTCTGGATTTTAGCCCTGACTAAAATTAGTACAACTATTGGCTGTGGCCCGATACTGTGGAAACACAGCTGACATTTTCTTTTCATAGAGATTAACTACAACTATTAGAGGTTTTTTTTTTTTGTTTTTTTTTTTTCACATAGCCAAATTATCTTTGCTTCGGTTAAACAAATATGAAGCTCCTATGTGCCAGTTATCTGGCTAAAAATTAGGGATATGTAAAATTTACAATCCATTGGATTATGAATTGCAAGAATTTAACTTCTAGTCTTTTCTTTTTTCACCACCATGCTATATCATGTGCTGAGAAACTTGAGAATTCAAATATATTTTTAATATTAACATAAAACGATCAGGAGACCAGGATTGGTGGCTCACGCCTATAAGGCCAGCACTTTGGGAGGCTGAGGCAGGTGGATCACTTGAGGCCAGGAGTTTGAGACCAGCCTGGCCAATGTGGTGAAACTCTGTCTCTACTAAAAGTACAAAAATTAGCTGGGTGTTGTGGTGCATGTCTGTAATCCCAGCTACTTGAGAGACTGAGGCACGAGAATCGCTTGAACCCAGGAGGCGGAGGTTGCAGTGAGCCAAGATGGCGCCACTGCACTCCAGCCTGGACAACAGAGCAAGAGCAGTCTCAAAAAAAAAAAAATAAATAAAAAAAATTAGGAAAGTAAATCTGCGACTAGACTTTATACAAATCATTCTAAAGCAAATTTAAAATCTAGAATGGAAGGGACTTTTAATTTTCTGAATCACTGGTCTTCCCTGTAGTATGCATAACAGGCATGATCCATAATTGGAAAAACTGCTAAGTAAATATGAGTAGGTAAAACTCATATTAAATTGATACTTTGATGTGCATAATTTTCCCTTTGAGAAAATAAATCTAATTTCTGCATAAGTATTTTGATTTTATTTTCCACAGTAAAGCAAACTATTTGCTTTATAGTAGCAGGGTAAATATTATATAGCTATATATTATACACACTATATATTATACAGTTAAATATTAACTATACATTGGCAGGGTAAAAATACCAGCTTATACTTTCAATTTTGGATTTTTCTTTTCTATCTAAATTTGGAAATTTAGTTATTGAGAGGGTGAGTGTTTGTATATATACACGTGTCTACACACTTGGAAAAAAGATAGAAGATGGGGTCATAGTTTTCAAAGAAGATTTTCTGATTTTTTTTAAGACAAATGGAATCTTGAATACAACTTTTCAAGCAAAGTAAGAAATTGCATTTATGTTAAATGATATAAGATTATATAGGATCTCAGAACCCTTATCCCAAGAGGAGGCAAGGGAGATAGAGTTATCTTTATTTCTCTTGGTTAAACCAACTGTTCCTAAACTTTCCTGTAATAGATAATTGAGTAGTAAGCGGGCATTTTTCAGATGATCAGAACAACTTACTCATCTGATTTTCTAAAATCCAGGAATCTCCCAAAGGAATCAAGACAAAAGAGAGAGAAATTGAGTCGTAGGAGCACCTAGAAAAGTGACCAGTGGCCTGGGTCTCCATGCCCTTCCACTGCCACTCCAGTAATGAGTTATATCAGCTGTGAAGGAAAATTATGTTACTCACTAACATAGCATAAATCATCGCAGTGTGGCTTCCCTAATTGTCTTGTGTACATAAGAGGGAAGAGGAAGAATGTTTTCTTGCCTTCTTCAAACTCAGGCAAAAATGTTAAATAGGTAGAATTTATCTTTAGACTCATTATACATTCTTTTTTGTAAATCTTTTTCTGACTGCCTAATTCTTATTAGTCCTGCCCAATGTTCCCTGACCCCCAGTTCTATTAATCCATCCCCACCTGCGTTCAAATCAAGCAGCCCGCTCCCTTGCTGTGGCTATCTTTGCAAAGTATTATGAGATGAGCTGCTCAAACTGCTGAGGAAATTGCTTACCCTAATTTGAGGATAACTACTAGATTCATACCTTATATAGCTATATAATAGAAAATTTGAAAAAGAATCATTTATTATGGTATATATCCTTCCAGTTATTTTACTGAATGTTTTACTTGTTTACTCAGAGTACACATGCAATTTTTTATTTTTAATGTAAACATTACAACCATATTCTTGGATGTGGCACACACACTCTCCCTCTCTCTGTATGTATATAAATTAAAGATGGTTATTAAAGGATGAAAGATCAAATTCTGGATGACATAAAAAGTAAAATATAAGAGTTCGTAATTTATATTTGGGGTCGGGGAGAGAGATTTTGGTGGAGAGAAATTACAAAGTAATCTGGCCAGCATTGCTTAGGAGTCTGTCCCCTGAGGTCAGCTCTCAAGTTTTTCAGGTTTCTAGCTTCTTATCTTCAATATCTTTTGAAATAATGGATCCTTTGTAACAGTAAGATCTTTTTAAAGCATGGTTTCTAGCATAGTATCTAGCACAGTATCTAACGAGAGGCATGGGTGTAGGGTCTGAATTTAGAGACTGCCTAAGAAACATCCAGTGTTTTCATTCTTTGTCTTTAACTGTTGCTATTATAAACTTTAGTCCTTGTATGTTTTTCTTTTTTCTTTTGACCATCCATATCAGAAGTCCTTGTAAATTTAAAACCTACTTTTAAGAAACCTAATTTACCAATCTGATCTTTTATTTTATTACTTAGGATTGTTCAGATAAATTTGAGGATTTACATGACATGACCTCATTTACACACCTTAAAAAAGTAAAATCAAGATCAAGGCTTTTAGGAAAAAGCTCAGATGATATCCATAATCATGCCAGACACTCTGCAAGACCATATACTGCTCCGGAGGTTAACAAGCAACGAGAAAGCTACAGTGGAAAGTTTACAAGTCGTCGAATGGTTTCATCAGGCTTAGTTCATATAAATGATAAAACATCAGATTATGAAATGCAAAAAATGCGGCCAAAAAAAATTAAAAGAGGATATTGAAAAATATTCGTTCATTTGTGTTATTATAAAACATGTTTAACTTAGAATGATATGTGAGGCCAGCAGTCAGAATATCATTTCTCCATTAACAAAATGGTTTGGAGATCTCTTCTTTTGTGTGACAGAAGTCAGCAACCAACTTTCATCTTGTTAGAACTATTTTGGTTTGATTAAAATGAAAAACAAACACATTTGATATAAATGTGTTTTCGTTCATGAAGCTTAGGGAACAGACCCAGAAATACGTGTTCAGTTTATATTCATGAACAAAGTTTTATTTCTCAGTTTTCACTTTTTCCACTATGTAATACCACTCCAATTTGGTTTTCTCTGACTTCTCCAACCTTTGTTACACTGTAAATTATCCCTTTCTACCCAGTTTTCAGGTGATTTGTGGTTATCAATGTGTGCAGCCTTTTGTTCTGAATATATACTTTTAGGCCAGACACCATGGCTCACGCCTGTAATCCCAGCACTTTGGGAGGCCAAGGCGAGTGGATGGCTTGAGCCCAGGAGTTCTAGACCAGCCTGGGCAACATGGTGAAACCCTGTCTCTACAAAAAATCAGCTGGGCGTGGTAGCACGCCTGTGGTCCCAGCTACTGAGGAAGCTGAGGTGGGAGAACCACCTGAGCCTGGGAGGCCAAGGCTGCAGTGAGTTGTGAGAGTGACACCCCTCGCAAGAAAAAAAAAAAAAAAAAGAATATATACTTTTACTCTTCAGCTCTAGTTATATTTCTAGATTCAACAGTTTGCAATTCTCTGGGCCTTATCCTTGTTTATTAACTTTTTTGGGACAGAGTTCTAGCTATGTTGCCCAGGTTGGTCTCAAACTCTGGGCTCAAATGATCCTCCTGCCTCAGCTTGTCAAGTAACTGAGATTTATAGGTGTGTGCCACCACACCCAGCTGAACTTTTATTCATTTTAACATCATATGATATTGCATTTTTTTACACAATAAAAATAAGAATATAGTTAATTCCTGAAGCATCTCTTACACAGCAGTGACTTTCTAAGTTACTCATACAACTGTGAAAGGGCCTCTTAGTAACATCATACTTGGGAAACTGCATAAAATTGTAGAAACTGAGTAAGATATAATCTAGCTAAATCAACATAGGATTTAAATCAGACTTCTGAGAATTGGTTCTGTTTCTTTGTAAGTACAGTATTTGGATCTTGTTGAACTTTGATCCACTCTTGAAAAGCAAAACTCGATTTACAGAATTTTTGTTTCTATTTTTCTACCAGAAGTTATAATGACTATGGGGTTTAAATAGAATTGGTTGATGGAAAACATAATTCCTGATCATTCAGTGTTATAATCAGGATAGTAATTTTTTATAGGGACTAAGAATTTCCAATAATCCTCAAAGTTGTCAGTACTTGTATCAGTCAGCTTGTAACTGGGAAAACACAACTCCAGATCTTTCAGGTAGAAGGAATACAGGGAGTTGGTTTTGTGGGTGATGGAATCAAGGCTAAGAAGCAGAAAGGGATGTTGAAGCAACCCAGGAATTAGCAAGAGTGGGAAGTGCTACCACCACTTGGATGGAAAGGACAGCAGGGGGCACTGGTGCTACCAGAGTCTCGAAGCTAGAGACAAAGACGATACCGCCACTGCCAGGGACACTCGAAGCAGAAGGGGAGTGGGGCAAAGGGTGAGATATACTATGTTTCTCCTCTCTCGTCCTGCTCTCTGATCTTCTACTATTGCCTCCCTGGAAACCAGAGATTGCGGGTACATGGGAAACGTAGATCCTAGTGAAGCAGAACGGGGAAAGGGTGGAGAAATGAACTTGAGAGCTAATAGGCAACTGGCCAACAGTACTTATGAGGGAAACCATTGATCTGGCTTGCAGTAAAGGATGAAATATTTACTAGATAGAAATCTCAAATCTCTTTGCCACATTAAATTTTTAATGGCAATATTGTGACAAGCAAAGAATTTAAAACTTACCATGGAAATCTCTTGCATTTTCAAAAGTCTTTTTTTTTAATTCAAATACTTTAATTCAAGAAAGAATTCAATAAATATTAAACATCTACAATATGCCAGACAGTTTTACTAAACAGCAATATACCAGTGAATAAGACAATATTCTCAGGAAGTCCACAGTCCTTTGGGAACATAAACACAGAAGTAATTAGAGTTGTGTCAGTGCTTTTTGGGGAAGGTACTATAGAAGCTCATAGGAGGGCATTTTAGCTAAAGTGACTGCTAGTTTGGGTCCTTTGAAAAGCAGACACCAAGATGAAATTAGACATGTGGTAGTCATGGCCCCTACCAATGTGTCCATGTCCTAATCCCAGGAACCTGTGAATGTTACCTTATGTGAGGAGAGATTTTTGCAACTGTGATTAAACCAATGGTGTTGAGATGGGGGGAAATTATCCCAAATTATCTGGGTGGGCACAATATAATCACAAAAGGCAGAGAAGGAGATGGGACCACAGAAGCAGAAGTTGGAGCAGTGCTGTGCCCTGAGGGAAGGAAGTAGGAAGCCTCTAGAATCTGGGAAGGCAACAGAATCTCCCCTAGAGACTCTGGAAGGAGTGTAGCGCTACCAATCCATTTTAAACTTCTGACCTCCAGAACTGTCAGATAATAAATGTGCATTATTTTAAGCCACTGGGTTTGTGGTAATTTGTCACAGCCATGATAGGAAATTAATACCACCTGCAACAGATGTTTTGAGGGGAAAAGTCTGGGAGGGAAAAGTAGGGAGGCAGTAGAAGATGGCTGGGAGAGCTATCCATGATGTAAGTCTGACCAAAGTGGAAGAGAGGGAGGAAGATAAGAAGGCAGAATAGGAAATGGCTTAGACTGCAGTGTCATTCTAAATAAGTTTCAGTCGGGCTGATGGGGAGTGCTCCAGCCGAAGCCATTAATCACAAAAGGCCTTTGTCTCCCAGGAATGGGCTTGACTTGCAATCCCTGCTGCCAGGGGTAGGGATAGGATGAGGCAGGTATGGTGGGTAGGATAATGTTCCCCAAAAGATGTCTACATCCTAAGGCCCAGAACCTGTTAATATGTTAGGTTATGTGGCTAAAGGGAACTACGATTGCAGACAGAATTAAGGTTGCTTATCAGCTGACTGTAGACAGGGAAGCTATCCCAGATTATCTCGCTATGCCCAGTATAATCACAGGGGTCTTTAAAAAGTAGAAGATGGAATCAAAGGGAGAACCAGAGAAATGGCAGAATGAGGATTCGGCCCCAAATTGCTGACTTTGAAGATGGTCAAACAGGGCCATGAGCCAAGGAATGTGAATAGTTTCTAAAAACTGAAAAGGCCAAGGAAACAGATTCCCCTCTGGAGCCTCCAGAAGGAACGGACCCCTGCCATTTGAGCTCAGTAAGACTGATTTCAAACTTCTGTACCAGAACTTCAAAATAATAGTTGTGTTGCTTAAGCCACTAAGTTTGTGGCAATTTGTTACAGCAGCCATTGAAAATACAGCAAGCAAGGAGCCTAAGGTACAAAATTTAAGAAAGTACTCACAGGGTGAAGTCATCACTCATGGTGATACCCATGGTGATGGTTGATTTTGTGTGTCAACTGTACTGGGGCACAGGTGCCCAGATACTTGGTCAAACATTATTCTGAATGCCTGTAGTCCCAGCACTTTGGGAGTCCAAGGTCAAGAGTTCTAGACCAGCCTGGCCAACATGGTGAAACCCCATCTCTACTAAAAATACAAAAATGAGCTCGGCATGGTGGCGGGAGCCTGTAATCCCAGCTACTTGGGAGGCTGATGCAGGAGACTCACTTGAACCCGGGAGGTGGAAGTTACAGTGAGCTGAAATCATGCCACTGCACTCCAGCCTGGGCAACAGAGCAAGACTCCATCTCAAAAAAATAAACAAAAAATAACATAATTCTGAGTGTCTCTGTGAGGATATGTATTAGGGTTCTCCAGAGGGGCAGAACTAATGAATATAGGAAATGGGAGTTTACTAGGGAGAACTGGCTCACACTATCACAAGGGGAAGTCCTGCAGTCAGCCATCTGCAAGCTGAGGAAGAAAGAAGCCAGCAGTTGCTCCGTCCAAGTCCAAAAGCCTCAAAAGCAGCAAAGCCAACAGTGCAGCCCTCAGTCTGTGGCTGAAGGCCCAAAAGTCCCCAGGAGGCCCGTGTGCAACTCCCAGAGTCCGAAGGCCAAAGAACCTAGAGTCTGATGTCTAAGGGCAGGAGGAGTGGAAGGAAGTATCCAGCACAGAAGAAAGATGAAATCCTCAAGGCTCAGCAAGCAAGGTTATCCCTCTTCTGGCCGCCATCTTCTAGCTGTTTAGCAGCTGACTGCATGCTGCCCACCCACATTGACGGTGGGTCTTTCTCTCCCAGTCCACTGACTCAAATGTCACTCTCCTCTGGCAAAACCCTCATAGACACACCCAGAAACAATACTTTACCACAAGGGTCCCCAAACCCCTCTATGGACCCATACGAGTCAGTGGCCTGTTAGGAACCCAGCGTCACAGCAGATGAGCAGCAGGGTGGGTGAGCATTACCGCCTGAGCTCCGCCTACTGCCAGATCAGCGGCCACATTAAATTCTCATAGGAGCACCAACCCTATTGTGAACTGCACACATGAGCAATCTAGGTTGTGCTGCTCCTTATGATAATCTAATGCCTGATCTGAGATGGAACAGTTTCATCCTGAAACTATCCCCCACCCCATGGAGAAACTGTATACCACAAAACTGGTGCCAAAAAGTTGGAACCACTGCGTTATCAGCTATCTAGACATCCTTCAATCCAATCAAGTTGACACTTAATATTAACCATCACAGGGTGTTTCTGGATCAGACTAACATTTAAACTGGTCGACTAAGTAAAGCAGATTGCATTCTCTAATATTAGTGGACCTCATCCAATCAATTGAAGACCTGAATAGAAGACAAAGGCTAAACTTTCCCCAAGTAAAAGAGAATTCCTCCTGCCTGAATGCATTTGAACTGCGACATTGGCTTTTTCCTGCCTTTGGACTCAAACTGAAACACTTACTCTTCCTGGGTCTTGAGTCTGACAGCCTTTGGACGAGAACTACACCATCAGCTCTTCTGGACGTCCAGCTTGCTAACTCACCTGGCAGAGCTTTGGACTTGTCAGCCTCCACAATCGCATGAACCAATTCCTTATAATAAATCCATTTATATATGTATATATATAAAATGTAGATATATATGCACATTCATTCTATTGGCTACTTCTCTGGAGTACCCTAATACACCCCATAGTAGGAGATCTGAGAAGCACCATTTCATGCCCTTTATGGTCCAATTTTTAAACTACACACATTTAGGAGAACCTCCACACAGATTTGAAAGAACCTCTAAGGTCTCTGGGCCTCTCTTATGGAAGGGAAATTTAGGAGGAGGAGGTTAGTAGGATGAACTATAGCCCTTACCACTAGAGTTGCTCTTAGGGCCTCAGTGGTCTTCATCTTCTCCCTTTTCCACTGTCCATTTTAAATTCTTTCACTTTGGTGGGTCTTGGTGGCTTAACAGATGGAGTAACCCAAACCTTCATTCTTGAGCGGGTCCAGTCAATAAACATGAAGAAAATTGTGCTTGAAATGGCCTATAGATTTGTATATTATTTGTCTTTTTAATTTTTTAGTCCTGAAGTAATCATTTTAAAATAACTTTTAATGTAATATAAATAAGATTGTATAAATTAAGAAAATCAACTGAAGTAGGTCCCAGTTTACCACACTTTGAACTATGTATTCAAAAAGAATACATAGTTTGAGACATGGCAGAGTCTCTTTTCTAATTAGGAAATTAGGAAATATTAATTAAGACCTCTATGTCCTCATGTTGTACCTCCTACAGGAGCAATATGTCCTCATGTTGTACCTCCTACAGGAGCAATAACCATACAAAAGGCCAGAATGCCTTCTGCCTCCATTTAATCGAATACTCAGTTGATTATAGATTATGTAAATGAATTTGCTTGAGAAAGGGCTTTTCTTGGCAAAACAAATCAGAATCTGTATTTTAGCTCTGTCAAACCACGCAAGGAAAATAAATAAAAGCATAAACTCAATTCAGTAAATCTTTATTGAGCTCCCACGGGGTGCATGAATTTAGGATCTATAATTTACATAAGTAGGAAAGTGTTACTTTAGCCCCCTTTTTTTTAAAAAAAAGCAAATTACAATTTCTGTATATATTTCAAGTGAATCATTTAATGTCAGTGAGGTTCAGTTAGATGTTACCATAAGTATTAACAGAAGAAAAAGGGAAAGCACAAACATTTTCCCTCTACCAGAAAAGGGTCTGATGTAAGATAAACCAGCCCGTTGGTTTAACAATAGCTCATTAAAAAGGCCAGAGAATCTGGGAGAAGATGTACTTGGAAGCACTGTCCTCTGAGGGCCCATTCCCAAGGGACAGCAAAATACTGAAAAAAATTAACTGGCTCAAAAATTATATTGACAGAGGAAAAGAGTTAGTCACAGCTTAGAAAAAAATTCCAGAATAAATGACACTCGCTAGATTAGTAATTCTGATGTTTCCTTGGAGTTGTCATAGTACTCTGTGGGAACCAGAGGGACTACAAACTGATGCCCCTTTGAACAGAGTGGTTTTAAATAATAGATTCTCCAGTGCACCAACTGTATTTTCAAGTATAATTCTGGTATTTGTACCTAGCAATACAGAAGAAAAAGCAGCAAGGAGAAAGTGTCAAGTATATAGGACATAAAATGATTTGGCAGCCCTAGAATTCCCAGTATGAGTCTTTTTCATCAGGAAAATCACATTCTGGCTCAGTCCAAGGTAACACTGGAGGCAATGATATTGATGGCTTGTTATAAGCAGGAGGCAACAGTGAAAGTATTGAATCATGGCTTTCTTCTTTCATCTGTTAAAGAAACTCAAAATAAGGCTGTTGATATATCATTTCAATACATCAGTTTTGTTAGCAATAAATAACTTTTAAAGAATTTATGTTAAATGTGTTTAAAATTGTTTTCAGGTATTCCCCCTAAAACTGCCTTTGATTCTAGTCATCTGAAAACAGGAAGAAGAGCCAAATAAACTGACTTCTTATCAGAATTACTTTGCCCTTTCATCATTTCTAGCCAACAGAGAAAATGTCTCTAAATTAATCAAAATATACACCAAGCATCAATAACATGTAATGATAGTCCATTTTGTTTTTACTCATTTTGTTTTGAAGAATGAAAGTATTTTAGAAAGTCTGTAATTGAACTACCAAAAGTTTTCTTGTTTTTAACTTTATTTTGTAACAGAGTTATTAGTAAGAACCTTGGTAACCAAAGTATCTCATCAAGCCAACAAAATAAAGTGACTTTTTAATAGTAATTAAAAACATCGAGACAACGGATGATAGATCAGCTCACCTGTTTGAAGAAAACATGGGACAATAAACTGCTTGCTGATGGCCTGAAATTTTTAAGAAAGTTATAAAAAAAAAAAACCTTTATATTAGAATGTAGATTTCAGGTGTATAAATAT
This sequence comes from Theropithecus gelada, assembly GCF_003255815.1. NCBI lineage: Eukaryota > Metazoa > Chordata > Mammalia > Primates > Cercopithecidae > Theropithecus > Theropithecus gelada. The sequence goes on along the minus strand of NC_037680.1, from coordinate 78,074,047 downwards.
GTTAGAAATTAGGTTTAGAGCTATAAAACCCAATAAGAAAAAAATTAAAAAGAATATATATCAGAAGCCCAATTCTTAGCTACAACCTTGACTAAAGGGAATAATTGTAGAGGTATCCTTCAATTAATCTATACTCAACATCTACTGGACACAGTATTTACTGACAGTAACTTAGTAGGGTAGCAGCAATTTACATTTTTATACTGCTTAGAGTCAACATAAATGTGCTAATTAATGTCTAGAAAGAGTAACTGATTTTTACTCTGATTTTTCTTGTAAAAATCAGTTAGAAAATGGTACAGCTGAGACTGAGCCCAACTCTTCTGATTTTTTTTTTTCTTTTGAGATGGAGTCTCACTCTGTCACCTAGGTTACAGTACAGTGGCATGATCTCGGCTCACTGCAACCTCTGCTTACTGGGTTCAAGCGATTCTCCTCCCTCAGCCTCCCGAGTAGCTGGGACTACAGGTGCATGCCACCACACCCAGCTAATTTTTGTATTTTTAGTAGAGACGGGGTTTCACCATGTTGGCCAGACTGGTCTTGAACTCCTGACCTCAGGCGATCCACCCGCCTCAGCCTCCCAAAGTGCTGGGATTATAGGCGTGAGCCACCGCACCCAGCCTCTTCTGATTTTGAATCCAGTATTCTCATTTCCTTGTTCCTACTAGTTGTTCTTAGCACTGACATTTTCTAGATTAGACAATATTTTGATCAAAACATTGATAAAAGATTTGTATTCTCCTGGAAGGGCAATGTTACAAAGCTTCTATAAAATGTAAAACATGTACATTTTGCAGTATTTAGAAGAGATCAATATTACCTTTTCTCAGGATCTTGTTGCAAACAGAGCTGTACCAAGCTAAAGAAGGCAGGAGAGAAGGTTTTTGAGGATGGTGTGTGTAATCGGTCACTATTTACTGTGTGAGTTCCACTGGAGACAAGCACGCTTTCTCCAATCCCAGAGTCTACACCTGACCGGGAGTTTTTCATTCTGGATTCTGATTGAGGGAAAATACTGATATCCAGTGGGCTGTAAGGAGGACCTTTCAGTTTCTGTAACAGCATCTAAAAGAAACAGAACTTTCCTTCAACACTTTCCAGGCAAAATATTAAAACAGTAACAATAAAGCTCCTAAGAGTCTATAGCAAATGTATTTAACAGAAATTATCTAGAATGTAAGCAATCTTATGAAAGGGAAGTAGTTCAGGGATTTTAGCAGCACTTACCTGAGTTCTATGCATGTCCTGGAAAGGCACCTGCCCACTGGCTAATTCACATGCTGTAATCCCAACACTGTAAATATCTGACTTCACATTATACCCATGTAAATCCTGTAGGACACAATTAATTTGAAGTCTTTTAGTGCAAATAAGTTAACCAAAAGTTATACATGTGTGCTTTTTTGATAAAGAAAGGTGAACAATAATGGAAAAGAAACCCATAAGTGACAAATCAAGACACACTTAATATATGGTATTTAATTTCCTAACATAATTTTGACAAGAAAGAGAAATAAAGTCTTGCAGAAGGCCATTCACCAATCCACATATAAAGTCACAACTGTACTTCAGTCAAACTCAGAAGACGCTTGAGACACAGAAAACCCAATGCAACGGCCACACCTGACCTGTCTCAGTAGTTCTGGACTCAGCCACGGCTGCACTGATGTGCTGAACTGTGGGAAATCATACACAGCCGTATGCCTCTGTCCATGCTTAACCAAACTATGCAGATGGGACAGGCCAGAGAGGGTCACTAGGCCATCACCAGAAATGAGGATATGGCTGGCTTTAATACTCCTAGAACAAAGAGAAACAATCCTAAGTAATAGGAAACTGGCCAATGAAGAAAGAATAAAAATCTGGTAGGAACAAATCCATATATTCTCTTGGAAATTAAATACCCTTTATAAAACAGCGGTATAAACTGCAAAACAGTACTGCAAAACTGCTGTTTACACAGGAAATATTCAGGGAATAAGAATTCTTTCTCAACTACTTACTACAGCACCAACACAAGTAAAGATATATAATTGAAAGCTACATGTTAAGAACTGATGGCCGGGCGCGGTGGCTCACGCCTCTAATCCCAATACTTTGGAAGGCTGAGGCAGGCAGATCATGAGGTCAGGAGATCGAGGCCATCCTGGATAACATGGTGAAACCCCATTTCTAATAAAAATACAAAAAATTAGCCGGGCATGGTGGCGGGCGCCTGTAGTCCCAGCTACTTGGGAGGCTGGGGCAGGAGAATGGCGTGAACCCAGGAGGTAGAGCTTGCAATGAGCCAAGATTGCGCCACTGCACTCCAGCCTGGGGGACAGAGCGAGACCCTGTCCATCTCAAAAAAAAAAAAAGAACTGATAATATTTTTTCAAACAAGGAATGGAATCAAATAATTAATTTCACTTTTTTTTTTTTGAGACAGAGTCTCACTCTGTGGCCCAGGCTGGAGTGCAGTGGCATGACCTCAGCTCACTGCAACCTTCACCTCCTGGGTTCAAGTGATTCTCCTGCCTCAGCCTCCTGAGTAGCTGGGACTGCAGGTGTGTGCCACCACACCTGGCTACTTTTTTTTTTTTTTTTTTGTATTTTGAGTAGAGACAAGGTTTCACCATCTTGGCCAGGCTAGTCTCAAACTCCTGACCTCAAGTGATCTGCCCGCCTCGGCCTCCCAAAGTCCTGGGATTACAGGCATGAGCCACCATGCCTGGCCAATTTCACTATTTTTGAATGCTGTTGCAAAACACCTAAGAAGTGTTACCTAAAAAAAAAAATCAAACAATATTTGAAATATAAGGTTTTAAAGCTAAATGTAATACTATCCAGTAAAAGTCTCTCTCATACATCATTTATAAAAAGATATATTATACATTTCCTTTAATTGTCAGATAAATTATAAGAGCCTTGTTTTTCGATCCCAAACACTGAATTTGGAAACTTAACAGAGGAGGATGGCCAATCATCTGGTGACATATAATGAAACCCCAGTTAACCAGAATATAGTGTGTTGGAAATCCTTGGTTAACTAGAATTTTGCTGAAAAAACAATAGTAAGACTAAAAGCTTTAAGGAGACTGAAACAATAGGAAAGCAAGCTTATTTAAAGGTAACTTAATTAAAAAGTAAGATAAAGTTGCAGTATATCTTAGAACAGCACTGTTTTTAACATTCAGTCAATCACTTTTGCATATACACTTTGGTAACAAGAGAAGTGATATTTAGGATGATAACCTCAAGGTGCTGCAAAATAAGAAATCGAAGAAAAGTTTAATTCCAATTTATGCATAATATAAGATGGAAAGCAGATAATGAAGCTCTTCATTTGCTTAAACAAAAACAGAATGAAAAACACCCAGCTAACTAGGATCCCATTTCCTACAGCTCATCTCCTGAACATCCTCATTAGATTGAGACTGTGAGCTCCATGAGGGCAGGCACTCCAGCCCAGCACCAAGAACTGCTTGGCACAGAGGATGTGGTCTGAACATGTTTGGTGAAGGGACATAAAATGTAAGCAATCCATTGCACCTAATGGTCCCTTCCTCCCTCAATTTTCACTTACAAGTTTCCTATCCCTCTTTTCTAACATTCAACTGCTCCTTCCTAAAACCTCCTTCAGAGAGTTCTTCCAGTAAAATTATTTCATTTAGTAAAATACAAATAAGTAAATACCTGTGAATATAGCCATTTTGGTGCAGATAGTTCAACCCTCTCACTGCTCCAAAGAGAATGTTTCTTATTAAAGTTTCACTCATTCCCTCAGGAAAATAGGTCCTCAAGAGTTGACTTGCTGAACCTGAAAGAAACCCCTAAAATCCTTATATGAACATTGAAAGTGATTTTGCTTCCAGCTGTGTTTTAATGTTCTCTTCAACCATAAACACAAACATATCTGTTACTTTTTGGAGTCTAACCCAAACAACACTTTCCCACACAAACATGATTTTCTTTCAAGAATCTTTAAACAATTTTTTCTAATGACACTCTAGAGATTAGGAAAGAGAATTAATGATTTGTCAATATTATTGAATAAAAATACATTCTGTGTGTGTGTGTGTGTATATATATATATATATATATATTCTTAAATCCAGAAGCAATTCACAAAAGCTGTGCTAAAAATCAAAGTTCCAGAATCCATTCACTATTTATTCAACACAATTATGGAACACAACTTTGTGCTAAGTACTATGTGAGCACCTGGGGACACCACAAATAAAAATATATAAATGATCCTGGCCCTCAAGAAGCAGTGAGGGAGATGGGCACACACAAAGATGTTTCTAATACAGTGAAATAGTTTACAATGCAGTGTAACAGGGACAGGGACGGGGTGCAGAGGTGGAAAACAACTTCTTCCTGCAGAGTAACAGTAGGTCTCCATTAAAAGAGGGGCAGGAAGCTGAAGGGAAGAGACAGCCTGTGCAAAGGCATGGAATTCTTGGAAAAGCAGTGGTGGTTCACTGATCATCATACCAATTTTACCTTTTTCTGCAAACTAAAATTCAACATGCACCAGATATAGAAATATACCATGAAATCTAAAATCAGTCATTAGACTTATAAATTAAATGTGGCAAATCATAAATCTAAAATCCCAACTCATCTATATAATTATAACATCTAGGCTAAATTATTTAAAACCAGCATTCTTACCATAGGCCATAAATGGAGAAATAACCCAAAGCCAGCTGCCAACAGTGAAAACTGTCCAATAAGTTGTAATATTGGGATGCCGGAAAAAGTGGGAGAGAATCACGGCTTTCTAGGATAAACACACAAGAGACAAGACATTTAAAAATAACCCTTTTTTCCTTATGATGAAAATGGCAGTCGTGGCAGCTAATACTCAAGGGCGCTCATTAGTGAAAGCACTGTTCTTAGTGCTTTTATCTATTTAAATCTCACAACCACTCCACGAAGTATGTGATATTATGATTCCCATTTTTCAGAAGACAGCACTTAAAAATAAGTTAGAAAACCTGTCCAAAAGCATGCAATTAATAAAAAGAAGTGAAGTAGAATGTGAACTTAGTTTCTCTCTAGGGTCATACTCTTAACTGTACTATGTTCTTCTTATAAAAACATTTTAAAATACCTAAAAATCCCTCTATCGCCACCTCACAGAGACCCACTGTTAACATTTCATACGGTTTCTCCTAGTCTTTTTTTGTTTGTGTAATATACATGTGCACATATAAATATTTTAAGAATTGGAACAATATCCAAATAAAATCCTTTCCCCCTTTATATCAAAAATGATTAGTGACAATAAAAATGGTATTATAAGATACCTGAAATGCAATTCTGTCAAAATTTGTCATTTGGAAATTAATTTTGCTTATCTGGATGAAAAGGAAACTGTTTTTTATTTCTTCCATTGCCCTGTGTGACTATTTAGGATGGGACTAACTAGGGGTATTGTAAAACTCCAGACCTGCATTTTGAATATGATATTCATTTGAAGGAGCAGCAGTTACCAAAGTTGGAATACATGTGTTCTTTCATATAATGAATCTGGCTTCCACATATTCTTTCCAATTCTGTAACTGCATGTTAATTAGAAGAAATCTATATTTCCCTAACAGAAGAATTATTAGTTTGGGGGAGAAAATTCTTATAGAAGTAATCGCCTCAAATAAACATTATATTAAATACAATCACCCCTTAATATCCATGGAGCGTTGGTTCCAGGACTGCATCCCCTGACCGCCTCCCACACACCACCCCATGAATGTACCAAAATCTAAGAATGCTCAAGTCCCTTGTATAAAATGGCATAATATTCACATATAAGCTATGCACATCCTCCTATATACTTTAAATCATTTCTAGGTTACTTATAATGTCTAATACAATGTAAATGCTATGTAAATAGTTATGCTGTGTTTTATTTGTACTATTTTTTATTGTATTATTTATTTTAAAATATATGTTTTCTATTCACAATTGGTTGAATCTGCAGATGTGGAACCAGTGGATACAGAGGGCCAACTGTGTATCATTTTCTTCATATTGTTACCTGTAAAGCTTTCAGGCGTTCTTCATTGCAGTTTTCCAGATTTGTAATTTTTATAGTTACCAGTGTTCCCGTGGGAGTATGCCGTGCAAGATGGACAGAAGTCAAGTTGTCAAATCCTCTTCCTATAATCAGGCATAAAAGTCATGTTAGTAACCAAAGAAGAAAAAAAATTGACAATTTAGACTTCATCAAAATTGAAAAGTCTTGCTCTTCAAAAAGTACTGTTAAGAAAATGAAAAGGCACACTACTCATTCAAAGTATTAATAATATTTATCAAGCAATCCAATTAAAAAACAGGCAGAGGATTAAACAGGCAATCCACAAAATAAGATATAAGAACAGCCAGTAAGCATATGAAAAGATGCTCAAGATAGAGAAATGCAAATTAAAACAGTGACACACCATTACATATCTATTATAATGACTAAAATTGTGACTTGATAAACCAATTGCGATATACTCACACAATGGAATGCTACTCAGCAATCCCCTGTCCCCACTCCTAGTCCCTGGCAACCACCAATCTGATCTTTGTCACATAAATGGCGTCAAAAAGAACACAGTTGTCAGCTTCTTTGGTGTTTAGCTTCTTTCGCTTGGCATATGCTTCTGAGACTCATCCACGTTGTTGTATGTATCAGCAATTAATTTCTATTGCTGAGCAATAAACAATTGTATGGCTATACCACAATTTATTTATCCATTTATAATACTGATGGTTATTTAGGTTGTTTTCAGTTTTCGGTGACTATAAAGCTGCCAAAAACATTCCTATACCTATAATGTATAGGTAGACATGTTTTCATTTATCTTTGGCAAATATCTACGAGTGAGATTGCTGGGTCATGTGGTAAATGTATGCTTAACATTATAAGAAGTTGCCAAACTGTTTTCAAAAGTGGCTGAATCATTTCACATTCCCACAAACAATGTATAAGAGCTGTCACTGCCTAACATACTCACCAGCATTTGGTATCGTCAGCTTTTTAAATGTAAAACACCTAGAGTGGCACTTGCTAGCAGCCACCTAATAAACGTTAGTTAACTCCCTCTCTCCGTGGTCACCAAATTTTGTCAGTTTTATTTTTGAAATGAAGTTAATCTCAAATTCATCTCCTCTCCTCAGTGTCAGCGTCACTGACTTAGTCTGAGCCCCATCCTGTCGCCCTGGATGTATGCAGTGACTCCCTCATATGCCCTGCATTCTCAGCCAGGGCACACACCAGAATTACTGAGGGAACTACTGTAAAATGCCTCTGCCTTGACCCCACACCCCAGAAACCTTGGTCCAGTAGCTCTATGATGGAATATAGGTGTTGTAATTTTTAAAAAGACACAGGTAATGAAGATGACACTTCTGGTTGTGCACTGCTGATCTACTACATCTTCCTGACTGTTGCCTGAGCTGTTTTAAATTTGGCATTTTATCAATGGCAGGTCCTGCAGCAGCTGAGAGCTTAGATCCTACAGTCAGAAAGATCTGGTTTCAAATCACTAACTGTATGACTATCTCAGGGCCTCAGTGTCCTCATCTGCGAAATGGGAGTGGCAAAGGGTTAAAGGAAAAAAATACATACTAAATGTTCAGCATCATGCCTGTTAGATGGTATTATTGTCATCACGATTCCACAATGTCTCTCTAGCAGAAGGACAGTAAATTCCAAATCTCCACCTTAAATCATCTGAGTAATAAGGAGGGTAGGTTGTGGACGCCATTCTAAATCCAACCACATGAAGTCCTTCACAACGCGTTCCAAACCTGCCTTTCCAGATTCATCTCCTACCACTGCCTACTCTCCCCTTGTCCCCACTTGTAGTCACAGAGGAACTATATGGTATATTCTCCCCTAACCATCCTTCCTCAGTCATTTACTGAGGTAAACATGTTTTCATCTTTTTAGAATTGGCACCATCTGAAACTCCTTTCTAATTTTGGGGCATTTGCCACTATGTGTTATTTCAAAAAGGTTAGATCTTTACTCTCCCTTAGTCTCCTTGACCTTGGTATGTGACCTATGCTTGGCCAACTGGAGCATGGAGTGAAGGACAAAGCAGCAGCAGTCGTCAGAGCTTCCTGCAGTGGGCCAGCGTCTGGTGGCGGGCAGTACATTCACTAGGCTGCTCCTATTCCACAGTCCTGGTTCTTGTCATGCAGCTTCTCTTGGCTTCTTCCAAACCTATTTCTCTAGCCAATAATTCTGTGAGTTAGCAGCATTGTTCAAATATTCCTCTTTCACTTAAGTTAGCCAGGATTGTTTATGTTGTCTATAACAAAACCTATGACTAGAATATCTAGCAAACTCTTCCTCATTCAAGATCCAGCCCCTTTTTGCCATTTCTCTTAACTCCCAGAGGTAGTTCATTGTATGCTCCATCTTCTCCGTTCCCATAACACTTAGGACATACCTCTACTAAAGTACTATATTGTGTCTTCATCTTCCTAGAGATGATGTCAATTCCAAGTGTTCTCCTATGCTTTGTTCCCCTATTTGTCTAACAGATGTTTCTGAATATTCAGAGCAAATGTTTCACATATGTAAAGCTATAAACAATAACCCATCCTATTCCACACTTAACTGAAAAAGCTTTCTATTACAAATGGGATTTTAGGTAAATTTTTAAACTAAGAAGCAATTTAGTTAACGGACTGTGACTGAAAAGATTTATCTGACTTGATTTTACTTCATACCCAGTAAAAATTATACCCATAAAATAGATGCTTCCCACAATAAACACACAAATAATAAGTATTTAGTGTCTTCCTCATGTAAATGTACTGCAATGGAAAAGTAAACGTTCTAGACAGTAATCCTGAAAAAATCTGCGTCATTATTTTAAGATAGACATAAATTAATTGAATCCACTTGACTGACACAATTAGCATCTAGTTTTATGCTGGACGTAACAACAGAAAAACTTGTCTACAGAATAATATTTTTGTCATCAATTTAATTTCTAACACTGAAGGGTCAATTAGAAATTCAGAATTATTACCTATTTCTACTTGGAGCTCGTAGTGAGAAACGTTGGTGGAACATACTACTTCGCTTGCTCTAGTGGATGGAGGTGACCAGGAAAGGGTTGGCTCATCAACCTGCATTTGTTTTTAAAGATAAAAACAAAATAGATGAAATTCTTGGTCCCCCTGCCCCAATATAAAACACTGGTGTTATATTTTCAAACACAGAGGTGCTCATTAGGAAGGTACTGCAAGGTGGCTTAAGAGACTGTTTTAAGATCTAAAAGGAATTTACCAGTTGCTCATTGATGTTAATTAGAAAGCCATTAGCCTATGGAGAGGGCAGGAAAAGGAGATTTACAGATAGCAAGGAATACTTTCCAGTGTAATTTCCAGTAAAATGTTTAGGAGTTGCGAAGAATGTTAATTCTTCAGGATAGCTGACAAATGTACCAAGCGAAGAGCTGCAGAGACCTGTGAGGGATATTCTATGCTTGTGCTTTTGCTTCAAGCTAGAGCCATATTTTGCACAAGGTACATGCTCTGCTAGTGAAGATGTTAACAGTCAAGGAACAGTTTCCAGACTGCAGCCTATTAAAATTGCTGATGAAGTTTTTAGCAAGATGAATCAGATGGGAGGTCAGAAAGAAAAATCAAAGGAGATAGACCTCCTAAGTGTATGACCAAGTACTGATAGGAGGTCTCATGGTGTGCTTTGGAGTGAGAGTCAGGTTTGCACCTGAATACAGTGACAGTGAAATAACATGAAGGTATGAAAAGGAAGACGCCTAAACTACTGGCTTCATATGATAGCCATGAGGGTCTCCCAATGGACGTAAGTACTCCAACTTAGGAGCCTCTACAGACAGGTGGCAGGGGAAGGAAAAAAGGGGAAAAATAACATTACTATGTGCTAGGAATTGTGTTAACTCCTTTTCACATTCTTAGCTCTTTTTAATCAAGAGACAGAGATGGAGTTTGAAACAGTCACAGGATTAAATGTTCCCTAAACTTTAAGAGAGCAGGAAAAAAGGAATTACAAACCCATGGCTAAAGATGAATAAGGGTGACTATTGTTCAAGAGGAATGAAAGAATGTAAAAAGAAATTCTACTATACGATTGGAAAAATCCTGATGAGAAAACAAATCAAAATAAAGCAATTTAGTTTCTCTTTTTTTCTGCCTCTTTACAATCTGATGGAAGCAATTCAGTTTCTTTAAAACAGGTAGTCTCCAGATAAACTCAGATTTAAAGACCACATAAAAGAGACAGAAAGAAAATATAACAGTTTTAAAATTTTTTTAGTGATATCAACCTGTAAGCCTGTCAGGAAGGCTAGAGACATAATGAACTAAGGCTCATAGTTCATAGGCTTGGAAAAAACAGCATAATGTTATGGGGTGATGGACTAAAATCAGAACTAATCAGTGTCTATTTTGCTTCCATCTATTCCATTAGGGAATTAGTCTTATTTAAACTAGAAGGGACACTTGTAAATAACACTTGTAAATAAACTTGTAAGTATTCAAAGCTCTAAAAAGGTTGTTTTAAATAGGTTCAAACCTCCAGGCCCAGGGCAATTACACTTAGGATATGAAGTTTGCAACTATGGTAGAACTCAGATGAAAAACCAGAATAGAAGTAGCAAACAATGACCCAATTTTCAAAAAGGGAGAAAACTACAAAGGGGCAAGCTTGATGCTGCTGCCCAGTAAAGTCAGAGATCAAATTATTCGATAGTGAACTATGGGCACTTTAAAAAGCCACATGGTAATCCCAAGAAGACAACTCGGATTTACTAAGAGCAAATCATCCCAAACTAACCCCACTTCTCTTTTTCACTTGATGACCAGTTAGATGATAGAAAGCAAAAATTATGGCAAAGTCCTTGACTTTGCTCTGTTAAACTTTTTAATGACTTCCTGAAAATGAAACAGGCTGGCTTGAAAAAAGAAAAAGTATGGATCATGCATTGCTGGGCATAGCTAATTACCGAAAAAAAAAAAAAAAGGCAGGACTCACAATCATCCTGCAACCAAAAGAATGGGCCCAGTTCAATAAAATTTTACAAGGATAAATGCAAAACCTTGCACTTAAGTTAAAAAACAAACAAACAAACAAAAAACAATAGCCTAAATACAAAATTGAGGATACCAGGTTTATGACTTGGAGGTTTCAGTCAATAGCATGACAGAGAAGGTTAAATAAAAGCATAATATGGAGCTACATTTACAGAAGCAAAATTGAGCAGACTGGAAGAGACAAGAGTTTCACTGTGTTCTGAAATGATTAGATAGTATCTGGAGCACTATGGATAATTGAGACACCACAGTTTAAGAGGGAATTATAAAGTGGTGACTGTAAAATGGTGATGCCTGGAGAAGGCCAACCAAGTCGGTGAAGGTTCCAGCAACAATGGAGGAGTTGAAAATATTTAATCTGGAAAAGAAAATATTAAGAATATATATAGTTGCCATTTGCAAGTGACCAAAAGACTAATATAGAAGGGTAAACAATTGTTCAGCGAGAAGAGCTGAGATCAACAGATAGAAGCTCCAGGAAGTAGATTTCAGTTCCGCATAAGAAACGTGGAGTAACCGGTGCCATCCAAGTGTAGTTCAGGCATCAAGCTGCCTCTTTCCATTATCCTCTCTCCACTGATATATTTGGAGGTTGGACGACCACCATTGACAGTAGTTGAGCTACACGGAGGTACAAGAACTGGAAGTGAAGAGGGAATGGTCAGCAATTGGAAGGCTAGAAAAAGAAAAGTTTTGATGCCCACAAATGTCTGCTTGCAGTGAAAGGAAGTACTGTGATATGAATTTCAAGTACTTTGACAGCTGTCATTAGTTCTCCATTATACATTAAACTGCCTCTAATGATTGGGTTTCCCATGTAACTTTTCTATAAGAGTGGATTGATGATACAATGTAAGGGCACCATTTCCTCTGGCACTGGGAGACTGGGTTTATAATGAGCTTGATTAATGTGGATCTGATACTGAAATATGGATCCACTCTAGGTTTGCTGACTAAATCCAGTTTCTGATCCAAGAGGCTGAGGAACATCATGGTTCAATAATCAAGCCAATGAATAGCACTCTGAAGTGTTTTCAGAGAGATCCTGCCAGACTTTTACTTGTGGTGAAACATACCTTTCTGTATGTTTCTATTTTTCTGTGATGACTATTTTTCTACAATGGAGCTCTTTTTATTTACATTTCTACAATGAACTCTCAGAGATATTGTAGAGAACACTCCCTACATAAGTTGAAAATTAGACTAGATGGCCTCTCATGAATCACTGTAATGCTAAAATTGCATTATTTTAAAAAGCAGCATCTCAGGTCAAACACCACAGCCTTTCATTTGCAAAGGTTAACTATAGGAAATGAATTTTCCTACAGATAGAGGGGTTTCCAAAGTTACAGGAGACACAAATCACTTGGAAAACCAGACTGTCCCCCAAACATGATATTTTAACATAAAATTTAATCCTATCTACAAAGTCCAGGCCAATGGAGAACAAGCTGTCCAAAGAAAAGACAACAGATGGTGTTTTACAGCATGACTCAGAGAGTGCACAGGGAAGTTTTTCTAGTCATCAGGCACCAGTTTCCAGCTGGTGTCAACTTACATTATACAACTTTTCCAATTCATGTTTCCACGAGAGACTTCAGATTATGCTTCTGCTTCTCTCACTGAAGATTTTAGTCTAACTCTACTAACAGAGAGGGATGTGACATTTCAATCCTTAAATTATAGAAAGGCTCCAACCTGGAGGTTTAAAGGATTCAGGTGGCAGCTGTGAACATTTGCTTAGTTCTAGGCCTCTCTCGGTAACAGCATGGAGACAAGAATCACTTTACTTTCTGCCTCACCCAAAGGGATTTACTTGAATTAAAACTCAGACTGGGAGGGAGGTGGAGAAAGATGGCTGAATAGAACCCTCTAGCAATCTTCCCCCACCCTTCAGGAACACCAAATTGAACAACTATCCAAACAAGAAGCACCTTCGTAAGAATAAAAAATCAGGTGAGCTATCACAGTACCTGGTTTTAACTTCCTATCACTGAAAGAGGCACTGAACAGGGTAGGAAAGACAGTGTTGAATAGCTGATGCCTCCTCTCCCTCATCCCCTGGGGAGGGAGAGTGCAGTGATTGTGGGACTTTGCACTGGAACTCAGTGTTGCCAGTCACAGCAGAAAGCAACACAGTAAAGAATTCAGCCACCGCCCAAGGAGGGAGTATTTAGATCAGCCTTAGCCAGAGGGGAATCACCCATCCCAGCAGTTGGAACCTGAATTCCAGCAAGCCTTGTCTGCCACCACAGGCTGAAAGCCTCTGGGGTCCTAAACAAACCTGAAAGGTAGTCTAGGCCACAAGGACTACAATTCCAGGGCAATTCCTGGTGCTGTGCTGGGCTTGGAGCCAGTGGACTTGGGGGGCCCATGACCTAGTGAGACACCAGCCAGGGCAGCCAAGGGAGTGCTTCTGTCACTCCTCTTCTAACCCCAGGCTGTGCAGCTTGTAGCTCCAGGAGATTCCTTCCTTTCCCTTGAGGAGGGGAGAGGAAAGGGGGCTTGGTCTTGAATAAAAAGGACTTTGTCTTACAACTTGGATTCCAGCTCAGCCACAGTAGAATAGGGTACCAGATTCCTGAGGCCCCCATTCCAAGCCCCAGCTCCTGGACAACATTTCTAGACACGCCCTGGGCCAGAAGGGAAACTGACCTAGTTCTGGCAGGATCCATCACCTGCTGACTAGGACCTTGCGCCTTGAATAACCATCAACACTACCCAGGCAGTACTTGCTGTGGGCCTTGGGTGAAACTCAGGGCCATGCTGGCTTCAGGTGTGAACTAGCACATTCTCAACTGTGGTGGCCACAGGTAGAGGCTCCTTCTGCTTGAGTAGAGGAGAGGGGAGAGTAAAGGGGGCTTGGTCTTGCAGCTTGGGTACCAGCTCAGCCACAGTAGGCTAGAGCACTAAGCAGACTCCTGGGGTCCCTGATTCCAGGCCTTGGCTCCTGGATAGCACTTCTGGACTGGCCCTAGGCTAAACGGTAGCCCACCGGCCCTGAAGGGAGAAACCCAGGCCTGGCAATATTCACCACAAGCTGACAGAAGAGCCCTCGGGCCTTGAGTAAACACTGGCAATAGCCAGGCAGGACTCTGCTATGGGCCGGGGACAATGGTGGCCATGAGACTCCTTCTGCCTGAGGAAAGGAGAGGGAAGAATGGGAAGGACTTTGTCCTGTGGTTTGCGTGCCAGCTCAGCTGCAGTAGAATAGAGCACAAAGTAGATTCCTAAGGTTCCTGACCCATGGCCCTGCCCCCAGAAGGCATTTCTGGACCCACCCAGGGCCAGGTGGGGAACTCACTGCCCTGAAGAGAAGGACACAGCCTGGCTAGATTTAACACCTGGTGACTGAAGAGCCCTTGGTCCTTGAGTGAACATCCAGCTGGGCAGTGGTGGCTGCAGGCCTGGGGCAAGACCCAGCACTGTGCTGAGCTTCAGGTCTGACCCAGTGCAGTCCTAGTTGTGGTGGCAACAGCAGTGCTTGTGTCACCCCTCGCCCAGCTCCAGGCAGCTCAGCATGGAAAAAGAAACTGTTTGGGGGGAAAGTAAGGGAAGAAAACGAGATTCCCTGCCTAGTAATCCAGGTAATTCTCTCAGACCTTACCCAAGACCACCAAGATGGTACCTCTGTGAGTCTGCAAGAGTTACAGTTTTGCTGGGCTTGGAGTGGTCCTAATGCAGATAGAGTTGCAGTGACCAAAGACTTAGATCACAATACTCAATTCCCTAAAAATACTTGGAAAGTCTTCCCAAGAAGAATGGGTACGAGTTAAGTTCAGCCTTCAAAGACTACGATAAATATGTAACGCTTCAATGTGCAGACATTAATGAACACCTACAAGCATCAAGAACATCTAGGAAAACATGATTTCACCAAATGAGCAAAGTAAGGTACCAGTGACCAATCCCGGAGTGACAGAGATACGTGACCTTCCAGACAGAGAATTTGAAATAGCTGTTTTGGGGAAGTTCAACAAATTTCAAGATAACACAGAGAAGGAATTCAGAATCCCATCAGATAAATTTAACAAAGAGATGGAACTAATTTTTTAAAAATCAAACAAATTCTAATTCAACTGACATACTGAAGAATGCATTAGAGTCTCTCAATAGCAAAACTGATCAAGCAGAAGAAAGAATTAGTGAAATCGAAGATAGGTTATTTGAAAATACACAGAGAAGACAAAAGAAAAAAGAATATGAAAGAATGAAGCACACCTATAAGATCTAGAAAACAGCCTCAAAAGGGCATATCTAAGTTATTGGCATTGAAGAGGAGGTAGAGAAAGATATCAGAATAGAAAGTTTATTCAAAGGGATAATTACAGAGAACTTTCCAAACCTAGAGAAAGATATCAATATCCAAGTATCCAAGAAGTTAGCCAAGTATCCAAGATTATCAATATCCAGTATCCAAGAAGGTTATGGAACACCCAGCAGATTTAACCCAAAAAAGACATTTAACAATCAAACTTCCAAAGGTCAAGGATAAAGAAAGGATCCTAAAAGAAGTAGGAAAAAAGAAAGAACATATAAAGGGGCTCCGATACATCTTGCAGCAGACTTATCAGTGGAAACCTTACAGGCCAGGAGAGAGTAGCATAATATATTTAAAGTGCTGAAGGAAAAACCTTTCTTTTTTTTTTTTTGAGATGGAGTCTCACTCTGTCACCCAGGCTGGAGTGCAATGGTGCGATCTTGGCTCCCTGCAACCTCCACCTCCTGAGTTCAAGCGATTCTCCTGCCTCAGCCTCCCGAGTAGGGGGCATTACAGGCGTGTGCCACCACGCCCAGCTAATTTTTTGGATTTTTAGTAGAGATGGGGTTTCACCATGTTAGCCAGGATGGTCTTGATCTCCTGACCTTGTGATCCGCCCACCCTGGCCTCCCAAAGTGCTGGGATTACAGGTGTGAGCCACCGCACCCAGTGAAAAACTTTCACAGTTTATCCAGTGAAAATATCCTTCAAACATGGAAGAAGAAATAAAGACTTTCCCAGAAAAACAAAAGCTGCGGGATTTCATCAATGCCAGATCTCTCCTACAAAAAA
Source organism: Theropithecus gelada (assembly GCF_003255815.1). NCBI lineage: Eukaryota > Metazoa > Chordata > Mammalia > Primates > Cercopithecidae > Theropithecus > Theropithecus gelada. Next base: position 78,057,924 of record NC_037680.1, on the reverse strand, counting down.
TGCTAAAGGGAGTTATTCAGTCTAAAAGAAAACAATGTTAACAAGCAGTAAGAAATTATCTGAAGGTACAAAACTCACTGGTAATAATAAATACATACATAAAAACAGACTATTATAACATTGTAATTGTGGTATGTAAACTACTCATATCGTGAGTAGAAAGATTAAAAGATGAACAAATAATAACTACAATACCTTTTCAAAAAGAAGCATAAGAAGATATAAATAGAAACCACAAAAAGTTAAAAAACAGGAGGAATGAAGTTAAAGTGTACAGTTTTTATTAGTTCTCTCTTTGCCTGTTTGTTTCTGCAATCAGTGTCAAGTTGTCAGTTTAAAATAACATGTTATGTTATTTGCAAGCCTCATGGTAACATCAAATAATAAAATCTACAACACATATACACAACAAAAATGAAAAACAAGAAACTAAAACATACCACCAGAGAAAATAAACTTCACAAAAAGGAAGAAGACAGGAAGGAAGGAAGAGAATACACAACAAATAACAAAAGCCAGCAGTTAAGTCCTTATCAATAATAACACTGAATGTCAATGGATTAAACTCTCCAATGAATAGACATAGAGTAGCTGAATCAATTTTTTAAAAAGATTCAATTATCTGTTGCCTACAAGAACCATACTTCACCTATAAAGACACTCATAGACTGAAAATAAATAAGGTAAGAAAAATATTCCATATAAATGGAAACAGAAAAAGAACAGGAGTTGATATACATGTATATCAGGCAAAATAAATTTCAAGGCAAAACTTATAAAAAGAGACATGGAAGGTCGTTATATAATCCTAAGCAAAAAGAAAAAAACTGGAGGAATCACATTACCTGCCTTCAAATTATACTACAGAGTTATTGTAACCAAAACAGCTTGGTACTTGTATACAAACAGACACACAGACCAATGGAACAGAACAGAGAACTCAGAAATAAATCCATACATCTACAGTGAACTCATTTTTGACAAAGATGCCAAGAACATACACTGGGGAAAGGACAGTCTCTTCAATAAATGGTGCTAGGAAAACTGGATATTTGTATGGAGAAGAATGAAAGTAGACCCATATCTCTTGTTATATTAAAAAATAAAATTGAAATGGATTAAAGACTTAAATCTAAGACCTCAAACTATGAAATTACTACAAGAAAACATGGAGGAAGTTGTCCAGGAAATTGGTCTGGGCAAAGATTAATTGAGTAATACCCCAAAAGTAGAGACAATCAAGCAAAAATGGACAAATGAAATCACAGCAAGTTAAAAAGTTTCTGCAGAGCAAAAGAAAAAACAAAGTGAAGAGACAACCCATAGAATGGGAGAACATATTTGCAAATTACTCATCTGACAAGGGATTAATAACCAGAATATGTAAGGAGCTCAAATAATCCAATTTTAAAAATCTAACCATCTGATTTAAAAATGGGCAAAAGATCTAGAAATAGACATTTCTCAAAAGAAGACATACGGTTCTGGGCACAGTGGCTCACACCTGTAAGCCCAATACTTTGGGAGGCTGAGGTGGGAGGATCACTGGAGGCCAGGAGTTCCAGATCAGCCTGGTCAACATAGTAAGACCTCTTTTAATTAGCTGGGTGTGGTAATACATGCCTATAGTCCTAGCTTATCAATAACCTGAGGTGAAAGGATTGCTTGAACCCAGGAGTTCAAGGCTGCTGTGAGCTATGATTACACCACTACAGTGTAGCCTGGGTGGCAAATCTTTTTGGCCATCTCCAAAAAAATAAAAATAAAAACAATTGTTCTTTAAAGATGACATACAAATGGCAAACAGGTATATGAAAAAGTGCTCAACATCACTGATCATCAGAGAAATGCAAATCGAAACTACAAGGGGATATCATCTCACCCTAGTTAAAATGGCTTTTATCCAAAAGACAGGCAATAACAAATGCTGGTGAGGATATGGAGAAAAGAGAACCCTCATATACTGTTGTGATAATGCAAATTAGTACAACTACTATGGAGAACAGTATGGAGGTTCCTCAAAAAACTAAAAACAAAAAACAAAAAACTACCATATGATCCAGCAATCCCACTGATAGGTATATATCCAAAAGAAAAGAAATCAGTATATCAAAGAGATATATACACATCCATGTTTATTGCAGCACTATTGACAATAGCCAAGATTTTGAAGAAACCTAAATGTCCATCAACAGATGAATGGATAAAGAAAATGTGGTACATATGTACAATGGAATATTATTTAGCCATAAAAAAGAATGAGATACTACCATTTGCAACAACATGAATGAAAGTGAAGAACATTATGTTAAGTGAAATATGGCAGGCCCAGAAAGACAAACTTCACATGTTCTCACTCACTTGTGGGAGCTAAAAATTAAAACAACTGAACTCATGGAGCTAGAGAATAGAGGCCAAGAAGGGGTGGGTAGACTGGAGATGGTTAATGAGTACAAAAATATAGTTAGATAGAATGAATAAGATCTAGTATTTGATAGCATGACAGAGTGACTACAGTCAACAATAACTTATTGTACATTTTAAAATAACTAAAAGTATAATTGGAATGTTTATAACACAAAGAAATGATTTATGCTTAAAGTGATAGATAACCCATTTACCCTGATGTAATTATCACATATCATATGCCTGTATCAAAATATCTCAAGTACCCTATAAATATATACACCTTCTAAGTACTCCAATTAAAAAAAAAAACCCTCAGATACTACGTCCTATTTTATGAAGAGACAGGTAACCAGAAGACTAGAGTATTAATGAATAAAAAGCCAAATAACAGAAATAAAGACAGCTGAAGATAGGGCTGGGAGTTAAATTATAAGCAAAATTAACTGGGATTCACTAATTTTGTAGCGAATAAGGCATTTGCAAGGTAGGTTCCATTCTGTAGTAAAAAATGCAATATAAAGTATGGAATAAGGAGAAGAAAACATCCCAAAGAAATATCCTAAGATATATCTAAGATATACAGAAGCAGAGCCAAATAAAAAGTATAAGTGGAAAAGCTTCATAGATACAATATTTGAACCAATTCTTTATGGATGAGGAAGAATTTCAGAAGCAGAAAAGAAAAAAGAGTATTTCAAGTAGAGAATGAAACTAAGACATATTCTACACCAGCTAAGAGCCCTCATATTATGCTAATTTATACTTTATTCTATAGGCTTTAGTAAGCCAATGGAAGTTTCAAAGCTGGAAAGCGACACAAGCAGGCCTGTATTGGTAGCAGTACTGAACACTGAACAGATGTGAGTGGTGGGAGAAGACTATGTGTGTGTCTAGGAGAGTAGAGGCAACGAGTCCACCTGCAAGAGCCCGGGTGAGAGACAATGAGACCTGAGCAGTAGCAGTGCTCATGTGAAATAGGGGATAGACCCCAGGGCATTTCAGAGACAGATTCAGAAGACTTGGTGAATAATAAATATGGGGGCAGAGGTAGAGGCCGTGTGAGGATAACTCTAAAGTTTCTAGTTAGGATGACACAGTGGATGACTTTTCATTAGCCGAAGTAGGAAATACAATGAGTTGGTGGGTTTAAAAGAAGATTAAGGTTTTATTCAAACTGAGTAGTGATGCCTTTGAAAAATCCAATCGGAGGTATTCTAGAGACATGTCTGTTGCCCAGGAAAGAGTCTGGGGTAAAAATCTGAGAAACATCAGTTCTGCTTGATGCCAGGGTCCCCTCAGGAAACCTGTGGTAACTCCAGGATAATCTGAAATCTGCAGGAAAGGGTCTGGGGTTGCAGGTAAAAATCTGAGAAGCATCAGTTCTGCTTGATGCCAGGGTCCCCTCAGGAAACCTGTGGTAACTCCAGGACAATCTGAAATTTGAACAACTTAAGTCATAGGAACAGGTAAACTGCTTAGGAAGAGCCACTTTAGGAAGAAGAGAAATGGCCAGTTATAGACTCCCGGAAAATGGCAGGAGAAAGGAGAAATAGTAAAAGACACTGTAAAGAAAAAGAAATAGAGGAGAACCAGAAGTGAATAGAAGACAAAGTTAGAGCATTAATTGCACTCAACCATTTTTTTTTTCTTTTTCAAAGATGAGATCTCACTATGTTGCTCAGGCTGGTCTCGAACTCTTAGGCTCAAGTGATCCTCCTGCCTTGGCCTCCCAAAGTGTTGGGATTACAGGTGTGAACCACTGCATCCAGCCTAACCATTTTCTTACCAAGTATTGATGGATACTGGTTTCAGACTGTTTTTCAGGTCTGAGTGATTCAACTTGTGTTCTTGAAGTGCAGAAACAATCCTGGAAGTCAGAAATGCATTATATAAGTGAAAAATAAGTTACAGTTAAGCAGGGGTGGTGTGTAGATACAAAAAGGTCTAGTGACTAGAGTGGGGAGCAGAGAGGAAGGGCAACATGCAGGAACCTGGAATTGAAGCCAGGATCCACATCATGGGGGAACTCAGTGCGGAACAGAAGGGAGAAGTGGCTGGGTATGCAGACAAACTTCATATATGTTAGCATTTCACTTGGTGCTATTGCTGATCCTTGCCCTCTTTTCTTGATGTCATAATAATTCATTTTAACTGTTGGTGTTAATTTTTAACTCTGTCTGTCAACACCACTGAGGTTTTCTTCTGAATATTTAGCCAAAGATTATTCTGCTGTATTCATTATAATTATTTTTATTTTGATCCTCAGCTATCTTCTTAAGTATAGAAACCATGTTTATTCACATTAAGCCACATATTGAGTGAAAAAATAATTATTTTTAAAGGTAATAAACATCTCTAATTACAACTCAAAGCAAATTAAGAGAGACTTACTTTTATCATCACAATTTACATTTTTCTGCATATTTACCCATGGTTCTATTATTATTTATTGCCAATAAAGAAATGTAACACCTACATGTGATTTATCACATCATCAATCAGTGCGGTGAAGCTGACCTTATACTATTTAGGAAGAAAAAGTATGTCAAAAGAAAAGTATAAACACATATGTATGAGAGGCTTTTATAACAAGATATTTTCAGTATCTGAAAAAATTTCTTTCTTTTTTTTGAGATGGAGTCTCCCTCTATCACCCACGCTAGAGTGCAGTGGCGCAATCTCAACTCGATGCAACCTCCGCCTCCTGGGTTCAAGCAATTCTCCTGCCTCAACTTCCTGAGCAGCTGGAATTATAGGCGCCTGCCACTATGCCTGGCTAATTTTTGTAGTTTTAGTAGAGATGGGGTTTCACCATGTTGGCCAGGCTGGTTTTGGACTCCTGACCTCAAGTGTTCCACCCACCTCAGCCTCCCAAAGTGCTGGGATTACAGACGTGAACCATTTCAAAATTTTTCATTTCAAGTATCTTATGGATATTTATTTTTATATAAACATTAAGGTACAATTTCAAATGAGTCTCTTAAGATATGTCTACCTATGTCTACTTAACACTTTGTAGTCAATTACTTAAAAGTAAGTTTCCTTTTAAGAAACGTCAGAATTTCTCACTAATCAAACTAGTCATTTTCCCAGTTAGCCTATACTGCTGATTATTTTAACTTGAATTCCTACAGTCTGTATACTTTATAAATCTATTACAAAAATTTGGCATATATTCCCACTGTTTGATGTAAAACTCACCCTGAAGAATAGATGCTAACAATATCAAGATAGCTGTACAACTGAGTCCTCTGCAGAGTTTCTAATGGCTTCCTAGCGTGAATAACATTTATAATAAAACAGTTTTTGAAGATTATTACTGCTGTTCATATTGAAAATATCCACCAGCTAGGCAGGACATTTATGTATTGTTTGGTATTTATATATTTTTACATTTAGCTTTAATTTTTCATAACGACCATTAATACCACTGCAAAAGAAGAATTAACAACAGGCCTAACTGCTATTCTTAGAAAAGAGCTGCTTATAAGGTTGACCCTTGGCTAGTATCTGGGAACTGGGATTTTGTGGAGGTTCCCTTCATAAGAATCGCTCACTGTGTCTAAACCGTTCGTGCAAATAATATGGTTTATGCTGAACACCTGGCTTTTTTTCTGGGAGACTGGAATTTTGTTACTTGCTAGCAGAGCATGCCTACGTGACAAGTCCCCAATAAAAACCTTAAGTCCAAGTCTCTAATGAGCTTCCCTAGTAGACAACATTTCACATGTCACACCTCTGGGGGAACTGTGCATATCCTATGGGACTCCACTGAGAAAAGATTCTTGAAAGCTTGCGCCTGGTTTCCTCTCAGCTTCACCCCACACACCTTTTCCCTTTGCTGATTTTGCTTTATACCTTTTTGCTAATAAATCTTAGCTGTGAGTATGACTGTATGATAAGTTCTTTGAGTCCTCCTGGCAAATCACTAAACCTGAGGGTGGTTTGGGAGAACCCTGACATAGCCCTCAAAATACACTCAAGCATTTAAAGAGCTGTTACCTCTAAAAAATGTGCATCACTTTTTTGGGGAAAGAGAATTTAAGACATATTGACCCCATTTTTTTTTCAAAATAAGAGTTGTGATCTATGTTCTCAGTTTATAAAAATACAAAAAACATTTTATAAACTAATATGGCAGGCTTCTATTGCATCATCTTTATATAAAATTTTCACAGCCTAAGAAAGTGATCACTATTAAATACGAAGACAGCTAAAACCAGCCAATATAAGGAAGATATTTTTGCTCTCTCCACCTAAAAAATGTTAGCATGTTCATTAGCTGCCCATATTATAAAAATCACAAAATAGTCATATCTTATCCTTCAAAACATTTTTATATCCACACTGCATCAATCAAATGCTGGTGAACATAATAGCTCATGAAGAATCTACAGGCTAATTTCTTTCAGGCAGTATAATGATTTAAAATCATCCAGAAGAAAGCTCCCACAGAACATTTTTGAATATCATTTCTTTGTCCATTATCATAATAGCCAAGTAAAAAGTAGTTAGACCTTATAAAGAAACTGCATTTCTCCTTTGAAAACAGCATTTCTTAGTTCTCAAATAGAGGGTAAAACTTGAATGGGGAGGAATCCTTAAGTAAAAGTATCAACTTTATCCCAATTGCATAAATTTCTCATTTAGGAAAAAAAGTAAATATTTCGATTCAAAGAATTTAAAATATTTCACCATTGCAGAAAAATTGATTTAAAGTTAAAATCATTAACAATATAAATCACCCATGATCACATTCTATTATTTTTCACAAAACCCATAATTATGGAATAATAAGCTAAGACATCCTTTTTCCAAAATTTGAAAACCCTGGGCAACACACAGCCCTCTGAATCTCAGAATCCTCACCTATCAAATGAGGGGAATAGACTAAATGCCCTTCTATATCTTTTCCAACTTGAAAAATTGATACAAAATTGTAAATCTTAAGGAATCCTTTAGAGTAGGGGTCGGCAAACTATGGTCCATGAGCCAAATCTGACCCACCACCTGTTTTTGTGAATAAAGTTTTACTGGAACACAGATACATTCATTCATTTATATATTGCCTATGGCTGCTTTCATGCTAGTACTTCAGCAGAAAAGTAACTGTAACAAAGACCAAAGGGTCTGTAAATACTATCTGGCCTTTACAGAAAAGCTTGCTGATCTCTCCTTTAGAGAATAAGACATTTCACCTCCGTGTATTTTCCAGATATATAAAGCTTCTCTTTCAAGTGGTAAAGCTTTACTTTAAACATATAAGTAATTGTATTATGTATTTTCCATATTACTAACAATACGGTCTTCTAACTTCATAGTTCTGCCTCTCAGCCTTGGTAACTGATAGAATAGATTGGCAGGTATAAGTCCAGCTCCAATTTTTTGCAATCTTGGACAAACTGAAAATAAGGATAATGCCACATGCCCTGCTAAACTTCCACAATGTGAAACTATGAAAGAAATATATGAAAGTATTTGTAAATTATAAATCATCATACAAATATACTCATCTTTTTTTTTTTTTTTGAGATAGGATCTCCCTCTATCACCCAGGTTGGAATGCACCGGCATGATCACAGTTCACTGCAGCCTTCATCCCTCACTCAAGCAATCCTCCCACCTTAACCCTCTGACTAGCTGAGACTACAGACATGTAACACCACATCTGGCTAATATTTTATACAGACAGTGTCTCACCATGTTGCCTAGGCTGGTCTTGAACTCCCGAGTTCAACTGATCCTCTAGTCTTAGTCCCTGAAAATGCTGGGATTACAGGTGTGAGCCACTACACTTGGTCTACTCATTACTTTTTAAAAAGCCACGTTTTAATGTAAGTATTCCCTATTCAAATATTATTATTATGTATTAAACAGAATGAGAGTCCTCAAGCTACTTAATCTAAAGTAGATACCATGGATCTAAATACAAATAAAAAACCAGTTGGCAGCTATACCTCATATTATACTTGATCCAAATGATTTTATTTTCAGTTAAGTCAAAGGGGTTATTTTTAATACTGTTTGGCTTCTTTTGGTCAGATGGAAATTTGTAAAAGGAATTTTTGAAAGATTTAAAAGATAAGGCATAGCTAACTGGTGTGGGTGGCATATCGAAGTGTAACACCTATGAGAAAAAGTAGATATGGGACAAAGGATTAGAATAATGAGCATATTGAAGTATACGAGAAGTTCTTCATGAAAGAAAAACTCAATGGAATGTAATTCATTTCCCAAGTCCAGAAGTCAATCAGGTTAAAACAATATCTCAGAGCATAAGAATATGCCATCAGAATATCCCTTTTATTATGGCTTGGCATTAACATCCAACTACTCTAACAGAACAAAATTAGATCTATATTTACAAAAACTTACCAAAAGAGACATTGAATCGCTTTAGTTCATACAGAAAGTGACAAAAATCCATCTATTCCAAAGAAGGCTTTTGTTTTATCTTCCTTTCAAGATGCAGATATATCCTACTATAAAAAACAAAAGCAAAATAATTTAGATTCACATAAAAGTTCCCAAAACAACTAGTTGCCTTAAACCCATCCAATATTTAGGCAGCTATTCCTCGATATCCAATATTTAGGCAGCTACTCCTTGACACGAGGAGACGTTCCTGAAAAGTATCTTTAAAGAGCATTTATTTTTTACTGAACATTATTTGGGATCTGACATGAAAACAAAGAAGCAGAGTGAAAACGAAAAGAGGTTCTAAATATTTCCAAAGCCTCAATATATTTGCATTTCTCCTTCCCTATCTTTTCTATACTGTTTTTTGTTTGTTTTTTAAATAATGCTGAGCAAATTTGAAAGCAATATAGAAAACCAATTTTTTGGCCCACTTTATGATATAAACGGTGTCACTTACAATAAACCCCAAGAATTTTCAATGGTTCCACATATTATAACTAAACTCTGAGACTTTCCAAAGCTCTTTCTTATTGGATTAATTACCTCCTAAATCATTTGGGGTCCCTGACCAGCAAATATGGGAGAGAATCAGAGTAACAGACTAGGAAATTAATTCAAGGAGGTACAAAAGCACCATCCACGGTTTCCAGACCTTTACTAATAGAAAGGGTGGCAATCTTGTAAGTTTGTGGGTTCAGAGTATTCCTTTACATCTAACCAACATCATCTCTTTCATCTAAATTGTGCTTCATTATTTCATTTTAATTAAGTCCCCAAATTTGATGAACTTATCTACAAACATGTGAGCAGAATGAGAAAGGGAAGATTTTGTAAACCATAAAAACTAAAAACAATGTCCAATTTTACTGCTAAAGAAAGAGGTGAATTTATTCAGGATGTTAACTGTGAACCAAAGGTAGAGATTGGGAGGAAGATGGACCTGAAAGGTTGTGATCATTTAGCCTGAAAGGTTGTGATCAATTTAAGGCACTGGAGTTAGATGTGCTACAAAAGGAGAAAAGCAATGCCTGCCCTGCCAACCTTCCAGGGTGAATGAGATCAAATGAGTTACATCTCAAAGTGCCCCCTAATTAGCAAACACTGTATCCGCTTGAACTATGCTTTGAAAGGTACACTCAAATGTACTGAAGGCAGTACAAAACAATAAGGCTTATTTGGAAATCAGGTTGTAAAATGTTTCAATAACCATGAAAATATTCATACCTTTTGACCCAGTAAAATTCCCTCGAGTCATCTATTCTAAGGAGATACCCAAGTAAATGAAGAAACTACACACCCACAGTCAATACACTGTTAATCTGTAACAGCCAAGTAATCATTACACAAGTGTTTAATGAATGGCTACCATGGGTCAGGCACTGTGGACACCCACTGGTAATAAGGGCGGACAAGGCCCTGGCCACTTGTAGCTGACCTTCTCACAAGCAAAAGGGTTATGGATGTCATGCTTAACCAAATTTTCTGGTTATCATGATTTTGTATCTTGCTTTTTTCACTCAATGTCAGCAAGTTGTTACTGATTTTGTCTTAATAATGTGAAACTCCATTACGTTGTCTTTTTCTTTTTTTCAGAAAAGCTCAGAAGAAACAGACACAATCTGTTAAGAATTGTTAGTAATAAAAGGGTTGTCCCTATAGAGTGGTTTAATCTCGGAGATTTTTGCCTTAGATACACCAGACTACTAAGAGATAATTTTACAAGACATTTTGAGGTCAAGGCAGCAGCTGCACCCAGCAAAGGGGTGGGGGTGGGGGATTTGCTGTTATTATAATTTTCTCTGGCATGCTCTTTCACGAGACATGAATATATACCCTTTCTTAAAAAAAGTCATATTTAAGAGACCTCTATTTCGGAGTGTATTCACAAGTACATCAGTGCAGTCCCTGGCACTTGTATCTAAAACGCTAATTACAATAAAGCTTTATAAGTAATTTCAGTTTGTTCCATAATAGAATCGTTCATGTGAAGACTTTAATCTGAAAGATTAACACTTCTGTAGAAATCAAAGGTCGCATCTTCTTACAGAACACAGGCTTTGAGTTAATTTAGGCATTCAACAGAGGCCACTGTTACAGGGAATGCAAAAATGACCCGATGTAACTGTCTTTGTTGAGCTTTAAAACTACTGTAATTTTCAAAGTGATCTTGGGAACCTGTAAAATCTTAACAAAGATCATAGCGACGCACAGCTCGGGAGAATTTTCCAAGCTTAGTGACTCATGCTTTCAACAAATCTTTACTGAGCGCCTACTGTGTGCCAGGCACCGTGCTAGGAAGGCGCCGTGTTACACATCCTCATTAAGTTTTGGGGAAAAGGTACTTGACAACAGACCCAGCAGGGAAAAACACAGGGTTGAATTGAAAAACCGAAGACAAAACGACACTCGAGTATTTGATTTTGTAAAAGGTTCCTTCCTAGTCCTGCTTTGGGGGACTTTGCAGCGAACTTGCAGAAGGCGGCAGATAGAACTGGGGTCTGAGGGTGTCTTTGGTGTGGCAACTCGCCAAGCCCAAGAGAGCGGCCAAAGGTGAGGGCTGCGGGGAGAGGGCGCCCGGGCGGCCTGGGCCCCGCGCACCTGGCACGGCCAACCCGTCAGGGACCATCGGGCGGACTGAGAACCTGCGGCCCGGGAACCCGCTGAGCTCGACCTGCACTGGCGCAGTAGCCGCTCGCCACGCCGGGCCGCATTCTTGCCACGGCTCCGCCAGCCGCCGGTGCTCGGCCTGGAGGTGGGCTAGCGCGTTCTGGCCTCGGGCTTCCCGGGCGTGCGCGGACCAAGGCTCACTCCCTCACGTCCCCCACCGGCCCCGACACCTTCCCTTCCCGGGCCTGCCTCCCGTCGTTACCCTAGCGGCGACCACGGCCAGCGACTCTCTTCAGGCTGCCAGCTGTGCGGACAGGGGTGGGCGCCAGAGCCCTGCTCGCGGAGGGGCTAGGCGAGCGTTCTAGGCCCGCTCCCGGCGCGGGGCGCGGGAGGGCGGCGAGGCCGCGACCGGGGCCGTGGGCTTGGAACTCTGCCCCAGACCCAGGCTACCCGCTGGGAACGCATTCGCCCCACCCGCCCCGGGGTCGCGGCCCCGCCTCCCTCCCTGGGGCTGGGCAGCGAGAAGGCGGGGCCTTCGAGCTTGGGGCGGGGCGGGCAGGAAACTACAATTCCCAGCAGGTCTTGCGCTGGGGCCGTGGAGGCCGCTGGGAGAGTGGGTCTCCTTTGGCTTCCCCAATTGTGTAGGGGCTGCCAACGACCTGGTGTCGCCGCAGAACCTAGGTCGCCGAGTGATGATGTTGTGAAGTCGCCCGCCTGTCCCTGCCACGCCCGGGCGGTTGCTGGCAGTGGGAGCAGCGGCGGCAACTTCGGCGGCTGCTCTCAGGCTGCCGCTGCATTAGGGGCTTCCTGAGGAAGCGCGGGCGGAAGACAGAGGATGCCGAGCCACTCCAGTGAGTAAGCTATCCGTGCACAATCCGAACTTGCCCTTGACAAGTTCCCCGGAAGGCGGAGGGACCTCCTTGTCTTGAGCTCCTCCGGTCCCCGGAGGTCACGCGCCCACGCCGGAGCCGGAGGCTGGGTGCTGGAGGGCTGGGTCCGGGTCCCGCGGTGAGGAGTGGGTTGTTTCCTAAGTGTGGGTGCAAAGTGATGGGCGCTGGGCGCTGGCGTCGGGATTCAGCCCAGCTGCACATCTGAGGCTTGGCAGCTTCTCATAGCGCCTTATCCTCTGCCAGACAGCGTCCATCTGGAGCCCCGTCTTTTAGGATGAGTGGCTTTAGGGTCGGGCATTAAACCTTAAGCCTCAGTCGCCATTTGTGATGTAAGTGGGAGGAGAGGGTATTGGAAAGAGCTCTTTCTGGGTCAGAGTTGGACTTTTCTTGCAATTGATTTTGAGCCAGATGCCACATATCTTGAAAAACAAAAACGACTGACTTTAGTTTGAAGCCTAAGTAATAGATCTTGGCACATGTCCATTTTAGTACCAGCCCAAAAATAGTCTTTCAACTTAAAAAAAAAACTGCGTCATAATAATAGGGATAAGTTCAGTTACTTGCTCATTCACCTTTTGCTTAGACCTGCTGTTTCTACGTCAGAAAAAAAAAAAAAAAGAAAAAAGTAACTTCACAGGAAATTCATCAAGTTGATGGAACGGACCATAGGAACAAAAGGAACACTTTCAGTTGTTGGTCTCCGTAAATTTTCCTGACCTTTAGATCTTTGCTGTTGACTTGGAAGTCTGAGGTACAGTAGTCTCCAAATAGCACGTTAATGGTGGTGACATGACACTTAAAAACAAATTGTGAAGGACATTTGGTGGTGAGAAAGGTCAGGGATGAAGACACTTTATCATCCCAGCGGTTATTCCAGCTTTTCTTTTTATTTATTTATTTATTTTTTCTTAAGACAGAGTCTCGCTGTGTCTCCAGGCTTGAGTGCAGTGGGGTGGATCTCGGCTCACTGCAACCTCCGCCTCCTGGATTCAAGCGATTCTCCTGCCTCAGCCTCCAGAGTAGCTGGGACTATAGGCGCATACCACCACGCTCAGTTAATTTTTGTATTTTCAGTAGAGAGGGGGTTTTACCATGTTGGCCAGGATGGTATCGATCTCTTGACCTCATGATCCACCTGCCTCGGCCTCCCAAAGTGCTGGTATTACAGGCGTGAACCACCGTGCCCAGCCCCAGCTTTCTATTTTTAAAATTAAGTGATGTCCAACAAGTCTCAGACATTTAACAAGCACATACCATGTGAAAGACAGTGTTTTTGTTATCTTGCAGACTTATTCATATGATGGAAGAGATTTGTTAGAAATAACCGACATTTGGCTGGATGCGGTGGATCATGCCTGTAATCCCAGCACTTTGGGAGGCCGAGGTGGGCGGATCTCCTGAGGTTGGGAGTTCAATAACAGCCTGACCAACATGGAGAAACCCCATCTCTACTGCCAAAAAAAAAAAAAAAATACACCAGTCTGGCTAATATGGTGACACCCCTTCCCTACTAAAAGTACAGAAATTAGCCAGGCGTGGTGGCACGTGCCTGTAGTCCCAGCTACTCGGGAGGCTGAGGCAGAATAATTCCTTGAACCCGTGGGCGGAGGTTGCAGTGAGCCAAGATTGCACCACTGCACTCCAGCCTAGGCGTCAGAGCGAGACTCCATCTCAAAAAAAAAAAAAAAAAAAACATTAACCAGGCATGGTGGCACCTGCCAGCAATCCCAGCTACTCAGGAAGCTGAGGCAGGAGAATCGCTTGAACCCAGGAGACAGAGGTTGCGGTAAGCCAAGATCGAGCCATTGCACTCCAGCCTGGGCAACAAGAACGAAATTCCGTCTCAAAAAAAGAAAAGACAGAACCAACATTTTAGTATTTGCAATCTGCCAGGCACCCCAGGTGGGAGCTCTTCATACTTTAGCTCAATCACTTCAACAAACCTATCGCACTAATCTGAGGCTCAAAGACTTGCTTATGTAACAAGGGGAGATTTAAATCTAGATCTGCCTTGCTTCAAAGTCACAGATCAGGTAACTAATACGTACTTCAGAAATTACAGACTTTAAAGGTTGAGTGGTTAAAGAGGATTGTCCAGTGTTATTGTCTAAGACTGGTTCCAACACACACCTTGGACATCTGGAATAAGTCCTGAACCCCTGCTTTAGTACTTTTGAGCAAACTGATTCTCTCTGCCTACAATTCCCGTTTCTTACTGAACTGCTCAGTAAGACCCTAAAAGCCCATTCCAAATCCATCTCACTTATGTAAGAAATTATAAGACTGGACTTTTATCAAAAGGTTCTTTCCAGTTAACAGGTTTTGTGAGTCTGCAAATAAAAATATGACCCTGCTGGGCATGGTGACTCACACCTGTAATCCCAGCACTTTGAGGGCCCGAGGCAGGAGGATGGCTTGAGACCAACCTGTTCAACATAGCAAAACCCCATCTCTACCAAAAATAAAAATAAAAAATAGCTGGGTATGGTTGTTTGTGCCTGTAGTCCCAGCTACCTGGGAGGCTGAGATCAAAGGATCCCTTGAGCAATTATGGCACCACTGTACTCCAGCTTGAGTGACAGTGAGATGCCATCTCTAAAAAAAATTAAAATATGAGCGGAGAAGTGTTATTCTCCACTGAAAGTTTCTTTGTTTTAGTGCCCCAAATATGCTAAATACCAATATAAAGAATGAGACAGATAATGTCTTATTTCATGTTTATTTTGAGCTCTGATTATATCACCTGTACCAGTTTTGAACCTCTTTAGTTATCATCCTGTTTAGTTAGTAAGAAATAGGCAAAAAGGTAATAGTCACATTTAAATGACTTAGTAATTAAAGGAACTAAATTATTCATAGTTTAGTCGTTATCTGTTAAGATCTGCAGTGTTCTTATAATAGGAAACATATAATACTATGTGCTAGATAATCTTTTACCTATATTAAGTTATCCTCACAATAGCACTGACGTATTTTTATACATAAGCAACTAAAGCAAAGAGAGGATAGTAAATATACCAAAGGTCATGCAGCTACTAAATGGTAGTATTGAGTGTCATAGCAGACAAGATCAAAATCTGTAGTCTAACAGTTATTGAGCACCTACACAGCTGGGTGCTTTCATTATAAGTAGGTCATTTGTCTTTATAACTACTTTATTTACAATGGAAGTTCAGCATTTAATGACTTGCCCAGAGTCACAGATAAGTAAACTGTGGAACCAGGATTTGAACCCACGTTTGTCGTACTTCAAGGTTCATGTTCTTTCTTTCATTTCCCTTCAATGATCAAATCTTTGTTAAACACCTTCTGTGTGCCACACACTGTGCCAATGCTAGGAATTTAGTCTTTGCCCTTAAGGAATGTAGTTTGAAGAAGGAAAGAGACAATTAACATGGTGTGTTGAGCAATAGAATCACAGCTTGCAGAGGTACTTTGAGAGTGCAGAGAAGGAACACTGAAGTTAGCCTGGAGTAGGAAGGCTTGGACCAGTCTTGGGGAAAAAAATGGGAATTAGCCTGGGCACGGAAAAGGGGAAGGGGATATTATGGGCTGAATTGTGTCCTCCCAAAATTATGTTGAAGCCCTAACACCCATAACCTCAGAATGTGACTGTATTTGGAGACAGGGCTTTGGGGTGATTAAGTTCAGATGAAGCCATTAGGATGGGTTCTAATCCAGTCTGACAGTTTTCCTTATAAGAAGGAAATCTGAACACAAAAAGAGACTCCAGAGTTGCACACACAAAGGAAAGACCATGTGAGGGTTCATTAGGAAGACCAAGAAAAGAGGCCTCAGGAGAAACCAACCTGCCAATACCTTGATTTTGGACTTCCAGCCTCTAGAATTGTGAAAAAATAAATTTCTGTTGTTGGAGCCACCCAGGCTGTGGTATTTTTTTATAGAACCCCTAGCAAACTGACAAATAGGTGTTCTAGGCAAAAGGATTGACATACAAAAAGCCTTTAAGCTGTGGTTAGGTGATGGAGGTAGACATGCACGAAGCCTTTAAGCTGTGGTTAGGTGATTGAGGTTTTTTGGTGAGGAGATAAATGTTGAGAGAAATGAAACTGGAGATGAGGCTGGGGCTGGATTAGGAAGATTTTACGTGAGATGCCAAGGGACTTAAACTTTATCCTAAGGAAGATGGGATGGAGGTGGTTTGTAGCAGTGGAAAAGCATTAGATTTGCATTTTAGAAAGACTTAGACTTGTAAAGGATAAATGAAAGGTAATAAGACTAGAGACAAGGTAACCAAGGTAGCTAGTGCCACAGGACGCAGAACTAACAGTTTTCCCAGAATATTGAAATGTCTAACTGAAACAGAGCCACTGTTAATATAAGATTATAAAGGGTACAGCTAACCCTTAGAGTATACATAAGAAGATATAGAAAGAATTTGTATATAGCTGTTTGTACCCAGAGGCTGTCTTTATTTTGACATTTTGCTTTTCCTTATATAGATCATAAAGCTTTCTACAACTATCAGAATATTCAGTATTTTTCCACCATAAAATGTGATCTTATGTGTTTAATAGACACTTTTATGGTGCTGACACAGATGTAAGCCAAATTCTCTGACAACCTTTTGAAATACCTACTATTCATTTTATACGTAAACATACTGAAGCACAGAGAGGTTAAGTAGCTTGTCCAAGATCACGTTGCTAACAGGCAGCAGAGTTAAGATTCAAACTCAGTCTGTCTTCAGAGTCTTTACACTGTGCTGTTGCTGTATGATATTTATCTAGATCTTTATTTGTGAAAAGAGGGCAGAGTAATACAAAAATAAGTATGTTTGCTGTAAGAGGTATATAGTTTATCAGAGGAGATAAGGAACAGCTCTAAGGTTTTAAAAAGTGTTTTAGAGAAGAGCAGAAAGTGTTGGGAGGCAATACCTCCTTCAAGTTGGTGTTTCTGCGAAGGCCTGTTGGGAAAAGTGGCATTGAGCTGGCATGGGAAGCATGGCTAGAATTTGCATATGTATAATGGGGAGAGGACATTAAAATTAGAAGAAATAGCATGGACAGAGTTACAGGACTGAGAATTTCCTGGTGTGTCTACGAAGCTAGTAAATGCAGTCCTTTCTTTTGGCTGGAATATGTTGTGTGGTTGGGGAAGCTGGAGAGCTAGTTTGCAGGGAGGGGCATATGTCTGGGGAAGAGAATTCTCAGGGAGTGAGGGGCAAGAGAAGTTGTAAGGTTTCAAGCCTGAATAATTGAGGCATATGCCAGATGTAGTTATCTTTTAGGAAAGGAAAAAGTTCATCTAGCCTCAACAGGTCCTATTTTCACTATCTCACAAACCCGTAAATCCTTCTTATAATTTCCTTTCACCTAGTTTATACCTTTATTAATATAATCAATGTGTAAATGTGATAAAATTTTCTAATTATTTTTGTCTCTAATCTCTTCATTCCCAAAATTTATCCTGCATCCTGCATTTACATTTATTTCTCCAAATGTCACTTCTATTTAGAAATGTGTTCCCTGCAGAATCAAGTTGAGACTTCTTAATCTCAACTAGTCAAATTTAAATCTCCAAATACCTTCTGCATAATTCTTCCCACTCAAATTGGTCGTATACTGCTGCCAACCTGGCTGTGTCTGCTACTTGCTGTTGGATATTATAATTATTATTTTCTTCTACCAGATACTCTCCTCAACTATCCAAATCTTTTCCTCCTTAAGGAGTCCACTTAAATCTTACATCCTGTGTGAAGCCAGACCACTTCAGCTAGAAAAGAGCTCTCTCCTAACAATTCTGTTGTAACACTCATCAAATATTTATTATCTGGTAGCATCTTATTGTCTTAGATTTCTTAGCTCATTGGATATTAGATCTAATCCAGACCATTAGAGCTCTCCCTTTTGGAGCTTAGACTTCTTACATCTTTAACCTCCCTTTGGGCAGAGGCTGCTGTGTACTACTGTTTATCTTTTTTTAGTACTTTTGGTTTAATTCAAGTGGCATTTGTTGAAAACTGTTCAATGAACAGCTGTTTGACCAGTTGTTAATTGAGGTCACTGTATTGAAATTTTCTTTTTCAACTGGCTGCTTAATATTTACATATGTTATAAGTAATGTTCTAGCTTTATTCTTAGCTTTACTACTGACTGACATAACCTCTTGAAGATACCCTGTTTACCCTGTATTGTGGTTTATTCATGCTAGAAAATGAGCGTACAAAGTCTGCTGGTGGTATAGCAGTGGAACTAATTCATTTTGTAAAGATCCTTGAGGTCTTTGGAGCCTGTCTATATTTATCTGTCAGTATTTGCCAAACTTTGAGTTCTTTCTTTTTAGAAAGCTTTTTGACAAGGCACAAAAAAGGAAGGAATGATTAAATAGAGTCTAATTTAAGAGTGTTATACTGTATTGTGTAACAATGGAGTTGATGAATTATGCATGTTAATGGTGAAAGAATTCCCCCACCAGTTTAGCTAATAGTTCATTTCAACACTAATTATTTATGGAGTTGCTTGAGCTTCTGACATTTTATATTCCTCTTCTGATCAGCAAGGAGGAGGGAGAAGATGGCAGCCTCTCTTTCCTTTCAAGAAAAAGTAGCCTTCTCTGCCTACCTTTGTTCTCTAACTCAGCATCCAATTTGTTTCTTTCACACATACAATTTTGTATATTATTACAAATATATTACAATTTTTGTAATATATGTGTGAAAGAAACAAACTAGATGCTGAGTTAGAGAACAAAGGTGGGCAAAGGAGGCTACTTTAGATCAAGTACACTGGTAAGCTTTAAGCTGAGACTTAAATGTGAGAAGTAGTTGGCATATAGAGAACAAGAGAGAAAGAGTATTCCAGGTACAGTGAACAACAGTTGCAAAGGCCCAGAGTTAACAGTGTGTGATGAGGAATTAAAAGAAGTAACAAAAGGTCTGTGTCTCTGTGGCTGAGTATGAGCAAGGAGGAGACTGGTACAAGATGAAGGAGGAGAAGTAGGCAGGGACCAGACTAGGCCAGACCTCACAGACTGTGATGAGAGGTGTGGTTTTATTGTTGGTACTATGAGAACCTTTGGATTTTTAAAGTATTATTTTATTTTTATTTTTATTTGTTTATGTATTTATTTATTTAATTAATTTCATTTTATTTATTTATTTATTTATTGAGACGCAGTCTCGCTCTGTCACCCAGGCTGGAGTGCAGTGGTGCGATCTCGGCTCACTACAACCTCTGCTTCCCGGATTCAAGCGATTCTCCTGCCTCAGGCTCCCAAGTAACTGGGAATACATGCCCGTGCTACCATGCCCGCTACTTTTTGTATGTTTTTGTAGAGATGGGGTTTTACCATGTTGTCCAGGCAGAACTCCTGAACTCAAGTGATCTGCCTGCCTTGGCCTCCCAAACTACTGGGATTACAGCCGTGAGCGACTGTGCCCGCCCTGGATTTTTTTAAGAAGGAGTTTAGCTTTAAAAACACTATTCTTGCTGCTTATAGAGAATGGAGAAGAACCCTGTTTAAGGCCATGATTAAGCATGGAGCCGAGCCCTGTTAGGAGGTTTGTTGGTTCCTAGCCTAAGAGATGATGGTGGTTTGAACTAGGATGGTGGAAGAGAGGATGGAGAAAAGTGAGTAGATTTGAGGTATATATCGGTGGTAGTGTGTACAGGATTCGTTAATGGATTGAATGTGGCAGGATGAGGGATAGACAAATCTAGTATTCAGTGGATCATAGTCAGCCTGTGGGAAATTTGAGTGGAGTCAAGAAGTCTGTCTGAAGAGCCAGATTGGGAGTCACTAACACTAAAAAATAATTTAATCTGTGGTAGTAGTTAGTTGGCAAAAAGGTAATGAAAGAGCAACTACAACAAGAACAATACAAAATGTGGTCACAGTTGGAACTCTGGAAAACACTAAAATTTAAGGATCAAGGGCAGGGAATGGGATGATCCAGTGAGGAGTTTGAGAATGAGCATTGTAAGATCTCTCTCTCCAGGAGAGCCAAGGAAGGGGAAGTTGAAATAGGGAGCAGTCAACAGTATAAACCAGAGGTGATATAAGGTAACAATTAAGATGTCATAACTGGATTGATTAGCAGGGACTGTTGATGACCCAAGGTGGGTGGTTTCGGAAGAAATCAGGTTGTAGTGGGGTTGAGGGATGAATGAGAGGTGGGAAAGACAAAATGAGAGTATTTGAAGAAGCTTGGATAAGGACAGAGGGGGTAGAGGGGAACTCGAAGACTTGGGAAAGGTAGGGGTTTCTTTAATGGTAGATTTTAATAAAATAAAAGAACTTGAGCTTGTTTAATAAGCCAAAGAAGAAGGTGAAACTGATGGAGGATAGGGTTAATTAACGGAGCAAGGTTTAGAGAAGGCAGGAAGAGGACTGTTGAGTTGTATTTAATTACTTTTTAACTGGGTATACATATACACGGTAGAAAAATTGAAAGGTATATGATAAAAAGTAAGTTTCTCTCTCTTTTCTGTCTTCCAGCCACCCAGTTCCTTCTCTAAGAGGATTACTAATTTACACTCTGATCAACAAGTGTTCAAGTGCATAACAGATTATGTTTGTCCATAATTCTCAGGTTAGAGCAAAAGCTAGCTATAGATTACATGGATTTATCGTTGGGAGGAATGAGAATAAGAGAAATGAAGAACAGATAGAGGGTCAGAGATAAGTGAGAAAAGATGTGGTATGGAATTGTCTCAGGAAAGAAAGGATGTTTAAGAGGATAATGGGGGGCATGCCTATGGAGTGAGGCCCACAGTTGACGACTGAATTTGCGCATCCCTATTCCACATGGTGTTGTGACCTTTTCAGAAGAACGTAACTGCCTCTTTATATTTAAAGTGCAAGTCAATTTAGAAAATTGATTGCTAAACATTCATCATTTTTGTAAAGTATATCATGTTTGGGGTCCAAGCATCAAATCTCTGCTCTCTGCTCTTATTGCTTTCCACCATAGGCATCCTTCTTTGGGGTTATTCAGGCCAGTGGTATAAGTTGAAGCAAAAGAAAGCTTGTTGGTTAAGAAAGAGCACACCATCGGCCGGGTATGGTGGCTCACGCCTGTAATCCCAGCACTTTGGGAGGCCCAGGTGGGTGGATCACGAGGTCAGGAGTTTGAGACCAGCCTGGCCAACACGTGGTGAAACCCCATCTCTACTAAAAATACAAAAATTAGCTGTGCGTGGTGGCGCACGCCTGTAATGCCAGCTACTCTGAAGGCTGAGGCAGGAGAATTGCTTAAACCCGGGAGATGGAGGTTGCAGTGAGCCGAGATTGCGCCTCCGTACTCCTGCCTGGTCGACAGAGCAAGACTCTGTCTCGGGGGAGAAAAGTAAAAAAAAGAAAGAGCACACTGTCTGGAGGAAGAAAGGAGGAGGAGGAGACTAGAAACCAACTAAAATGCCTCTGAGATGCTACTACTGTTTCCAAAGCCTGTAATTTAACAACTAAAAAAACATTTCAACCATTCTTAACTTTCTCAGCCAATACTAGGCCAAACCACTGAATTTGCCTTTGTTTTATTTTTAGTTACAAAATTGAAAGAGTACACATGAAGCTTTTATTAGCAATTGTGAGTTTTTAAAAGAAGATATCTGATCACTTCTCATTTGATGTGGGGCTTATTTTAAATGCATTCATGATCAGCTGCAAATGCTCTTAGTGGAAATGGTGATAAAACTAAGCAATGAGCCAAATGAATGTTCAGTTTTGGCTTTCCTATGAGACTGACAACTAGTTCTTTTTAGTTATTACAGAAAAGTGTATAGTGTGTCATTGCTATAAAAATGATAAAGCACCCTTTTAACACCAGACCCTTTTATGCAGAGTTTTTCATAAAGCACATAAGTGTTTTTCTTTAGAATATTCAATCTTAGCTTAACTGTGTTTTTCAAGGCAATTCATTTAGTTGATGTTGTATTGAAAATGTATTAATATCGACTTTGTTCATTAAATTACTTCTGTAATTCAGTGTGTTGATATTTTTAATGATTAAGCTTCTAGGTAGTAGGTATGTATTTTGCAAGACGACTGTGTGTCAGTTGCTGTTAGGTTTTGGACATACAAAAATAAGATCCCTTCCTTTGAGGAACTTGCAGCGTAGTGAGGGAGAAATGACTAGTGGGCGGCCATCTTCTGGGATCATCCAAGAAAGGGAGTCAGTAAACACTGATTAACCCATTTATGCCACAGTTTGCAAATTTTTTTGTGTGAAAAATTAGACCTTGGCGATGACCTTGAGCAGTATGATATGACTCCCACAAGTTTAGCATTCCAATAATGCAACAGTAGGCATAAATGGGTTAAGAGCAAAAATTACGATGAGGAATGTTAAGATTTCCTAAACCTTTTTTCCGTACTTGTAATCCACCTTATATTTCCCTTAGCAGTTATCAGTACAATTTCACAAAAGAATAGAGGAAGAGCTGTCTTTTCTTGGGAGACAGTTAAGAAAGGACAGAGTGTATTCACAGCTAGGCTAGGTAAAAGAATACCAGGTGAGAAAAGCACTTGCCGACAGTGCCAAAGGAGGAAGAGAAAGCCAGCTAAATCGCTGGTGCTGGAGGGATGAAAGAAAGCAGTACTTGGGAACCCAGCCAAGGGCAGAAAAACAGGTCCTGGAGTTCAGTCAAACAGGCCAGGCACCTTATGGGTGTTCTGATAACCTGGTTATCTGGTTTCTCAGCCAACAGCAAGTTAGAAAGGGGAGAGGCAAGCTAGCAACAGTAAAGTGTAATAGTTGATAGCCTCACAGTGAGGGAGGAAACAAAATTAGAAATGGGCTTAAAATCTTTTTAAAAATTAGCAATTTGGGATTATTTAGTACCCGGAGAAAGAGCTCTTTAACTGTGGATGGGTGCAGGCTTGTTGGGGGACAGACAAAAGCGGGTCATTTTCTATTTTGCCATCTTGGCTACATCACCCAGAAAAGGCTCTTTAAAAGTTTATAATCCTGGAGGATATCACTGTAGTCATTATATTATAATACAGTAATTGCTATTCTTAGTAATGATGCTGAGTCATCAAATTATTTTCTGTCCAGCCTATCTAAGGACTTTTTTTTTCTTTCCATGGCAGTTTATTGGACTTTCCTCGTTATCATATATTAACTTCAGGAGGAAAACATCTTACCATCAATGTTTTTTTAAAATAAGAAAACTATGGAAAACCGACAAAAGCAAAAAAAGAAAAGTGTTAAAGATTTTGTGGTATTTTTGCCACCATGTTGTCAGTCCCATCTCTAGGGAATGTTTGCACCTTCAAAGTAACCAATGGGCTTAGTTAGTATAGCCCTGCACGTACACATACCTTTACTGAAACCCATGAGAGACCTGTGTAGACTTTTGTAAATTAGGCTAAGAAAGCTTTCCATTTCCATGTATTCTAACAGTCTCATGTTCTTATGTAGTTCATGTTCCTCCCTACGATAGACTACAAGGATGTAATTTGACTACCGCCTGATTCATTCATTTAACAGATATTTATTGAATGCCTGTCATTTGCAAGATGCTAAGATAGAGGTAGACTTAATATATTGGAATAGAGATTTATTTTTTATCTATGTTCCATTTACTGCTTTTAGCAGGTCAAAACAAGTAACAGAATGATTCCCAATTTATGGTAATACATCTATATTATTTTCTTGGTATTGTAGAATTACCCACTTAAAAACAGAACCAAAGTCAGATTTGGAGTTGTCTTATTAAGAATCATGTGATGTACATACAGCACACACACAGATTATTCTGCCTTCTTGTAAATACACCCAACTTTGGAACCAGATAAGTCATTTCTAAAAGCAAATATAAATCGCTCAAGAACAAATGGTTAAGGGGAGCAGATTACTTGGTTTTTTTCTTCTTCTTCTTTATTTAGTAACCACTAAGTGTTTTTAAAAAGTGGAGTAGAGACATAGGATTGTGGTAGAATTATCTGAGACTTTTGCAAACTACACACACACTCCCTATCCTCACACTCCAGTCCCTTGCTAGTAAAGCTCAGAGGGTGAAGGCCCTAGCTTTGGAAAAACATAGTTGGGTTCGATTCCTGGCTCTTGATATGGACAAGTAATTAACCTCTAAGCCTTAATTTTCTTGTCTGTAAAATGATGACAGTAATAGCATTCACCTCATGGAATTGTGAGGATTAAAGGAGGTGATCATACACAGAAAGCGTTTAACATGATGCCTGGCACCTAGTAAGTACTATCAGCTAACTATTGTTATTAGGGAAGATTGATTCGCAACAGAATTGAGAACATATTTCTTTATCATATGCATTTCATTTGAAACACAGAAGGCTCTTGTGTCTTTATCATAAATTATTTACCATTATTGGCTCGTCTTAGAAACCTTCTGAGTGCTAGTTTCATTTGTTTCATTGTTCAGTAAAGTCATGAATTTCACTAAAATGTTTTGATTTTTGCTTTCAGTGTCAAAGAGCTAGTTCCTTTTGCTCAGGAAAAGTTTCACAGGGCAGTGGTATCTCCTCTTCAATTGTGTAGGTCTGGAAACTGAAGTTTTCTCACTGTACTGAGTTGATAAGGCCCTGAGAAAATGATACACTAATAAAACACATTAAAGAATGATAAATAAGCCAGGATGTGTGGTCTTAATATACAGTACAGCTGCCAAGTGGACTACATATTTTGGTCCCCATAGAGTTAGTATATTGTTCCCTTATAAGAAAGTCTGCATGAAAAACCAAGTTGCTAGGTTTGTGTGTGTATTTACAGGTGGAGGACATTTGAAGCATAAGGACTGGTATGCTGAGAGTGGGGAGGGTGTGCAGAATAGCAGTAAGCGTTCTTAGAGCCACATTAGCTCAGAGTAGAGAGGGTTAAGACTGAAGGACACGGCAGGAAACTGTAGCCAGGGACAGAGAAGGATTAAACTAGGGCCATAGCAATAGGCTTGGAGAATAAATTGACAGAACTGGTGACTATGTAGAAAGCAGGTATTGAGGAAAGGAAGGATAATGCTTAGATTTTTGGCTCTGCTGATCAGGTGAATTGGTGATATCAACTAGTTAGTGAAGCAGAAAAAGAAAAACATTTAATGGGAGAAGGAAAAATGAGTTCAGTTTAGAATGTGGTGAATTTATGGTAATGATTATAAATTGGTACTGAGATTTCCAGTATAAAGTCACAAAATGTCAATTTGGGTTGAAGATAGAGACTTGGAGAGTAAGTGTAGTTGGAAATTGAGGCCTTTGAAGTAGATGAGATTCCAGAGGAGAGAAAGGAGAGAGAGAGGGCCCATGAGAGAATCCTGAAGAACTGGGGATACTTGCCGTTAAAGGCAGGTAGAGGAAGAGAGTTCCCCGATTTCCACAGCCTCCTATTTACTATAGCCTTCAAGCTCTGAATCTAATAACCTCCTGGGTTGCAGATAGCCAGCAGCCATATCTCAAAATATTTACCAGTTCTTATTTGCCCTGAATTTCATGGGCAAACCAAAGGCATCTGTTGAATGTCAATTCTCCCTCAAAAAGTAACCTTATCTTCAAAGCCCTTGAGTTGTTTGTGGCAACTGGTTTTGAAGAACAATGAGTCTTATGTCTAAACATACTATAATTAGAAAGTCTGTAGCCTAGTAAAATTACATTACTAAAATGGTTATGTCTTTAATATGCAGATAATTCTAGAATAAATCTAGAATTATATGTGTTTATAATATTCCTCCATCCTGACCATCACTCACCGCCATTTTAAGTTACCCTCTGTTCTGGTCATGTAAGATTGTATGTCCTGGTGCCACTGATTACTTCGTTGACTTGAAGAGCTATATTGCCTATAGTTTTCCTTTTGACACTGATCGTATGGGGACTTCTGTTTCTGAAGGCATTAAGGACTATAATTTTTAAATAACTGAAGGATTTAGAATCATTTTAAGCCACCAAAAGCAAATTTGTGTTTTGTTGTTAAAGAGGACAAAGAGAAATAAGGCCATAGATTTTCTACCTCTTCTTGACTTGTTGCTGTTTTTAAAATTTGTGTTTTCCTTATTGCTATGTGAAAGTGCTGTTTCAAGGGGTCTTCCTAGCTATTCGAGGATAAATCCTGAAGAGCAGATTATACAGAAATATTCTTAAATCTGTTAGCACAATTGTTATCTATTCAGTCTGTTTCTAATCTTCTGTTAAGTATTTCCAGGTTTTCGGTCAATGGTATCTTTTTATTGAAACTAGTGCCTAAATTTTGCCAGTTATCATTGAAAGAAAATTCTTTCTGACTTGTTCAGGAAGGATTTATTTGGTTCTAGAAGTATAGTACATGTTTTAGTACCCACAGATTCTATTGTATAAAATGCCTCTGCTTGAGATGTTTCCCCCCATTTTTGGTTAAGAGAACAGGAAATCCATGAACTCTGTAATGCCATTTACTCTGCATTACTCATTTTGAAGACCTATACTTTTTTTTTCTTTTTCAATCATTACTTTAGTCAAAAGGACATAATTTTCTGTTGAAAATAATAAAAAATATAGTAACTATGATATTTTATTAATATCCTGGAATATAAATTACTGACAGCAACTGCCCTTGTGAAGTAATATTTTAATATGTCTAACCCAAGAGTCAGCTGAGTGTCCAGACCCTTCAAGAGTGAAATAGTTGCCGTAAACCTTCAGTTGCATGTGAAGGTTTCATATGGGGAAGCCAAAACCCTCCCTGTGATTTCTGCAGATTCCTGATCTTCTCTCTGAGCTCCTGCCATCTCCATGAGACCTCTCGCTCTTCCCTCTCCCTTTTAGGAGAAAGAAAAAAGTTATTTCCCTGTCTTGTGCAGAGCAGTTTTTAGCCTTCTTTTTGATGCTATGAAACCTTACCTTCTACCTTAAGAGACTTTTCCAAGTCTTTTCCCAAACAAAAAGTATTTCTTTCCTATAAGAAGCACTGTTGTCAGATGTTAAGATAATAAAATGTGTACTTTGTTAGGTATGATTTGGTAATAATAACCCTTTAAGTAACACTTATTTTCTCCATTAATCTAACTTTCAAATATTTGAATAATGCCTACTAAACTCAGTCTCCATTCTTGAAAAGTTATAAGAAAACCTATCTTGAAAAGGCTTTTGCAATGTTAGATTTGAATATTATTATATAGCATTGAGTAGCTTTTATGCCAAACAGAGAGAAGATATTGCTCACTTAAGAGACTACAGAATTTCAGGTAGAGTTTATGTCAAGTTGCTCTTTCTTTTAAAGAAATAAATTAAGGCCAGGCATGGTAGCTCATGCCTGTAAACCCAGCATTTTGGGAGACCAAGGCAGGCAGATCACTTGAGTTTAGGAGTTCGAGATCAGCCTGGACAACATGGTATAACCCCATCTCTACAAAGACATACAAAAATTAGCTGAGCATGGTGGCAGGTGCCTGTAGTCCAGGCTACTTGGAAGGCTGAGGTGGGAGAATCCCTTGAACCCAGGAGGCGAGTGTTGCAGTGAGTGGAGATCATGCCATTGCACTCCAACCTGGGCAACAGAGTAAGACCCTGTCTCAAATTTAAAAAAAAGAAAGAAATCAAGAATGCGTTATGAAATGTGAGACTGAAGTCTACCTGTTTGAGGTTTCCTTTTAGTATTATTGAGCTATCTTATTTCCTTTGACTAAACTACATATGACCATTGCTAAATTATTTTTGACTGGCAAATAATAATTTGCTTTGTTATTCAGATTTCTAAGCCAATCATGACCTTTCATAGAAACAGTGAATTTGAAAACAAATGGATGATGGGACAAAGCATAAAACTAGGGATGTATAAATATTAACCAATGCTGTATTAAGCATTTTTATATATCTCCTATGTCCTTTGATAATGTCACTCTGCGACATCAAGCAAAAGATAGAATTCCTGTCCAGAAGTATAGTTTGAAAACATGTTGATATTGCTTATTCAGTTGCTTATGCAATTTCTTTAAGAGTTTGGTGTTCTTTTATTCTATAATCCAAAAATATTATGATTTTGGGGTATAAATCTATAGGACAGAAAGTCTTTGCATGGTAGATTAACTTTCTCATAAATCCTTTGAAACTCTTCTGCTTAAAACTTGTAACTTACGAACTTTATGGATAGGGACAAAGTATACTCCAGAGCAAGGGATTTAGCTGTGCTGGTCACCAACAGAGGAATATTTTCAACTCGGCCATTATTATTATTTATAGCATGTTTGTTGTAGTGCATTGTTTTGAGGTATTCTGTATTACAAATCCCATTTTTGTCCCTGAAAGCAATGCTAGTGATAGATTAATGGGCACAAAAGTAGAAATTGTGTAAAAATTTGAAAGTGAGAAACTTACACTGATTAGATATATCATTGGAAGATAAGAATGATTATGACGGACAGTCCATGATGTGTGACAAAAGATGTACCCATGCAGTTGACAGTCAGCCAGAGGTGAAGACATGTGACTGACTGAAATGGTTTTGGCAGAGGATTGTGGTTAAAGTGGAATGCCTGTGTAGTCAAAGGTGAAGGTTAGGATTTCAAGAACTTTAAGCATGGTGAATTAAAGTGCTGCTGTGGAAACTTATCAAAAACCACAGCTGGCACCATGGATTCAAGGCCTTTTCTAATCTGCAGGTGAAGCTCTGATAGGGATTCCTTAGCTGCCAGAGGTTACCTCCCTTCTCCTGTTGGTGAAGATTGTGTCAGGGAGGGGTTGCCTGCCTCAGCAGATATTCATTATAAACAAACAGGGCAGTTTTTAAAATGCCCAAAATATTCAACTAGGAGGAAATACTGACCCCATAAAACTAAATCTCACACATGGTTTTGGATGTTTAAACTAATGGATTTAACAGCCTTTTGGAATTCAGCCTGTTTGTAAGTAGAGCGACCTCCATATATTTCATATTCTGAACACCCTACTTATCTTTAAGTCAAATGACAATTAAAAAGAGGGACAAAATATTTGCTGGTCACAAATCCTATTTCCTCAGGGTGAACTTTACAATTGCTGATAGAAAGGCTGCGCTGAATGTAGCCAGTCTAGCTTTCCCGCGGCGTTGGTGCAGCTGGATAGTGATATGTGGCCTCTGCCTTCCTGAGGTCTGCTGCTCACGGTCCAGGCTGGGTTTTGCTGGTGGTGCTCCTCCCGCCTTTTTTTTTCAGCTTTTAGCGCTGAAGCCATGATGGAGTCTTTAAGTGGTTTAATATCTGGTTTTTAAATTACTGTGGTTTTTTTGTAAACTTTATCTGTAGTGTAGCCAGATACATTAAAATTAGTGAGTCTCTGTCTTTGTCAAAAATATATTATTTTATATAAGGACATGGTAAATTACCATTTTTAAAATTAGCTTATCTTTTGTCTGGATTAGGTTGCCACTGCCTAAGAGAACTATTGCTGAATTGGTGATTGGCACTGTTCCTGCATGCATTTCAGCAGCCCACGTGTTTTTTAATTAATCCCCAAATCATTGCTTATAAAATAAAAATTTTGAATATATTTCCAGTGTAACTGTTTCACTAAATAATTGCATTTTTTGCAATCCCAGGCTTTATGCCCAGCAGAGGTGAACTTTCCCAGAGTTGTTTTAGCCTTCTCAATAAGGCTGTTTTGGCCAGAGTATCCTATTTTAAGGAAGTAGCGAGATATTTTTTAGGCACAAGGCCTATATTTAGGCATTCACTGTTGACCAATTAGTTCCATGGCTGGGCTAAACTATCTAAGTCATTAGCCATGTTGTGTCCTGCCAGCAATATTTATGTCAATGACATGTTTTGGTTGTTCTTTTTAAGTCTCATGCTTCTTAAAATAAGTTACTTAGTTATTTTGCTTTATTTTCTTCTTAATGTGCATGGATTACAAAGGCTGGCTTCTTGTTAAATAATACATGCCTGATTGGTTGTTTTATAAAGAAAAGCAGTGAAGTTGTTCCTAAAAAGACTGAATAAAGATCCGGCAAAGAAAGTAGATGGCCCTGAAAAAAGTGCACAGAATACGTGTGCACAGATTAGGAAAGGCACTGAAAATGCGTCATTTGTGTTTGCCAAAGTTTAGTTTCTACTGCATTTAGGACTCTGTATAAGCTTTTGGTTTATTCATGCATCCGAGAGACAGGAAGAGAATGATTAATCACACTAAGCTAATGTCACTCATCAGAAAGCAGGAAGTAAATTCTTTCTTAGGTTGAAAGAAGATGCTATCAAGCAATTGAGAGTAGGCCTTAGATTGTGCCCAACATTGTGTAAGGTGCAATAACAATAATAATTATTATTATAAAATCGTACTTTGGTGATAGAAATATTAATAATAACCAGTACTTGCATAGCATTTACTGTATTCTAAGACATTATTCTAAGACCTTTATGTGTACTAACTCATGTTATTTCTCAATAACCCTCTGAGGTAGCTGCTACTATTATCCTCTCATAATTCACTTAATCCCCATAAAGTAGAACTTGTTATTAGGCCCACTTAACTGATGAAAAAATGAGGTCAAGTAATTTGTCCAAGATTACCCAACCAGTAAGTGATGGTGCTGAAGTTCAAATTTAGGCACTCTAGTTCCAGAATCCACATTCTTAACCACTGAAGTAGGCTTAATACTGGCCCTCAAAGATATCTAGATCTTGATCCCCTGGATCCTGTGAATATTACCTTATATACGAAAAGGACTTTGCAGACATGGCTACATTAAGGATCTTGAGATGGAAGATTATGCTGGATTATCCAGTTTGACCTTAAATGTCATCACAGGTGTCCTTATAGGAGTGAGGCAAAGGAGACCTGACAGCAGAAGAAGACAGTGTGATAGTAGAAGCAGAGAGAGACTTGAAGATGCTATGCTGCTGTCATAGAAGATCGTAGAAGAGACCGTGAGCCAAGTAATACAACTCTAACAGCTAGAAAAGGCAAGGGAATGATTTTTCCCTGGAGCCTCCAGAGGGAGGGGTCATAAACTTTCTAACACCTTGGTTTTGGTCCATTGAAACCTTTTCATTTTTCTGACCTCCAGTACTGTAAGATCATAAATTGATGTTGTTTTAAGCCACTAAGTTTATGGTAATTTGTTGTAGCACCAACAGGAAATGTGTAGCCACACTGCTATGGAGAAAGATGCTAGGTATAGTTAAGACTTTTTTGTTATTAGCAAACCTTCCTCAGACCCATGAAGGAATGAGCTTCAGTAATCATCACTCTTGATAATCCCAGCTTTATGGCACTTGAAACTTTATTAGCAGGAGCATAGTTTCTTTTTTTTTTTTTTTTTTTTTTTTTTGAGACGGAGTCTCGCGCTGTGTCACCCAGGCTGGAGTGCAGTGGCGCGATCTCGGCTCACTGCAAGCTCCGCCTCCCAGGTTCAGGCCATTCTCCTGCCTCAGCCTCCGAGTAGCTGGGACTACAGGCGCCCGCCACCACGCCCGGCTAGTTTTTTGTATTTTTAGTAGAGACGGGGTTTCACCATGTTAGCCAGGATGGTCTCGATCTCCTGACCTCGTGATCCGCCCGCCTCGGCCTCCCAAAGTGCTGGGATTACAGGCTTGAGCCACCGCGCCCGGCCGAGCATAGTTTCTTAGGCTTTATGTCCTTCTATGTGAAGATTACTGAGAGATAATCTTCAGTCTACATCTACTCCATACTCAAAGGTGGTAGTCATTCTGGATACACAGTTGGCTGTTGAGCCAGAAATTTAAGAAATATTAGACAGGGAAGGGTTCCAAAATGGCCAAATAGGAACAGCTCTGGTCTATAGCTCCCAGCATGAGTGATGCAGAAGAGAGGTGATTTCTGCATTTCCAACTGAGGTACCAGGTTCATCTCACTAAGGCTTGTTGGACAGTGGGTGCAGCCCACGGAGGGTAAACCAAAGCAGGGCGGGGCATCACCTTACCTGGGAAGTGCAAGGGGTTGAGGAATTCCGTTTCCTAGCCAAGGGAAGCTGTGACAGACGGTACCTGGAAAATTGGGAAACTCCCACCCTAATACTGCCCTTTTCCAACACTCTTAGCAAAGGGCACACCAGGACATTATATCCCATGCCTGGCTCAGAGGGTCCCACGCCCACGGAGCCTTGCTCACTGCTACCACAGCAGTCCAAGATCGAACTGCAAGGTGGCAGCAAGGCTTGGGGAGGGGCGTCCGCCATTGCTGAGGCTTGAATAGGTAAGCAAAGCAGCCCAGAAGCTCAAACTAGGTGGATCCCACCACAGCTCAAGGAGGCCTGCCTGCCTCTGCAGACTCCACCTCTGGGGGCAGGGCATAGCTGAACAAAAGGCAGCAGAAACTTCTGCAGACTTAAACGTCCCTGTCCGACAGCTTTGAAGAGAATAGTGGTTCTCCCAGCATGGACTTTGAGATCTGAAAACAGACAGACTGCCTCCTCAAGTGGATCCCTGACCCCTGAGTAGCCTAACTGGGAGACACCTCCCAGTAGGGGCTGACTGACACCTCATACAGCCAGGTGCCCCTCTGAGACGAAGCTTCCAGAAGAAGGATCAGGCAGCAACATTTGCTGTTCTGCAATATTTGCTCTTCTGCAGCCTCTGCTGGAAATACCCAGGCAAACAGGGTCTGGAGTGGACCTCCAGCAAACTCCAACAGACCTGCAGCTGAGGGTCCTGACTGTTAGAAGGAAAACTAACAAACATAGAGGTCATCCACACCAAAACCCCATCTCTAGTTAACCATCATCAAAGACCAAAGGTAGATAAAACCACAAAAATGGGGAGAAACCAGAGCAGAAAAGCTGAAAATTCCAAAAATCACAGCACCTCTTCTCCTCCAAAGGAATGCAGCTCCTCGCCAGCAACAGAACAAAGCTGGACGGAGAATGACTGACAAGTTGACAGAAGTAGGCCTCAGAAGATCAGTAATAACAAACTTCTCTGAGCTAAAGGAAGATGTTTGAACCATTGAAAAGAAGCTAAAAACCTTGAAAAAAGATTAGACAAATGGCTAACTAGAATAAACAGCATAGAGAAAACCTTAAATGACCTGATGGAGCTGAAAACTATGGCATGAAAACTATGTGATGCATGCACAAGCTTCAGTAGCCAATTCGATCAAGTGGAAGAAAGGGTATCACTGATTGAAGATCAAATGAATGAAATTAAGCAAGAAGAGAAGTTTAGAGAAAAAACAGTAAAAAGAAATGAACAAAGCCTCCAGAAAATATGGGCCTATGTGAAAAGACCAAATCTACGTCTAATTGGTGTACCTGAAAGTGACGTGGAAAATGGAACCAAGTTGGAAAACACTCTTCAGGATATTATCCAGGAGAACTTCCCCAACCTAGCAAGGCAGGCCAGCATTGAACTCCAGGAAATACAGAGAACGCCACAAAGATACTCCTCAAGAAGAGCAACTCCAAGACACATAATTGTCAGATTCACCAAAGTTGAAATGAAGGAAAAACTGTTAAGGGCAGCCAGAGAGAAAGGTCAGGTTACCCACAAAGGGAAGCCCAACAGACTAAAAGCGGATCTCTCAGCAGAAACTCTACAAGCCAGAAGAGACTGGGGGCCAATATTCAACATTCTTAAGAAAAATAATTTTAAACCCAGCATTTCATATCCAGCCAAACTCAGTTTCATAATTGAAGGAGAAATAAAATCGTTTACAGACAAGCAATGCTGAGAGATTTTGTCACCACCAGGCCTGCCTTACAAGAACTCCTGAAGGAACCACTAAACATGGAAAAGAACAACTGGTACCAGCCACTGCAAAAACATGCCAAATTATAAAGACCATTGATGCTAGGAAGAACTGAACCAACTAACAAGCAAAGAAACTAGCTAACATCATAATGAAAGGATCAAATTCACACATAACAATATTAACCTTAAATGTAAATGGGCTAAATGCTCCAATTAAAAGACAGACTGGCAAATTGGATAGAGTCAAGACCTATCAGTCTGTTGTATTCAGGAGACCCATCTCACGTGCAGAGACACACATAGGCTCAAAATAAAGGGATGGAGGAAGATCTACCAAGCAAATGGAAAACAACAAAAAGCAGGGGTTGCAATCTACTCTCTGATAAAACAGACTTTAAACCAACAAAGAACAAAAGAGACAAAGAAGGCCATTACATAATGGTAAAGGGATCAATTCAACAAGAAGAGCTAACTATCCTAAGTATATATGCACCTAATACAGGAGCACCCAGATTCATAAAGCAAGTCCTTAGAGACCTACAAAGAGATTTAGACTCCCACACAATAATAATGGGAGACTTTAAGACCCCACTGTCAACAACAGACAGATCAACGAGACAGAAAGTTAACAAGGATATCCAGGAATTGATTTCAGCTCTGCACCAAGCAGACCTAATAGACATCTACAAAACTCTCCACCCCAAATCAACAGAATATTTATTCTTCTCAGCACCACATCGCACTTATTCAAAAATTGACCACATAGTTGGAAGTAAAGCACTCCTCAGCAAATGTAAAAAAAAAACAGAAACTAGGCCAGGTGTGGAGGCTCACACCCATAATCCCAGCACTTTGGAAGGCCGAGGCAGATGGATCACGAGGTCAGGAGATCAAGACCATCCTGGCTAACACGGTGAAACCCCATCTCTACTAAAAGTAAAAAAATTACCCAGGTGTGGTGGTGGGCGGCTGTAGTCCCAGCTACTCCGGAGGCTGAGGCAGGAGAATGACATGAACCCAGGAGGCAGAGCTTGCGGTGATTGGAGATCGCACCACTGCACTCCAGGCTGGGCGACAGAGTGAGACTCCGTCTCAAAACAAACAAAAAAACAGAAACTATAACAAACTGTCTCTCAGACCACAATGCAATCAAATTAGAACTCAGGCTTAAGAAAGTCACTCAGAACCACACAACTACATGGAAACTGAGCAACCTGCTCCTGAATGACTACTGGGTAAATAACAAAATGAAGGCGGAAATAAAGATGTTCTTTGAAACCAATGAGAACAAAGACACAACATACCAGAATCTCTGGGACACATTTAAAGCAGTGTGTAGAGGGAAATTTATGGCACTAAATGCCCACAAGAGAAAGCAGGAAAGATCTAAAATTGACACCCTAACATCACAATTAAAAGAACTAGAGAAGCAAGAGCAAACACATTCAAAAGCTAGCAGAAGGCAAGAAATAACTAAGATCACAGCAGAACTGAAGGAGATAGAGACACAAAAAACCCTTCAAAAAATCAATGAATCCAGGAGCTAGTTTTTTAAAAAGATCAACAAAATAGACTGCTAGCAAGACTGATAAAGAAGAAAAGAGAGAAGAATCAAATAGATACAATAAAAAATGATAAAGGGGATATCACCACCGACCCCACAGACATACAGACTACCATCAGAGAATACTATAAACACCTCTATGCAAATAAACCAGAAAATCCAGAAAAAATGGATAAATTACTGGACACATACACCCTGCCAAGACTAAACCAGGAAGAAGCTGAATCCCTGAATAGACCAATAACAGGCTCTGAAATTGAGGCAATAATTAATAGCGTACCAACCAAAAAAAGTCCAGCACCAGATGAATTCAGATTCTACCAGAGGTACAAAGAGGAGCTGGTACCATTCCTTCTGAAACTATTCCAATCAACAGAAAAAGAGAGAATCTTCCCTAACTCTTTTTACGAGGCCAGCATCATTCTGATACCAAAGCCTGGCAGAGACACAACAAAAAAAGAGAATTTTAGACCAATACCCCTGATGAACATTGATGCAAAAATCCTCAAAAAAATACTGGCAAACCGAATCCAGCAGCACATCAAAAAGCTTATCCACCATGATCAAGTGGGCTTCATCCCTGGGATGCAAGGCTGGTTCAACATATGCAAATCAATAAGCGTAATCCATCATATAAACAGAACCAAAGACAAAAACCACATGATTATCTCAATAGATGCAGAAAAGGCCTTTGACAAAATTCAACAGCCCCTCTTGCTAAAAACTCTCAATAAACTACGTATTGATGGGACGTATCTCAAAATAATAAGAGCTATTTATGACAAACACACAGGCAATATCCTACTGAATGGGCAAAAACTGGATGCATTCCCTTTGAAAACTGGCACAAGACAGGGATGTCCTCTCTCACCACTCCTATTCAACATAGTGTTGGAAGTTCTGGCCAGGGCAATCAGACAGGAGAAATAAATAAAGGGTATTCAATTAGGAAAAGATGAAGTCAAACTGTCCCTCTTTGCAGATGACATGATTGCATATTTAGAAAACCCCATTGTCTCAGTTCAAAATCTTAAGCTGATAAGCAACTTCAGCAAAGTCTCAGGATACAAAATCAATGTGCAAAAATCACAAACATTCCTATACACCAATAACAGACAGAGAGCCAAATCATTAGTGAACTCCCATTCACAATTGCTTCAAAGAGAATAAAATACCTAGGAATCCAACTTACAAGGGATGTAAAGGACCTCTTCAAGGAGAACTGCAAATCACTGCTCAATGAAATAAAAGAGGACACAAATGGAAAAACATTCCATGCTCATGGATAGGAAGAATCAATAATGTGAAAATGGCCGTACTGCCCAAGGTAATTTATAGATTCAATGCCATCCCCATCAAGCTACCAATGACTTTCTTCACAGAATTGGAAAAAACTACTTTAAAGTTCATATGGAAACAAAAAAGAGCCCACATTGCCAAGATAATCCTAAGCCAAAATAACAAAGCTGGAGGCATCACGCTACCTGACTTCAAACTATACATAAGGCTACAGTAACCAAAACAGCATGGTACTGGTACCAAAACAGAGATATAGACCAATGGAACAGAACAGAGCCCTCAGAAATAATACCATACATCTACAACCATCTGATCTTTGACAAACCTGACAAGAACAAGAAATGGGGAAAGTTAATAATGGTGCTGGGAAAACTGGCTAGCCATATGTAGAAAGCTAAAGTTGGATCCCTTCCTTACATCTTATACAAAAATTAATTCAAGATGGATTAAAGACTTAAATGTTAGACCTAAAACCGTAAAACCCCTAGAAAAAAACCTAGGTAATACTATTCAGGACATAGGCATGGGCAAGGACCTCAGGACTAAAATACCAAAAGCAATGGCAACAAAAGCCAAAATAGACAAATGGGATCTAATTAAACTAAAGAGCTTCTGCACAGCAAAAGAAACTACCATCAGAGTGAACAGGCAACCTACTGAATGGGAGAAAATTTTTGCAATCTACTCATCTGACAAAGGGCTAATATCCAGAATCCACAAAGAACTTAAACAAATTTACAAGAAAAAAATCAAACAATCCCATCAAAAAGTGGGCAAAGGATATGAACAGATACTTCTCAAAAGAAGACACTTATGCAGCCAATAGACACATGAAAAAATGCTCATCATCACTGGCCATCAGAGAAATGCAAACCACAATGAGATACCATCTCACACCAGTTAGAATGGCGATCATTCAAAAGTCAGGAAACAACAGGTGCTGGAGAGGATATGGAGAAATAGGAACACTTTTACACTGGTGGTGGGACTGTAAACTAGTTCAACCATTGTGGAAGACTGTGGTGATTCCTCAAGGATCTAGAACTAGAAATACCATTTGACCCAGCCATCCCTTTACTGGGCATAAATCCAAAGGATTATATATCATGCTGCTATAAAGACACATGCACACGTATGTTTATTGTGGCACTATTCACAATAGCAAAGACTTGGAACCAACCCAAATGTCCATCAATGATAGACTGGATTAAGAAAATATGGCACATATACACTATGGAATACTATGCAGCCCTAAAAAAGGATGAGTTCATGTCCTTTGTAGGGACATGGATGAAGCTGGAAACCATCATTCTGAGCAAACTATCGCAAGGACAGAAAACCAAACACCGCATGTTCTCACTCGTAGTTGGGAATTGAACAATGAGAACACTTGGATACAGGGTGGGGAACACCACACACCAGGACCTGTCATGGGGTGGGGGAGGGGAGAGGGATAACAGGAGAAATACTTAATGTAAATGACGTGTTAATGGGTGCAGCACACCAACATGGCTCATGTATACATATGTAACAAGGCTGCACATTGTGCACATGTACCCTAGAACTTAAAGTATAATAATAATAAAAAGTAGTATTAGACAGAAGACATCATCTTTTTCTCAGGGCTGAATAGCTAGGGGGAAACTAACAGGAGGGCGCATTTGAGTGTGTACTGTATGTTGGGTACCAAACTAGGAATTTGTCATTTTTATTTAGTTCTCATGTCTGACCCTTCTTATAAAGGGTAGTTATTAATATCCCCACCTTGAAAATGAGGAATGAGACTCAGAAATGTTAAATAATGGTCCCAAGGTCAGAAAAGCAGTAAGTAAGGTTAAAATTCAGACTTGTCTAATGTCAGGCCACATCCACGGTACTATGTTCAGTACTGCTCCAAGCTGATCTTTCTGAGGAGCTCAGATGTAGACAGGGCATGTTCAAAGGGCTTATTTAGATCTAAAAAGTCCCCAGGAAGAGCATACCATTGCCAGATCACCCTTGATCTAGTGCACAGTCTGCAGGCTGGACAGGTTCCTGAATTACCCTGGAAGTCAGCGTTTTTCCTGCATGACTCTTTAGATGGACTTAGTTCTTAGTTCAACTTGGTTTTCTCTATTCTGGTATGCAAGAATTAAGACTAAACCATTAACAAAACCTCCAAAGTTAATTTGCAAAGCAGTTTTCTAGAACAGAGGTCCCCAACCTTTCTGCCACCAAAGACTGGTTTCGTGGAATATGATTCCACGAAATTTCATGGAACAATAATATGATTAAAAGAACCGCAGTTCTGTTTGAGAATTAGTGTGGACCAGTATGAGAGATACTTTGCTTTTATCCTATTCCTTTTCAGTCTCTCTCTCTTCACAAACAAATATATAACTTATTACTTAAAAAGAAAAAATGCTTTCTGGAGTGGGGCACAGTGGCTCACGCCTGTAATCCCAGCACTTTGGGAGGCCGAGGCAGGTGGATCACCTGAGGTTAGGAGTTCAAGACCAACTCGGCCAACATGGTTAAACCCCATCTCTACTAAACTCCTTCTTTGGGAAGGACTGCTATTTATTATATCTTTTTTTTTTTTTTTTTTTTTTAGTAAAATGTTTTATCATTTACCAAGTAATAGAAATTGGTAAGAAATGGAAAACCCAGGCCAATAACCACAGAAATGTTTGAAATTTTACTAATCTGTGGAGATCTGAAAGTCTAGGTGTTGGGAAATCCTGGTCTGTACTCACTGAACGCCACTCTTACCATCTCACTTCCTGACACCTTGCGGCCTATCTTTGGATCCAGTCTCTTGGCTGAACTGGTTTCAGGAAAGTTATCATTGATTTTATGGTCCCTTACCCCTTTTTTAATAAACCAAATTTTCCCTTTGACTTTTGTATAATGTTTAATTCCGTTCACATTCTATCTCTGAAACTCTCCTCCCTAGGATTTGCTCAAAGCGCTTCTCTATTCTGCCACAGTAACCATTTTCAGTCTCCTTTATTTACTTTATTCCTTTCTACTTCTTGAGGATAACTCTCTTATAAAACATTGAAAATTTATGATGCCTGTGAAGAGTAGACGTGAGAATGAATTAACTATACATGGAAGCCACACGTTGCCAACAAGAGACTGTCTTGATAGAAACCAAATAAGTAGAATTGAACAGTTTTACTGATGACAGTTCCTGATTTTTTTAAGTATGCACATATATTTAGTACATTACATTCCTTTGTATGTTCCACTGTTATTAAACTATTTATTTATAGATGTTTAGTTCCAGTTGTGTGGTGTGTGCTTTTTTTTCCCCCCCAAACCAATACTGTATGGGCATCCGTATCCCTACATCTTGGCACACTTCGTGAGTATATCCATTGTGTAAATTCCTGGTGGTAGAGCTGCTAAGTTACAACATGTGTGCATTTAAAAGTTTGGTAGACATTGCCAAATAGCCTTCTGAAAGCTTGTACCCTTTGTACCTTTTTTTTTTTTTTTTTTTTGAGACAGAGTCTTGCTCTGTCACCCAGGCTGGAGTGCAGTGGTGCAATCTCAGCTCACTGCAACCTCCGCCTCCCAGGCTCAAGCAATTCTCCTGCTTCAGCCTCCCAAGTAGCTGGGATTACAGGCACCTGCCACCACACCCAGCTAATTTTTGTATTTGTAGTAGAGACGAGGTTTCACCATGTTGGCCAGGTTGGTCTGGAACCCCTGACCTCAAGTGATCGCCCGCCTCAGCCTCCCAAGGTGCTGAGATTACAGGCGTGAGTCACCATGCGCAGCCCCAATTTGCACTTTTATCAACAGGGTTTAAGAGTGCTTCTTTCTCTACACCATCTCCAGCAAAGAATATAATAAAACTTGATGTTTGCTAATCTAGTGGTGAACTTTTTTTTGTTTATATTTTTGTTTTAATTATGAGTGAAGTTGAGCATCTGTTGTATCAGTGGTTCTCAACCAGGGATGATTTTTGCACCCCCTCCCCCCAGCCTGCTGGGGGCATCTGGCAATGTCTGGAGACATTTTGGATAAAACTGGAGAGGGTCTGGGGAAGGGATTCCGCTGGCACTTAGTGGGTAAAAGATCCTACAATGCACACGACGAAGCAATAACTGGCCCAAAATGTTAATTTTCCAGGATTAAAAAACCCTGTTTTGTATTATTCCATTTCATCTTCTTCATTGGTTTATTATCTGTAATTCTTGAGTTTTTTAATTGGTTGGTTTCAGGTTTATAGTATACTTCTTTAACTTATCACAGTATATCTTCAAGCCATATGTTACTATTTCATGTGTAATACAAAAGCCTTACACCAGTGTATGCCATTCCCCCACTCCTGGCCTTCGTGCTACTGCAAAACATTCTACTTCTACTTATGTTATAGACTCTACAATACGTTATTAGTGTATTACTTTAAACAGTTATCTTTTAAAAAAATTAAACAGCTTTGTTTAAATATAATTAGCATGCATCAAATTACACATTTCAAGTGTACAGTTTAACCACTTTTGATATGCATTTGTAAAACCATCACCACAGTCAAAATAATGAACATATTCATCATTCCAAAAACTTTTCTCCTGCCCCTTAGTAATTCCTCCCTTAACTCCAGGCAGCCACTGATGTGCTGTCACTATAGATAAGTGGACATTTTCTAGAATTTTATATAAATGAAGTTATAAACTGTGTACTCTTTTTTTGTCTGACTTTCTTCCAGCATAATTATGAGATTTATCCATGTTGTATGTATCATTAGAAAAACATTTTTCATGACAGATATTTCAATTAATTAGATTCCTGTTGTTAAAGAGCATGTTGTTCTAGTCACTTGATATATTTTTGTTTTAGGTCATGACTCTCCAAAGTATGATAATCACATGAGAGTGCTCATTGCTACGGATGTCTTTTGATTCATCAGAGAAAATCTGTCCAAAAGAAAATATCCATGTGACCAAATCCATTTCATTATTGAATGGCTTGATGGATTTCCTTTACTCTGATTCATACCAAAGCTGTCCTTCTCAACCAAAGCAAGAAAGGATCCT
Source organism: Theropithecus gelada (assembly GCF_003255815.1). NCBI lineage: Eukaryota > Metazoa > Chordata > Mammalia > Primates > Cercopithecidae > Theropithecus > Theropithecus gelada. The sequence continues at coordinate 78,016,124 of NC_037680.1, read as the reverse complement.
GCATGAGTCAATCCCAGAATGCAATTTTTACATCACCAACAGGTGAAGAAAACTTCATGAATAGCAGTCACAGAGACTCGGAGAGCATCACTGGTAAGTCCAGTTTAATAAATATTGAAGTGCTGTCGCTTACGGGAGAAAATGCAAATGCCTCAGTCCAGCATATATGACCTATCATGATGAAACCCAAGCCTGCCTTTCTAGTCTGATGTCCTCAGGGAAAGACTGAATTAATCTCGCATCCCCTGTGTCTCCTGACACATTAACAGCAATCTGTCTTTCATGTTGTTTCTTGTCTATGTCGGACTCCCCTGTACCCTGTGAACACCTGGTGAGTAGTAGCTGCATCATATCCATCTGATCTCCACAGGGCAAGGACAGAGTTACCCGTGTTTGTATACCCTGCAGGTACCTAACAGCAGTGCCTGGCACACAAGACTCTTGGGGCGTACAGCATATAACAAACATACATATAGGCCCATAACACCTTATCTGTAAGACTAAATCAAAAAACTCTGAGCACTCAAAGTTTTTTTCTATACTTTTATTCAAACACTCATTTGCCCATGAAACCAGACTTTGGCTGTTTCTGGACTTAACTCATTTAGTTTGAATACTTATATTTGCCGAAGATTTATTTATGTATTTAAATATGAGGTGCTGCCGCAAAACCAGCTGGGGATGTTATATAACATGCAGTTAATGTACAGTGCCACTTTTCTAAAAATCTGAAAAATTCTGAATTCTGAAACCCGTCAAAACCCAAAGTTTTTTTTAATTTATCCTCATTGAGGTATGTTTATTAAGATACAAGAAAATACACTCATTTTAAGTGTACAGTTTGAGTTTTGACAAAAATATCCACTCAGTGTAACCGCCAGTACAAACAAGTTCGAGAAGTTTTTATCATCCCAGAGAAAGTTCCCTTGTATACAGACCTCCCCACCCCTCACCTCCGGTTCCAAACAACCACTAATCTGCTTTCTGCCACTTTAAATTAAATTTGCTTGTTCTAGAATTTCATATAAATTGAATGTGTCTCTTTTGTGTCTGCCTTCTTTTGTACAGCAAAATGTTTTTGAGATTTATCCACTTGTGATAAGTATCAGAAGTTTATTCTTTTTATTGCTAAGCTGGAACTTAACTAATCTCTGCTATTGTAGCAGAAAAGCAGCCATGGACAGTACATGAAAAAATGAATGTGACTGTGTTTCAATAAAAGTTGATTTACAAAACCAGGCAGGGGCAGCAAGCTGAAGTTGGCCTGTGGGCTGTCATTTGCTGACCTCTGCTGTACATCATCAACACTTGGTAATGTCAGTGGTTTTGATTTTAGCCATTCTAGTAGGTGTGTACTGGTATCTCTGAGATTTTAATTTATATTTTCCTGATGACTCATGATGTTGAGCACCTTTTCATGTGCTTATTAGCCATACCTAGATTTTATTTTGAGTTGTTTATTCAAATCATTTGCCCACGAAAATTTTATCTTACTATTGAAATGTAAATGTTGAATTGTAAGTGTTCTTTACATGTTCTAGATGTAAGTCCTTTGTTAGATAAATGGACCGTATTTTCTCCCAGACTTTGGCTTGCCTTTTCATCTTCTTACTGGTGTCTTTTGAAGACCTATTTTAAATTTTGATGGAGTTTATCAGTTTTTGCTACTGTAATTCGTATTTTTGTGTCGTTTCTAAGAAATCTTCGCATAAAAGAAAAAGTTTGACTGTTTTTACCTCTACTTTTAAGTCAGTAGTCTACTTTTTTGAGTATGGAATTAGATTAGGGTCCAAATTTTTGTTTTTTGCTTTCCAATTGGATATTTCATTGTTTCTTTACCATTTGTTAAAAATGGTCTCTTTACCCTTATTGAAATACCTTGATAATTTCACTGAAAATCACCTAGTCATATATGTATGGTTTCTGTTTCTGAACTCTATCCTGTTCCTTTAATCCCTAAGTCTATCTTTACAGAAATACCACGTTGTCTTATTTACTGTAATTCTATAGTAAATCTTGAAATCAGATAATACAAATTCTCCAACTTTACTCTTTTTCAAAAATTATTTTGGCCATTTAAGATTTTTCACATTTTTTATATAAATTGTTTAATCTGCTTGTCAACACTTGAGCCCAGGAGTTCAAGAGCAGCCTGGACAACTAGCTGGGCGTGGTGGCATGCACCTGTAGTCCCAGCTACTAGGGAAGCTGAGGCAGAAGGATAACTTGAGCCTAGGAGGTTAAGGCTACAGTGAGCTATGATTGTGCCATTGCACTCCAGCCTGAATAACAGAATGAGAGACCCTGTCCCTAATAATAACAACCAGCTTGTCATTTTCTTTCAAAAAAGAATGCTGGACTTTTGAATGGAATTACATATACTCTGTAGAGAATTGATAATTTGAGAATAGTGAGTCTCCTAATCCATAAACTTGATATCTCTCTCCATTATCTCTCCATTTACTTAGTTAGGTCTTCTTTAATTTCTCTTAACAATATTTTATAGTTTTTATTGCATAAGTCTTGCACATATTTATTAAATTTAGTCTTAAGTATTTTTTAAATGGCACTGTTTATTTAATTTCATTCTCCTACTGTGTGTTACTACTATAAAGAAATGAAATTGGTTTTTTTAATGTTGACCGTGCATTCTGCAACTTTGCTTAACTTACTAGTTTTAGTAACTTTTTGGTAGATTTCTTAGAGTTTTCTACATACACCATAATGTCTGCAAATAGAGACAGTTTTGCATATTCTTTTTCAATCTGGATGCCTTTTATTTATTTTTCTTGCCTTATTGAATGAGACACGATCTCAGTATATTGTTGAATAAAATGGTAATAATAAACATTCTTGACATATTTCCAGTCTGAGGAGAAAAGTTACAGTATTTGACCATTAAGTCTCTTGAGAATACCGTATATTAAATTGAGAAGATATCCTTCTCTTCCAAATTGGATGAAAAGTTTTTAGCATGAATTTTGTCAAATGGCTATTTTGCATCTGTTGAAATATTCATATGGTTTTTCTACCTTTGTCTATTAGTGTGGTGAATTCTGTTGGTTTAGTTTTGAATTTTAAACCAGACTTGCATTCCTGGAAAAAACTACTTGGTTATGATATATTATCTTTTTTATATATGACAGGTTTTATTTACTAGTGTTTTGTTAGGGAGTGTGTGTGTGTCTGTGTCCTTCCTAGTTCCATTAATAAGGATTATTGATTTGTACTTTTTTCTTTTTTTTTTTTTTTGCAATGTCCTTGCTTTATTTTGATATTGAGGTAATACTGGCCTTGTAAAATGAGTTGTGAAGTATGCCTTCCTCTGTGTTTGGAAAAAGTTTGTGTGGAATTGGCATCACATTATTTTTCATGTTTTTACTTTTTAAGCTAATCTAAATCTTTACATTTAAAGGGCATCTCCACAGATAACTTATAGTTGGGTCTTTTCTAAAAAGAAAATCCAGTCTGATCATCTGTACTTTCTATTCGCAGTATTTAGACCATTTAATTTTAATGTAATTATCACTTTAGTTGAGTCTACTGTACTCCTATTTTCTGTTTTTCTATTTGTTCCATCTTCCGTTTTTTTCTCATTTTCTTTTTTTAAATTTATTTTTTTTATTTTAATTCTACTGTTGACATATTAGCTATACCTCTTATTTTTCTCAGTGTTTTCTCTAGGTTGCAATACGCACCTTTAACTTACCAAAGCCCATCTTCAAATAACATTATATTTAATACAGTGACACTCTTAAAACAGTATTCTTCCATTTCCCTCTACCATTCTACATATTATTATTATGCCTTTTACATCTACATATGTCATATACATAATACATTATTACTTTTGCTTTAAATTGCTAATTATGAATTAAATAAATTATGAAAATAAAAGGCTTATGTATTACCCACAGATTTACCATTCTGTTATTTCTTTGGTAGATTGAAGTTCCCATCCAATATGCTTTTTGCCTGAATAACTTTAACATTTCCTGGGATATGGGTTGGCTGGCAATGAATAGCCTTAGGTTTCTGCTTGTGTAAGAAATAAAATTTCTTTTTTTTTTTTTTTTTTTTTTGAGGCGGAGTCTCGCTCTGTGGCCCAGGCTGGAGTGCAGTGGCCCGATCTCGGCTCACTGCAAGCTCCGCCTCCCGGGTTCCCGCCATTCTCCTGCCTCAGCCTCCCGAGTAGCTGGGACTACAGGCGCCGCCACCACGCCCGGCTAATTTTTTTGTATTTTTAGTAGAGACGGGGTTTCATTGTGTTAGCCAGGATGGTCTCGATCTCCTGACCTCGTGATCCGCCCATCTCGGCCTCCCAAAGTGCTGGGATTACAGGCTTGAGCCACCGCGCCCGGCCTCTTTTTTTTTTTTCTTGAGAATGGATCTCATTCTGTTCCCCAGACTGGAGTACAGTGACATGATCATGGCTCACTGCAGCCTGCACCTCCTGGGCTCAAGTGATCCTCCCATCTCAGCCTCCTGAGTAGCTTGGACCACAGGCATGCGCCATCAAACCCAGCTAATTTTTTCTTTCTTTTTTTTTTTTTATATTTTTATTTTTTTAATGTAGAGTCAGGGTTTCACTATGTTGCCAAGCTGGTCTTGAAATCCTGGGCTCACGCAGTCCTTTCACTTTGACCTCCCAAAGAGCTGGGATTACAGGAGTGAGCTACGACGCCTGGCCTATGTCACCTTTTTTGAAAGATATTTTTCACTAGCACAAGATTCTAAATTGGCTTTTTGTCCATGTGTTTTAATGATGCTGTTCCATTGTCATCCATCTATCTTGAAATGAATAGTTTGCATTCACTCTTTGTTCCCTTAAATGTAATGTGTCTTTTTTTTTCCTATCTCTCTGCTTGTAGGATTTTTTTCTTTGTCACTGGTTTTTAGCAATTTTACTTTGGTGTGGTTTTCTTTGTATTTATCCTGCATGGAGTTGAAATTCTGTTAACTATAGGCTTAATTGTTTTAATTAAACTTGTAAGAATTTGGCCGCCACTTTTTCAAATATTTTTTCTGTTCTTGCCTCTTTTTTCTTCTGGGACTGTAGACTGCTTAATATGACACAGCCACTGATGTTCTGTTCAGTTTTTTACCCCTAATCTTTTTTTTCTCTGTGCTTCATTTTAGATAATTTCTACTGCTATACCTTCAAGTTTACTGTTCTTTTCTTCTGGAGACTATCTAATCTGTTCATCTTATCTAGTGAATTTTTTATTTTAGATGCTGTACTTTAGTTCTATTTGAGTTTTTAAAATACAGGTATATCTTCTGTTTCTCTTCTCATTAAGTTACTGTTTTCCTTTTAAATTTTTGAGCATATTAAAAAATAGCTGTGTTTAAATGCTGCTTACTAATTCTGTTATTTCTTTTTTTTTTTTTTTTTTTGAGGCGGAGTCTCACTCTGTCGCCCAGGCTGGAGTGCAGTGGCGCCATCTCGGCTCACTGCAAGCTCCGCCTCCCGGGTTCCCGCCATTCTCCTGCCTCAGCCTCCCTAGTAGCTGGGACTACAGGCGCCGCCACCACGCCCGGCTAATTTTTTTGTATTTTTAGTAGAGACGGGGTTTCATTGTGTTAGCCAGGATGGTCTCAATCTCCTGACCTCGTGACAGGTCTGTTTCTGTTGACTCATTTCCCTCCTGGTTATGGATTACATTTTATTTATTTTTGCATATCTAGTAATTTTTTATGGACTGGTGAACATTATGAATGTTACATTGTTAAGTGTTTGGATTTTGTTGTCTTCCTTGGAAAAGTGTTAAAATTTGTTTTGGCAGGTCTTTAAGTTATTTGCTGATAAGGTTAACCCTTTGAGGCTTGTTTTTAATCTTTGCTATGTGGGTCTAAAGATCATACTGTAGACCATGCTCTGGTATGCTTGATTCTAGCACTGATTTAATTCTCTTACCAGTAGGCATGACTGGAAAAAAATGGACATATGGAAGAGACATTTGGAGGATAAAATGGTAGAGAAGGAGTTGTCAAGCCTGGGCAAGAGTAATAAATGGAACATTATCAGAATATGGAAGCAAGGTGAAAGAGCTAGTCTACAGAATATTTAGCTTAATCTACTAAGCCTGGATTGTACACTCATTTTTAATATTACATTTTGGAAGTAGGGAATTCATGACCTTGAATTTTCACAGGATTTCATTAATACCTATTTGAAGAAAACGTCTAGGGACTAGTATCTCTTGTAATGAATGTCACTTTTGTTCTTCATTTCCACTATACCCTTGAATACCTAATAGTCTGTTTTTAGCGCTGCATGTATTTATAGTCAACTTCTCTTCCTGAGTATTAAAATGACAATCTATATGTAATATATGTGCAGTAGGAAAAATTCGGATAATCACATGGAACTTGTAATAATAGAATTTGGATATATGTTCAGGTCTCTTATTTAAGAGCTCTGTAAGGATTGAGAGCTTATTTAGAACCATATTTAAGGTTTTAAATCTACCTCATCTCTGTCTCATTGTGATGATCAAGCCACTGCTTCTCCTTCTGGGTGAATAGGGATGTCTGATATTGCCAGCCTCCTTGTATTTAACTTATTAAAATGTCATTGTTAAGTCAAGGTCAAGTAGTAGGAATTTACTCTCTTAAGGATTTGTGTTCTTAACCAGTACTTTGTTGTTCTTTGCCAGAGCTAGAGCATGTTTCATTATACTACCCACAAAGGAAATACCACATCTCTTTAAAAGTGAGAGGGCTGACATGACATCCTGTATTTTCTCTATTTTAAGCCCTAGTATTTTAAGCATGTTAACAGGAATAACTCTCCTTTTTTGTAAACAGCTGAGTTTGGGAGGTGTTAAATGATGGGCAGTACTGGGAACAGGAAGATAGTGGCAGATACATAAAGACACAAAAGCCCAGTTTTGTTCAGAGATGGGGGGTGGGTGTTGTAGGTGTGCAAGTGAGAGAATAGTGATGTAAATAGTATTCAGTGAGTACCTATGATCTGCCAGATACCCTGGGTGCCTTAATTGCTTATTTTAGTTACTTCTTACTACTGTTGTGAGTGATAAATGATCTTTATTTTACAAATGAGAGAAATTAAGGCTCTGAAAGGATAAATCGTGTGTCTAACTTAATTAGTAGAGTAGTCACATTCAGAAGCTACATCTGATGCCAAAACCCAGGATCTTTCTAATATTAAGAATGAAAAATAAGACAATAAGTAGATTAGACACCTGGAGGAATTAGGAGATATGTAGGACTAATACTGTATGTTGGAGACATGATGTGTAGGAACTTGCTTTCTAGGACAAGTTGTCAGCCTGTCCTGTAAATGGCAGATAGCAACAAGAATGGGTACAGTGCTGGATAGGAAGTCAAGACACACGTCTGGTGGTTCTGTAACTCGGCAAGTTACCCATCTTTAAGTCTCAATTTCCTTATCTAGGAGGCAGGATTGGATGGTTTCTGAAAGTACCTTCTACCTTTAATACTCTGTAATTATTTAGATACTATAGCAACCTTATTTTAGCGATCTTGATTTGATCTCTAGGTCTAAAAACTCAATAGTAATACAGTAATAAAAGTAGCTGACAATAGGTCTTTCAGTCTTTTTCGCCCTCCCATAGTCTCTGTCCCCAGTCCCTCCCCTCCCTACCCCTTTCTCTCATCCAGCTCAGGCAGTGTTTGTGCTCTGTTTGTGCCCGTGGGGGTGGTGGAGGCGATGGAGTAAGCAGGAGGCAGCTGCCAGGTGCGAAAGCAGAGCAGGAACCGCCTGTGTTTAGGGGGGCGGGGAAAAAGAGCCCCAGCTCTGCCCCCCCTGGAAGGAGAGGGAAAAGGTAACTATGACTGCCCAATATTGCAGCCATGGAGTCCATGTGGTAATAAATTGAAGCGTACTGTTACAAAAAGGTAACAGCTGATGTCACTAGTGCTGTAATGAGAAATCCTGTCACTAGAGAATTTGATGTTGGTCGACACATTGCCAGTGGTGGCAGTGGGCTAGCTTGGGAGATTTTTAATGGCACAAAAAAGTCAACAAAGTAGTGGCTGTTTTTGTCTTTGATAAAAAATGATTGACAAATATCAAAAATTTGAAAAGGATCAAATCATCGATTCTCTAAAACGAGGAGTCCAACACTTAACTCGACTTCAACACCCTCGACTTCTTACCGTCCAGCATCCTTTAGAAGAATCCAGGGATTCTTTGGCATTTTGTACAGAACCAGTTTTTGCCAGTGTAGCCAGTGTTCTTGGTAACTGGGAAAATCTACCTTTCCCTATGTCTCCAGACTTAAGGATTATAAACTTTATGATGTAGAAACCAAATGTGGTTTGCTTCAGAAGGCTTGTCATTCTTGCATAGCAGTGTGAAAATGGTACATGGAAATATTACTCCTGAAAATACAATTGTGAATAAAAGTGGAGCCTGGAAAATAATGGGTTTTAATTTTTGTGTATCATCAACTAATCCTTCTGAACAAGAGCCTAAATTTTCTTGTAAAGAATGGGACCCGGCCGGGCGCGGTGGCTCAAGCCTGTAATCCCAGCACTTTGGGAGGCCGAGACGGGCGGATCATGAGGTCAGGAGATCGAGACCATCCTGGTTAACACGGTGAAACCCCGTCTCTACTAAAAAATACAAAAAAAACCTAGCCGGGCGAGGTGGCAGGCGCCTAGGCTGAGGCAGGAGAATGGCGTAAACCCGGAAGGCGGAGCTTGCAGTGAGCTGAGATCTGGCCATTGCACTCCAGCCTGGGTGACAGAGCGAGACTCCGCCTCAAAAAAAAAAAAAAAGAATGGGACCCAAATTTACCTTCATTGTATCTTCCAAATCCTGAATATTTGGCTCCTGAATACATACTTTATGTGAACTGTGAAACAGCCAGTGATTTGTATTCTTTAGGAACTGTTATATATGCTGTATTTAATAAAAGGAAACCTATATTTGAAGTCAATAAGCAAGATATTTACAAGAGTTTCAGTAGGCAGTTGGATCAGTTGAGTTATTTAGGATCTAGTTCACTTACAAATATACCTGAGGAAGTTCGTGAACATGTAAAGCTACTGTTAAATGTAACTCCAACTGTAAGACCAGATGTGGATCAAATGACAGATTCCCTTCTTTGATGATGTTGGTGCAATAACACTGCAATGTTTTAATACCTTATTCCAAAGATTATCTTCGGAAATCACAGTTTTTCAACAGACTGTCAAAGGTTCTACTGCCTAAGCATGTCATTGTGCAGAGAATTTTGACTTGTTTGACTTCAGAATTTGTAAACCCTGACATGGTACCTTTTGTTTTGCCCAGTGTTCTACTGATCATTGAGGAATGCACCAAAGAAGAATATGTCAAATTAATTCCACCTGAACTTGGTCCTGTGTTTAAGCAGCAGGAGCCAATCCAGATTTTGGTAATTTTCCGACAAAAAATGGATTTGCTACTAACCAAAACCCCTCCCGATGAGATAAAGAACAGTGTTTTACCCATGGTTTACAGAGCACTAGAAGCTCCTTCCATTCAGACCCAGGAGCTCTGTCTAAACATCATTCCAGCCTCTGCAAATCTTATAGACTACCCATCCATGAAACGTACTTTGATACCAAGAATTAAAATGCCTGTCTACAAATGTTTTCCCTTGCTGTTTGTGTAAATTCATTAGTGTGCTTATGAAAGATTTTGGAATACTTGGATAAGTGGTTTGTACTTGATGATATCCTACCCTTCTTACAACAAATTTCATCCAAAGAATCTGCAGTCTTCATGGGTATTTTAGGCATTTACAAATGTACTTTTACTCATAAGTTGGGAATCACCAAAGAGCAGCTGGCTGGATAAGTATTGCCTCATCTTATTCCCCTGAGTATTGAAAACAATCTTAATCAGTTCAATTATTTCATTTCCATCGTAAAAGAGATGCTTAATAGATTGGAGTCTGAACATAAGACTAAGCTGGAACAACTTCATATAATGCAAGAACAGCAGAAATCTTTGGACTTAGGAAATCAAATTAATGTTTCTGGGGAGACAAAAGTTACAAATATTTTGAATTAGCAAATTGACAAGGTTGTTAACCACATTAGAGCAGACCTTCTGACTGGCAGTGATTCCAAAAATAAAGAGGATGGGTTACAGAATAAACGTAAAACAGCATCACTTACATTTGAAGAAAAACAAAAATTAGCAAAAGAACAAGAGCAGGCACAGAAGTTGAAAAGCCAGCAGCCTCTTAAACCCCAATGCATACACCTATTGCTACTGTTAAACAGAGTAATGACTTGACAGGCACATTGATGGATAATATGTCATCTTCGACTAGCCTTTCTGTTAGTACCCCTAAACTTCTGCTTCAAGTACTTTCACTTCTCTTCCTTCCATGGGCATTGGCATGATGTTTTCTATACCAGTTGATAATACAAAGAAAAATTTGACAAATGGCCTAAATGCCAATATGGGCTTTCAGACTTCAGGATTCAACATGCCTGTTACTACAAACCAGAACTTCTACAGTAGTCCAAGCACAGTTGGAGTGACCAAGATGACTCTGGAACACCTCCCACTTTGCCAAACTTCAGTGCTTTGAATATTCCTCCTGCTGGTGCAAAGCCGACCCAACAAAGACCCACAGATATGTCTGCCCTTAATAATCTCTTTGGCCCTCAGAAACCCAAAGTTAGCATGAACCAGTTATCACAACAGAAACCAAATCAGTGGCTCAATCAGTTTGTACCTCCTCAAGGTTCTGCAGCTATGGGCATTCAGTAATGGGAACACAGATGAACATGATAGGACAATCTGCCTTTGGTACGCAGGGTAATCCTTTCTTCAACCCATGAAACTTTGCATAGCCACCAACTACTATGACCAATAGCAGTTCAGCTAGCAGTGATTTAAAAGATCTTTTTGGGTAAGGTGTCTTCCTTCTATTGTGAAGGATTATTTCAGTTTTATTCATGGGTGAACTGATTTACATCTTTATATAGTTGGCTTGGAGGAACTACTTCTATGGGAAAGTGAATCGTTCTGTGACAGAAAACATCTGTCACAGATACTATGCCAGCATAGTAGTTGTATGGACTTCTAACCAGTTGAGGTTTTTTTTTTTTTTTTGAGACGGAGTCTTGCTGTGTCGCCCAGGCTGGAGTGCAGTGGCCAGATCTCAGCTCACTGCAAGCTCCACCTCCCGGGTTTACGCCATTCTCCTGCCTCAGCCTCCCGAGTAGCTGGGACTACAGGTGCCCGCCACCACGCCCGGCTAATTTTTTGTATTTTTTAGTAGAGACGGGGTTCCACCGTGTTAGCCAGGATGGTCTCGATCTTCTGACCTCGTGATCCGCCGTCTCGGCCTCCCAAAGTGCTGGGATTACAGGCTTGAGCCACCGCGCCCCGCCCAGTTGAGTTTTTTTAAAGCATTGAGGATTTTTTTCTCTTACCAACTCCTCTTCAGGTTTTTAAAGACCCAACCCTTCCCAATCTCAGAGAGAAAAAGGACAACTGAGTTATCTTGAGTAGCTGAATTTTTTAATCAGATGTTTATTTTGGCTTGTGAATCTTTGTGTTATTTAAAAAATTGAGTTGATGGTCATTGCAAGCTCATCTATTAAGTACTACATGGTACACAGTCTACCTTCACAAGTCATTAGTGTTCATTTTAATATGTGAAAAATCTTGATGCTGTATTGATTTGCTTCCATTTAAGATGACAGTGAGAAAATGATAAGCATAAAGAGATCAGGTTATTTGCTTTTTCCAAACTTACTTTTCAGATGAACTAATGTTTAGTACAAAGAGACTGAGCAAATACTACAAAATTTAACTTAACCTACATTTCATTGGCTAACCATCTTAAATGTAAACTAATCATTGTAAATTATATTTTAGCATGGTCTGCCTCAAATGGTAATGTATTTTTCTGCATTCACTTGGATATATTTAGAATCACTTTGGTATATGCTGATTTGTTTGGATATTTGACAAAGCACTCTGATGTGACTTCCCTGACTGTTAACTTCATATTTCATTTCAAATTCAAACTTCTGAGGTTGCAGCATATATGAATTGCATTTTCTTTCTTTTTTTTTTTTTTTTTTTTTTTGTTGTTGTTGTTGTTGTTGTTGTTGAGACAGAGTCTTGCTCTGTCGCCCAGGCTGGAGTGCAGTGTCCTAATCTGAGCTCACTGCAAGCTCCGCCTCCCGGGTTTATGCCATTCTCCTGCCTCAGCCTCTGGAGTAGCTGGGGCTACAGGCACCCGCCACCTCGCCCGGCTAGTTTCTGGCTAACACGGTAAATTGCATTTTCAAAAGGAGATTTGTAAGAATTAAACTGTATTTAATGGGTAAACTTTTGAGATTTCTGCTGTATTGCTTCAAATGTAATAAACTTTACTTCTCTAAAAATAAAAAAAAAAGAAGCTGACATTGATAGAGTGCCTCCACAGTGTGCAAGGCATTGTACTAAATACTAGTATTTTTCATGCATTTGTCTCATTTAATTCATATAACCTAGGAGGTAAGTACCTTCTCCATTTTACAGATGAGGAAACTGAGGGTTAGAATTGAGGTAACTTACCCAGTGTCACATTGTGGTATGTGTAGAGTCAGGACTCAGACCAGAACTATCGCTATACCATATTAAATTTATGTTATGTGAAGGATAGAGAAGATTTTTTAGAGGAAACTTTTTTTCCCTCCCCTTTCCGATTTTCTTCACCTCACATGTTTTGAGATTTAGATGTACCATTTCTTTAAAATAAAAATGATAAAGTACTTATTTCAGTGCCAGTGCTCAGTAAAATTTAATGCAATTTTTAAAAACATTTAGTGACTATGAGAATATACTAAAATGTAATTTTTCCAGATTTTGAAGAATCATCCACAGAATTCAAATTTTGTTATTAAAGAGCATATCATTTTATCCCTTTGAAACTATTTTCTGCTGGTTGCTTTGTATTGCTTTTTCCCCCAAGCATGTAAGTTGAGATCAGACCCCTTTCACTTTGTTTTTAGAAAGTATATATCCAATTATTTTGTGTCAGTTAAAAATACTGTTTAAAAATTAAGCAGCCTGCCACTGCTTCAGAGACATAGACCTCTTTTAAACAGTACTCAATAGGTTGATAGGAAGAAAATATGAAATTTCTACAAATTCTAAACTTTAAAAGCATAGTTATAAAGACAGGAACAACAGACGGGCGTATGTGAGGGATGAGGGTGGGAAGAGGGAGAGGATCAGAAAAAATAACTGTTGGGTTACTAGGCCTAGTACCTGGGTGACAAAATAATGTGTACAACAAACCCCCATGACATGAGTTTACCTATATAACAAACCTGCACATGTACCCCTGAACCTAAAATTTAAAAATTTTAAAATTTAAAATAAAAAAAACATAGTTATAGTCACTAAGCAATATATTTAGATAGTATATAATTCAGATTTGTGGTATCTGCATGTTCTCACTCATGTGGAAGCTGACAAAGTTGATCTAGAAGTAGAGAGTAGAATAGTGATTACTAGAGGCTAGGAAGGGTAGCAGGAAGGAGGGATCAGGAGATGTTGGTTAACAGATACAAAATTACAGCTGGATAGGTGGAATAAGTTCCAGTGTTCTTTAGCACCATAGGGTGGCTATACTTGGCAATAATTTGTTGTATATTTTCAAACAGATAAAAGGTAGGATTTTGAATGTCCTCAATGCAAAGAAATGATAAATGCTTGAGGTAAGGAATGTGCTAATTACCTTGATTTGATCATTATACATTGTATACAGGTGTCAAAATATCACATGTACCCCATAAATATATCCAATTATTTTGTGTCAATTAAAAATACTTTTTAAAAATTACTGTCAAAAAAATGTATGCCATCATTTTTACTTTAGAAGTTCTCTTACTAAAAGAAAAAAAAACTATACTACTAGGATATACTAATAAAAATCAGTGGAGAAATGATCTTGTCTAGTATTTCTTTGGTTGTCCTACTTTAGAAAAACTAATTTTCATAATTTGTAGCCTAGTAAAAGTTGAAATATATTGGATTCATTTACATAGACTCTCCTCTTCAGATGTCTGCTCCAATGAGGATCTCCCTGAAGTTGAGCTGGTGAGTCTGCTAGAAGAACAACTACCACAGTATAGGCTAAAAGTAGACACTCTCTTTCTATATGAAAATCAAGACTGGACTCAGTCTCCACACCAGCAGCAACATGCATCTGATGCCCTCTCTCCAGTCCTTGCTGAAGAGACTTTCCGCTATATGAGTGAGTATTTTTTTACTCTTTTAGTCTGTGCATTGAAGTAATGATCATGGGTATCTTGCTATCGATTTTTAAAGCATTGATGTTTAATAGCCATTGTTCAGTGTATACCTACTTTCATGTGAACTGATTTCACAGGAAGAGATAATTCTGTGTTACATCTGAATGCAGAAAGTTTGTCATCCTTAGGACTCTCAGTGTCCAGTGTTGCAAACATACTTAGATGTTTTCATGACTTGATATATTCCTCAGACTGAGTAGAAAAGGGAACTTTTTAAAAAGCGAAGTGATTTAAAATTTTAATATTCCTTTATAACTGTCAACATTTATTATCCCAGTAGTTTGGTATCCTAAGCTATCAGCTTTTGACTTTTATCTTTATTAATATCTTTATTAAACACAGTCACAAGAATTATGTCAGCATAATTAAGCATAGTTCTTAGATACATAAGAAGTTTTAATAATGGCAGGATAAATAAATATATGCTATATAGTAATATTTATTATTTAAGGATTCCTAAGTGAGAGACTGAGCCAGATTTGTCCTAAAAATAGGTCTGTTTTACACCAACCTATTAGAAAAGACAAGGAAATTTTTGAACTTCGAGGTATGGAGACCTTTTTGCATTTGATTTTATCCCAAAAATCTGCATTAAGGCTGAAATTACTTTTCTAAAAATTCATTTGGTAAAAAATGTTTTGTGCACAGTAGCTATTAGGATATATAATAAAATCTTATGAGTTCAATATTGATATGTTTGTGAAATTCCTTTTATTAGAATTAAGTAGGTGATTGCATCAGATCCTAGACATTTTCCCAGTGAGTGCTTCAGTGTTTAATGCCAGATTGTTGTTGGAGAATGACTATTGTGCAATACTCATTTTCATCATAATCATTAACTTGTTTTTAGCACTAGTTTCCTAGAAGTTTTTTCTAGTCGTTTCTTAGAACTTACTACTACTCAAAAAAAATTATAAACATTGTTTCAGCTGAAACTGAAATATCAAGAAGCCCAGTGAGTGTTGTAGTGTTTTAATGCCAGATTGTTTTTGATGTATAAATATAAATAATGTATAAACATTATTTCAGAAACTGAAATATCAAGAAGCCCAAATACAATTGTGTTTTTGTCCTTAATATTTCTTTTAAATAGCTAAATTAAGTTAAATTAAAGCTCCAAAGGTTTTCTTGACATTTTAGTTTGAGAATTTGCTTGCTTGAGATTTTTCTGGAAAATCGTTTTTAGAAGGAACAGTGTTTCTTATTTCTGGTTCCCTTTGTTCCTTGAGTGTTTAAATTTCTGAGAACTTTCTTTTCTTTTTTTTTGAGACAAGAGTCTCGCTCTGTTGCCCAGGCTGGAGTACAGTGGCACGAACTCACCTCACTGCAACCTCTGCCCCCCAGGTTCAAGCGATTCTCCTGCCACAGCCTCCTGAGTAGCTGGGATTACAGGCGCACCCCACCATGCCAGTTAATTTTTGTATTTTTAGTAGAGACGAGGTTTCACCATGTTGGTCAGGCTGGTCTTGAACTCCCGACCTTGTGATCCGCCCGCCTCGGCCTCCCAGAGTGGTGAGATTACAGGTGTGAGCCACCACACCCGGCCTAAATTGCCAAGAACTTTCAAACTGAAATTTCATCTGGATAAATTTAGTTTGTCATTATTTTGATAAAGTGTCACAGAAAGTGCCCTTCAGTTTATTTGTTCTTTGTCCTCTCAGCTACTGAGCGGCAAAACTGTAGCTAGAAAGTAGTCTTAGATCATGATTTAATGGAGTTAACTTTTAGGATGAATTATAAGTAAAAAGCCTAGAAAATAAAAGGCAAAATTTAAAATACTTTCCAAGACTTTTTACAAAATGATAGTGTCCAAGGGAGCAATCTAAAACTTGAGATTAATAGGATGATACTGACCCATACTTCAGGGTTCTGGAAAACTATCCTATTTCTTTAGTGTAATGGTACTATTTTCACTTCAACAGTTTGAAAATTGAACTATACATGATATACCTAAGATCGTGAAGCAAATAAGCTAGGATGATACTGATAATTTACCTTTGCACTGTACTTTAAATTCCACTGTTATTTTAAAGGTTAATGGTTAAATCACATATAAACTTCATTATGCATTTATACCTTGTGAATGTAAAAGCTAAATGATTTATTTTATTTAGCAAATTGACCAAAGTTTAAAAAGGAAGATACAACACATTCTCTCACCCTTTCCCACAGTTTTCTATCCCTCTGAGATTTCGAGATTTGTGGTTTTGAATAATTACGATGTACCCTGGCAGACCATCTTAGAGCTCAGCTCCCTGGGTTACTTTGGGCATATCTCTTCCTCTCACATGCCAGTGGATACTTGTGCTTATTAAAATGAATTTTAACACGTAGTAAAAAGGCGGCACAGGCAAAGGCACTTTCTTATATAACACAAAGAAATTGAAAGAGCTGTGAGAAGATAGTGATTTGGAAGGAAATGTAGCCAGCATTTGAGCTTCGGAGCCTATCTCACAAGAAATGGGGAAGAGTGGGTAGTTCTCTGAAGTCACCCAATCCAGAAAGAGATTGTTTACTTTTAAGATAGAACATTGGGAGACAATGAGTGGGCAAAAAAATCAATCAATCCATCCCAGTCCCTGCCACACGCATGTAAAGTTTAAGATGGTCAAAAAGTGTTTTACCTGCGGAACAGGCCACCCCAGGGTTTTCTTGATTTTATTAAGACTGAGTCCCAGAGTGAGCTGTGGGGGAGCCGTGCAATCAGAACACGTTACAGACTGTACCATTTATTCATTTAAAGGCTAATGTTAGAAACATGATTCTTTCAGGGGGTTTTATTTGGTAATAGAGGATCATCACCTTTACCACTTCCTAAGGCATAAGAGGGGGAAAAATGATTGATTATCTAAGTTTTATTTTAGGCAGTGGTTCTCAAAGTGTGGACCCCTGCAATCAATGTCACTTGAGAAATTGTTAGAAATTCATGTACTTGGGCCCCCTACTCCACCTACAAAATCAATCAATCCATTGATTTTGAGACTCTGGGAGTAAGACAGTCCTAGCTGTCTGCGTTTTAAAGAGTCTTCCTGGTGATACTGATGCACACTCAAGTTTGAGAACCACTGATACAAAGCATTGCCAACCAAAGTAAATGGCCATTTCACAGTGACATTAATAGGAGAATTAAGGAATTGGGGAGAGTGTATAATTTTGCAGACAAATATGGTCATAGAAGTTATTACTTCCAGTTAGTAGGTATACTTTTCCTCAGGCTCTGCCCTCAAAAATTATTAACCTGTACTGGCAGAAAAGGACGTATGACAGATGAAGTTCAGGAAGTGTTAACCATAAGCCCAGTCATAGAGGTTAGCAGATTTATTTTTCCCCTAGATAAACTCTCTCCTTCGGTTCCACAAGAGAATTAAGCTATATACTCTAAGACACTTAGCGTTTATACAATGGATTGCCTTATCATCCATGCATCAGGTACTAGCTTTGTACAGTCCTTGGGAGAATTGAGAAAATTGTCATTCAAATGGTCTGTAGGGCCTGATTCTGCCCTGGAATTCTGTTGAGAAAGACTGCCCTAGATGGTGTGTATCATCAGTTTCTCTCAGTCATTTTGAAGGCAGAAATGTTTGCTGTATCGTAGCAGCAATGGCTGTGGTCGCTTCTTTAGGGTTAAAACCTCAGGACCGGTCTGTAGTTGTCAGGAGCTATTGTAGCTTTTACTATGCCATGTGGGCACTGTTTGTGTTTCATTTCTATTTTTTTGTTGTTGGTTTTGTTGGTTTTGGTGTGAGAACGTTGGAGAGTGCTGCAGGATTAGAATTCTTTTTGGAATTCAATAATTGGGGTAAAAACTTTAGATCTTGAAAAGGGACATATGAGAGAACTATCAAGCACCATCTCATGTAAATGGCAAATACTAGAATGGATTATCAACGGTGTTTCCCATCCTGAAAATAATCTGAGATTGAGCCGGTTACTGTGAAATTATGCAGGGCTAGAACATAAAGTAAGGATTAGTGAAGTGCTTATGTATGTTAAACTCCCACCCCATATTTTCAGGAACATTAGATTCTCCAAATATTACACCAAAAATATTGTACATTAATTAACAACCTCTGGAAACAAGTTGCAAAATTGTTCTGTAAAAATATCTATCATCTCCCTGATGTATAAATACTTTTTTAGAGAGTTAGGAAAGTGCGTGTCTGGAAATAAGCAAGGATCGTTGCTAATTTCTGTATCATTTAACATATTTTCAACAACTGAAAACTGAAGGGAAAATATGTTTTGATAGGATTGATTTTAACAAAGACAACCTGCTTGGCTATCTCTACATTCTTGGTTACAGAATTATGATGAAGAACTAGTCTGTGGTTTTTGAAGCATTTAATTACAATGTCTAAAAGCCAAGACATTAAACACTTAAGAGTTTTGCCCTGAGTACTTTTGGAATCGTTCCAAGCAGCATGTCTTTATCAGGAGTGTTGTGTTAAGGAAGAGAAGACAAAACTGATTCCACTGCAGAGAGAAAAATCCATTGTGTTCCTTTCTGTTTTGTGCCTGACATCTTTCTGTGCGATTGAAGAGGCCCAGCTTTTGTGAGTTGGTAGTATCTAGGCTGCGCATACAATGTAAGAATTTGAAAATTCTGATTGCACTATATAACTTCTTTGCCATAACAAATACTTAGGCATTTTAAAGTTCATTTTTGCTTTTTGAAACTTTTTAACAAGGGTTGCTGGGTTTTTGTGGAGTTTTTTTTTTTGTTTTTTGTTTTCTGGGTTTTTTTCTGTTTGGAAAGATAACATTTGTTCTTTATGGAAAATTGGCAAAACACTGAAAAGAAAACAGATCAGCCATAATCCTTACCCAGAGATAACTACATTAACATTTTAATGTATATCCTTCCAGGCTCTCTTCAATATAGATATTTATAGATATGCTCACACTTTAAAAAGCAAAATTGGAATCTATGCTGTTTTATTATATAACATGCATTCACAGATGTATATGCTGGTATTTCATTCGACAAGGACTCTTTTATGTTCTTAGTGGGGCTGCGGCAGAAACAGCAGCAAAGTGGAAAGAGCTCATTACTGGCCTCTTAAATCATCTGAGTTTTTTCTAATGACCTTGTGAGATGAGCGTTATTATCATCTCATCATCTCCATAGTAAAATCCTAGCTTTGCCACTAATAACTTTCTTCGCGGTCTTGAACGTGCCACATAATTTCTCTCAGAGAAGATTCCTCATACAGGAAAGTAAGATCATTAAACTAGATAACTTCTTAAGGTTCAGCTTTAAATTTTTATGCTGTAACAGATGGTAAGCATTTATAGGAAATATATTTTCATTCCTCCTTACTAAAACATATTTTATTCTAAACATTTCTTTACTGTGTTACTGTGTCCTTCATTTTTTTATTCCCCTTTCATCATATATGACTTGTGGTTCACAGTTGTTTTTTATATCCTTAACTTACTAGTCTTACTCCAAGTTAAATCTGCCACTTCATCTTTAACTCTGGTCAATTATGTCGTGTGTTTTTTAAACTAGTTGTATAAAAACTGGTTTTAACTGAGTCTATAGGATGCCTGATTTTTGCTTTGGGTGTTAACCCTAGATTGGTGATTTTAATTCCTGGCTCCACGTCATTTTCAACACCTGGGAATCTTCTACATACTACCAGCGCCATAGGGCTCCCTGAAATTAATTAAATCAGAATCTGGAGTTAAGAGCCATTGCTCTATACTGCATTTGGGTTTACAACCATTGTCTGGTTTTCTGTAATTAGTTTAGAGCATGGATATGTTGATTTTATATTTTTCTCCTAATTTTGTTATTGAGACCAGAAGTAGAGGAGACCATTCACTGTAAGTATTTGCCTTAATTATTTAATCCTTTGTTCCCGCTATGCTACCAAATTATACTGTGTCTATTCCTTAGGCCCAAAAGTCTGTTTCTCTTATCACTGTGGCAAAATCATTGTGTTAGTTTCTCTATTTGTAAATATAAATTCTTTTGGAGTACAAATGTTTATTTCTAGGTTTTAAGAAAAGTTTTTATATTTTCAGTTTAAATCTTTTTTAGTTATCTCCTCATTACCATCAAGCCAGCACTTTGTTTTACTTTTAACTAGGAATAAGGCTGTTATTAATAATTAAGCTATAGGTAATTCCCAGATTCATTTTAGTCAGTGGTGCTAGGGAGAAAATAAAAAGCTCAGATAAAAGTAAAACATATCTAATGATATCCCTTCATACTCAGTCTTTTGGATACCCTAAAGTGTTAAGATGGGACTATGGAACTACAAATTACTGCCAACTCAAAGAATATAAAGTCAGGATCATTTCATACCTACCAGTTCTGTTTAGGAGTAGTAATTATAAACAGTTATATGATACTTAGCAGTTTACCGAATAATTTATTGCTCAGTAGATTATCATATTTGATCTTCTTAATAACCTCATGAGATGTGTTATCGCCTCCATATTTATTATCTTAATCTCAGAAGGGTTAAATGACTTGTTCCAGCTCCCTAAAATTTATGAATTCAGCTTTTCTACTCCAAAGCCCCTTTCCTTTTCACACTTCAAGGCAAACTAGTTGTAATAAAAGCAGTCTAAGTCAAACACAGATTTGTGTTCTGCAGTAACATATCATGTTCAAAGTCAAAAGAGCCCTCTTTTGTTATGCCTTATTAACTTTAAGATACTGTTTAGTGTGACTGGAATCATTGGAGTCATATTTGCCCTTCTCTTTTGAACTAAATTATCCAGGTATATTGACAATTCCTGAATTTGTGAAGTGTAGAAATACAGGGCTTGAATTATACAACTGATAATGTAGCATGCAATTTATTTTATAGCTGAGACCTGGATGGGAGAAAGATTTTTATACAGATAAAGGGTTTTTAATTAAGCTTAAAGGAATAATGGTTCATAACAGAACCAGAAAAAGTCCTACAAGTCCTGTTCCTTGTTTACATTAGCTCATGTGGTAGATGATCATAGATGGTTAAGATAATCACAGCAGAATTCCAATTAAATTCCTTTGTGACAGCATAACCCCTCACTAATACCCGTTAGTAACTTTAATTTAGATTAGACTGTAAATCTATCAGTAACAATCCATTCTCCCAGCCATCATTCTCATAAGTGAGTGTCCCAAACTTCCTGTCTTACCAGGGAAGTAGGAGATAGTCAAGATGTGACTGCCTTATGATCATTTGATACTTTCTTAATTATTGTATGATGTGCACTTTGTTTGTAATGATTGGACTATTTCTTGAGTGTCTAATACATGAAACATTTCTTTTTTTCACATATATTTTTATTCTCCTGATTGACTTTTTGTAAAAACCTGAAGTTTTTGTTGTTGTTATCTCTCAATTCTTATTAATATTTAAATTTTTCCATTATTGCTAAAGCCTATAAATAGTTGTTTTTAACTATATTAGTTCTAGGCACAGACAGGGTGGAGCAGATGACCAAAACTTACAATGACATCGACATGGTTACACATCTCCTGGCAGAGGTAGGAATATCTTTTCTTTCTCCAGTACAAAAAGGTAAAACTTGAGGATCAAATTTGCACGTCAAATGGAAAATGTTGTATGTGCTCTGGGTTATTTTGTATAAGGTTGTTACTACTGGAACAACTGACATTTCAAAGAATGTTTCCTGAAGTTTATTATTGTGATGATGCTATAGAGGATTTATAGTTAATTATTTATTTAATGGTGTTGGCTGGCCTCCCCTTCCTAGAAAAGCATTAATCTTTAAAAAAAAAATCATTTTAAAATAACCCCTGCTGTTACATACCCTACAGCAGAGCTGCTCATTCAGAAAGCAGTATCATTATCATTGCAAATCAATACCTACGGTTTGGAATATCTCCCCTTTTTACTTTTAGTTTGGGCTATGATTTGAGCTCACTTTGTCTATGGCATTTTTGATATATAGTGTATATCCTCTAGTTGGCAATCAGTAGAGGTCTCCCTTTGTACCTGTTTCAGTTGATCTTATTGAAGACAGTCTTTCTCTAACATATCCTTCTCCCCCTACCCCCAGCTCTCCAGAATGATTTCTATGTATGCCGCTTAGTGTATATTTAAAATGAGCCTTAAAAATGTGGAGATAATCCCTCAATTTTCATATGCCTATGGAGAGAAAGGATAGAAGCTTAATTTTATTTATATAATAATTACTGTAAGTAGATCACATACAAGGCAGTGAGATGTATATTGACAGTTTTCTCTCCTACAGAATACAGTCTTCACCACTACCACGCAGATGGAATTCCGATGCCCTTGCCAAGTATCACTATCTGTCCAGAAATAATAACTCTGGGTGGAAGCCTATTGCTTGACTTTTCTACAGACTTCCCTGCATGATTACCACCAGCTTCTTTAGACTTCTTTCTTCTCTATACTCTAGGCAGAATCCTGTGGCCTCAAAATTTGCAGTATTTTACCTCCTATTTTATTTCATATCATCACTCTTGAACCAGTTGGCAACAGAGCTCTTGGCTGCACTTTCCTCTAAGCTGCTGAATGCACATAGCTTTGCCCTAAATGGAACTCTTTTTTTTACATACCCACCTGATCCGTATCTTAAATACCTAATTCTGTATCATTACCATGCTTGATACACAATTGCATTCAACAAATATTTGTTGAGCTTTTACTGTACAGACCCCATCCTCATTTTTAAAGACTATGTTCATTTTCCAATTCCCAAAAATTGTAAGTTTAAAGTTTGGGTTGCTAGACTCTTAATTTACTAGGATGATCAATAAATCTCACCTGATATCAAGAAAAGGGATGTCCTCTTTCATTTAGAACAGTGATGGTCATCCATTTGACCAACGTTTAAAGCACTACCTGTGTGCCAGAGCCTGTGTTTATTTGTGGTATCCGGGCATTAAAATGAATCTTGATGCTTTTTAGAACATTGCTTTTGATTTTACCAAAACTGACCACAGCATTTCTGAACTGCCATGTAATCTTGTTTATACTCAAAGAAAAGGTGTATTTGGTATTTTAACAGAGAGATCGTGATCTGGAACTCGCTGCTCGAATTGGACAAGCTCTCTTAAAGCGGAACCATGTCTTATCTGAGCAGAATGAATCCCTGGAGGAGCAATTGGGACAAGCCTTTGATCAAGTAAGCCTTTGATCAAATATCTGCAGCATGAAATAATTAGGTTTTATGCAGTTGAAAATTTATTTTCCTAGGTGTCCCTGAGACGATGGCAATAGATAAATAGCACCAGTACTTGTTGAGTTTGTCGGTGTCCATTAAACTAATCAGTAGAGAAATTAAATGTTAATTGTACAGAGGAGAACTCACATGACTACCTTGGTCAACTTAAAGTCTATATTAAGTATCTGTAATACCTGTGGCACCCTGCTTAGATATTAAAATTGTCCATACCCTTTTGTGTAGACTTTGTGTGTGATCTTATCTGAAATTTATTTTTAAAAAATAGTTACCCAAATATCTTGGCATCTTTATTCAAAAACCAAACAAAGGAAGAAAGGAAAAAGAAACTTTGAAAATATATTTATTCCATGGCAATAAACCTCTATAGTAAGAACTGATTTATTATTAACTCGAATGGTTACATTTCAAATTTTCTGTAACCTGTTATTTTTATCTGGTTTCATTTGCATTTTATGAATGCATTATGGATTATAACATTCGAGCCTTTAGATTGAAACTATTTGTTCCTAGAACTAAAATCAGTACTAGGAAGACATGCACAGTGATATACATCTTAAAATTACAAGCCCTTATGATAACAATTTGAAGTAGGGATCTATTCTGATACTTTGAAGGTTTGTCAGTTTTGTCGTGTTTTCAACTATGACTGTATTATTATCTTAGGTGAATTTTTCTCCTATATTCCTATCATATATACAATATGAAAATTGGCTTTTCTTCTCACCTAGGGTGGAAAAAAAGCTATACTATTGAACTAATGCTCTAAAATTGTAACTTAGGAGATATCTGGGGTTTATTACTCTCTTTTTAGTACTTGTTACATTAGTCAGTAAAACCGAGCAGCTGATTTTGTGATTTTGTTTTATGATGAAAAATAATTGTTCCATGAATTAGAAGCTATATTGCTGTAAATAATGCAAAATAAAGAACATGAAAATCAAGCATTTTATATGGACAGGTTAATCAGCTGCAGCATGAGCTATCCAAGAAAGATGAGTTACTTCGAATTGTCTCCATTGCCTCTGAAGAAAGTGAAACTGATTCCAGCTGTTCTACACCTCTTCGGTTCAATGAGTCCTTTAGCTTATCTCAAGGGTTGCTGCAGTTGGAAATGCTGCAAGAAAAGCTCAAGGAACTGGAAGAAGAGAATATGGCTCTTCGATCCAAGGTACGTTCAACCTAATTCCCATTTTCCTTTACTTTAAAGGCTATAAAGTTCACGTCCAGGTACTATTGAGGTGAAATATGGCATAAGTAAGGATTTGCTATTGGCACTCCAATTAGAGCATCGTGGACAAGGAGATGTATTTGCCTTGCCTTCCATTGTTCTTATATCCCACTGAAAAGTGGTTAGTAGCAGGTTGACAGTACAATAGTGAAAGTCACAGGATAGAAAATGTATCTTGTGGAGTTTACACAAGTAACTAAGTAGTTACAACTGTGATAAGAGCTATCTCAGAAATTTATAGGATTCTGTGAACTTGCATAGTATGGGCATCGAGGAAGTCCTACTTAAGCAAGGATCATTTTAGCCAAGGCCAGGGATTAGCCAGGTAGAGATGTATGAACAGGTTGTTGGGTTTTTTCCTTTGTAAGTGATGAAATTTAGTCTTCAAATGAGAATTAAAGGTTTTTGTAGTTATTTCTGTAAAATCAGTAGGAGGTATTGTCACATACTGATTTTTTTTCTTGAAGGCTTGTCACATAAAGACAGAAACTGTTACCTATGAAGAAAAGGAACAACAACTTGTCAGCGACTGTGTTAAAGAACTTCGTGAGTATTAACACACTCTCTTTTGTACCTTTTGGACAATTCTTTGGTAGGGTATCTCCACCTCAGAAGTTAGATCACTGGTTTCAGTAGAAGCATCTCAAGAAACAATTTTAAATGGTTACTGAAAATCTTGGAATATCACATTGAGCCTACAACCCTAAATAAGATACCATATGTATTTTTAAGAAATATATTTGTTTCAAATTGCAGTTATCATTACAGACCTATGTTTCATAAGTAAGTTATAGCATGTTAGAGTGAAAGGAACCAAAGCTCTCATGTTGTTGACGAGGAAATAGTCCTATAGAGGAAGATGATTTGCCAAAGTCAGAAAACTGATAAGTGGCAGAGCCAGGGCTTAAATGATGGCATAAAACCTATCAATCAATGAGTATAAAGTGCCAGTTATGTTTCTTTAAAGGAGTATGTTTTAGTTTGAGGTAATGTTAACTAATTTTTTAAAACATCAGTTGGAAAAAGATTGGCTTCACTGGAGAAAGATATTTAATTTCTCCGTAAATACAACAGTCATCCCTTACCTGCAGTTTTACTTCTCATCATTTCCATTAACCATGGCCCGGACTGCAGTCTGAAAATATTAAATCAGACATTCCAGAAATAAACAATTCATGAGTTTTAAATCACGAGCCATTCTGAGTAGCATGATGAAATGTTGTGCCATCCTAGTCCATATTTCCCAGGATATGAATCATCCATTTGTCCAACATCTCCACGCCGTATATACTACCTGCCTGTCAGTCACTTAGTA
This sequence comes from Theropithecus gelada, assembly GCF_003255815.1. Taxonomy (NCBI): domain Eukaryota; kingdom Metazoa; phylum Chordata; class Mammalia; order Primates; family Cercopithecidae; genus Theropithecus; species Theropithecus gelada. The sequence goes on along the minus strand of NC_037680.1, from coordinate 77,990,109 downwards.
ACCATCTCTTAGTAGCCGTCAGTTACCAGGTCAGTTATCGCAATATTGCAGTGCTTGTGTTCAGGTAACCCTTGTTATACTTAGTAATGGCCCCAAAGGGTGCTGGAATATTGTTATAATTGTTTTATTACTAGTTATTAACCTCTTACTGTGCCTAATTTATAAATTAAGCTTTATCATAGTTATTTATTTCTAGGAAAACACATAATATATATAGTGTAGAGTTCAGTACTATCTGTGGTTTCAGGTATCCACTGCTGGTCCTGGAATGTATCCCCCACAGATAAGAGGGGACTACTGTATATAGCCTTTTACGTTGAAAGCAATAATATGATAGATAATATCATCAATTCATTTGGGCTATGGGCTTCAAAATGTGATATCTTAGAATAGCAGAATATTAGAGAACCAGAAGGAATATAAATTGAATTTTCTCCTCCACCATGAATCCACTATCCTCCTTTTACACCTTAAAATACAGGAAATGACTTGCCCAAGAGCTCTCAGATCCAGATCTCCTGCCTCCGTATTGCCATCCTTTGAAATGTTAGAGGCTGTCTGTCAATTTTTAAATAGCTTTATATGACACTGAGAAGTAGCTTTTCTGCTTGTATTTACATATCAAATTTTTCATATGAAATAGAGAGTGAATAAATTCCTAGTGGAATTTTAAAGGCTCTATTTTATGTGCGTGTAAGAAGGCCAGGCTATAATAATTGCTCTAGAGGCTTTACTCAGTTTGCCATGTATCCCTGAAAGGGGTATGCCTGAAAGTCTGTCTCCTACAGAAGCATTTCCATAGCTTTATCACATTCTGTCATAGATTGTGACTGTTCCATTCTGGAAATGTTCCTTTGTTAGATTTGTTAAGATGAATTTTCGTTGCTTGTGGGATTTTATGTCCCTAAAGAGTTCTCAAAGAAATGAATGAGATTATCTCTTTGCACTTGCTCTCCTTTCAGCCCTCTTTCCTCCATAAAGAAAAAGATTGAGCAAATATCGTTTTCATAAGGAAAAGGATTGAAGCAAAACCTTTAGCCTGCTTGCCTTTATAAGTCATCTCTCTTTTTAGCTTCATTGATTCCTATTCGATTCCCAGCATTAGCCTATTTCAGAAGAACCTTTATTTTTCTCTATTGGTTTCTCTGGATTTTTTTTTTTTTTTAATGTTAAAGAAAAATCTATTCACAACAGTTCAGTGCTTGTTATAAAACAAGATTTAGCTCACAAGTCATAGTTTGCCAACTCCTTCTCTGCATTTATATTAATTAAAAAAATATATTTTTTGCTTCCAAGGTGAAACAAATGCTCAGATGTCCAGAATGACTGAAGAATTGTCAGGGAAGAGTGATGAGCTGATTCGATACCAAGAAGAGATTTCCTCTCTTTTGTCGCAGATTGTAGACCTTCAGCATAAACTTAAAGAAGTAGGTTTATTCATTCATTCAACAGATATTTGTTAAGCACTGACATAGTATCTTACACCATACTAAGTGCTAGATATAGTAAGCAAAATAAACATGGTCCCTGCCCTTTTAAAATGCCCTGATTGCTGTTTTAATCATCTTTACGTCATACAATATATCATGAATAAGTACTTTCAAGTCACTATTTCTCTTTGTAAAATGGGGTTAGCGCTTCCTCAGAAAGTGGTATAAATTATTGACTCATGCCCATTGTCCTCTGAACACCTTCATAGGCTTTGTATTTGAATGCCCATCTTATTTAGCTTTTGAAAAGTTAGCTTTTTATAGGCTCTAAGATGATACCCCAGAGAGAAATTCTTCACATGTCTTTATAAGAAAGAAAATAGCTATATTTGGCCAGGTGCGGTGGCTCACGCCTATAATCCCAGCACTTTGGGAGGCCGAGGCAGGCGGATCACAAGGTCAGGAGATCGAGACCATCCTGGTGAACACGGTGAAACCCCGTCTCTACTAAAAATACAAAGAAATTAGCCAGGCATGGTGACGGGCGCCTGTAGTCCCAGCTTCTTGGGAGGCTGAGGCAAGACAATGGCGTGAACCTGGGAGGCAGCGGAGCTTGCAGTGAGCCGAGATCACACCACTGCACTCCAGCCTGGGTGACAGAGCGAGACTCTGTCTCAAAAAAAAAGAAAAAGAAAGTAACTATATTTTACTTGGAAAGGCTTCACATGTCTTTTTTAATGTGTTGTTAGCATGTGATTGAGAAGGAAGAACTAAAACTTCACCTGCAAGCTTCCAAAGATGCCCAACGACAGCTGACAATGGAGGTAATGAAATCTTTATCTTGTATAATTCAGGAGGGGAAAGAATGACTAGTTTCTTTCATCTTCATGAATAAGAATTATTAAAGGGGAATTACCAAATTTAAAAAGCAACAGCAAAAGGTTAAGATGAAATTATGAGATCTAAGACAAAACATTTTGGCTGGGTGTGGTGGCTCACGCCTGTAATCTCAGCACTTTGGGAGGCCGAGGTGGGTGGATCACTTGAGGTCAGGAGTTCAAGACCAGCCTGGCCAACATGGTGAAACCCTGTTGCTACTAAAAATACAAAAATCAGCTGTGGCAGGCCTCTGTAATCCCAGCTACCCAGGAGGCTGAGGCAGGAGAGTCCTGGAACCTAGGAGGTAGAGATTGCAGTGGAACAAAGCAAGACTTCGTCTAAATAAATAAATAAAGCATTTTAAAAGTCCTGTCTCTAAAACTAGTAACATGGCAACATTCTTCTTGATTAATAGGGAAAACTTCAACTTTATAAGATTCTTTAGGAGTATATCACTCTTTTACCTGTCGACCTAAACTAGCTCAACAGTTTTTAAAATAAGATAATTTCTAGTAGTAAATCTTTTTGCAAGTATGTCAGGAGAAGTAGCAAAAAAATCTCTTACTTTCTATCTACATAAAATTGTATTTATTAAATATAACTTAGTGATTCTTTAGCATGCATTAGTATCACCTGGGCCCAGGCACAGTAGCTCATGCCTGTAATCCCAGCACTTTGGGAGGCCAAGGTGGGAGGATGGCTTGAGCCCAGGAATTTGAGACCAGCCTGTCCAACATAAGGAAACCTTGTCTCTACAAAAAAATTAAAAAATTAGCTAGGTGTAGTGGTGCATGCCTGTGGTCCCCGCTGTTTGAGAGACTGAGGTAGAAGGATCACTTAAGCCCAGAAGATTGAGGCTGCAGTGAGCCATAATCACACCACTGCACTCAACCCTGGGCAGCAGAGTGATACCTTGTAGGAGGGAAGGGGAGAGAATCACCTGGGAGAGCAAGTTTTAAATGGCGATTTCCAGGCACCATCCCAAGAGCTTCTACTTCAAGTGGTCTGGTGTGAGAGCCTAGAATCTGCATTTTTTAGTAAGCATCTTCAACCCTGGTGATTCTGATGAGCTGGGGCATATACTGCACTTGAAGAAATTTTACAGTTAAAATATACTCTGAAAATTATGTGCTCTTTTATCAGATATATATGTCTAGTTGTAAAGAAGATTCTGAAACCAGGGTCGAAAACTACTTGTTTAGGAGTATTGAGGACCCTGACATTGTATATAATATTTTGTAGACTCTTGATCTTGTCACTTACAGACTTCAGAGTGATTTTTTTAAAAAGATTAGTATTCTACTAAACCTAACTTGACTATAGCTGTTATACTTCCTCTGTTAAGGGTATGAAGCATTCAATATTAAATTAACAGTTCTGGTAGTCTAGCTACGTTTCAGACTTTCAGGAAGTCACATTCATGTGTAATTTTGGCCAAGACACCCCTCCCTAATTCTGGTAGCTCAAAATATATATACTCTTCTTGCTTAGTTTGTTTTAGTCTTTGTATTGAAGTTATATTCATAAAGTTAGCTAGCCCTCTGGATAAAATTAATCCTTATCCCAAAAGGTTTTGGGGGTTTTTTCCCTATTGTTGTTTTGGGAAGGCAATAAAGTACACTACCATCCTTTCTTTTAGCTGCACGAGTTACAAGACAGGAATATGGAGTGTCTAGGAATGTTACATGAATCTCAAGAAGAAATAAAGGAACTTCGTAGTAGATCTGGCCCTGCTGCTCATCTCTACTTCTCCCAATCGTATGGAGCTTTTACTGGGGTAAGCGACTAAGAAAGATGCTACGTATTTAATGAAATTTGTTTAAGATTAGTTTGTCCTAAAAGTGATATGGTTTATGATGACATAAAGCATCTTGAGAAGAGATTATGTGGTTTGTCCTTGTTTCTGGACTCCAATTATTGATTTAGGTCCTAATTTGTATATTGACATCTTCCTTAATACTCTTATTTATTCTAACCGGTGACTTTACAGATATATTGTATCAATAATACGTAAGATGAGCCCTAACGAAATTCAGTTTACGGCTGTGTACCATAGAACTAGTTAAACTTGGATCATCCTACCCTATGCCCACGACCTGCCGCTTACTTAAATGGTGCTTTGAATATCTAAAACCTCTTTCAATAAATCTTGAGTCTCCTGATTTTTTTTTTTTTTTTTTGAGTTGGAGTCTCACTCTGTCACCCAGGCTGGAGTGCAGTGGCGTGATCCCGGCTCACTGCAAGCTCCGCCTCCCAGGTTCACGCCATTCTCCTGCCTCAGCCTCCCGAGTAGCTGGGACTACAGGCACCCGCCACCTCGCCCAGCTAATTTTTGTATTTTTAGTAGAGATGGGGTTTCACTGTGTTAGCCAGGATGGTCTCGATCTCCTGACGTCGTGATCCGCCTGCCTTGGCCTCCTAAAGTGCTGGGATTACAGGCATGAGCCACCATGCCTGGCCGTCTCCTGATATTTTTAACTTGTTAGAATGTAGGCTTTATGAGAACAAGATTCATTTTTGTTTAATTCATTTATAAGCGGTATTTTTTGGATTAAGAATATTAATAAAAACTTCTGAGTTTATGTTAGAATTTGTAATGTTAGTTCAAAAGAGTTATTTTAACAATCTGATTCTTCTGTGCAATCCTGTGAACTTTTTCAAAAGACTGAAACTATAAATTTTAGTAGATTTTCTTAAAAATAGGGAGGCATAATTTTGTTTTTTACGTTTGAAATAATTTTAAAGTTAGAATAAAGTTCCAAGAATAGTATAAAGAACTTTTGTATATCCCTCACATCGATTCTTCAGCTTTTAACATGTTATTGCTTTTTCCATATCATTCAATCTCTCTCTCTCTTTCTTTTCCCACTGGGCTATTTTAACAGTAAGTTGCTGATATACCCTATTACCCCATAGTACTTAAGTGTGTATTTACTAAAAACAAGGACATTTGTACACTCTTAAGGACACTGTCCTACATAAACACACTACAACCATCAGCTTCAGGAAGTTGGTGTTTATCCAGTAGTATCATCTAATCCACAGAGCCCATTCGAATTTTTCCAGTTGTCTCACTATTGTCCTTTAAAGGATACTTTGAATTTTGTTGTTTCCATCTGGGACAGTTCTTCTGTCTTTATTTCTCTTTCATGGCCTTTGTAGGATGTCCTCAGTTTAGGATTGTCTGATGCATCCTCATGATTAGATTCCGGTAATGCATTCTTGGCAGAAATAATGCCATATTCTCAGAGCATGGTTTCAAGAGGTGCATAATGGCTGTTTAGCCCATTACAGGTGGTATTAATTAACTTTGGTCTCTTGGCTAAGGTAATCTGCTGGGTTTTTCCACTGTAAAGTTAATGGTAATTAACAGTTAATTAAATTAACACTACTAATTCACCGTGTAGTGATGAAAATTGGCAGATACTACCCCAACCAAGTGATCAAAGTAAACATTTTATGAGAGATAATTTGAGACTAAGTATCCTATTCCTCATCAAGCTATTACCCACTAGTTTTAGCACCCATTGATGGTTCTTATCTGGCAGAGTTATTGCAGTGATGACTGCCAAACGGTGATTTTCAAATTTCATCATTTTTCAACATTTATTAATTGACATTTTTCTTTTGTAAGTTAGCGCATTTCTGTTCCATTTATTTGTTCATTTGTTCACTTAGGTATGTCATGGACTTAAGGATTTCTATTTTATTCAATAGATTACAAGCTATGATTATTATTATCTATTTTGATATTCAGATTGTCCTAGATATGGTCAGTAGGGTCTCCTTTAAGCTCATCTTGTACTTTTGTCCCAGCCCTGGAATCAGCCATTTCTCCAAAGAGCTCTGGTTGCTTTTATTGAAGAATGGTATTTTGAATCCAAGATCTGGGTGCTAGGTGTGCCCATTGATTGCCACTAGAGTATTTTGGCTTCTAGGTCCTCTCAACAGATAGAACTAGGAAATATATGTATTTCATACCTATGCCTATACTATATATATATATATGTTTTCGTCCATATGTGTATATATAAAATCATGAGTTCACACCATTGCCTCCAATTCCAGTCATCCTCAGCTTAGCCCCACTGAGCCATGTCACTCATATTAGTTGAATCCTCATCCCTGACCAGGGGAAGAGGAAGCTTGCTTATTTTTTTAAATGATTTTTGAATATTATAAAAGCTATACATATTTATTACAGAAAAGTTGGAAATTACAGAAAAGCAAAAAGGAATTGTTAAATCCCATTAAATCCCACCCTCCACAGAATCACTGTCAACACTGGATTTAGTCCTCATCCCTGACCGGGGGAAGAGGAAGCTTGCTTGCTTTTTTAAGTTATTTTTTAATATTATAAAAGCTATACATGTTTAATATTATAAAAGCTATACATGTTTTTGTTGGTTTTATTGTTTTTGTTTTTGTTTTTGTTTTTTTGAGACGGAGTCTCGCTCTGTCGCCCAGACTGGAGTGCAGTGGTGCCATCTCGGCTAACTGTAAGCTCTGCCTTCCGGTTCACGCCATTCTCCTGCCTCAGCCTCCTTAGTAGCTGGGACTACAAGCGCCCACTACCACACCTGGCTAATTTTTTTTTTTTTTTTTCTGTATTTTTAGTAGAGATGGGGTTTCACCGTGTTAGCCAGGATGGTCTTGATCTCCTGACCTCGTGATCCGCCCGCCTCAGCCTCCCAAAGTGCTGGGATTACAGGCATGAGCCACGGTGCCCAGCCAGCTATACATGTTTATTATAGAAAAGCTAGAAATTACAGAAAAGCAAAAAGAAATTGTTAAATACCATTAAATCCCACCCTCTACAGAATCACTGTCAACACTGGGTTTACAGCCTTTCAGACTTTTTGTTTTTTTTGTGCCTGCACATATATTTTCTATTTATCATATTAGCTTTTCCACTACTTTCCTATTTGAAAAAATTATGAAAAGGTAGTTGAGTCTTATTTAAAAGTTATATTTCCAGAATGTCTTTTTTCCCCTGAATGTTAGCCTTGACTATTTCCTTGTATTTTATTATAACACCAAAGTATAGGGTTGTAGAGACGGTTCATTTAAGGGCAACAATCACTTTAGAAATCTCAAACTCTTTTTCTTAGGAATCCTTGGCAGCTGAAATTGAGGGGACTATGCGTAAAAAGCTGAGTTTGGATGAGGAATCTTCTCTCTTTAAACAAAAGTAAGTACAGATCACATGTGTTGTTACTCAATTATTGGAATAGAAATTAAAAAGAAGCCACAATCCAAAGTGGTATTATGAGATTCAGTAGTAATTTGCTTACTGTTCAGTGTTTTCCTCACAGTGTCCTCATTTGTGAGAGAGTTCTCTTGTTTGAAAGCTTCTTTTCTTCTTTTTTTTTTTTTAATTATACTTTAAGTTCTAGGGTACATGTGCACAACGTGCAGGTTTGTTACATATGTATATATGTGCCATGTTGGTGTGCTGCACCCATTAACTCGTCATTTACATTAGGTATATCTCCTAATGCTATCCCTTGCCCTTCCCCCACCCCACAGGCCCTGGTGTGTGATGTTCCCCTTCCTGTGTCCATGTGTTCTCATTGTTCAGTTCCCAGCTATGAGTAAGAACATGCAGGGTTTGGTTTTTGTGTCCTTGCGATAGTTTGCTGAGAATGATGGTTTCCAGCTTCATCCATGTCCCTACAAAGGACATGAGCTCATCCTTGTTTGTGGCTGCATAGTATTCCATGGTGTGTATGTGCCACATTTTCTTAATCCAGTCTGTCACTGATGGACATTCGGGTTGGTTCCAAGTCTTTGCTATTGTGACTAGTGCCACAGTAAACATACGTGTGCATGTGCATGTGTCTTTTTAGCAGCATGATTTATAATCCTTTGGGTATATACCTGGTAATGGGATGGCTGGGTCAATTGGTATTTCTGGTTCTAGATCCTTGAGGAGTCGCCACACTGTCTTCCCCAATGTTTGAACTAGTTTACAGTCCCACCAACAGTGTAAAAGTGTTCCTATTTCTCCACATCCTCTCCAGCACCTGTTGTTTCCTGACTTTTTAATGATCACCGTTCTAACTGTTGTGTGATGGTATCTCATTGTGGTTTTGATTTGCATTTCTCTGCACAGCAGAGAAGCTACCATCAGAGTGAACAGACCACCTACAGAATGGGAGAAAATTTTTGCAATCTACTCATCTGACAAAGGGCTAATATCCAGAATCTACAAAGAGCTCAAACAAATTTACAAGAAAAAAACAACTCCATCAAAAAGTGGGCGAAGGTTATCAACAGACACTTCTCAAAAGAAAACATTTATGCAGCTGAAAGCTTATTTTCTGATGATTTCTCCTAAACTATAGAAACTTCTCAGGGTGGCTTTATTTCTGATGGACTGCACATCCATGCCTCTTCTCTAGATGCTTTAGTGGCTAGCAGTGATAATAATGAACACTTCCTTTTTTGACAGAGCCCAACAGAAGCGGGTGTTTGATACCGTCAGGATTGCCAATGACACACGGGGCCGCTCTATCTTGTTCCCAGCTCTGTTACCCATTCCAGGCTCCAACCGTTCAAGTGTCATCATGACAGCAAAACCTTTTGAGTCTGGTCTTCAGCAAACAGAGGACAAATCACTCCTGAACCAGGGGAGCAGCTCAGAGGAAGTTGCAGGGTAGGAATCCGATGATAACAGTGATTCTGCATTTCTTTTCACGTTGCCTCACCAGATTCACATACGCACATTCCAGCATTACTCTACTGTCCCAAGAAGGTTCTGGAACTGTCAGTTTTCCTTCACTTATGATGCCTTGTATTATTATTTGTGGGACAGATCATGCCAAAGTCAAATTTTTTTTATCTATTTGGTCACTAGCATGAATACATCGGATGACACCTTCTCATAATCCATGCTCATAATCTCAACCATTTTGGTGATTTTCAGGATAAATGTAAGTTTGAATACATCTTGAGGACCATCAAGGTGCTGTCGATTTTCTGTTTATTTAAACTTAGATTTTTTTTTTTTCATTCTTTTTATTAATACATTGAATTCTATATAGCTAGATGGTAAACAGCTTTACTGAAAAGTGAGCTGAAAGCTTTGAAAGATAGATGTTTGGCACCAAAGGGAAATGTTTCCTAACATGGGAATTCATCACACTAGGTTTCAGTTGCATTGCCTGGTCTGTTCTGGGCAGTGTTCTGCACCCACAGTAGCTTTGTGTCCTACTGCCTCACTGTTACACAATTATCTTAGGAGAAGATCTTAAACACATTTATGTGGATTTATACCCAAGTAGCCCAGAGTACCCACAACTCAGCTTGCCAGTCTTCCATTTGATATCAATTATAAGATAGCTTCCAGTTTCAAAAGTGTTGAAGTGAAAAAATGGGCATCAGTGAACTATAAAAATGCAGTATTATGTACAAATTTTGTTGTTTTCTTTTAAATGTTCTGCAGTGTTGATGGGTGATTCTGTGGCCCAAAGAAAATTTTTTTCATATTTTAATATTTTTAAAATGGTTATCTTTTGTAACTAATAGTATGCCTTAGCTTAATGGGTAGCATTTTTTTCCTTCTTTATGATACATAAAATAATAGTACCTCTTGCAATCCATGATACAGATTCAGCAAAATATAATATTTACTTTTGTGACCACCTAATAAGAATTTATAGATGGTTGAATGTGTAGTTTCATAAATTAAATGAAATAGAAAATTCAGAAAGCACAGAATATCAATAAAGTATTATCTTGCCTTTCAAGTCATTTGAAATGATCTGTAAAAATGATGTATAGTGTTGTTGGTAATTTTGGTTTGTTGTTATTACTTCTATATTCCAGGTATCTAGGAAAATACCATGTTTTTAAGATCAGTCTCTTGAATGCTCTCCATTATAGAAGGGAGAGGTCTGGGTCGTGCTGATGATCCTCAAGATCTAATCAGTGAACGCAATTTTCCTATAGGAGCTCCCAGAAGATGGGCCAACCAGGACCCTCTGGAGACAGTGATTTGGCTACAGCACTGCATCGCCTTAACTTGCGTCGACAGAACTATTTAAGTGAGAAGCAGTTCTTCGCTGAAGAATGGCAGCGGAAGATCCAGGTTCTGGCTGACCAGAAGGAAGGGGTTAGTGGCTGTGTCACCCCGACAGAGAGCCTTGTCTCTCTCTGCACCAACCAGTCAGAGATCACAGACCTCAGCAGTGCCAGTTGCCTTCGAGGTTTTATGCCAGAAAAATTACAAATTGTCAAGCCCCTTGAAGGTAATAAATCAGTAGCGCCCTTACTAAGCCACGTGACTTACTGGAAGTTCCTTTCCCTGGAATTGAGATTTGTGTCTTAATTTTAGGAGCATTATGTGCAGATGATCTTTTTTTATCCCTTAACCTTGCTGTTTGGGTGGCAAGACTTTGTAGTACTTTGTGGAAAATTAATGAATGAAGAGAGTTGCAGTCTCTGAATCATCAGCCAGCAGTTCTCTTCTACTGATGTTTTTTAATATAAACCTGAGCAGGGAGGAGGAGTAATCTTTTTCTGTCCTTTGCTAAGGAATATCATCGACAGCAGTTTCCATGGTTAGATGAATAAGATATGATAAATGATAATGATCTAGAGATAATAATTCATCTCCACCTTCCTTTTCAAAAGAGTTTTTTACCCAAAAGTATAATTGACTTAGTGGTGTGTGTGCCTGTATTTTTCCTTTTTTCGGTTCAGTTTCTAGTCTCTCCTAAGAAAAAACTTGAATTCAAAATAAATTCCTTTGTTTTCTGGAATAATGACAATCATTGAATGATTCTCTTATATTATCCTAAAAAGAGTTCTGCATTAAATAAAATTTTGAGTATGTAACCTATAAAGACCCCTCAAACTCAAAGATTTTATAACTTAGTTGTATTCATTAATGATCAGTGCAGATATTTGCTGGAGTTGCCATTTTTAGGATGAAATTACTACAGTGACATAATTAGACATCGCATCTGGTGTGGTTGCTTGAGGTGATCATTCACCACGGTTCTATAGTCTGGAACTAGTAGAACATATCCTCTTTTTCATTATCTTCTTCATTTTCCTGTTCTCCCTGGGAGCCTGGCTTTTGACTTTCAACTTCATAGGCATAGTTCCAGGCCAGAGAAGTATTTGACTTTTTTGTCACCTGGGAAAATACAGCTCACCTCTTAGGCACCTGTCTTCCATCACTGCCTTGGCAGCTAAGCTCCTTTCCTATTCAGGGTGTCTCCTTGGGGTTTTTTTCACCCCTTTAGATGTCCTTCTCAAAGTTAACTGTTAAAACAGATTATTACTCATACCTTTGACATCTTGTCATCTTCCACTGAAAACTAATTTGCAGCTTTGACCAAATTATTAACACTAAATAAATAGTTTTATTGCTGTCATTATTGTTACTACACATATAATTTTAGTTTCTGTTTTAAGATTTGTGGGAAATGTAAACATGCGTTTTCCCCCTCCTTTGTTTTGCGTATTCAGGATCACAAACTCTGTATCACTGGCAGCAGCTTGCTCAGCCAAACTTGGGAACCATCCTTGATCCACGACCAGGTGTCATTACTAAAGGCTTTACCCAGTTGCCCAGGGATACCATTTATCACATCTCAGATTTAGAAGAGGATGAAGAGGAGGGTATTACTTTTCAGGTTCAGCAACCTCTTCAAGTGGAAGAGAAACTGTCAACATCCAAGCCAGTAACGGGGATCTTCCTACCACCCATTACTTCAGCAGGTGGACCAGTTACAGGTGAGAAGAGTGTCTGGTCAAATGTGGTATAGTAACCAGAAGTACTTTGCATTCTGACTTATTAGATAGTCAGCTGGCTAATTCTGCTCACTGGAGGGTGCTCAATCTTGGATATCAGATAATGAAAATCTATAGCATTAGTGGCATTCCTAATCCCCTCCACTTTATCTTAGCCAGCCTGCATGAGTAGATTAGGTAGAGAGCTGGATGAATTCAGGTCAGTGGTTCACAAACCTTTTGGGCTCAGGAACTCTTTACACTCTTAAAAATCACTGAGAATTCCAGAGAGCCTATCTGTGTAGGTTATATCTATTGACATTTAATATATCATAAATCAAAACTGAGAAACTATAAAAATGTGTATTAACTCATTTAAAATAATTGTACACAAATATGTTTTATGAAAAATAGCTATTTTTTTCATAGTGAGAAAAACAGTTGTGCAAGTCTCTCATTTTTGACTTAATACAAAATAGCTTTATTCTCATTATCAGCGTCTACCTTCAGTCTGTTGCAATATGTTGTTTCAGTTGAACAATATGAAGGAAATGCAGCCAGGCACAAACATGCAGTTGGAAAAGGAAAGAGTATTTTAATAGTCTTTTCAGGTATTTGTAGCTATTTTTTGACATTACACTAAAACTAGGTAAGTAGTAGTTTCTTGAACATTTGTAGCAATGTGAGATCTGAAACCCTAACAATTAACTTTTCATTACTTTGTTAACGTTAAAATGCATTGGTCAGGCTGGTAGCTCACACCTGTAATCCCAGCACTTTGGGAGACCGAGGTGGGCAGTCACCTGAGATCAGGAGTTTGAAACCAGCCTGGCCAACATGGTGAAACCCTGTCTCTACTAACAAAAAATTAAAATTAAAATTAAATAAAATGCAATGGTCATATCCTACATTTTGAATATATCTTTCACCCATGCTTGATTTTTAACATCATGCATTGATCATTTAGAAAATGTTGATTGGTTCATGGAGTTATGCAGATTTTCCAAATGTTGGCACATTTTATTACATAAAAATATTAAAATCATATTAATATCACCACCTATCTCATCAGAAAAGTCTTTAAGGATGTTCATGCTTTCAGTGGTAGATACAAGTTTTCTAAAACTAACTTTTTCTTGAAAGCTTACGTTTTGTTAGCTGTTTTTCCTGAAGGGACAGGCTCACTTCATTCATTTTTAACATGTCTCTCTTAACACCCAAATCTGGATAACTATAATTTGTCTGTTAGTTCTATAAAGTAAAAATGGTATTCCATGACAAAATTTCAAATCAGTTGCACAAGTGTTTTCCTCTGGATAACCACTGTATCTCAGTGTGCAGCAAGAATGCTTAATACATCTTTCCCATTTCATCGCACAGAACAGGAAAGCGACTCAAGGGCCAAGATTCAAAATTTAATGGATAATTTTTACTGCTACTTCAAGGACATTCTTAAGTGAATATGGCTTTTTAAGAAATACCAAGTGCATAACAATTAAGAAGACTAGGACAACTTGGTGATATTGCCTTGATTTGTGCTGAGGAGCTAGGAGTTTTGCCTTCCATTGCTTTTGCACCAGCAGTGCAAATGTAAACCCAGTCACAAAGAAAAGGCCTCTGTCTTAACATTACTGTGAAAGTAGCTTTGACCTGTAGACTCCCACAGAGTCTTCAGACCACACTTTGAGAACCACCAGAGTAGTTAAATTTGACTGAATCACTTGGATAACTAGATCTTGATTTTTTTAATGTATTTTTTCAGTTTTCTTTTCTCATTTCTAAGCTTTGTTTATGCCTTTTGCTTTACAGTTTTAAAGTACTGGATTCACCTATATACTAACCAGTTAATACTAGTACAATCTTTATGTATATTTATTTCATTTCCAGATTTGGGGATTTTTAGTATAAAAGGTACTTGATAAATGCTATATTATTAATAAATAATGATGAGCTTTTTACATTATTAATCTAGTCTTTCCATCTTGTATTTGCTCCCTAAAAATCTATTTCAGTTGCAACCGCCAATCCAGGAAAGTGCCTGTCATGCACAAACTCAACATTCACTTTCACCACCTGTAGAATATTACATCCCTCTGACATCACTCAGGTTACCCCCAGGTAAGAGTGCCTGGGAAATCTGGGGCCTCACTTCTTTCCTCAGCTATATTTTCATGAATTTCTTTTAAAAATTACCTTCATTTTAATTTCTAGAATGTTAATTAATGTTCTGTGATAATGTGTCTTTAGAATATTTTCACATTGCATTTTCTAATTTGATTATTATAAAAGTGGGCAGGGCAACTGAGTATGTATTATGTAAAGTAAACTGAGGCATGGAAGGTTGAGGTGACTGGTTCTAGGGCAGGCAACTAATAAATAACCCAGCTGGGGCTATATACCCAGAGTTAGCCAAACTGCAAGATTTACAGGGCCCGTCCTCTGCACAAGCTTACCTTCACTTCTGACAACACCTGCAAGTGCAGAGGGTTCCCAAAACCACTTTCAGGTTCAGTAATTTGCTAGAAGATCTCATAGAACTCACAGCAAGTTGTTATACTTGTGGCTACTGTATTACAAGGGAAGAATACAGGTTAAAATTGTCCAAAGGAAGAAAGGCATAGGGCAGAGTCTTAGAGGATTCTACATGTGTCCTTAGGATTCATTACTCTCCTAGTATTGATATGTGATGGTACACACAGAATATTACCAACCAGGTAAGTTCACCCAAGTATTAGTGTTTACAGTCTGTCTGTATTGAGGCTTTGTTGTGTAGGTATGATTGACTGAACTCAGTTCAACAGAGTTGAACTCAGCCTTCTGGCCAACTGATACTGCATGACTCAAAGGCCCTACCCTAAATCACATGGTTGGTCTTTTTGGCATGGCCATTCCTCACCCTAAGACTGTTGGGTGTGGCCTGGCCCACCCTAAGATTTAGTGTGATCAGCCTCCACTCTAGCCAAAGACACTCCTATGGTGACATAGATTGCCTCCAAGGAGCGGAGGGCAAAGGCCAGACCTCTCTGGGCAAGGCCAAATTATTTACTACGTAGGCTAAAACTTGAATATTCCAATATGTAGTCCCTTATTAAACCATATTGATGCCATTTCCATCCTAACAATTCCCAAAAGGGTCTAAGGTGGCTTTTAAAGATATGTAGAACGTGTAACAGTGCACAGTTACTGATGTGTTTGTTGCCTGTCCCTTTATATTTACCAAGGATAACTACCATAATTACTTTAAATGCATTAAAGAATAATGTTAACTAGAAGTAGAAAAAAAAGATGTTGCAAAGGGGAATCAAGAGTAAGGATATAAAATGGGTAAAAGAATAAATCTAGTGTGCAAATTGTACCATAAAGTCTTATGTTAGCCATGTTAGCTTGCTAAGGTTAGCCACGTATTTGAGTCTTAACTTTCTAGCTGCAAGTGTGGAGGGAAATAAGATTATGATTCACCATGTCTATAAAATAGAAACAAATTATTTAGGGAAGCATTTGGATGATATCCACTAAAGATCCCAATAAAGTCTGTAACAAAAAAAAATCTGCATTTTTTCCTACATTGTTCTTATAGTCATCAAGATAACAAGTTTTACAAAATTGGTTCTTGAGGAGACTCTTAATACAGGTTGATGCCATTATATGAAGTGTACAATTTGGGTAAGGACAGACAGTTCTAGAGTCTAGTAGAAATAGGGAGATTAGAGACTGGGAATACAATATATAGACTATTCCGGATCAGAGGCTTTTAGTTGGACTGGTTTGACTACGGAGTCAAACTTATTTGAATTTTGCTGCTTCTATACAAGTTGGTGCTTTAGAAAGTTTGTTAATTGTAAGCTTGTGTTTTGTTCATAATCTTTAAAATTTTTGATATCCTGATGTTTAATGTATTGAGTATTTTGTGTTGAAGTGAAAGTTGATCTATTAAACACTGGTAACATTTGTTTTGCGGGGAAATTGGCTAAAGAAGTACCATCTCCATTCCATTACCGTTTCCTTAAGTACATGATTGGTTAGTTTTTCTTTTTGACTAAGCATAAAATAAGAATTTTCTCATTTGATTATTATAAAAGTGGGCAGGGCAACTGAGTATGTATTGTGTAAAGTAAACTGAGGCATGGAAGGTTGAGGTCACTGGTCCTAGGGCAGACAACTAATAAATAACGCAGCTGGGGCTATATACCCGGAGTTAGCCAAACTGCAAGATTTACAGGGCCAGTCCTCTGCACAAGCTTACCTTCACTTCTATATGTTCAGTAGTATTACTGAATACTGAAGTAATGCTGAAGAAGTATTACTGAATAGATGTTGAAGGTATTAGTTATTTTTAATTTCCTAAAAACACATGTTTCAAGTCAAGGTTGAGAAAAATTCATTCTATGGATATTTTTATACTATCATTGCTTGAAATTAACATTTCTTGAGAAAATAAAATTTAACAATTAGAAGTTTATTATTTCGCAATAAAATAAAATTAAAAGATTAAAAAGAAGGAAACTTCTCCCAGAAGAGCATTTCATGTTTAATTTTTTTAAAAGTTGGTAAACTGTTATGGATTATTGTCTCAATGTATCTCACTTTATGGAATGGATATATAAATAAACATTCTAAAGATTACTTTCCTTAATCTTCAAATTTCTTTGCTTTCTGTCATAAAATTTAATTGTATTTCTACAGATGTACATTTTAGAGTTAAAATTTAAGAGTAAAGTTATCTAAGAGTACAGCAATACCTTTCATATCCTACTGAAAATATCTTTTAATAAGTTAATTACTAAGTTACAAATTACAAATAATTAATCATTGACGTATCATGTCAAATTTTCATTTCCCAGATCTGTTCCACAGCATACAGTTACAGATGTGTTTGTTGCCTGTTACTTTATATTTACCAAGGATAACTACTATAATTACTTTAAATGCCAGCTTGGGGCTTGCTTTTTATTCTTAAACACTGTCTCCCACTTACTGTTTTTTTAAGCTCTGGGTTCCCTTCATTATCCTGTGGAAGTAGTGGTAGCAGTTCATCCAACACGGCTGTGAATTCTCCTGCCTTGTCCTATAGACTCAGCATTGGTGAGTCCATCACCAACCGACGAGATTCCACTACAACCTTCAGTAGCACCATGAGCTTGGCCAAACTTCTACAAGAACGAGGCATCTCTGCCAAAGTGTACCACAGCCCAATTTCAGAGAACCCCCTCCAGCCTCTCCCTAAATCCCTGGCTATCCCTTCCACACCACCAAATTCACCATCTCACTCACCTTGCCCTTCTCCTTTGCCCTTTGAGCCTCGAGTGCATCTCTCTGAAAATTTTTTGGCCTCTCGACCAGCTGAGACATTTCTCCAGGAGATGTATGGCTTGAGACCCTCCCGGAACCCTCCTGATGTTGGCCAGTTGAAGATGAATTTAGTGGACAGGCTGAAGAGACTGGGGATAGCCAGAGTGGTCAAGAACCCTGGTGCCCAAGAGAATGGAAGATGCCAGGAGGCAGAAATTGGTCTTCAAAAACCAGATTCTGCGGTTTATTTAAATTCAGGTAGCAGTTTATTAGGTGGACTAAGGAGGAATCAGAGTCTCCCAGTCATAATGGGTAGCTTTGCTGCCCCAGTTTGCACATCCTCACCCAAAATGGGTGTCCTGAAGGAGGACTGAGGTTCAGCAGTTAACTGACCTCTTATACAAATTAGCACATGAGGGATAGATACGCACTGAAACATGTAGTCTGGTCTGACTTGAGAGAAAAGGAATGTTGCACAAGGGTTGTGAATGTGAAAGGGGGAATGGAGGAATGGAAATAAAATTGGGATGAGCCCTAATGGAGGAAGTCGGGCAAATTGAAAGTATAAATGAATGGGCCATGAGTGTTCAGAGGCAGGAAAGAAAGGTTTAATATACTCCTTCAGTTGAGTTTTCTTGTCTTGAAAATAAAAAGTGAATAAAAATAAATTTAGTAATACTAAAACATACAGAGATACTGAACTTCCTGGCACATTTACTTCTGGTAAGCATAAAGCAGAGAGAACCCAGGTTAGAAGGATGGGAAGAGAAAAGGAGTAGCTTTATTGCTTACAGAAAGCCATTCTGAAGGGTTGGTGGGGTAAGCTCAGTCTATTACTGAGACAATAGTGAGATGGCTTATATGTTTCCCCTGTTAATATCTGGTTAAATTATACATCCATCAAATGATATGCTCGCAGCATTAGCAAAATTAGGAGTTTCATCTTTTTCATTGAATCATAGGTGGAGACTCCTATTTTCCTTTCTGTTTTCAGGCCTTTGAGCCCCTGGGAGCCCAAATACCACTCAATTATTTTATATTTATGATTAATAAAAGTTCATTTTTTAAATTTGTATTTTTATACAACCTCCAAAAAAAAAAAAAAAAAAAAACTGGGTAGAGCATGGGAGGGATTTACTTTTAAGAAGCAAAATGTGAGTAAATTGGAACCAAGAAAACTTGTTTTTAGAATATTTCTTCTGAATAAGTGCAGTAGCCAAGGAATACAAACGTAATTGCATGTTTTTAAAAATTCCTTGGAGGCTGGAAGGGGTTAAGCCAGAAGTGCAATCAATAGGAATTAGGGAATGTTTTATATTTATATATGTAAAATTTTTTGTGAGAAAAGTTGGTTGCAACTAAACCAACTTTTTCCAAAGTGCGCTATGCATATTTTTAATGAAAGATGACATGTATTTGCACAAAAATTCTCAGGCACATTAAATTATTATAAACTGAAGTAAAACCCAGGTGCTTGCTTTGAGATTGTGGGTTTTTTTTCCTAATGTCAAATAAAATAAAACACATCTGCCTTCTTGATATTTATAGAATTAGAGAATAAACTTTTTAATGGGGGAGTCAAAGCTTTTTCTTTTTCTCTAAGGTTCTTTTTTTTTTTTTTTAATTCAAACTGTATGAAATGGCAAAGTGAGGCTCTGGGGTTAGGTTTCAGCATTCAGCAGTTGACACAGGCTAAGAAATGGAAAGAAGTAGATCTGTTTTTTCTCAATGTTGCTGAGCAAAGTCTGCTTCTCATCAGATGACGTGGCTTTGTCTAGACAACACGCAGCTCAGAAAGAAATGTCTTTATACAAAAGACATGATAGAGAAAAGATGAGACAGTGGACTAATTATTTTGTTTATGAAAATGGCAAGTAAATTACTTAATCTTTTTGGTGCTTAATTTGCCAATGTATTGTTCCTTTGTCCTGACTTAAAGGCTATTTTCTGAAGAACTCTTGACTCTTGCTCCTGTGGTTCCCGTAGGCACACCTATTCCCAGGCCAAGGAGAGTCCTTCCTCTCCCCTTTTGAGGCATCCCCGCCACCCCCCCACTTAGAGCTATGTGCTCAAAAAAGCCAACATGAATGCAGTGGTAAAAATGTGTTCGTTTCTTGTTACTTTTTAGAATCTCTTAATAAAATTTTTCTAAATAAATTCTGCAAAAACAAAGGATGAAGATGGTCTCTCCCTTTCGTTCCCCTTCACTCAGTTGTGCTGAGGTCAATAGAGCGTACACATTCAGAAAGGATTCCAGCAGGTTTACATGTGAATATAAGTGTCCCTGAATGGGGCAGGCATTAAATAGAAGAATCCCTGCTGTTTAAATTTCCCACATATTCCAATTCACTTTTTAAAAATACCATTTGAATTTGTGTTTCATAGAGTGACTCTGGGGTGCTTACTTTAGCCAATTCTTAAAATTTTTTATTTGTTCCCTAAGAAAGTAATTAGTGTTTCTGTTGTCTGAACAGTTACAGTTTCCAAGAAACATCAGGAAGTAGGAAACTGTAGGGCCAGAGAGTAGTACAAAGTTAAATTGTCCGATTTATGTGTATTACATAAAGCTATAAATTGAACTAGATTTTGCCGTGCTCTGTACTGAGTATAATTTGTATACTTTTTTATAATTAATGACTAAATGATCATTTTGAAGGCAGGGTGGTGGGGGTGTGTTAGCAGCCAAATAAGGACATCTGATTAAAAAGAACCAGACTTAGATTTGTTTAAAGTACACTGATGTTGATGTTCCACCGGAAACACCTTAATTGTATACTGATGTGTAATGTCTCTAGAAATGAATCCTGTCTTAAAACTGGGTTTTGCTGTTTTTTGAAGTTTCTACCTAAAATCATTTTTGGTATATACTGATAATCTCTATAATACTAGCATTTTCTGCAAAATATAGTAAGAAGAATTGGAGCCTAATAGCTGGTTCCTCCTAATTTATCTGTTATGTTTTGGTACTATTCACATTTTAGTTTTTTCTTTGATAAAAATTGTATGTATACTTTCATGCCAGTATAGGAAACCTCAATCTTCTTTTTTTTTTTTTCCTTTAAGAAGGTTTTCAGTGATTATACCTCAGGTATTTCTGAGTGTCCTATTATCTAGTAGGAAAAGTATCTTCCTGAGCTCAGAATTTAAAGTTCTCCTAAATTATGAAGATCCCAAATCTTATGTAAATAACCTTAGGCATGGGTCCTTAGGGAGAAGTTAATGACCATTGTTAAAGTACTTTTTTAGAAAATTTTGTGGTGTATGTTCTTGATTTGACATAAATGGATAGACTTTGGCAAGAGAGGAAATAAGTTATAAGGCAGCTTACAAGAGCCTATTCTCGATAAAAGGTATAATTTTACACAGTACTCAAAGCTTGTTATCTTTTCTGACCATTTTAGTACAGAATTAGTACTTGGTGGTTACTAACATCGACTTGCGACATCTCGAACTGGGGCTGTTAGTGTTGAGTGGGCCACTTCTCTGATGTCAGATGCATGCAGACCTGTACTCCACATGCAGCCCAACAGCAGCGCAGTGTGATAACCGAGTGGTGGCATGGCAGAGCACATCCCCCGCAGAGTGGGCAACTAGGGCAGCCAGGGGAATACTATTGTTCGATACCTGGGATTTGACTTTGTCAGACAGCTCTTTGTGCACCTATCTTTGTTTTGTCAAATGTAAATCAGTTAATAAACATGAGTAGCTTAAATTTTCATTTGTCTCCCTGTGTTTTTGTCCCAGCTGTTTGCACAGGTAATCCTGTACTAAATCTTTCTTTTGTGTTATGTTTTTGGTTAGAAAACAACCTCTACTTGTCAAACCAACACATACACAAGAAACCACTAATAGTAATAATAAACAGATCTTAATGTATTTTCCTAGATTTTTTAAAAATAGAATAGACAGTATCTATGTATACCATAATACTTCCTTAGCAAAAGTAACAGCAACATAAAAATAAAATCTAAAGTCATTGATATGCAGATACCAAGTTTGAGAAGATTCAGGAAGTGTGAAGCAGTTCTTTTCCTGTAGCTTACAGTTTTCTGTTGACGCTCTTAGCTATTTAAAAATTGTTCCCAAGAAACTAAATTTGACACTAACAGAAAAGGTCTTTTGATACTCAATCTCCTTCACAATTTAATTTCTGTTTTGTTTTTTTTTTTTAATAATTTCCATTTTTGTTTTAGATTCCAGGGTACATGTGCAGGTTTGTTACCTGGATATATTTCATGAAGCTGAGGCTTAGAGTATGATTGATCCTGTTACCCAGATACAGAGTATAGCATCCAATACGTAGTTTTTCAACCCTTTCCCTGCTCCTTCCCTGCTGTAAGAGTCCCCAGTTTCTATTGTTGCCATCTTTGTGTCCTTGAGTAGCCAGTGTTTACCTCCCACTTGTAAGTGAGAACACGCAGTATTTGGTTTTCTGTTTCTGTGTTAATTTGCTTGGGATAATGGCCTCTACTTACATGCATGTTGCCATGAAGACATGACTTCAGGGATTTTTATGGCTGCATACTCTTACATGCTGTATATACACCACATTTTCCTTATCCAGTCCACCGTTGATGAACACTTAGGTTGATTCCATGTCTTTGCTATTGTGAATTATGCTGCGATGAACATGAACGCATGTATCTTTTTGTAGAATGATTTATTTTCTTTTGGATATATACCCAATAGTGGAATTACTGGGTTGAATGGTAGTTCTGTTTTAATTTCTTCAAGAAATCTCCAAACTGCCTTCCAAAGTGGCTGAGCTCATTTACATTCCCACCAACAGTGTATGAGCATTCCCTTTTCTCCACAGCCTCACTAGTATCTGCTTTTTGTTTGTTTTGAGACAGAGTCTCGCTCTGCCACCCAGGCTTGAGTGCAGTTGTGCCATCATGGCTCACTGCAATCTCAACCTCCTGGGGTCAATTGATCCTCCCACCTCAACTTCCCAAGTAGCTGGAACTACCGGCATGTGCCACAACGTCCAGTTAATTTTTGTATTTTTTGCAGAGATAGGGACTCACCACGCTGCCCAGGCTAGTCTCAAATTCATGAACTCAAGCGATTCTCCCACATTGGCCTCTGAAAGTGCTGGGATTACAGACATGAGCCACTGCACCTGGCACATATTTTATTATTATTATACCTCTTTTTTTCAGGTCTAGCTAATGCTTATTCTGTCTCTAATTCCTAAGAAGAATAGTTAACAGATGGATAAGAAGTTATGATTAATGCATATTTTTAACCAGTAATAACAGATCTCTTCATCATCATTTTTACATCTTATTTTTTATTATTTTTTTTTATTATTATACTTTAAGGTCTAGAGTACATGTGCACAAAGTGCAGGTTTGTTACATATGTATACATGTGCCATGTTGGTGTGCTGCACCCATTAACTCGTCATTTACATTAGGTATTTCTCCTAATGCTATCTCTCTCCCTCCCCCCACCCCACAACAGGCCCCAGTGTGTGATGCTCCCCTTCCTGTGTCCAAGTGTTCTCATTGTTCAGTTCCCACCTATGAGTGAGAACATGCAGTATTTGGTTTTCTGTTCTTGTGATAGTTTGCTGAGAATGATGGTTCCCAGCTGCATCCATGTCCCTACAAAAGATAAGAGCTCATCCTTTTTTATGGCCGCATAGTATTCCATGGTGTATATGTGCCACATTTTCTTAATCCAGTCTGTCATTGATGGACATTTAGGTTGGTTCCAAGTCTTTGCTATCGTGAATAGTGCCGCAGTACACATACGTGTGCATGTGTCTTTATAGCAGCATCATTTATAATCCTTTGGGTATATACCCAGTAATGGGATGGCTGGGTCAAATGGTATCTCTACTTCTAGATCCTCGAGGAATCACCACACTGTTTTCCACAATGGTTGAACTAGTTTACAGTCCCACCAACAGTGTAAAAGTTTTCCTATTTCTCCACATCCTCTCCACCTGTTGCTTCCTGACTTTTTAATGATCGCCATTCTGACTAGTGTGAGATGGTATCTCATTGTGGTTTTGATTTGCATTTCTCTGATGGCCAGTGATGACGAGCATTTTTTCATGTGTCTGTTGGCTGCATAAATGTCTTTTGAGAAGTGTCTTTTCATATCCTTCACCCACTTTTTGATTGAGTTGTTTGTTTTTTCCTTGTACATTTGTTTGAGTTCTTTGTAGATTCTGGATATTAGCCCTTTGTCAGATGAGTAGATTGCAAAATTTTTCTCCCATTCTGTAGGTTGCCTCTTCACTCTGATGGTAGTTTCTTTTGCTGTGCAGAGGCTCTTTAGTTTAATTAGATCCCAATTGTCAATTTCGGCTTTTGTTGCCATTGCTTTTGGTGTTTTAGACATGAAGTCCTTGCCCATGCCTATGTCCTGAGTGGTATTACCTAGGTTTTCTTCTAGGGTTTTTATGGATTTAGGTCTAACATTTAAGTCTCTAATCCATCTTGAATTAATTTTTGTATAAGGTGTAAGGAAGGGATCCAATTTTAGCTTTCTACATAATGGCTAGCCAGTTTTCCCAGCACTATTTATTAACTAGGGAATCCTTTCCCCATTTCTTGTTTTTGTCAGGTTTGTCAAAGATCAGATGGTTGTAGATGTGTGGTATTATTTCTGAGGGCTCGGTTCAGTTCCATTAGTCTATATCTCTGTTTTGGTACCAGTACCATGCTGTTTTGGTTACTGTAGCCTTGTAGTAGAGTTTGAAGTCAGGTAGCATGATGCCTCCAGCTTTATTCTTTTGGCTTAGGATTGTCTTGGCAATGCGGGCCCTTTTTTGGTTCCATATGAACTTTAAAGTAGTTTTTTCCAATTCTGTGAAGAAAGTCATTGGTAGCTTAATGGGGATGGAATTGAATATATAAATTACCTTGCGCAATATGGCCATTTTCACTATATTGATTTTTCCTATCCATGAGCATGGAATATTCTTCCATTTGTTTATGTCCTCTTTTATTTCATTGAGCAGTGGTTTGTAGTTCTCCTTGAAGAGGTCTTCACATCCCTTGTAAGTTGGATTCCTAGGTATTTTATTCTCTTTGAAGCAATTGTGAATGGGAGTTCACTCATGATTTGGCTCTCTGTCTGTTATTGGTGTATAGGAATGCTTGTGATTTTTGCACATTGATTTTGTATGCTGAGACTTTGCTGAAGTTGCTTATCAGCTTAAGGAGATTTGGGGCTGAGACAATGGGGTTTTCTAAATAGACAATCATGTCATCTGCAAACAGGGACAGTTTGACTTTCTCTTTTCCTAATTGAATACCCTTTATTTCTTTCTCCTGCCTGATTGCCCTGGCCAGAATTTCCAACACTATGTTGAATAGGAATGGTGAGAGAGGGCATCCCTGTCTTGTGCCAGTTTTCAAAGGGAATGCTTCGAGTTTTTGCCCATTCAGTATGATATTGGCTACGGGTTTGTCATAAATAACTCATTATTTCGGCTCAAGTGTCCCAGATCGATCTCAGACTGCTGAGCGGGCAACAAGAATTTCAAGCCTATGGATCTTAGCTTGCAGGGCTCTTTGGGGGTGGGACCCGCCAAGCCAGACCACTTGGCTCCCTGGCTTCAGCCCGCTTTCCGGAGGAATGAGCTGTTCTCTCTCACTGGTGTTCCAGGCACCACTGGAGTATGGGGAAAAAAAAAAAAAAAAAAAACTGCAGCTAGCTCAGTGTCTGCCCAAACGGCCACCCAGATTTGTGCTGGAAACCCAAGGCCCTGGTGGCATAGGCACCAGAGGGAATCTCCTGGTCTGTGGGTTGTGAAGAGCGTGGGAAAAGCACGGTATCTGGGCTGCAGTGCATGGTACAGTTCCTAATGGCTTCCCTTGGCTAGGAGAGGGAGTTCCCCAACCCCTTGGGCTTCCCAGAAGAGGCAACGCCCTACCCTGCTTCAACTCACCCTCCTTGGCCTGCGCCTACTGTCCAACCAGTCCCAATGAGATGAACCAGGTACCTCAGTTGGAAATGCAGAAATCACCCGCCTTCTGCATTGATCTCACTGGGAGCTGTAGACCAGAGCTGTTCCTATTCGGCCATCTTGCCCAGGGCTCCCACATACCTTATTTTTCTGACTTTTTAATGATAGCCCTTCTGACTGGTGTGAGATCTTATATTCACAGTGGTTTTGATTTGCATTTCTGTTATGATTAGTGATGGTAAGCATTTTTTCATGTTTGTTGTCCACTTGCATGTTTTCTTTTGAGAAGTGTTTGTTCACGTGTTTTGACCATTTTTAAATGGGTTTATTTAGTTTTTGCCCATTCAGTTGTTTAAGTTCCCTATAGATCCTGGATATTAGACCTTTGTCAGATGCATAGTTTGCAAATATTCTTCTCATATTATATAGGTTGTCTATTTACTGTTGAGGGCTTAGTCATAAATTCTTTCCCAAGGCCCATGTCCAAAATAGTGTTTCCTAGGTTTCTTCTAGGATTCTTATAGTTTGAGGTCTTATATTTAAATCATTAATCCATCTTTGATTTTTATATATGGTGAAAGGTAAGGGTCTAGTTTCATTCTTCTGCATATGGCTGGCCAGCTAATCCAACACCATTTATTGAATAGGGAGTCCTTTTCCCACTGCTTATTTTTGTTGACTTTGTCAAAGATCAAATGGCTGTAGGTGTTTGGCTTTATTTCTGGATTTGGTATTCTATTTCATTGAGCTATGTTTTTGTACCAATACAATGCTGTTTTGGTTACTGTAGCTTTGTAGTGTAGTTTGAAGTCAGGTAATGAGATGCCTCCAGCTTTTCTCTTTTTGCTTAGGATTGCTTTGGCTCTTTAGGCTCCTTTTGGTTCCATATGAATTTTAGAATGCTTTTTTTCTAGTTCTGTGGCAAATGATATTGGTAGTTTCATAGGAATAGTGTTCACTCTGTACATTGTTTGGGGCAGTATGGCCATTGTAATGATATTGAGTATTCCTATCCATTATCATAAAATATGTTTCCATTTGTGTCATCTGTGATTTATTTCAGCAGTGTTTTACAGTTCTTTTTATAGCTGTCTTTCACCTCCCTGATTAGATGTATTCCTAGCTATTGTGTGTATGTTTGTGTGGCTGTTGTAAGTGGAATTGAGTTCTTGATTCTGCTCTCAGCTTGAATGTTATTGCTATATAGAAATGCTACTGATTTTTGTATCGTGAAACTTACTGAAGTTGTTTATCAGTTCCAGGAGACTTTTGGCAGAGTCTAGGGTTTTCTAGGTATACAATCATATCATCAGCAAAGAGAAATAGTTTAGCTTCTTTTCCTATTTGAATGCCTTTTGTTTCTTTCTCTTGCCTGATTGCTCTGGCAAAATCTGCCAGTACTATGTTGAATAGGAGTGGTAAAAATGGGCATCTTTGTCTTGTTCCCGTTCTCAATGGAAATGCTTCCTATATTTGCCTGTTCATTATGATGTTGGTCATGGATTTGTCATAGATCGCTCTCATTATTTTGAGATAATTTCCTGTGATGCCTAGTATCTTGAGATATTTTATCAGGAAGGGATGTTGGATTTTATCAAAAGCCTTTTCTACATCTATTGAGATGATCATATTATTATTATTTTTTGAGACAGAGTCTCACTCTATCACCCAGGCTGGAGTGCAGTGATGCAATCTCGGTTCACTGCAACCTCCGCCTCTAGAGTTCAAATGATTTTCCTGCCTCAGCCTCCTGAGTAGCTGGGATTGCAGGTGTGTGCCACCATGCCCAGCTAATTTTTGTATTTTTAGTAGAGACAGGGTTTCACCATGTTGTCCAAGCTGGTTTCAAACTCCTGACCTCAGGTGATCCACCTGCCTCAGCTTCCCAAAGTGCTGGGATTACAGGCATGAGCCACTGCACCTGGCCAGATTTTTGTTTTTAATTCAATTCTGTTTATATGGTGAATCACATTTGTTGATTTGCATATGTTTAACCAACCTTGCATTCCAAGAATGAAGCCTACTTGATTATGGTGGATTAGATTTTTGATGTGCTGTTGGATTCAGTTTATTAGTATTTTGTTCAGGATTTTCGTGTCTATGTTCATAGGGATACTGGCCTTCAGTTTTGTTTTTTCATTGTGTCTGTGTCTTTGCCCAGTTTTGGGATCATTCTGATCCCAAAACTGGCTTCATACAATGAGTTAGGGAGAAGTCCTTCCTTCTCAGTTTTTTTTAATAGTTTCAGTAGGATTGGTACCAGCTCTTCTTTGTACATCTCGTAGAATTTGACTGTGAATTCTTATGGACTGGGCCTTTTTTTTTTTTTTTTTTTGGTTGTTAAGTTTTTTATTACTGATTCAATTTTGGAACTCAATGTTGGACTATTCAGGTTTTTGATTTCTTCTTGATCTAATCTTGGGAAGTTGTGTGTTTCTGAGAATTTATGCATGTCCTCTAGGTTTCTAGTTTTTGTGCATAGAGGTGTTCATGATAATCTCTGAGGATCTTTTGTATTTCTGTCGGTCATAATGTCACCTCTGTCCTTTCTGATTAGGCTTACTTGGATCTTTTCTTTGTTAATCTAGCTAGCCATCTATCAGTCTTGTTTATTTTTTTCAAAGAACCAACTTTTGGTTTCATTGATTCTTTGTATGGATTTTGGGGTCTCAATTTCATTCAGTGCTGCTCTGACTGTAGTTATTTCTTTTCTTTGCTGGCTTTGGGATTAGTTTGTTCTTTTCCTATTTCCTCTATTGGTGATGTTAGATCATTAATTTAAGATCTATCTACCTTTTTGAGGTAGGTATTTACTGCTATAAACTTTCCTCTTAATGCTGCTTTTGCTGTATCCCAGAGATTTTGATACGTTGTTTCTGTTTTCATTAATTTCAAAGAATTTTTTTATTTCTACCTTAATTTCATTGTTTATCCAAAAGTGATTCAGGAGCAAGTTATTTATTTTCCATGTACTTATGTGGTTTTGAGCATCTTCGTGATACTGATTTCTATTTTTATTCCACTATGGTCTGAGAGTATGGTTGCTATGATTTTGATTTTTTTTTTTAAATTTGTTAAAACTTACTTTATGGCCAAGCATGTGATCAATCTTGGAGTCTGTTCTGTGTGCAGATGAGAGGAATGTATATTCTGTGGTTGATGGGTGGAATATTCTGTAGATGTCTATTAGGCCCAGTTGGTCAAGTGTTGAAGTTAAGTCTGGAATTTCTTTGTCATTTTCTGCCTCAGTGATCTCTCTAATGCTGTCAATGTGGTGTTGAAGTCCCCCACTACTATTGTGTGGCTAAGTCTTTTTGTAGAAGTACCTGTTTTATGAATCTGATTGCTCTAATGTTGGCTGTGTATATATTTAGGGTAGTTAAGTCTTCTTGTTGAATTAACTCTTTATCATATGTAATGCCCTTCTTTGTCATTTTTTTACTCTTGTTGGTTGAAAGTCTGTTTTATCTGATATATGAATAGCAACCCCTACCCATTTTTTGTTTTCTATTTGCATGGTAAATCTTTTTCCAACCCTTTACTTTGAGCCTATGGATGTCATTAATGTGTAAGAATGGTCACTTGAAGGTAGCAAGTGGATGGCTCTTGTTTTTTATCGAACTTGCCACCTTGTGCCTTTTAAGTGAGGTGTTCAGACCATTTACATTCAAGGTTAATATTGATGTGCAAGGGTTTGATCCTATCATGAGATTGTTAGCAGTTGTTTTGTAATTTCTATGGTGTGGTTGCTTTATAGGATCTATAGGCTATGTTCTTAAAAGTGTGTTTCTGTGATAGCAGATATCATTCTATCATTTCCGTGTTTTGAACTCCTTTAAGAATCTTTTGTACAGCTGATCTGGTGGTAACATATTCCCTTAGCTCTTGCTTATCTAGAAAATATTTTCTTTCTCCTTTGCTTCTGAAGCTTAATTTGGAGGGATATGACATTCTTGGTTGGAATTTCTTGTCTTTAAGAATGCTGAAAAAAGACTTCCAATCTCCCTTGGCATGTAAGGTTTCTGCTGAGAAGTTCATTGTTAGCCTGATGCATTCCCTTTGTACACAATCCGACCTTTTTCTCTAGCTACCTTTAAGATGTTTTCTGCTGGGCGTGGTGGCTCACACCTGTAATCCCAGTACTTTGGGAGGCCAAGGTCAGCAGATCACTTGAGGTCAGGAGTTCAAGACCAACCTGGCCAACATGGCAAAACCCGGTCTCTACTAAAAATATAAAAATTAGCTGACCATGGTGGTGTGCGCCTGTAGTCGCAGCTACTCAGGAAGCTGAGTTGTGAGAACTGTTTGAGCCCCGGAGGAGGAGTCTGCAGTGAGCCAAGATAATGCCACTGCACTCCAGCCTGGGTGACAGTGAGACTCCATCTTGGAAAAAAAAAGTATTTTATTTAGCATTGACCTTGGACAGTCTGGTGACTGTATGCCTTGGTGATGCTCATTTTGTATAGTATCTTGCAGGTGTTCTCTGAATTTCTTGTATCTGGATGTCTACCTCTAGCAAGATTAAGGAAACTTTCTTGAATTATTCCCTCAAATATGTTTTTCCTTCTCAGGAATGCCAGTAATTCATAGGTTTGGTTGTTTTACATAATCCCATATTTCTCAAAGCCTTTGTTCACCTTTAAAAATTATTTTTTCCTTATTTTATGTAACTGAGTTAGCTCAAAAGATCAGTCTTCAAGCTCTGAAATTCTTTCTTCTGCTCAGTCCAGTCTATTGATAAAGCTTTCAATTGTATTTTGAAATTCCCTGAGTGAGTTTTTCAACTCCAGAAGCTCTGATTGATTTCTTTTTAACCATATTTATCTCTTCCTTCATTTCCTGGATTGCTTTAGAAGTTGTGTGTTGTTGATTTTTAACTTTGACTTGGGTCTCATTGATCTTCCTTGTAATCCATGCTTTGAATTATGTAACTGTTCTTTCTGAGTTGCTATTTTGGGTATAGACCATTGCTGGAGAGCAAGTTTGATCCTTTGGTGGTGTCATTATATTCAGATTTTTTGTGGTGCCAGAATTCTCACACTGATTCCTTCTCATTTGGAGATGCTGGCATTTTAATTTTATAGTGATTTTCATGTGGGTAGGATTATTTATTTTTCCTTCTTTCCCTATAATATTGTTGGTTGTTTTTTTTTTTTTTTTTTTTTCTCTTTCCCTTTTCCCCCCTCTCTAGGGAGTGTGACTATTAAGAATGCTGGGTAGGGTCTTTTGGCTTTGCTTCTATAACCCTTTTCACTTCTGTCAGCAGGTTTTATATTGGGCTGTGCAGTTCAACCTACAAGTCAGTAGATGGTGCTTATAGGTAAGAGTCTGCTCTGGCCAATGTGACTGGGTGTATACTTGATCCTTGTTTATGGGGAATAGCTCTGTTACCTCAGGCAATGAGCTAATTCATGAGGTCCATAGTGGTCTGAGCTCCCTGCTCAGACACAGGGAGGTAGGGGCCAAAATGGGCAGAGCTGGACTGGGCAGGTCCAAATATAGGTCCCCTGATGGCAGGTACAAGCACCAGCACCAAGGGGGAATGCAGTGGGTAGCCACTACTAAGCACCTAGAGATGCTTGGGAAATTTCCTTGACCCCAAGTTCCCTGCTCAGGAATGGGGGCGGCCTAGACTAATCCAGTAGAGTCACTGATCCAGATACCTGGAGATCTGTCTAGGCATGGAGCCCCACTACACCAGGATCTATGCACAGGAAGGGTGGGGTGCTCAGGCTGCTGTTCCAGGCAAGCAAGTGCTCTGAATGCCTGGAGATCTGCCTGAGCATGGAGGAGAGAGGGCCCCCTGTACCAAGACCTCTGCACAGGAGGGTTTGGGTGACTCAGACTGCTGATCGAGGCAAATGGGTGCTCTGAATGCCTAATGATCTGCCTGGTCATGGAGTGGAGAGGGCCTTGCTGCACCATCATCTATGTCTTGGAATGGGAGGGGCAGCAGCTCAGGCTGCTGAACCAGATGAGCAAGTGCACCTAATGCCTGGAGATCTGCTGGGGTGCAAAATGGAGAGTGCCTCCCCACACCCAGATCTCTGCACAGGAAGGGTAGGGCACTCAGGCTGCTAGTCCATGTGAGCAGGTGCTCCAAATGCCTGGAGATGTGCCTAGAGGTGGAGTGGAGAGGGCACCCTTGCACCACAATCTATATACAGGAAAGGTAGGACAACTCAGGCTGCTGATCCAAGGAAGGGGGTGCTCCAGACACCTGGAGATCTGCCTGGGTGTGGAGCAAAGAGAGCCATGCTGTACCACAATCTATGTCCATGAAGGGTGGGGCAGCTCAGGCTGCTGGTCCCGACAAGCAAGTGCTCCAAATGCCTGGATTTCTGCCTGAGGGTGGAGCAGAGAGGGCTCTGCTGCACCACAATCTCAGGGGAGCTGGCTGGGTCACCCTGCAGTGACATATGCAGACTAGTTCCAGGTCACTAAGCTAGCCCTGGCTGCAAGTCTCATCACACAGGAGAAACTGCAGCTGTAGCAGCTCTCTTCCCACCTCAGGCCTGCAAAGGGGGAGAGCACAATCCCAGTACCTACTGCTGAGGCTCTTTGCACAGTTCTGGCTATGGAGACCCTTACCCTAAGCCAGAGCAGGTGCTCCAATTGCTGACCCAAGACTAAAATGCCTGTGTGGCCACACTGCTAGGTCACCAGAGAATGAATGACTGTCCACGCCTGGATTAAAAATGGCACCCTGCCTTCAGTCCCGAGTCTAGGAAAATGTTTGCAGCTTTTCTCTGTGTCTTTTTCTCACAGTGTTTCTAAGCTGCTTCCCCAAGTTAGCTCCAGCACTTGTGAGAAACAAAGTGCTCTCCCTCAGCCTGGGTTGCTTGGATCCCAGGTGGAAAGGTGAGTCATAGAGGGAGGCTCTCTGCCTCTCCCATGTACTGGGGCTTCACTTATTTTTATCAGCTGCATGCCATCACTGGGGCTGTTTGTCCACATTCTCCTCCCTGGCATCTGGGGTGTCCTTCACAATTCTAGTGGATTCCCATTTTCCTTTTTGAATAAAAACCCACAGAGATGATCTTTACACACTATCTTGCTATTTCCAAGGGGCCAAGGCACACTAAAAGACTCTAATCTGCCATCTTGGAAATAAAACAGAAACTATTTTTTTTTAACTCAGTATCCATTTAGAATTATGACCATCTTGTGAGAAATGAAGTTTGAGACTCTACTTTGATATGAAATTTAGTGCTATCATCTTTAATTGTGTTTTCTTTCACAAATGACTAGTAGTGGATGTGTTTAAGTCCAGAAACTTTCTGATGAGGGTTAAGATTTGGAGCTTTGAGCATCCTGTTGACTTCCATTGCTAGTTTCACTATATTCAATTTGAGTTATGTTAATAGTAAGTTTTATTTTTCTGTTTTTCATTAGTTTTTATGAGTTAAGGACCAAAATGCCACAAAATTTTCAAATGAGCAAATATTACTCTGCAAATTCGGAAAAGATGCCAAAATACAAATGTTGGCTGGCAGGTCATGTTGCCAGCAATAGCATGAAGTATTTTGTTCCTTAGTTTAAGAAGTTATGAAGAAAGCACCCCTAAGGTGTTATGAGATGATGAAAAATACAGAAAACCCAAATATATAAAAATCAAAGTATTGTTTCACAAAATTGATTGTCTTGCCTTCTCAGCAAAATCACTTCAGTTATTCAAAAGCAAGATTTTCACATCACATTCAAACATTATCATGGGCCAGAAAATGCTATGGAGTATTTTAATTTCATATAATTCACTACCACTTCTATGGCTGTTTTTACCGCCTCTGAAACAATCTCTAGATCTATCCAGTAATATGAAGAGTTGGTATCACGCTTCGTGTTCCATCTAGATCTACATATATATAAATTTAAGGGTAGTCAGGATTCATATTGCACAATGTTCTTCAGCCACCATATGTAGCTCTTGCAAATACCATTCCTGTATACGAATACCTGTGGAATTACAAATTAAGGCATTAAAAGAAGTAAAAAATGGGTGCTCAGCACCACTGGAGAATATATTTCATTATGCACAAACCTTGCATTCATGCTGAGAGGTTTTGACAAGTTACCTTTCCTCTTACCTTACTGCTGCTGCCCCAGTCTTTCCTGCACTCCAAAGCAGTGTCTGTGTCTGATCTCAGCAGCAGCATGACCCACAAACCTTTATAGCATTTGGGCACAGTCCTCTTTTGTTTTGAAGATAAAGGGTAAAAGATGTGGTAAAGCATTCCCTGAGACCTGAATGTGGTTAATGATGAGAGTGAGTCTTTAGGGTTATGGTTCCTGCTGTTTCAGAGCTGAGCTCCAGATCAAGGGCCCACGTGTTTTGCTTTTTTTTGTTGTTGTGGTTGTTTTCTTCTTCTTCATCTTCTGAGATAGAGCCTCGCTCTGTCATCGAGGCTTGAATGCAGTGGCATGATCTTGGCTCACTGCAACCTCTGCCTCCTGAGTCCGAGCAATTCTCCCACCTGAACCTCCCGAGTAGCTGGCACTACAGGCGCGCACCACCACACCCAGCTAATATTTGTATTTTCAGTAGAGACGGGGTTTCACCATGTTGGCCAGGTTGTTCTTAAACTCCTGACCTCAGTTGATCCACCCACCTTGGCCTCTTAAAGTGCTGGAATTACAGGTGTGAGCCACTGCACCCAGCCCGGGCCCATGTGTTCTTGAACAAGTGTAGGTTTCTGTGTGTGCCTGTCCTATGCAGAGTCCTCTGAAGCCCAGGGCTCAGAACAGTGGCCCCTCTTTCTAGGTGCAAGGGTAGCACTGCAGGCTTTCATAGGATTCCTGTGGCTACCTGGTTGGGGCTGTTCAGGATGATCCATAGGAGTTAGCCTAACACCACTCTAAAGTCAGATGTTGAAAGACAAGGATCAAAGAGAGTTGAGCAAGTGAGCAAGTTGGAGATAATTACAAGCTTCTTAAGAGAACACTGTCTTTTCCACACTGGGAGTATTCTCATAGAGCCACACATAGCACTCCACAGATGGAAAACCTCCGAATGCTCCCAAGCTGACCATATTTGCCACTTCATGAACACTGCAACATAACACAAGAGGATGTCTATTTCCCCAAGCCCTGTGCAGACCAATTTTGATAATGTTAACTGTCTAAATTAAGTTGCAGTTTCTCTCATTCATTTATTCAACTTATACTTTGTTTTACTATTGGTATTCTGGCCTCCTCCACCTCTTTTCCAAATAGTAAGACACTTTGCTTTAGGGGAAGATACTGAGGATGCCAGTGCTTTGCCAATTTCATCGAAGAGAAGAGCACTTAACACTTAACCCCTAAACGCCTTCATTTCCTTCTGCTCTGCTGTTTTGGACTTGGTAAAGCTTTACTCATGTCCAAAAAGATGAAAGGGGAGTGGGGAGACCCAAAGCAGTAGTAATTAGTGCTGAGCCTTCACCAAGTTGAGTGGCTGGGGTTTTCCTTCAGCACTTGCTTCCTTTGTATCTCTGTTTTTAGCCATGCTTCAGTCAAGACCCAAATCCTGCTGCTTTTTTTTAATCATAAGAAAGGATTTAAATATAAAATTTTATACACTAAACACACTTAAAGTAAATATTCAATCTCTGGATGGAGACAGATTGTCTAGATGACTAATAGAGTCTATCAACTGTTCTCTAAGTTCTTTCCCTCCTTTTAATCTTTGAAAGTCTCTCTTCATCTAGCCTGTTCCTGGTGCTCGGAGTTGAAGCAGCCGTAGTGCAACCAAGAGGCTTCCCTCCATCAACACACTGAGGCTGCCATAACAGAGAGATGGAAAGAGCCCAGTTCTCCAAGGACATTGCTGAATCTTTGCACTAACTCTGGTAGCACTACTTCCAGACTGTATTTCATGAGGTTAATAAACCTCTTTGATGTAAGTCACTTGCAATCAAGGCAACAGGTCTATGCATTTTAACTACACATGGCCCACACTTTGAAAAATCCTGTTGTAAATACTGGTGTCCTCGGAGCTCTGTTCTAGACCCTCTTCTCTCCTTATGCAATACTCTATATACGTGATCTCACTCACTCCCTTGGCTTGGAATATTATCCACTCTGAAGACCCCTAAATCTTGCTTCTAGGCCAGAATCTTCTGAACTTCTAAAATATATAAGAAACTTTAACAGACATCACCACTTGTCTATTAGCCTCCCTGCACTTTAACATATCCAAAACTGAACTAATAATCTGCTCCCCAGAACCCGTTTATCCCCCAGACTTTCCTGTCTCAATAAATGGCACCACGCTCAACTCAGTTGCTCGAGCTAGAGAGCCAGGAATCATCGTCACCTTCTCCTTTTCCCTCACCCCAGCATCCAGTCAATCACCAAGTCCTATCATGTCTTCTCTCCATCCCCACTGCTGCTCCTCGGTCGGGGCCATCGTTAGGTCCCATGAGGACCACTGCCACAGACTTACCTGGTTTCCTGGGCCCTTCCAATTGCTTCCCTATATTGCAGTCAGAATGATCTTCCTGATACGTAGATCTAGTCAGATCTCTTCTCTGTTTAACACTGCTACCTGACTCACTGGACTAGAAGATAACTCCTGCTATGAACTCCCACTGCTTCTGGCGAGTCCCTTAGTATGAGTCATTGTGGCTGCATGGTGGCTTACACCTGTAATCCCAGCACTTTGGGAGGCTGAAGCAGGAGGATCGCTTGAGCTCAGGAGTACAAGACCAGCCTGGGTGACATAGCAAGGCCTCATGTATGCTAAAAGTCAAAAAAATTAGCTGGGAATGGTGCTGCACACCTGTAGTCCCATCTACTCGGGAGTCTGAGGCAGAAGGATCGCTTGAGTCCAGGAGGTCGAGGCTGCAGTGAGCTATGATCATGCTACTGCACTGCAGCCTGGGTAACAGAGTGAGACACTGTCTCAAAGGAAAAAAAAACTAATTATGCTTTTATTGAGCTTTTTTATTGTCTGTTTTCTCATTGATCTCTAAATTGTATTGAGTATAGGAACTGAAGTATATCCCCACACCTAGCAACAGTGCCTGGCACACGGTAGACAACAAATGTGACATTGAGTGAATAGATTAATTTAGAAGAACATTTTGTAAGCTGGGGGTTGTGACCCACCAGGACCATGAACTCAGTCTAGTGGATTATAATCAGCTTTAATTTAAAGAAGAAAAAGAAATAGATGAGAATAGCAAATAATAAGAGTATTATTTCATGAAATTTTTTATTACGAAATTTGTAAAATATATTTCTTATAATGAGTGGCAGTAAAACTAAAATGAAAGCCACTGGGTTATAATAAGCAAGTACTTTTTTCTATAGTAAGAAAAAGCAGCTTTATTAAAAAAAAAAAAAAAATCTGAAAACCTTGTGACTGAAAAATCCCCCTGCCTTGGGGGATTTTTACTTTCACAGATTTCAAAGCCTTAAACTCAAGGGAAAAATGTGTCTAGAGTTTTAGGTTTCTGTGAGTAGATGACAGAGGAATTAAAAATCCATCACAGATCCTGCCTGGTAACTATTGCCACAGACCAATGAAACCTAAAAGTGCTGTTGAATTCTA
This sequence comes from Theropithecus gelada, assembly GCF_003255815.1. Lineage (NCBI taxonomy): Eukaryota > Metazoa > Chordata > Mammalia > Primates > Cercopithecidae > Theropithecus > Theropithecus gelada. Next base: position 77,953,307 of record NC_037680.1, on the reverse strand, counting down.
TTTCCTCTGAAGATATATCTTAAGCGTTTTTGTCCCATGGCTGATGACGAAAGTGGAAATCCAGTGTTAAAAGTATGAACTCTTTGCTGTTGAGGGTGGTCACTGATTTAGGTATTGGAGAATTTAATTGGCTGTTTCTCCCAACCTTCTCTCTTGAAGAAAAGAGCCCTGAGCCAATGAGGAGCTATTGTTCTGTGTCCATAGCAACAATATAAACAAACTTTGGCCTGCCATCTCCCAAGGGCAAACCTCACAACTCAGGCCCAAGTCACTGGAATCTGAATGGAGGGGTGACCTCCTCCTCTAGTTTAATTTCATTGCAATACTGAGAAACGTGAACTGTTTTGTCTTTAGAAGGGAAATTCATGTTTGTGCCAGGCCAGCCTTTGTAAAAGCCTTTGATTGGATTCACTAGAAGTCTGTCTTCCCACACTACATATACTGTGAATTTTCTGCTTCGGCATTTCAACCACTTGGAATGGCCACTAAAGTCTTGAGTTCTGGAACCTCTGGATTTGATCTAAAGTAAACTCTGATTCTGTGTTGATGGGGAACCATTTCTCTCTAACATTGTGATTTCTTTAAGATGCTTGACTCGGGCCACATGAGAATAACAGATCTTTGGGCAGTCCAAGGTAAGCTCTTTGGAAAAGATGTTTTATATTATTTTTTCTACTGATTATTAATACTAACCAGTAACTTCTCTGAAGCCTCTGCCGGCTCACTGGTGACTATTGTTAGGGCGAGCCTCAGGTAAAATCATCAGGGAGAAGTGCAAGAAAGGAAAAAAAGAGGGAGAAAGAATCCTTACACACACTCACACATCCCTCGATGATTAGAGCTATTCGATGTCAAGCCACTGTAAATGCAGATCTATCCGTGATGACGTGGAAATATCTACTAGATATCCTGTTACATAAAAAGAACAAGATGCAACATCATGTGCAAAGTATGCTCTCATTTAGGCAAATCATTTTTTAAAAATCTATTATGCTTCTCTACAGGTTAAGTTCTATATGCAAGACATGTAAGATTATATGCATTTCTGGAAGGATGCCCCCAAAATCTGTTAGAAGTGGTTCCCACTTAAGAAGCTATGAGAAGTCAAGGACTGATTTTAGCTACTGAAATATTAAAATACTGCCACACAGGCTGGGAATGGTGGCTCACACCTGTAATCCCAGCACTTTGGGAGGCCGAGGTGAGTGGATCACCTGAAGTCAGGAGTTTGAGACCAGCCTGGCCAATATGGTGAAACCCCATCTTTACAAAAATACAAAAATTAGCCAGGCGTGGTGGCGGGTGCCTGTAATCCCAGCTACTGGGGAAGCTGAGGTAGGAGAATCGCTTGAACCTCGGAGGTAGAGGTTGCAGTGAGCCGAGAACCTGCCATTGCACTCCAGCCTAGGCAACAAGGGCAAAACTCTGTCTCAAAATAATAATAATAATAATAAATAAAATACTGCCATATTGATTGGTAGATGACCATTGTCCAAGCCCCTTGCATGTCCTCCTTGCCACCTTGGTTGTCCCAACTCTTCCCTGGCACCCCCAGACCACCTCATGATTGAGCAGCTAAGGACTTAATGCATGGCATGGAGGTGGGAGTGAGATCCCCCAGGACCCTGTTCCAACCCTGGTTGATTATTCAATAGCCTTGTCGTACTGGTTGTTAAATATTTTGAGTATCATTCCTATGGGTGTTCAAAGAGAAAGGCCTTTATTTTTATTTTATTTATTTATTTTTTTAGAGACAGGGTCTTGTGCTGTCACCCAGGCTGAAACGCAGTGGTGTGATCATAGCTCACTGCAACCTCAAACTCCTGGCCTTAAGTGATCCTCCCACGCCATCTGCCAAGTAGCTGGGACTACAGGCACACTCCACCACACTAAGCTATTTTTAAAATTTTTTGTAGATGCAGAGTCTCAATATGTTGCCCAGGCAGGTCTCAAGCTCCTAACCTCAAGCGACTCTCGCACCTCAGTCTCCCAAAGTGTTGGGATTACAGACATGTGCCACCACAACTATGAGGCCATTTTTTTTTTTCTTAAGAGCAAAAGAATAGATACCAAGACATCATTTATCATGGGGAAGAAGAAAAGGAAACAACCACACATTCATCAAAGATCATTGAAAATCTATGTAAAACTCCACTGAGTGATTGTATCACCCATACAATTTACCTCTGCTTTCTGGCTTTTGAATGCAAACGTTTAATATTATTTATAATATGGTAACAATGATTACAACATTTTGGCAGTTTCATCTGTGAATCTCTTTTCTCTTTGTTTTTGTTTTTTGTTCTATTTATTTATTTATTGAGACAAAGTCTTGTTCTGTCACCCAGGCTGGAATGCAGTGGCAAGATCTCGACTCACTGCAACCTCCACCTCATGGGTTCAAGTGATTCTCCTGCCTCAGCCTCCCGAGTAGCTGGGATTACAGGCGTGTGCCACCACACCCGGCTAATTTTTGTGTTTTTAGTAGAGACAGAGTTTCGCCATGTTGACTAGGCTGGTCTTGAACGCCTGACCTCAAGTGATCCACTTGCCTCGGCCTCCCAAAGTGCTGGAATTACAGGCATGAGCCACCGCACTGTCTTTTTCCTCTTTGTTGAGCTGGCTCCAACCACCGTGATGAGCTGATTACAACCATCAAGTTTACTAGTCAGCTAAGAAATATGCATCAAATGCCCATTGTGGACAAGCCACTTCGCAAGGCTTAGTGGAGGTATTGAGGCACAAAGAGCTCTCCATAGTGGAGTCCTGGCCTTCAAGAAGAGAGAAGGCAGTTGCTAGAAGTGGGCCTGCCTTAACCTCTCACTTCCTGCCCCATGGACTCCTGCTAAATCTCCTAAGTTCAGAATTCTCCCCTTTCCTACAGGAAGCAGATAGAAGGTTCGAAGCAGAAGCAGAGCTTCTTTTTTGCTACTGTGGCAGCCTCCTTTCAGACTCTCACCTGAATTCTAGCCCCTTGTAGCATCATCTTCCTACCTGGGCACTCAATCCCATCTGCTTCTCTGACCTCATCTCCTTGACTTGTCCCTGACAGGCCCCCAAACACAGTGGAGTGTGGACAGTTATAAATGGCGGCCCTGTCACCTGCTCTTTAGGCCTTCGCTGTTCAGCCAGTCTCCTGGACTCCTTTCTAGCCCTGACATCTATTGCAGAAGATCCCCTAGTCCCAGGCCTCTGACCCAGCCAACCCCTGCACACTCTGCCTTTATTCCAAGGCCAGGTCTGTTGCCTTCACTCCACTGCTCACTTAGCTGTCTTTCTGCCAACTCCTCTACTGACTGCAAGCTCCCTGAGGGCAAAATCCAGCCAGCATCTAGCACAGTACTCACAGCACGAGGCTCTAAAGATTTGTGCTGTTAAAGGAGCAGTTACCAGTGGGTGAGTAGTCACTTCATTTCTTTGAGTTTTAGTATCTTCATATGGAAAACAGATTCAACCTTAAGGTCCTCTCTAGCTCTTAAGGTCATTAGACACCATCAGTGGATTTCTCAAGCATCAGTCATGTTGGAGAAAAAGGTTGATTTCATTTTTTCGACTGGTTCTTAAGCAAATGTATTCCAGTATAATATTGAAAACTAATCATAGACTTAGACATTTGAGTTAAATCTGTTATCATTTTAATGCTTCTGTTGGGCTATTGATTCTTATAACATTTTTGGCATTTGTTTTTATTACTAATGAAATATCCACTGACATGGCCTGGCACAGTGGCTCATGCCTGTAATCCCAGCACTTGGGAGGCCGAGGCAGGAGGATCACTTGAGGCCAGGAGTTCGAGATCAGCCTGGCCAACATGGCAAAACCCAGTCTCTACTAAAAATACAAAAATTGGCCAGGCATACTGGTGGGCACTTGTAGGAGGCTGGAGGCCTCCACCTACAGGAGGTTGAGGGAGGAGAATCACTTGAACCCAGGAAGCAGAGGTTGTAGTGAGCCAAGATTGTACCACTGCACTCCAGCCTGGGTGACAGAGCAAGACTCTGAAAAGAAAAAAGAAAAGAAGAAAAGAAAAGAGAAAAGAAATATCCACTGACATCATTTAAAAATAAAATAATGTTAAAAATTCATTAAGGAAAAGTCTCAATTTCTGCCCCACCCCCAACCTGTCAGTTCTACTTCTCAATGTGTTCCTAGAGGCAATTATTTTCAACTCTGTTATCTATTTCTTTGGAATTTTACCTCATACTTGCAAATAATTTGTCTGTGCTCCATATGTTAATTTTTCTTTCTGGTACATCAGATGAGGATTTGGCTCTTACACATCCCCATTCCGCTCATTCTTCCCGTGTAGTCACAATTCACTTTTTGGCTAAGTCAATGTTAAGTATTTACATTTGATACATATGAGTGTGTGCCATACTATGATTATGTTTACTTTGTCATTCAATATTTTTTAGCTTGGAGTAATTGCACATTTTATTTTCTTAGGTTTCTATGTTTGTATTGCCAATCCCGCACCTACACTCCCAAATGCTCTGGTTCTGATTGCTCTGTAACGAAGTTACCACAAATTTAGTGGCTTCAAACAACACCAATTTATTATCTTACAGTTTTGAAAGTCAAAGCCCAAAATGAGTCTCAATGAGCTAAAATCAAGAGGTCAGCAGAGCTGCATTCCTTCCGGAGGCTCCAGGGAGGAATTTTGTTCCTTGCCTTTTCCAGCATCTGGACGCTGCCCCAATTCCTTGGCTCCCAGACCTTTTCCTCAATCACTCCTACCTCTTCCTCCATTATCACATCTTCTCTGACTGATAATTCAGGTTAATCTCTGTATCTCAAGATCTTTCATTTAACCACAGCTGCTTTTGCCATGTAAGGTAACATAGTCACACTTTCCAGAGATTAGGACATGCGGTGTAGGGAAAGGGACAGTATTCATCCTACCATGTGCTCCTACAGATCTACCAGCTGCCTGTCAATATCGTCAGGTAATCTACCAGTTCCAAGTCCTGCACCCTCTGGGACCTCTGATGAGTGAATTGGCTCCATCTTGTTCATACTCTGTCTTTGCAGGCACATAGGCTGTAGTGAGCTATGGTGAGAGCCCTAGTTATGATGCCAAACATGTAGGGACATCCCTTGTGCAATCTTCTCTCCTCTCCCATTTTCTTGCTCTTATGGAATTAAATCTCTTTTAATGCTGTACTCTAATTTTAGTTGGATTCTGGAAAAGAAAGATAAGCCAGTGTGGTCAAGCCACCATGTTTATCTGATAGTTGTCTTTCATCAAGACTCTCATAATAGGGGTTTTGTTTTCATGGAGCCAGGGAAGGAGTTTCCACTCTGTAATTCAAAGAGGTGACCAGGAATGAGAAACGAGGAGATTCAGTTGCATTGTAGCTCAGGCAGCAGAACTGATTTTCCAGGAAGTTCTGTGCCAAACTTGCTGTGGGAATTTCTCTTCCCTTCAGTGAGAACTGGCGTGGCCTGCTGGAAAGGAAGGAGCTTGGGAGTCAAGGAGATTTGTGTTTGTTTCCAGCTCTGCAACTTCCTGCCACTGTGACTTCTCTGAGTCTCAGTAGCCTTATCTGTAGTATCAGCATAACAATAATTGAACGGTTTTACCTGGCTCACAGCAAGGACTCAGTTATGGCAAATTTTATTTTATTTTATTTTATTTTTGTTTTATTTTATTTTTATCTTATTTTTTGCGAGGAAGTCTCACTCTCCACCCAGGCTGGAGTGCAGTGGCACAGTCTTGGCTCACTGCAACCTCTGCCTCCCAGGTTCAAGCAATCCTCCCACCTCAGCCTCCTGAGTGGCTGGGATTATAGGTGTGTACCACCATGCCCAGCTAATTTTTGTATTATTAGTAGAGACGGGGTTTCATCATGTTGGCCAGGCTGGTCTCAAACTCCTGACCTCAAGTGATCCATCCACCTCGGCCCCCCAAAGTGCTGGGATTACAGGCATGAGCCACCGTGCCTGGCCAGTTATGGCAAAGTTTAAATTGCTTTCAAGTCAAGTCTACTGAGTTGAAAGGGATGAGCTATTAACCTATAGCCAAGACCCTGCACCAGATCAACAGCTTCTGGAGTCTACCATTGTTCTTTGGGTCCTCCCTGGGTTCTTCCCAATTTGTCTGTATTTTTGCTTTGATTCTAAATGGTTTAACTTTCTGCTGTTGTTTTTCGATTTCAGCAAGAGCCTCCTGATCTAGCAGCCAAGACTGCCGCTGACCTTTGGCCATGTACCCCAACCCTCTCATCTATTGCACCTGCTGGGACCCCTGGAACTTGGGACCACGGAAGCTAATCAAGACCCCTCAACTACCACACAAGAACTCCACAGGGAGGTCCAAGTAAGAATTATCTGGGATGGGGTAGGCACAGGGACCTTGGGATCCATTTGTAGCCTCATTTCTTTCACAAGTTTTCTAAAACAGCAAGTGTGGCAGCAAAATCCCAGGTGGGCCAGAAAGCCTTGCTTTCTGCAGCTTCCCTGCCAGCTGGTTGGCTGCACCCTCATCTTGCCAGCCCTGCCTGGGATTTGTGCCATTTTAAATGAGGAAGTCTCAGTGTTGGTGCAAAGGCAAAGTACGGCTTCCAACCAAAGGGCCTTGATGGCAGCTGCCCCCTCCATGTGGGATAAAGAGCTTTGGGAAATGGGGGACAAACTCTTCCTGGGACAGTGAACAACTGCCAGGGCCTTGGGCCTGAGTTTTAAAGGCCTCAGATTTTAAAGATTCCAGCTGTCAGATCATGCATTCCAATTTTGGGTCACTATAATGATGTACTTAATCTGGGAGTGTTAAAAAGGGTTTCCGAATTTCCAACTTTTTTGTTTTAATTATTGTTTTTCACTTTCAGGCTAACTCCTCTTCTACCAGCTCCAAAAAATCACAATTACCTCCAACCAACAAAACCTGTTGTTTCCCCAAAGTAAGTATTGTTTTGTTTTGTTTTCTGTTTTTGAGATGGAGTCTCACTCTGTTGCCCAGGCTGGAGTGCAGTGGCGCAACCTCAGTGGCTCACTGCAACCTCCACTTCCCAGTCTCAAGAGATTCTCCTGCCTCAGTGTCTCGACTAGCTGGGACTACAGGTGTGCGAGTCACCATGCCCAGCTACTTTTTTGTATTTTAATAGAGACGGGGTTTCACCACGCTGCCTAGGGTGGTCTTGAACTCCTGAACTCAAGCGATCCACCCGCCTCGGCCTCCCAAAGTATTGGGATTACAGGCGTGAGCCACTGCTCCCAGCAGTTTGTTTGTTTGAGATGGAGTCTTGCTGTGTCACCCAGGCTGGACCACAGCGGTGCCATCTTGGCTCAATCCAACCTCCACCTCCCTGGTTCAAACGATTCTCCTGCCTTAGCCTCCTGAGTAGCTGGGATTACAGGCACCCATCACCATGCCCAGGTAATTTTTGTATTTGTGGTAACAACGGGGTTTCACTGTGTTGGCCAGGCTGGTCTTGAACTTCTGACCTTAAGTGATCAGCCCTCCTCGACCTTCAAATTGCTGGGATTACAGTCGTGAGCCACTGCTCCTGGCCTTAAGTATTTGTATGTCCGTGAGGCAGAAATGGTTTAAGGCATGTGAATAAAATAATCTCCCTCCCACCTGGCCTGACTTGAACTAATTGATGCCAGGGATATTAGAGAATTGCCAGAATCCACCTTGATTTCTCGCAAACCTCAGATCCTACATGTAGATTTTGGGGTCCTCTGCATCCACAGCTTCCAAAGTCATTGCATCATTTGATTCAAAGTCACTGTATCAACTGCTCTCCACAGGGGTGCCCTCAATAGCTCTTTTCTGCCCTCGAGCCCAAAGCTTGATACGCCCTTTTGTCACAGAGCCTTGACCCTCCCATGCATTTAGGGTGGTGACCCACTCTTTAGCTGATTACTTTCCTGTGTCTAAGATTTTCTGTGGGTTGCATCTTGGTTTTAATCACAAATTAAAATTTTTACTCACATTTTACAAGCTTAGAAATGTATCTTAGTTTTAGGTCTTTGTATGAATCTTTGTATTCCATTAATTTTTGGAAAATATTTATTGAACACCTATTATTTATTAGGCACTGTTTCAGGTGCTGGGAAAACAGCCAGAAACACAATAAAGTCTCCACTCTCCTGGCACTTATCTTCTAGTGAGGGAGGGGAAGAGGACCATAAACTAGTTATTACATCTGAGGTTGGCAAGTGCTACATAGAAAAACAATGCAGGCAAAGTGGGAGGGGCTGTGAGGGTGGGGATACTTTATGTAGGGAGGTCGGGCGAGTCCCTGTGTAAAGGGGACAGAAGGAGCCTTGATGATGCCTGGGGCAAGCACTCTTGGCAGAGGGACCAGCAAGTCCAAAGGTCCTGGGGTGGGAACTTGCTTGGCATGTCTGACCTCTTCCAGGAAGGCAGAGGCCAGTGTGGCATGAGCGGAGCAAGTGAGCAGGGAGTGGTGGGAGATGAGCTCAAAGCAGATAACGAGGTGATGGGTGTGGTGGGCAGGACAGTGACCCCCTCCCAAGGACGTCTACACCCTAACACCCAGAGACTGCAAATATGTTGTTACTTGCCAAAGAGGAATTAAGGCTGCAGATGGAATTAAGGTTGCTAATCAGCTGACCTTGAGTTGGAGAGATTATCCTGGATTATCCCAGACCCCATGTAATCACAAAGGTCCTTCTTTGTACGTGAAAGAGGAGGTCAGCGTGTCAGAGTCAAAGAAGGAGCTGTGACAACAGAAGCAGAGGTCAGAGCGATGCAATTGCTGCTGGCTTTGGAGATGGAGGGAAAGGTCACCGTGAACATATACACATATATGGTATTCATTTTTTATATAGTACATATAAAGATTTGAATGAAAAACAAGTTTAACTTCAATGTTTGTATCTTAATGGGATTCATTTCATTATCTGGAACATTTGTTTATATAGAATGTTTCATTCTCCAATAAAGAGAGTTCCTTACAGTTCCCTGAACTGAGTGTGTGTGTGCCCGTGTGTGTGTAAGCGGGTGGCGAGGGGTGTCACCTGACTCACAAAGCCTTGACTCAGGGAGAATATGTAAGGGTCCCTCTAGCTGGTTTATGCTCCTCCAAAACAGAAGTTGCCCCAACATCATAGGACAACTCTTTTGCCTCCTTGGGCAGGACCTTTTCATGAGCGCTCCCACTTTGGGGCCCTCAGGAGCCCGGCTTCAGTGAGTTCCCCAACTATCCTAGGGATCCCCTAAGAAGGTCAGGTCAGAGAGCAGAAGTCAGATGGTGGCGGCCTCAGGGTTCAGCTCCTAAGCTTTGAACTTCTCTTTGCTGTCTGGTTGCTTTCTGAGCATGTCTTTCTCTTGCAGAAAGAAAATCCATGCAGCAAGGCGAGAAGAGAGCAATAAATCATTTTATGTGAGTAAAGGCAGGAAGAGGGCGGTGGGACTAAAATGTATTGAGCGCCTACCATGTGCAAGCGTGGGCCTTTTACATTTTTATACTTACCTTGTTGAATCTTCACAAAGATCCTGGGAGGAGGTGCTGTTATTATTGCATATTGTGCATGGCAGATAAGTGGAAGAACCACGACTTGAACTCAGCTCAGCCAGATTCCAGAGTGGGCATTTAATTGCCACTCTCTCCTGCTTGCACAAGGCAAACAGAGTGTCCCAGGGAAACTGGACATGACAGCTAGTCCAGGCCAGTGAACAGCTCATGCCCAGATGCAGGAAGCCCTCTGCTGACCTTGGGAAGTCACGAATGCTGGGGAGAGGCAGCCGGGACCCTTCAGGGGAGCAGGGGCGGGAGGGCACTAGAGAAGGTCATGGGAACCAAACTCTAAGGATCTTGGTGCCTACCTGGGAATGTGGGCCTGACCCTTCTGGTGTCTGGGAGCCTTTACTGGTCTGACACAGGCACAGGACCAAGTAAGAGTTACATTTCAGAAGAAGCAGTCTCTGGTGGGATATAATTGATACATTTTACTGTATTCTGTGTTTATCTAGGTTTTTTTGTTTGTTTGTTTGTTTTTAAATACCATGCAGTCCTTTAATGGTTAGGGAAAAAATGTACAAGCAAAAATATAATTGCCTTCTAGGTGGAGAGGATGAACTGTTGGGGAGCAAGAGTGAAGGCAGAGAAGCCAGAGTCCAAGAGAAAGATGGTGGTGGCCTGGGGCTGTCAGGCAGGGGTGTGGAGAGAGGAGGGTGATTCAGAGAGACATGAGGGGGTGACAACAGCAGGGCTCAAGGGGCTGCAGCGTGTGCTGTGCAGCTCTCAGAGCCCCAGGGCTTGCCCTGGTCCAGGCCAGCGGAGGCCCTGCCCAGGTTTCTGACTTGGCATCTAATGGGAGAAGGAGGAGGAAATGACATTTTGTTTGCAACGATCCTAGTCATTTTCTCATATGTTGTTTTGTTTTTCCCTCACAAAAGCCATTTGAGAAGGAGTTATTAACCCCACTTTCTGATGAGAAAACTGAGGCACAGAGATGCTGGATGGCTATTGTCTGGTGGCAGAGCCAAGATTTACTCAGGCCTCTGTGATTCCAAAACCTGAGCAGTTGCCGCATGCCCACCTCCAGCCACAAGGGTGAACACAAGTGGGGGGGCAGGGGCATCAATGGCTTGGTGTGGCACAGAGCTTGAGAGGCCCCTAGGGACACCCAGGAGCCTACTAAGCGTCAGGTTTGAGTCTCAGAGATGTGAGGATGAGCTACAATGGGTGAAGGGCCCAGAAGGGCGTGGGCTCTGGAGTCCCAGGTCCCTGTTTTTAAGATGTCAGTGAGGCAATAGGAGAAGATTTGGAGAAATCTCAGCACTCCAAGTCTGCCATTTTATCCTACTTTCCCTTGATGCCTAGGAAGTGATCAACGTGTCACCTGGCTATCAACTTGTTCGGAATCGGGAACAGATTTCTGTCACCTTAGGGGATGAGATGTTTGATGGGAAAAAGCGGTGGGAATCGGAGATCCCGAACAAAGACAGATTTTCCAGGTAATGCTGTTGAACCAACATTCAGCTGCTTGGGGCTACTCCCACCAGCTCAGCCTGGCCTCAGGGATAAGCCAAAGCCACTATGCCCACACCCAGGCCACTGGTGCCTGCTCTGGAGGGGCCACAAGGGCACCCCCCTCCTCACCCCTGCTTCCTGATGATGCATCTCTCCACATCTGCCTCTCTTTCCTCTGATCCCATCCGTGAGCAGATCCAAGGGGCAGGATGAAGATTGATTGGGAGTTATGTGATTGATCCCAAAGGACAGCAATTGTTCCTGGGGTGAGGAATAGATAGAAGAGCCATAAATTAGTCTGAATTTGGGGCATGCAAATTAAGTAAAGTGAGGGTTTCTGGGAGGCTGGAATGTACACGGTTTTTTTTTTTGTTTTTTTTGTTTTTTTGAGACAGAGTCTCTCTCTGTCACCCAGGCTGGAGTTTAGTGGCACGATCTCGGCTCACTGCAACCTCTGCCTCCCAGGTTTAAGCAATTCTCATGCCTTAGCCTCTCGAGTAGCTAGGATTACAGGCTTGCACTACCACATCCAGCTAATTTTTATAGTTTTAGTAGAGATGGGATTTCACCATGTTAGCCAGGCTGGTCTCTAACTCCTGACCTCAGGTAGTAATCCTCTGGCCTCAGCCTCCCAAAGTGCTGGGATTATAGGCATGAGCCACCGCGCCCAGCCTCTTTTTCATTATGTCCAAAAATACTACTCAGCTCATGCCCCTGGGAGATGAAGTGTGGAAGGTTCCGGCCTGACTTCATCCCGTTAGCACAGCCATCCTGTCTGTCTTCAGGCCCCACCCACTCTCTGTCCTCCAATGCCATATCAAGTATATCTCCATGTCTTTCTTTTTTCATTAACAGATGCAGATTCATCTCTACATCTTTTCATTCTACCCTTTAATCTCTTATTCATATCTTCTGCTTCCCCGATACCCTGCCCATGTTCAGGCATCTTACTTCTTAACTGCACTACTGATGGCTCTCCAAGTGCCTCTTCCCTCAGGCTTATTTTGCTGTAAGAATTATTTTTTCAACACACAAGTCTAAAAGACCAACAATAGAAAACATACACACACATACACACACACACACACACACACAATCGTCTACCTATCTGCTAGTGTATTGGCAGAATTCAACCAAACTGTTAGCAGTGGTTACATCTGGGAAGGGATTCAGATTGAGGGTGAGTCTGAAGGACCCTCAAGTCCGAATGATGCCATGCCATGGAGTCTCTCTGATCTGACCTGGCCCAGAGGGGCTGGACCCAAGTTCTTGTCTTCCCACCCAGGGGCATTCAGCCTCTGCTTTCTTTTCCCTGCTTATCCATAGCCCTCTGCAGGAAGAGAATGGGGCATGCGCCTATAGTCAAGCTAGCACGACAGCCCACCTCTTGGCCTCACAAGGAAGTTGTCACCCGTTGTGCACAATAAAACATGAAAACGTGTGCTTGTTGTATTCACTGGTAAAGCTGTGAGTGTTGTTTATAGTGAGGATCGTGTTCAAAAGATAGGGGCTCCCTTTTATTCAACTTTCTCATGCCTTTTCTTTCTCATACCCTGGAACTGTCTCCTCCTGTATCCCCTCTCTTGTTTTGTCAGCCCACATTCTCTCTGTGCTCAGTTAGACATGGGAGGTGGTTGACCAAAGAGGTCAAGGCATCTTGCATTGAGGACTTCCTGTCAGCTCCACTGCACATGGCACCACCTGCTGCCTTGTCACTGTAGCCCAACCAGAGTTAAATAATTTACAGATATCATGGCAGCCTTAGACCCAGAAACACAGAAAACTATGACCTGTGCTGAAAGCCACTTCTTAAATCCCCTCTTAGTCCCATCTCTGGCCCAGTCCTTGTATGTGGTTCACAGTCAGCATCAATCCTATTGCACATCTTCTAATTTCCTAATCCCCTGAACTTCATCCTTTGTTTCAACCCTCATCACCAAATCAAGGTCAAACTCTAATAAATTTCTGACATATTCTTATTTTCCTTCTACTCAGTAGGGCACCAAACCATCCTGTTCAAGTCTAGTGAGCTTACCCAAAAGAGTCAGATCTGAGCCTCAACTGCCTTATTGCCAAATGCCTTCTCTAAGACTGTCCCTATCCCTCCACCCCCACCTCATAATGATGGAGCAGGTGCAGGACATGGCCAGCTCTCACCAGGCCAGAGTCAGTCATGCTCAGGGGTCTGAGTGGCATGGAATGGTAGGCTTTGTGGGTGATAGAAGAATTACTTCTCCTACAGGACCAACATCATTTCTGACCTACAAGAGCAAATTTCAGAACTGACAGCAATAATTGAACAAATGAACAGAGACCACCAGTCTGCCCAGAAATTGGTGAGTGACTTTACATTAGCTAACATCTTCATGGGCAAGATAAAATTAATGTTTCACCTGAAAGTGAGCAAATCCTGCCTGCTTGAATGGAATTATACTGTCAACAAGGATTAACACTAGATTTTAAGTTCCTTGAAGGCAAGATCTGAGTCTTAGTCCTCTTTGGCTCTTCCAAGCCAAGCCCTTTGTTCAATAAATGATTGCTCAATTGAATTACATATCCAAAAATCTGAAGGCCATGATGTAACAGAGATGATGGTCTAGCACCGGAGACCAGACCTACCCAAAAAAACCAGTCAGTGAAAGAGATGCACCAACATTATGAACTGAATAAGTAGAAAACAACATAGAGCAAGGCACAAATTGTTCTGTTCCCTTATTAATAATGTGCTCTCTGGCACTGCAGAGCACAGTGGAAGAGGGGTGGGAAGGGGGCCGTGCCCCATGAATTGGAAGGTTTTTCAGAAGGTGCAGATCAGAATGGGACGGGGTCCTCAGTCTTGTGTTGTTGATGCTGATTTTATTTCCAGCTCTCCAATGAAATGGACCTCCGCTGTGCTGAGATGAAGCAGAACTTTGAAAACAAGAACAGGTACACTTTCTGGCATGGACCCTTGTGTGCTGATGGCTCTAAGGCTCCTGCATCCTTTGCAGGATTTCACTGGGTCTTCAGATAGTTCCAAATGGAGTTTGGGGGATGAGGGGTGGGGGAGATGAATAAGACACATGTCTTTGAAGAGCAGGATGGCTTGATTCAAAGCCACTAAAATAAACCACAAAGAAAGTTATTACTGCTTTTGCATTTTATCATCCAATCCTTTCATTTCAATTATAATCTCCCTTTTTGTTAGTTACTGAGAAGAGTCATTTTTGTTCTCTATGAGATTTCTGTGATAAATAACTGTTGTTCTCAGCCAAGTCTCCTCCTCCACCATCTCCTCGTTCTTCTCTTCCTCCTCCTCTTTTTCTTTTTCTCACCTCTACTCTCCCTGGCTGCTAGGTCAGGGACTCAGCAAAATAGGAAGAAAGTATGAGAGAGTCAGGAGCAAAGTCAAATCAAGAGAAAATTAAAAGGAGTCCAAATATAGAGAGATAGAGAATAGAACATGGTTACCATAGTCGGGCAGGAGGAATAAAATGGGGAGATATTAATCAAATGATACAATGTTGCAAATATGTAGGGTGAACAAGTCCAAAAATATAATGTAAAAAGATGAGAGCTATAGTTAATGTATGATATTAAGAATGTTGCTAAATGAGTTTATAGCTGTTCTCACCACAGGGGGAAAATGGTTAACTAAGTGAGCTGATGAATACGTTAATTTGTTCCACTATAGTAACCTTTAACTATATGTTCGTAGTAACCTCCATTATTGTAACCATTTGTGTATATATATACACACACACACACATATAAACTCTACATATATATATGCTTGTGTAGTGTGTGTGTATATATATAGTAAAAATTATGTGTAGTATATAGATACAGTAAGATGGTTACTATAGTAGAGATGCATATATATATGACATATATAGATGAATCTTATGACATCATGTTGTATACCTTAAATATACACAATACGATTTACTTTTTAAAAGAGTTTTATTATGTGTATGGGTGAAGATAATCTTAACATCCCCTTTCAGGCTACTTGCTGCACACCAGAGCAGCCTTAGAAATCCTGGTGGAGAGATAGCACTCTTAGTTGAATCATAGCCATTTATACATTTATTTATCTATAGACTTTACCTGTTAGAGTAGTTTTAGGTTTACAGGAAAAATGAGGAGAAAGTACAGAGAGTTCCTGTGCACCCGTTCCTAATCAAATTCAATCAAATTAAACTCAAAGATGAGTACACCAAGACACATAATAATCGAACTATCAAAAATCAAAGACAAAGCAAAAATTCTGAGAGCTCCAGAAGGTAAGAAACACATCACACACAAAAGAGTGCCATACAATTGTAATTTCTGAACAGAAACCCTGCAGGCCAGGAGTCAGTGTGATGATGTATTAAAGCGCTGAAGGAAAAAACTGCCTACCAAGCAAAGACAGCAAAGCTGTCTTCCCCAGTTGAGGAAGAAATAGAAACTTTCCCAAACAAAAATTAAGGGAGTTCATTACCACTATGCCTGCCTTACAGAAATTGCAAAAGGAAGTTTTAAAAACTGAAACAGAAAGCTGCTGACTAATAACATGAAACATATGAAAGCACAACACTCAATAGTATAACCAAAATAGAGTCATACTCAGAATATTTTAGGACTGTGATGATGGGATGTAAGACAATTTTATCCCAACATGAGGGTAAAAATACAAAACTGTTAATAACTATAGCCAAAATAAATTTTCAAGGATATACATTATAAAATGATATCAATTCTGATATCAAAAACAACATGTTAGGGAGGAAGTAAAACTGTTGAGTCATTGTATGCAATTAAACTTGTTATCAGCTTGAAATAGCTTATTACAAGAGCAAGATATTCTAACTAAGTGTCGTGGTAACCACAAAGAAAAAAATCTTTAGCAGGATTCAAAGCATACACTACAAAAAATATCAAACCACAAAAGAAGAGAGCAAGAGAGGTAGAAAGAATCTACAAAACAACAAAACAAAAATTAACAAAATAGCAGTAGTAAGTCCTTACCTATTAATAATTACCTTGAATGTAAATGGATTAAATTCTCTGATTAAAAAAAATAGAATGGGTGAATGGAGTTTTTAAAAACAAGAACCAACTATATGCTGCCTACAAGAGACTCATGTCACCTGTAAGGCGCATGAGCACCCCTCCCAGGGTCTGAGAGTAAACCCACTAAACCTTCCGCTACCACCATTGCTGGCACCTACCTGCATGCACCACCTATGGGCCTGAGGACAGGACCACCCAACTTCTCATAGCCACTGCCAACACCAGTGAGTACCACTTGGGTCCCAGAGGGTTGTCTCACTATTGCTACTGCCATCAGCCACAGCACACCCATTGCCAATGGGTCTGTGAACCTACCTACCTGCCTAGCCCATAGCTGCCATTCCTGACACCTGAAAAAGCCACTAAAGGCCCAAGAATTGGCCTGCCTGAACCCACTAATACTTAATGCCAGCTTATGCCACCCTGGGGCCCAAAGATAGGCACACTTATAAAACTAGAATAAAACTAGAAATCAATAACAAGAAAAACTTTGGAAACTATACAAATGCATGGAAATTAAACAGCATTCTCCTGAATGACCAATAGAACAATGAAGAAATTAAGATGGAAATAAAAAAAATTTCTTGAAACAAAAAAAATTGAAATACAACATACCAAAGCCTGTGAGATACAGCAAAAGCAGTGCTAAGACAGAAGTTTATAGCAATAAACACCTACATCAAAAAAGTAGAAAGATTTCAAATAAATAGTCTAACAATGCACCTGAAGGAATTGAAAACCAAGCCCAAAATTAGTAGAAGAAAAGAAGTAGTAAGATCAGACCAGAACTAAATGAAATAGAAACTACAAAAACAATACAAAGGGTCAGCAAAAAAAAAAAGTTCTTTAAAAAGATGAATGAAATTGATAAACCACTAGCTAGACTAGCCAAAAAAAGACAAGAGAAGACCCAAATAAAATCAGAAATGAAAAAAGAGACATTACAGCTGATGCCACAGAAATACAAGAAATCATCAGAGACTATTATGAACAACTATAACACTAACAAACTAAAAAACTTAGCAAAAAGAGATAAATTCCTGAAAACGTAAAATCTACCAAGATGAAGCAGGAAGAAATTGAAAATTATTCAAGACCAATAATGAGTAGCAAGGTTGAATCAGTAATAAAAACTCTCCCAACAAAGAAAAGCCCAGGACTAGATGGATTCACTGACAAATTCTACCAAACACACAAAGGAGAACTAATAGCAATCCTCCTCAAACTATTCAAAAAAAAATGAAGAGGAGGGAATTCTCCCTTACTTATTCTGTGAGGCCAGCATTACCTTAATACCAAAGTCAGATGACAATACAACAACAGCCAAAAGAAAACTACGGATCAATATCTCTGATGAACACAGATGCAAAAATCTTCAATGAAATACTAGCAAACCAAATCCAACAATATATCAAAAATATAATATACCATGACCAAGTGGTACTTATAACAGAAATGCAAGGATAGTTCAGCATATGAAAATCAATAAACATGATATCAACATCAACAGAATGAAGGACAAAAATCATGTGATCATCCCAATAGATGCAGAAAAGGCATTTCATAATAGTCAACATTGCTTCATGATTAAAAAAAAAAAAAAAAAACCTTTCAACAAGCTACACATAGAAGAAACATACCTCAACATAACAAAGGCTATATATGACAAATATGCAGCTATCATCATACTGAATAGGGAAAAGCTGAAAACTTTTCCTCTAAGAATTGGAACAAGATAAGGATGCCCACTTTTACCGCTCTTATTCAATATAGTACTGGAAGTCCTAGCCAGAGCAGTCCTGCAATAGAAAGAAAGAAAAGGCATCCAAATCGGAAAAGAGGAAACCAAATGATCTCTCTTTGCAGAAAAGCATGATCTTATATATGAAAATCACAAAAAACTCCATCAAAAAAACTCTTAGAACTAATAAACAAATTCAGTAAAGTTGCAGAATATAAAATCAACATACGAATATCAGTTGCATTTCTGTGCACCAACAATGGAATAGCCAAAAGAGAAATCAATCAGGCAATAACATTTACAGTGACTACAAAGCATAAAGTAAAATATCTAGGAATAAATTTAACCAAAAAGGTGAAAGACCTTTAGAAGGAAGACTACAAAACACAGATATAAGAAACTGAAGATGACACAAACAAATGGAAAGATATTTCATCCGTGCTCATGGACTGGAAGAATTAATGTCACCAAAATGGCCATGCTGCCCAATGCAGTACAGACTCGATGCAATCCCTAAATCACCAATGTCACTTTTCACAGAAACAGAAAAAATAATTCTAAAGTTCATATGGAACAAAAAATGAGCCAGAATAGCCAAAGCAATCCCGTGGGGGGAAAAAAAATCTGGAGTTATCACATTACCTGACATCAAAATATATTACAAGACCAGGCATGGTGACTCACGCCTGTAATCCCAGCACTTTGGGAGGCCAAGGCGAGAGGATGGCTTGTGTCCAAGAGTTTCAGACTAACCTGCACAACATAGCAAGACACCATCTACACAAAAGATTAAAAATTAGCCAGTTACTATGGAATGTGCCTGGAGTCCTAGCTACTTGGGAGGCTGAGGTGGGAGGATCACTTGAGCCCAGATGGTCAAGGCTGCAGTGAGCTATGATCATGCCACTGCACTCCAACTGTACTCATTGATATAGATCAAGGCTATCATAACTGAAATGGCATGGTATTAGTATAAAAATAGACACATAAACATAAAGCATGGAACAGAATAGAGAATCCAGAAATAAATTCATATAATTACAGCCAACTGATCTTTGACAATGCTGTCAAGAACATACACTGGGAACAGGGCACCCTCTTCAATAAATGATACTGGGAAAACTGAATAACCATATGCAGAAGAGTGAAACTAGACCCCTATCTCTCGTCATATACAAAAATGAACTCAAGATGGATTAAAGCCTTAAATGTAAGATCCAAAGCTATAAAACTACTAGAATAAAACATAGGGAGAAGTCTTCATTACATTGGTCTAGGCAAACATTTTATGACTAAGACTTTGAAAGCACAGGCAACAAAAACAAAAAAAGACAAATGGACTATATTAAATTAAAAAGCTTCTACACAGCAAAAGAAACCACCAACAGAGTGAAGAGACATTCTCTTAAATGGGAGAAAATATTTGCAAACTACTCATTTGACAGATGACTCAAACAATCCAACAGTAAAACAAACACAAATTCATTAAAAATGGGCAAAGGACATCAGTAGACATTTATTAAAGGAAGACGTACAAATAGCCAACAAGTATGTGTTCAACATCACTAATCATCAGGGAAATGTAGAGCAAAAACACAAGATATCATCTTACACCAGTGAGAATGGCTATTATAAGAAGACAAAAAATAACACATGTTGACGAAGATGTGGAGAAAAGCGAACTCTTACATACTGTTGGTGGAAATGTAAATTAGTACAGCCATTATGGAAAACAGTATAGAGATTTCTCAAAAAATTAAAAATATGAGCCAGCAATTCAACTACTGGATATTTCTTCAAAGATTGTGGAGAACACGAAATGCTATACACTATTGGTGGGGATGTTAATTAGTTCAGCCACTGTGGAAAGTGGTTTGGAGATTTCTCAAAGAACTTGAGACAGAATTACCATTTGACCCAGTGATCCCATTATTGGGTGTATTATATGCAAAGGAATATAAATCATTCTACCAAAAAGACACATGCATGTGTATGTTCATCACATCACTATTCACAGTAATAAAGATATGGAATCAACCTAGATGCCCATCAGTGGTGGATTGGATAAAGAAAATGTGGTTCCATGTAACACCGTGGAATACTACACAGCCATAAAAAAGAACAAAATCATGTTCTTTGCAGCAGTATGGATGCAGCTGAAGGCCATTATCCTAAGCAAATTACCACAGGAACAGAAAACCAAATGCTGCATATTTTCACTTATAAGTGGGAGCTAAACATTGTGTACAGATGGGTACAAAGAAGGGAGCAATTGATGGTGGGGCCTACTTGAAGGTGGAGGTTGGGAGGACAGTGAGGGTTCAAAAACAACCTATCAGGTACTATGCTCACTACCTGGGCAATGAAATCATTTGTACACCAAACCCCAGTGACATACAATTTACCTGGGCAACGAATATATACATGTACACATACCCCTAAACCTAAAATAAAAATGGAAAAAGAAAAAAATTAGTAGCATTTCTAAACACTAATAGTTAATGATCTAAAAAAGAAATTAAGAAAACAATTCTATTTATACCAGCTTAAAAAATAAGATACCTAGGAATAAATTTAACCAAGGAAGTGAAAGATTTCTACACTGAAAATTATGAAACATCGATAAAAGAAATTGAAGAAGCAGCAAATAAATGGAAAGATATTCCATGTTCATGGATTGGAAGAATTAATATTGTTTAAATGATCATACTACCAAAAGCATTACACAGAGTTAATGCAATCACTATCAAAATACCGAAAATGTTCTTCACAAAAAGAGAAGAAATAATCTTAAAATTCATATGGAACTACAAAGTCCCCAAATAGCCAAAACAATCCTGAGCAAAAATAACAAAGCTAAAGGCACCTGACTTTAAATTATACTACAAAGCTATAGTAACCCAAACAGCATGATACTGGCATAAAAAAACAGACGCGTAGACCAATGGAACAGAACAGAGGCCTGTAAATAAATGTATACACCCATAGCCAACTGATTTTTGACAAAAGTGCCAAGAGCACACACTGGGAAAAAGATAGCCTTTTCAATAAATGGCTTTTAGTCAAATTAAAAGAAGTAGATAAAATGAAGAGAGATCTCAAAGAAACTAATATTACACCTCACAAAACTAGGAAAGAAGAACAAAATAAGCCCAAAGTACGCTGAAGAAAGAAAATAATAGAGATCAAAGCAGAAATAAATGAAATAGAGACTAGAAAAACAACATAAAAATTAATGAAACTAAAAGTTGTTTTTTGAAAAGATAAAAGCAACAAACCTTTAGCTAAACTAAGAAAAAATAGAGAAGACTCAAATAAAATCAGAAATGAAAGAGAAGACATTACAACTGATATGACAAATGCAAAGGATCATAAGAGACTACTGTGAACATTTATATGGCAATGAACTGGATAACCTAGAAGAAACTGATAAATTTCTAGAAACATACAACCTACCAAGACTTAATCATAAAAACAATAGAAAATCTGAACAGACCAATAATGATGATATTGAATAAGTAATAAAAAGCCTACCATCCAAAAAACCCAGACCTGGTGCCTTTACTGCTTAATTCTACCTGCCATTTAAAAAAGAACTAACATCAATTCTTCTCAAATTCTTCCAAAAAATTGAAGAGGTGGAAGGACTTTCACATGACTTTTTTGTTTGTTTGTTTGTTTTAAAGACAGAGTTTTGCTCTTGTTGCCCAGGCTGGAGTGCAATGGCACTATCTCAGCTCACCACAACCACCACCTCCTGGGTTCAAGCGATTCTCCTGCCTCAGCCTCCTGAGTAGCTGGAATTGCAGGCATGCACCACCACGCCTGGCTAATTTTGTATTTTTAGTAGAGACGGTGTTTCTCCATGTTGGTTGCGTTGGTCTTGAACTCCCAACCTCAGGTGATCTGTCTGCCTCGGCCTCCCAAAGCGCTGGGATTACAAGCATGAGCCACCATGCCTGACCCTTTCACACTATTTTTATAAGGCCAGCATTACACTGATACAAAATCAGACAAGAACATTATGAGAAAATAAAATTACAGGCCAAAATCCTTAATGAACATAGATACAAAAATCCTTAATTAAATATTAGCAAACAGAATTCAACAACATATTAAAAGGATCATCCACCATGATCCAGTGAGATTTATCCCCTGGGATGCAAGAATGGTTGAACATATACAAATCAATAAATGTGATACCTCACATTAATAGAATGAAGGACAAAACCATATGATCATCTCATTAGATGCAGAAAAAGCATTTGACAAAATTCAGCATCCTTTTATGATAAAAACTCTCACCAATTTAGTATAGAAAGAATATACCTCAACTCAATAAAGGCCATATATGAGAAGAACACAAGGATGCCCACTCCCACCACTTGTATTCAGCATAGTACTAGAAGTCCTTGCAAGAGCAATTATGCAAGAAAAAGAAATAAAAGGCATCCAAACAAGAGAGAAGGAAGTGAAATTGCCACTGTTTGCTGACATGATCTTACATATAGAAAACCCTACAGTCTTCACCAATAAACTCTTAGAACTAATAGCGAAATACAGTAAAGTTTCAGGGTACAAAACCAACACACAAAAAACAGTAGTATTTCTACATACTAACAACAAATTGTCCAAAAAGGAAATCTAGAGAACAATCTTATTTACAATAGCTACACACACACAAAAAAAGTAGGCATAAATTTAACCAAGTTGATAAAAGACCTGTACACTGAAGACTAGGAAACACTGATGAAATAAAGAAAACACAAATAAATGGAAAGATAACCCAAGTTTATGATTCAGAAGAATTAATATTGTTAAAATACCCACACTACCCAAAGTGATCTACAGATTCAATGCAATCTCTATCAAAATTCCAGTGGCATGTTTCATAGAAATAGAAACAACAATTTTAAAATTCTTATGGAACCACACACACACACACAAAAGCCCAGCAGGCAGTGTGATTAGGAGCCAAAAGAACAAAGCTAGAGACATTACACTACCTGATTTCAAACTATACTATGAAGCTATGGTAATTAAAATAGCATAGTGCTGGCAAAAATAAATAAACACATTGACCAATGAATCCAAACAAAGAGCCCAGAAACCAACCCACACATGTATGTGTGGTCAATTAATTTTCAGCAAAGGTGACAAGAATACACAATAGAAAAAGGATAGTCTGTTAATAAATGGTGTTGGGAAAACTGGACATCCGCATGCAGAAGAATGAAATTGGACCCTTATCTCACATGATATACAAAAATCAACTCAAAATGGATTAAAGACTTAAAAATAAGAATAGAAATTGTAAAGCTACTAGGAAAAAAAGGGGGAAAAACGTTATTACATTTATCTGGGCAATGATTTTTTTGATTTGACCCCAAAAGCACAGGCAACAAAAGCAAAAATAGACAAATGGGATTACATCAAACTAAAAATTTCTGCACAGCAAAGGAAATAATTTACAGTGTGCAGAGATAACCTACAGTTTGGGAGAAAATATTTGAAAGCCATGTGTCTGAAAAGGTATTAATATCCAAAATATAAAAGGAGCTCAAACAATTTGATATCAAGAAAACAAAAAATCCAATTAAAAAATGAGCAAGAGACCTGAATAGACATTTCTCAAAAGAAGACATACAAATGGCCAACAGACATGAAAAAATGCTCAATGTTGCTAATCATTAGGGAAATGCAAATTAAAACCATAGTGTTATTATCTCACATCTGTCAGAATAGCTATTATCAAGAAGATGAAAAATAACAAGTGTTGAAGATGTGGAAAAAAGGGAACACTTAACAAAGTGTTATTGGGATTGTAAATTAGTATGGCCATTATGGAAAATTGTATGGAGGTTGCTCAAAAAACTAAAAATAGAAATGCCATATGATCAAGCAATCCCACTTCTGGGTACTTGCCCAAAATATTTGAAATCAGTTTATTGATATGTCTGTATTCCCATGTTCAATTCAGCACTATTAACAATATCTAAGTTATGGAATCAACTTAAGTGTCCATCAGTTGATAAATGGATAAAGAAAATGTGGTATATACATATAATGGAATACTATTCAGCCTTTGAAAATAAGGAAATTCTGGCATTTGTGACAACATGGATGGAACTGGAGAGCATTATGCTACATAAAATAAACCAGGCACAGGAAGACAAATACCACATGTTCTTACTTATATGTGGGGTCTGAAATAATCAAACTCATAGAAAAAGAGAGTAAAATGGTTAAAGAGGCCAGGGGATGGGGGGTATAGGGAGATGATGGTCAAAGGGTACAAAATCTCAATTAGGCAGGGGAAATATGGGGTTTTCTTAGATCTATTGCAGAGAGTAGTAAATATAGTTAATAACAGAGTATTGGACATTTCAAAATTGCTAAGAATAAATTTCAAATATTCTCATTGAAAAAACTTTTAGGCTGGGCGCAGTGGCTCATGCCTGTAATCTCAGCACTTTGGGAGGCCGAGGCGGGTGGATCACCTGAGGTCACCAGTTCAAGACCAGCCTGGCCAACATGGTGAAAACCCATCTCTACAAAAATATAAAAATTAGTCGGACATGATGGCGGGTGCCTGTAATCCCAGCTACTCGGGAGGCTGAGGTGGGAGAATCGCTCGAGCCCAGGAAGCAAAGGTTGCAGTGAGCCGATATTGCGCCATTGTACTCCAGCCTGAGGGACAAAGCCAGAGACTCCATCTCAAAAAAAAGAAAGAAAAGAAAAAACTTTTAAGTATCTCAGGTGATGATGGTTATGTTAACTAGTTTGGTTTAATTATTCCACATTGTATTCATAAATCATAACATCACTTTTTACCCCATAAATATATATAATTATAAGTTACCAATTTACAAGTAAAAAAAGAAATCCTGGTGGAGAGGCAGCACTCTTAGCTGAGCCGTAAACTTTTATGTATTTATTCATTTATTTATAAACTTTATTTTTTAGAGTAGTTTGGGTTTACAGCAACATTGAGAGGAAAGTATAAAAGATTTCCCATATGCTTACTGCCCCCTCACACACAGCTTCCCCCATTATCAATATCCCTCCCCAAAAGTGGTAACATTTGTTATAATCAATGAACCTGTATTGACACATCATTATCACCCAAAGTCCATAGCTGGTATTAGAGTTCACTCTTGGTGTTGTACATTCAATGAGTTTGGACAAATGTGTAATGACATGTATCCACCATTCTAGTGTCATACAGAATAGTTTCACTACCCTAAAAATCTGCTGCACTCTGCCTATTCATCCCACCTCCTACCCCTAACCTCGGGTAAACAGTGATCTCTTTACTGTCTCCATAGTTTGACCTTTTTCAGAATGTCATATAGTTGGAATGATACCCTATGTAGCCTTTTTAAATTGGCTTCCTTCACTTAGTAATATGCTTTTAAGGTTCCTCCATGTCTTTTCATCAATAGCTTGATAGCTCATGTGGGCTCATTTTAACACTCATCATAAACACTGCCAACATCTCTTCCTGGGATGGAGGCTAGAGAGAATTTGGGTTCTAAAATTATCCTGGGTGCTAATGCAGCCCATAGTTTCCCAAGCAAGCTATAGACAAGATTGTGCTATTAGAGAGCAATCTGTGGTCATGCTGGCTCCATTCAAAACAATGGTTGTAGAAAAGGGTCCCCTCACCCTTTCTGGATAGATGCCAGGATAATGCTTCAGGAAGTGAGGGCCCCAGGCTGAGTATGGTAGCTCACGCCTGTAATCCCAGCACTTTGGGAGTCCAACACAGGAGGATTGCTTGAGTCCAGGAGTACTTCGAAACCAGCCTGGACAACATAGCAAGACCCTGTCCCTACAAAAAATTAAAAAATTAGGTGGGCATGGTGGCACATGCCTGTGTTCCCAACTACTTGGGAGGCTGAGGTGGGAAGATCACTTGAGCCTGGGAGGTTGAGGCTGCAGTGAGCTGTGACCATGCCACCACACTCACTCTGGGCAACCGAGTGAGACCCTGACTCAAAAAAAAAAAAAAGATTTAAAATTGTTTAAAAATAAAAAAGTGAGAACTTCACTTCCTGTGGGAAGGTGGAGGGTAGGATCAGATCAGGGTAACAGCTCAGCTCTGGACTTCTTTTTACTAATGATTGTGGCCTTCTTCTGGGGTCCCACAGGGAGCTTAAAGAGGCCCATGAAGCAGAACTCAGTGAGTTGGAGAACAACTACAAAACAGCCTTGAAGGCGGAGAAGTTGGCTGCCCAAGAGAAGCTAGGTACTGCTGGGACCTGGGAGAATGATCCTGGATGAAGGTCCAGGCAATGGCATTTCTAATAAGCTTCTAGGGTGATTTCTGGGGCACACAAAGGTTTTACTACCTTGGTGATGAATTTGGGGTGGGGAAAGTGTGCAGAAGAGCTCACGTTTGAATTTCAAAATGTGCGTATCAGAAGACTAAAGATGACCCTGTTGTTTTCCTTTTATCCAGAGGAGATGGGAAAAGAATACAAGTATTTGAAGAATATGTTTCGTACATATCAGGTGAGATACAGAGCTCCCTGTTGGATTACAAGAGAAACAAAGCTCATTCCTGGCTAACACTGGGATAAATCTAGAGCTCTTGTCCAGAAAATAATGTCCTGAGATTCCCAGCATCCTTGGACCTAAGTGGCACTAGCTGCACCCAGGGGGAGGATGAACCCGATGGCTTCCATGCATGACAAGTCAGGCACCCAAATCCTGAAGAGCACTACTGAAAAATATGTTTGTGATTACAAAAGTAACAGCTTCTCATTTTTTTAATGGAACTGCAAAAACCAACAATAACAACAAAAAGAAATATTACCATCCAAAGACAACCCCTGTTAATATTTGTACTTTGTTGGACCTGCAGTTGAGATCATATTGTATATTGTATAACATCTATATGTATTTTTATGTCTTCTTTATCAAGCATATAAGAAACTTTTCCCTCCTTTATAATGACTTGATATTATCATAATGAAATTGCCATTGGGTTCTAAAATTTTACTGTTCCCCTATTATTGGGCATTTGAGTTGTTTCCAATTGCTTGCTGTAACAGATAATACCACTTTGAATATCTTTGATTTTAGAAGTAGAGTGCTTGGTCAAAAGGAATGAACTTTAAAAAAAAAAAGTCAACTTTTATTTTAGATTCAGGGGATACATGTACAAGTTATTGTGTGATGCTGAGGTTTGGGATATGAATGATCTCATTACCCAGGTAGTGAGCATAGTACCCAATAGTTATTCAACCCTTCCCTCTCTTGTTATCTCCCAATAGCTCCCAGTGTCTACGAGAACACGTGACATTTGGTTTTCTGTTCCTGTGTTAATTGGCTTAGGATAATAGCCTCTAGGGCCATCCATGTTTCTATGAAGGCGTGATTTTGTTTTTTATGGCTGCATAGTATTCCATAGTGTATGTACCACATTTTGTTTAGCCAGTCCACTGTCGGTGGGCACCTAGGTTGATTCTATGTCTTTGCTATTGTGAATTGTCTGTGATGAACATACAAGTGAAGGTGTCTTTTTGGTAGCAAAATTTATTTTCTTTTGGATATATACCCAGTAATGGGATTGCTGGGTCAAATGGTAGTTCTGTTTTAAGTTCTTTGAGAATCTCAAAGCTGTTTTCCACCGTGACTAAACTAATTTACATTCCTACCAATGGTGTATAAGCATTCCCTTTTTCCTCCAAACTCACCCGCATCTGTTGTTTTTTGACTTTTTAAATAACAACCATTCTAATGTGTGTGGGCTGGTATCTCATTGTGGTTTTTGATTTGCACTTCTCTGATGATTAGTGACATGAAGCATTTTTTAAGTTTTCGGATCACTTGCATGTCCTTTTGTTTTTTACACACTATAAAATTCTATTTATGACAAGAAATATGTACATGATTAGAAAAGGTAAAAATTTAGGGACAAAAAGCAGATTAGTATTTACCATGGGCTGGACTGGGATTGGGGGAGGGGTTGACTACAAAGAAATGGAAGGGGATTACTGGAGATGATGTAGTGGTAGTTACATAACTATCCATTTGTCAAACACATTAAATGTATACTGAACAAGGGCACATCTTACTCAATTAAAATGACATTAAAAAAAGAAATGAAAAAGAAGAAATTCCATTTAGAATATTGCAAAACTGTAGATTTAGTTCTAGAATTCTGGATTTCTATAATTTATTTCAAAATACAAGTTTTCAGCCCATTTTTAACTTATCAAATCTTTATTCAGAAATTCAAAGTTTATATTTCAAAACAGCTCATTTAAATTTGACCATAGGCCAAGCACTGTGGCTCACACCTGTAATCGCAGCACTTTGGGAGGCTGAGGCAGGCAGATCACCTGAGGTCAGGAGTTTGAGACCAGCCTGGCCAACATGGCAAAACCCTGTCTCTACTAAAAATACAAAAATTAGTCAGGCATGGTAGCACACACCTGTAATCCCAGCTACTCAGGAAAATGGGGCCAGAGAATTGCTTGAACCTGGGAGGCAGAGGTTACAGTGAGCCGAGATCATGCCACTGCACTCCAGCCTGGGCAACAGAGCAAGACTCTATCTCAAAAAATATATACAAATAAATAAAATAAAAAAGAAATAAATTTGACCCTAAAGCTAACACATGTAAAAATTATATAAAAGAAAAGAAAATTGTTCCAACTTTTTTTTACTTTGGGGTTTAAAAAAAAGGTTTTTTTCAATAGCTGTGGGGGTACAAATGGTTTTTTTGTTACCTGGATGAATTATATAGTGGTGATTCCTGAGACTTTAGTGCACCTATCACCTGAGTAGTGTACATTGTACCTAATGTGTAGGTTTTTTTAATCACAAGCCGCTCTCCCACCTCCCCCTTCTGAGTCTCTAAAATTCATTAATGAATATGCCTTTGCATAGTCATGGCTTAACTCCCACTTATAAGTGACATCATACAGTTTTTTGTTTTCCACTCCTGTGTTACTTCG
The DNA here is from genome assembly GCF_003255815.1 of Theropithecus gelada. Classification (NCBI taxonomy): domain Eukaryota; kingdom Metazoa; phylum Chordata; class Mammalia; order Primates; family Cercopithecidae; genus Theropithecus; species Theropithecus gelada. Next base: position 77,924,613 of record NC_037680.1, on the reverse strand, counting down.
CTTAGAATAATGGCCTCCAACTCCATCCAAGTTGCTGCAAAAGACATTTCATTCCTTTTAATGACTGAGTAGCAGTCTATGATGTGTATATGCTGCGTTTTCTTTAACCACTCATTAGTCAATGGGCGCTTAGGTTGGTTCCATATCTTTCAACTGTGAATTGTGCTGCTATAAACATACATGTGCAAGTGTCTTTTTCATGTAATGACTCATTTTCCTTTCGATAGAGATCCAGTAGTGGGATTGCTGGATTGAATGTTAAATCTACTTTCAGCTCTTTAAGAAATCTCCATACTGTTTTCCGTAAAAGTTGTACTAATTTACATTCCCACCAGCAGTATATAAGTGTTCCCTTTTCCCCACATCCACACCAAAATACATTTCTTTTTTACTTTGTAATAATGACCATTCTTGCAGAAATAAGGTGGTATCTCATTGTGGCTTTAATTTGCATTTCCCTGACAATTAGTGGTGTTGAGCACTTTTTCATGTTTGTTGGCCATTTGTATATCTTCTTTTGAGAAATATCTATTCATGTCATTTGCCAATTTTTAATGGGATTATTTGTTTTTTTCTTGCTGATTTGTTTGAATTCCTTGTAGATTTTGATAACTAGTCCTTTGTCAGATGCATAGTTTGCAAATATTTTCTCCCATTCTGTGGGTTGTTTGTTTATTATTTCTTTTGCTATACAGAAGCTTTTTAGTTTAATTAGGTTCTATTTATTTATTTTTGGTTTTGTTGCATTTGCTTTTGGGGTCTTAGTCATGAATTATCTGCCTAAGCCAATGACTAAAAGAGTTTTTCTAATGTCTTCTAGAATTTTTATAGTTTCAGGTCTTATATTTAAGTCTTTGATTCATCTTGAGTTGATTTTTCTATAAGGCGAGAAATATGGATCCAGTTGCATTTTTCCACATGTGGCTTGCCCATTCTCCCAGCACTACTTATTTAAAAAAGTATCATTCCCCAATTTATGTTTTTGTTTACTTTGTCAAAGATAAAGTGGCTGTACATATTTGGCTTTATTTCTGGGTTCTCTATTTTGTTTCCTTGGCCTATGTACCTACTTTCATACCAGTACCATGCTGTTTTGGTAACTATAGCCTTGTAGTATAATCTGAAGTCTGATAATGTGATGCCTCCAGATTTGTTCTTTTTGCTTAGTATTGCTTTGGCTATTCTGGCTCTTTTTTGATTCCATATGAATTTTAGAATTTGTTTTTCTAATTCTGTGAAAAATGATGTTGGTATTTTGATGGGAATTGCATTGGATCTGTAATGCAAGATTTCTTTGGACAGTATGGTCATTTTCACAATATTGATTCTTCCAATCCATGAGCATGGAATGCATTTCCATTTGTTTGTATACTCTATTACTTCTTTCAGCTGTGTTTTATAGTTCTTCTTGTAGAGATCTTTCACCTCTTTGGTTAAGTACATTCCTAAGTATTTTATTTTTTTTGTAGCTGTTGTAAAAGGGTATCAGTTCCTTACTTGATTCTCAGCTTGGTCATTGTTAATGTATAGCAGTGCTACCAATATATGTACACTGATTTTGTAAGCTGAGACTTTACTGAATTCGTTTATCAAATCTTAGAGTCTTTGGAGGAGTCTTTAGGATTTTCTAGGTATACAGTTATATAATCTTCAAACAGCAATAGTTTGACTTCCTGTTTTCCAATTTGGATGCCCTTTTTCTTTCTCCTTTCTAATTGCTCTAGCTAGGACTTCCAGAACTATGTTGAATGAGAGTGGTGAAAGTGGACATCTTGTCTTGTTCCAGTTCTCAAGGGCAATGCTTTCAACTTTTTTCCATTCAGTATGATGTTGGCTGTGGGTTTGTCATATATGGCTTTTATTATTTTGAGGTAGGTTCCTTCTATGCCTAGATTGTTGAGAGTTTTAATTATAAAGGATGCTGGATTTTATTAAATGCTTTTTCTGAATCTATTGAGATGATCATATGTTTTTTGTTTTCAGTTCTGTTTATGTATCACATTTATTGACTTGTGTATGTTAAACCATCCCTGTATCCCTGGGACAAAATCCTCTTGAATTTTCTTTTTGATGTGCTATTGGGTTTGGATAGCTAGTATTTTCTTGAGAATTTTTGCATCTATGTTCAACATCAGTGAAATTGGTGTGTAGGTTTTTTTATTTGTTGTGTCCTTTCCTGGTTTGAGTATCAGGGTGATACTGGCTGCATAGAATGATTTAGGGAGGATTCCCTCTTTCTCAATCTTTTGGAATCGTTTCGGTAGGATTGATACCAATTCTTTGAACATCTGGTGGAATTCAGCTGTGAATCTATCTAGTCCTGGGCTTTTGTTGTTGTTGTTGTTGTTGTTGTTGGCAATTTTTAAATTACTGATTCAATCTCACTGCTTGTATTCATCTGTCCAGGGTTTCTGTTTCTTCCTGGTTTAATACAGGAGAGTTGTAACTTTCCAGGAATTTGTCTATTTCCTGTAGATTTTCTAGTTTGTATGCAAAAAGGTGTTCATAGTAGCCTCAAGTGATCTTTTGTATTTCTGTGGTTCTGTGGGTTGTCTCCAATTTCATTTCTAATTGTGCTTATTTACATCTTCTCTCCCTTCTTTATTTGGTTAATGTTTTCTTCTTATCTTAGCTAATTTAGTCTATCTATTTTATTTTTTCAAAGAACCAGCTTTTTGTTTCATTGATCTTTGTATTTTTTGTTTGAATTTCAGTTAGTGCTGCTCTGATCTTTGTTATTTCTTTTCTTCTTCTATTTTAGGGCTTAGTTTTGTTTTTGTTTGTTTGTTTGTTTGTTTCTCGAGTTCCTTGCAGTGTGACATTAAGTTGTCAATTTGTGCTCTTTCAGACTTTTTGATGCAGGCGTTTAGCACTATAAACTTTCCTAATACTGTTTTTGCTGTATCCCAGAGGTTTTTTCAGTTTTTAGTTTTGAGACAGAGCCTCACTCTGTCAACCACGCTGGAGTGCAGTGGCACCATCTTGGCTCACTGCAACTCTGCCTCCCAGGTTCAAGTAATTTTAGTGCCTCAGCCTCCCAAGTAGCTGAGACTGAGACTACAGGCACATACTACCACATCCAGCTATTTTTTGTATTTTTAGTAAGGATGGAGTTTCACCATGTTGGCCAGGCTGGTTTCAAACTCCTGGTCTCAAGTGATCCCCGTTTGGCCTCCCAAAGTGCTAGAATTACAGGTGTGAGCCACCGCACCCCACCTATCCCAAAGGTTTTGATAACTTGTGTCATTAACATTCAATTCAAAAATTTTTAAAAATTTCCATCTTGATTTCATTGTTTACCCCAGATAACATTCAGGAACAGATTATTTTATTTCCATGTATCTGTATAGTTTTGAAGAATCCCTTTGAAGTTGATTTTTAATTTTATTCTGCCATGACCTGAGAAGATACTTCATATGATTTCAATTTTTAAAAATTTATTGAGACTTGTTTTGTGACCTATCATATGGCCTATCTTAGAGACTGTTCTATGTGCTGATGAGAAGAATATATATTCTATAGTTCTTGGGTAGAATGTTCTGTAAATAGCTGTTATATCCATTTGTTCTAGCATGTTATTTAAGTCCATTATTTCTCTGTTGACTTTCTGTCTCAAAGATTTGTCTAGTGCTGTCAGTGGTACATTAAAGTACTCTACCATTACCGTGTTGCAGTCTATCTCATTTCTTAGGTCTAATAGTAACTGTTTTATGAATCTGCAAGCTCCAGTGTTAGATGCATGTAAATTTAGGATTGTAATACCTTCTTGTTGGATTGATCCTTTTATCATTATATTGACTGACTTTGTTTTGTTTTACGGTTGTTGCTTTGAAGTTTGTTTTGTCTGATATAAGAATAACTACTCCTGCTTGCTTTTGGTGTCCATTTGCATGGAATATCTTTTTCCACCCTTTTACCTTGAGTTTATTTGAATCCTTTCATGTTAGGTGAGTCTCTTGAAGACAGCAGATATTTGGATTGTGATTTTTGTTACCCATTTTGCCATTCTGTATTTTTTTTTTTTTTTTTTTTTTTTTGAGACAGAGTCTCACTCTGTTGCCCAGGCTGGAGTGCAGTGGCACCATCTTAGCTCACTGCAAACTCCACCTCTCAGGTTCACGCCATTCTCCTGCCTCAGCCTCCCAAGTAGCTGGGACTGCAGGTGCCTGCCACCGCGCCCAGCTAATTTTTTTGTATTTTAGTAGAGATGGGGTTTCACCGTGGTCTTGATCTCCTGACCTTGTGATCTGCCCACCTCGACCTTCCAAAGTGCTGAGATTACAGGCGTGAGCCACGCCATACTGTATTTTTTAAGTGGAGCACTTAGGCCATTTACATTCAAAATTAATATTGAGATGTGAAGTACTGTTCTCTTCATCATGTTAATTGTTATGTATATGATTTTTCTTTTTTCATTCCTTTATTGTTTTATAGACTTTATGAGTTTTAAGCTTTCAAGAGGTTCTATTTTGGTGCATATTGGGCTTTTGTTTCAATGTTTAAAACTCCTTTTAGCCTGCCTACCTTCCTTTCCTTTCCTTTCCTTCCCTCCCTCCCTCCCTCCCTCCTTTCTTTCTTTCTTTCTCTCTCTCTCTCTCTCTCTTTTTCTTTTCTTTTCTTTTCTTTTCTTTTCTTTTCTTTTCTTTTTTTTCTGACAGAGTCTGGCTCTGTTGCCCAGGCTGGAGTGCAATGGTGCAATCTTGGCTCACTGCAACCTCTGCCCCCTGGGTTAAAGAGATTTTCATGCCTCAGCCTCCCGAGGTTTTTTTTTTTTTGTATTTTTTAGTAGAGACAGGGTTTCGCCATGTGGCCAGGCTGGTAGCATTTCTCGTAGTGTTGGTTTGCTAGTGACAAATTCCCTCAGCATTTGTTTATCTGAAAATGATTTTATTTCTCCTTCATTATAAAACCTAGTTTTACAGGATACAAAATTCTTGGCTGACAGTTTTTCTGTTTAAGGAGATTGAAGATAAGACCCTGATACCTTCTGGTTGTAAGGTTTCTGCTGAGAAGTCTGCTTCTGATAGCTTTTCCTTTATAGCTTACCTGATGCTTTTGTCTTGCTGCTCTTAGAATTATTTCCTTCACGTTGACTTTAGAGAGCCTGATGACTATATGCCTTAGTGAAGATCTTTTTGCAATTAATTTCCCAGGAGTTCTTTGAGCTTCTTGGATTTGGATTTCTAGATCTCTAGCCAGGCCAGAAGGTTTTCCTCAATTATTCCCTCACAAAAGTTTTCCAGACTTATTATTTTCTCTTCTCCCTCTGGAACACCAATTATTCTTAGGTTTGGCTGTTTAACATAATCCCATATTTCTTAGAGACTTTGTTCATTTCTTTTGATTCTTTTTTCTTTATTTTTTTCTGATTGGGTTAATTTTAAAACCTTGTCTTCAAGCTCTGAAATTCTTTCTTCTGCTTGTTCTAGTCTATTGTTAAAGCTTTCTACTGCATTTTGTAATTCCCTAAATGTGTCTTTCATTTCCAGAAATTCTTATTGATTTTTCTTACTAATATCTATCTCTCTAGAAAAATTTTCATTCATATCCTGAACCACTTTTTAAAATCTTTATAATAGTTTTCACCTTTCTCTGAAATCTCCTTGAGTAGCTTAATAATTGATCTTCTCAATTCTTTATCTGGTATTTTAAAGAGTTCATCTTGCTTTGGATCCATTGCTGGAGAGCTAGCGTTATCTTTTAGGGGTGTTATAGAACCTTGTTTTGTCATATTACCAGAGTTACCTTTCTGGTTCCTCCTCATTTGGGTAGATTATGTCTTCTAATTATCCTTGAATTTATGTTTGATTTGACTGTGTTTCTTTTTTTGTTTGTTTTTCAATTTCTTTTTTCCACTTAAGGATGTGACTTTAATGTTTATCATATTAATGCCTAATTTGGTTCTTGGTGCTTTCGGGGGTGAAGACTCTATAATATTTCCTTGGTTAGAGAGAGTTTTTACATGTGGCTTTCTCAGATGCTGGTTGTAGTAGCATTGTGCCTGGTATATTAGCAAGATCACTGTCTCCTATGGGGCTATAATGATAGAGGTGTCTTAAAGTTTATCTCATTCCCCCATGGCATGCACTTCATTTATTTATTTTTGACAGTTTTTTGTTTGTTTGTTTTTTGTTTTTGAGGCTGAGTCTCACTCTGTCGCCCAGACTAGAGTGCAATGACATGATCTCACTGCAATCTCTGCCTCCTGGGTTCAAGCAATTCTTGTGCCTCAGCCTCCCGAGTAGCTGGGATTATAGGCACCCACCACCACACCCAGCTAATTTTTGTATTTTTAGTAGAGACAGGGTTTCACCATGTTGGCCAGGCTGGTCTCGAACCCTTGACCTCAAGTGATCCACCCGCCTCAGCCTCCCAAAGTGTTAGGATTACAGGCATGAGCCACTGCGCCCGAACTTTTCTCCAGTATTTTATTTGCTAGTTTGATGGTTCCAGCTTCAGGCCGGTAGGGGAGGTGTCCCTGGGTAGGAATCAGCTGTGGCTAAAGCACGTGGGTAAATGCAATACCCAATGATGGGCAGAGGTCTCAGCCTTGACAGAGGTAGCTGGAGGAGTGAGTTGCACTGAGGTCTTACTGGGAGTGAGGATTGGAGCCACCTCAGCTCCCCTGCCAGGTTAGCAGGAAAGTTCTCCCTCTCAGAAACACTCCTGTTTCAGTGCTCAGCTTTTCCAATCAGGTAGGCACCTCTTTTCATCATGCAGGAATTTTGATGTTCCAAATAGAGAGAAATTGTGACCGTCTCTCATACAAGCCTGAACCTGGAGGGTGCCTCTCCTATGGGGATGCAGTCACCCTGATGTCTTCCAGAAAGGCTGTCTATAGTGGCACTCACACTGAGCTCCTATGGGAGAAGCCCCAACTGTGCCTGCAGTGGTAGACAATGGGTTGGGGGGATATATCCCCTTCTCCAGAACCCTTCACACACACCAGGGTTGTCTGTCTGTTGGGTTAGAGCTGAAGACTTTTCCTGCTAAGCCCAGCTCAGCTGAAGAAAACTTCCCACCAGTAGAAAGATCTGGTTCTCAAGTCCTGCTGTCTGGATTATTTTGTCCCACAGGGTGTTCTCTTGATGGGGTGCACTCCCTGTTCCCCTAGGATCAGGGGGATCCCACTCCTAAGGGAACAGGGTCTCTGGGTCTAGCTGGCCAGTGAAGGTACCACACTCTGAGCTGGTGCTAGGGAATATCTGCAAGGGATCCAGTGATGTAACCTCTCCTCAAGTCTCCCAACAGTGGGTAGCAGCACCAGCTCTAATGGGCGTGGCAGAGTAATAGACTCTGTGAGAGTCCTTGGTTATTGATAGCCTTAGTGTGCTGGCTTTCTCGAACACTGGTTTTAGTAGCAATGAACTGGTCCTGTGGACAAACTCAGGACCTCCTGGTTAGCCAGAGTGGTGCAGGCAGTGGTGATAGCTGAGATTACACAGCCATCTTCTTCCTGGGCACATTGTTATTCTACCAGGAGATGCTATAATGGCTTGCAAAAGAGAACCAGCTGCAATAGTAGCAATAGGATTTTTGCTTGCTTTATGTTGTCCAGAGGGGTTACTCTGGTTTCTCAGGCAATGAGTGGGGCTATAAAGCTCCGAAGAGTTTCTGTCCTTTGTGTTAAACTATCAGGGCAGGTGACAGGGCAAAGCCAGATGAGGGTTGGTTCAGGTGGGTTTGTGCTCTGAGTCTCCCTGTGCAGGGCAAGCAGCAGCCCCTGTGGGTGTCAAGGGGCAGGAGTGGTTCTCAGGCCACTGGGTTAATGTTCCAAAAGGCAGTGTTGCTGCATTTGCCGCACAGAAGAGTTTGTGCGGAGTGGGGAGAAGCAGGTGGCTGTGAGCCCCACACAGATCCCATGCACTTGGAAAGACAGATGCACTCCCACAGTGTTCCACTGGCAGCAGCAAGCTAAGTTCCAGTTAGCCTGCACTCAGAACTTGCAACTGTCCCGAGTCATATACGTTCCCTGCAGAGATAGCAACCATAGCTTTCAGGCCAAGCCCCTCCCTGTCCACTGCAAAGCCAGGCACCTTGTTCTACACTGGCAGCTCTTGCACTCATGGCTGCAGCCCACTTTTCACTCTCCTCCACCCTGGCCCTGGCCAAGGGAGTTCATCCCCACCTAAGGTTATATCATGAACCCCAGTTGGAGACTTCTTTCAACCTGCAACCATTGCCCAAACTTTTTAGTTGTCCTCCACAGGGTTCCCTGTGAGGATCAGTAAGAAATGGCTTACCTCTGTCCATGCTGGAATCTGGGAGTGCATGCAAGAATCTTCCTGCCACTGCTCCCACTTTTATATTCCACATCCCTCCCCAAGTCAGTTCCTGTGCTGAGTAGGGTTAGAGCTTTCTCCCATGGTCTGGACTTTCAGGGTCCCCAGTGGGGGTGTGTATTCCAGGAGTAATGCAGAGTGAGTCTTCCCTTTCACACTCTGGGAACTCACAGTCCTTCACCTGAATCACAGTGTAACCTGCAGCCTTCTGCTTCCTTCAAAGGGTCTGTAGATTCCTTTGGTTTTCCTATTCAGTTTCTGCATTGCTTCTTGAAAAAAGTTCAGTGTGAATCTCTACAACTATTTTGTTTTTCCAAGTGGGAGAAGTATGCTAGCAATGCCTCTAATCTGCCATTTTGGAAAAACACAAACAAACTTCTGTCTTCTTTTGAGAAGTGTCTGTTCATGTCTTTTGCCCACTTTTTAATGGGGTTGTTTTTTGCTTGTTCAAGTGTTTAAGTTACTTATAGATTCTGGATATTAGACATTTGTCAGATGCATAGTTTGTGAATATTTTCTCCTTCTTTGTAGATTGCCTGTTTACTTTGTTGATAGTTTTGGGTTTGTTTGTTTTTTGTTTTGTTTTTTTTTTTTTACTGTGCAGAAACTCTTTAGTTTAATTAGGTCCCACTTGTCAATTTTTGTTTTTGTTGCAGTTGCTTTGAGGACTTAGTCATAAATTCTTTCCCAAGGCCAATGTCCAGAATGGTGTTTCCTAGGTTTTCTTCTAGGATTCTTAGAGTTTGAGGTCTTACGTTTAAATCTTTAATCCATCTTGAGTTGATTTTTGTATATGGTGAAAGGTAGGGGTCCAGTTTTATTGTTCTGCATATGGCTAGTCAGCTATCCCAGCATGATTTATGAATAGGGAACTCTTTCCCCACCACTTGTTTTTGTCTACTTTGTTGAAGATCAGATGGTTGTAGGTGTGCAGCTTTATTTCTGAGTTTGCTATTCTATTCCATTGGTCTATGTATCTGTCTTTGTATCAGTACCAAGCTGTTTTGGTTACTGTAGCCTTATTTTTTGTTTCAATTTTTTTTTATTTCCATAGGTTATTGGGGAGCAGGTGGTGTTTGGTTACATGAGTAAGTACTTTAGTGGTGATTTGTGAGATTTTGGTGCACCCATCACCCGAGCAGTATACATTGCACTCAATTTGTAGTTGTTTAGCCCTCACCCCCTTCCCACTCTTTCCCCTGAGTCCTCAAAATCCATTGTGTTATTCTTATGCCTTTGCATCCTCATAGCTTAGTTCTCACTTATGAGTGAGAACATACGATGTTTGGTTTTCCATTCCTGAGTTACTTCACTTAGAATAAGTCTCCAATCTCATCCAAGTTGTGTTGAATGGCATTAATTCATTCCTTTTTTATGGCTGAGTAGTATTCCATTTTATATATATATATATATACACACACACACACACACACACACACACGCACACACACCACAGTTCTTTTATTCACTCATTGATCGATGGACATTTGGGTTGGTTCCACATTTTTGTTATTGTGAATTATGCTGCTATAAACATGCGTGTGTAAGTATCTTTTTCATGTAATGACTTCTTTTCCTCTGGGTAGATACCCAGTAGTGGAATAGCTGGATCAAATGGTAGTTCTACTTTTAGTTCTTTAAGGAATCTCTATGTTGCTTTCCATAGTACAACTACTATGTACACATCCATGCCAACATCTATTTTTTTTTTTTATTATGGCCATTCTTGTAGGAGTAAGGTGGTATGTCATTGTGGTTTTGATTTGTATTTCCCTGATCATTAGTGATGTTGAGCACTTTTTCATATGTTTGTTGGCTAATTGTATATCTTCTTTTCAGAATTGTCTATTCATGTCCTTAGCCCACTTTTTGATGGGTTATTTGGTTTTTTTTCTTGCTAATTTGTTTTAGTAGATTCTGGATGTTAGTCCTTTGTCAGATGTATAGATTGTGAAGATTTTCTCCCACTCTGTGGGTTGTCTGTTTGCCCTGTTGACTGTTCCTTTTGCCATGCAAAAGCTCTTTAGTTTAATTAAGTCCCAGCCATTTATCTTTGCTTTTATTGCATTTGCTTTTGGGTTCTTGGTCACAAAATCCTTGCCTAAGCCAATGTCTAGAAGGGTTTTTCTGATGTTATCTTCTAGAATTTTTATATTTTCAGGTCTTAGATTTAAGTCCTTGATCCATCTTGCATTGATTTTTGTGTAAGGTGAGAGATGAGAATCCAGTTTCATTCTTCTACATGTGGCTAGCCAATTATCCCAGCACCATTTGTTGAATAAGGTGTCCTTTCCCCACTTTATATTTTTGTTTGCTTAGTCAAAGATCAGTTGGCTGTAAGTATTTGGGTTTATTTCTGAGTTCACTATTCTATTCCATTGGTCTATGTGCTTTTATTTATAGTAGTACCATGCTGTTTTGGTGACTATGGCCGTATAATATAGTTTGAAATCAGGTAATGTGATGTCTCCAGATTTGCTGGGTTTTTTGTTTTTTGATTTTTTGTTTGTTTGTTTTGTTTTGCTTTGCTTCATCTTGCTTTGGCTATGTGGGCTCTTTTTTGGTTCCATATGAATTTTAGGATTTTTTTTTTCTAGTTCTGTGAAAAACAATGGTGGTATTTTGATGGGAATTGCGTTAAATTTGTAGATTGCTTTTGGCAGTATGATCTTTTTCACAATATTGATTCTACCCATCAGTGTGCAGGGGATGTGTTTCCATTTGTTTGTGTCATCTATGATTTCTTTCAGCAATGTTTTATAGTTTTCCTTGTAGAGGTCTTGCACCTCCTTGGTTAGGTATATTCCTAAAAATTTTATTTTTCTGTTGCAGCTATTGTAAAAGGGGTTGAGTTCTTGATTTGATTTTCAACTTAGTCACTGTCAGTGTATAGCAGAGCTACTGATTTGTGCATATTAATTTTGTATCTGGAAACTTTACTGAATTCTTTTATCAGTTCTAGGAGCTTTTTGGAGGAACCTTTAGGGTTTTGTAGGTATACAATTATATCATCAGCAAACAGCAACAGTTTGACTTCCTCTTTACTGATTTGGGTGCCCTTTATTTCTCTTGTCTGATTGCTCTGGCTAGGACTTCCAGTACTATGTTGAAGAGGAGTGGTGAGAGTGGGCATCCTTGTCTTGTTCCAGTCCTCAGTGGGAATGCTTCCAACCTTTCCCCATTCAGTATGGTGTTGGCTGTGGGTTTGTCATAGATGGCTTTTATTACAAGGTATGGCCCTCATGTGCCAATTTTGCTGAGAGTTTTAATCATAAAGCAATGCTGAATTTTGTCAAATGCTTTTTCTGCATCTATTGAAATGATCATGTGATTTTTCATTCTTTTTATGTTGTGTATCACATTTATTGACTTGAGTATATTAAGCTTAAATCCCTGGTATGAAACCCACTTGATTGTGGTGGATTGTCTTTTTGATAGGTTGTTGGATTCAGTTAGCCAGTATTTTGTTAAGGATTTTTGCATCTATGTTCATCAAGGATATTGGTCTGTAGTTTTCTTTTTTGGTTATGTCTTTTCCTGGTTTTAGTATGATACTGGCTTCATAGAATGATTTAGGGAAGATTTCTTCTTTCTCTGTTTTGTGGAATAGTGTCAATGGGATTAGTACCAATCCTTCTTTGAATGTCTGGTGGAATTCTGCTTGAATCTATTGGTTCTGTACTTTTTTTTTGTTGGTAATTTTTTTATTATCATTCCAATCTCACTGCTTGTTATTGGTCTGTTCAGAGTATCTAATTCTTCCTGATTTAAGCTAGGAGGGTTGTATCTTTCCAGGAATTTATCCATCTCCTCTAGGTTTTCTAGTTTATGTGCATAAAGGTGTTCATAGTATCCTTGAATGATCTCTTGTACTTTGTGGTGTCAGTTGTAATATCTCCCTTTTCATTTCTAATTAAGCTTATGTGGATTTTTTTCTCTTCTTGGTTAATCTTGCTAATGATCTATCAATTTTATTTATCTTTTCAAAGAACCAGCTTTTTGTTTCATGTATCTTTTGTATTTTTTATTTGTTTGTTAGTTTGTTTGATTTCATTCAGTTCTGCTCTGATCTTGGTTATTTCCTTTCTTCTGTTGGGTTTGTGTTTGGTTTGTTCCTGCTTCTCTAGTTCCTTGAGGTGTGACTTTAGGTTGTCTCTTTTTGCTCTTTCAGACTTTTTGATATAAGTGTTTAGGACTATTAGCTTTCCTCTCTGCACTGCCTTTGCTGTATCCCAGAGGTTTTGATAGGTTTTATGTCACTGTTGTCTTTCAGTTTGAAGAATTTTTTTAAATTTCCTTATTGGTTTCATTGTTGACCCAATACTCATTCAGGAGCAAGTTACTTAATTTCCATGTATTTGCATGGTTTTGAACATTCCTTTTGAAGTTGATTGCCAGTTTTATTCCACTGTGGTCTGAGAGAGTGCTTGAAATAATTTCAATTTTAAATTTATTGAGGGTTGTTTTGTGGCCTATCATATGGTCTATCTTGGAGAAAGTTGCATGTGCTGTTGAATAGAATGTATATTCTGTGGTTGTTGGATAGAATGTTCTATAAATATCTCTTAAGTCCATTTGTTCCAGGGTATATTTTAAATCCATTGTTTATTTGTTAACTTTGTCTTGTTGATCTGTCTAGTGCTGTCAGTGGAGTAATGAAGTCCCCCACTATTATTGTGTTGCTGTCTATCTCATTTTTTAGGTCTAGGAGTAATTGTTTTATAAATTTGGGAGCTCCAGTGTTAGGTGCATATATATTTAGGACTGTGATATTTTCCTGTTGGACAAGGCCTTTTACCGTTATATAATGTCCCTCTTTGTCTTTTTTGACTGCTGTTGCTTTAAAGTTTGTTTTGTCTGACATAAGAATAGCTACTCCTGCTCACTTTTGGTGTCTATTTGCATGGAATGTCTTTTTCCACCCCTTTACCTTAAGTTTATGTGAGTTCTTATGTGTTAGGTGAGTCTCCTGAAGGCAGCAGATAGTTGATTGGTGAATTCTTACCCATTCGGCAGTTCTGTAGCTTTGAAGTAGAGCATTTAGGCCATTTATATTCAATGTTAGTATTGAGACGTGAGGTACCATTCCATTCATTGTAATATTTGTTGCCTGTATACCTTGGTTTTCTGTGTGTATGGTTTTTTTTATTTTGTTTTTGTGGTTTTTTTTTTTTTTTTTTGGTGTTTTTTGTTTGTTTGTTTGTTTTTATATTATAGGTCCTGTGAGATTTATGCTTTAAAGAGGTTCTGTTTTGGTGTGTTTCCAGGATTTGTTTCAAGATTTGGAGCTCCTTTTAGCAGCTTTTGTAGTGTTGCTTTGGTAGTGGCAAATTCTTTTAGCATTTGCTTGTCTGAAAAAGACTGTATCTTTCCTTCATTTATGAAGCTTAGTTTTGCTGGATACAAAATTCTTGGCTGGTAATTGTTTTGTTTAAGGAGATTGAAGATAGGGCCCCAATCCTTTCTTGCTTATAAGGTTTCTGCTGAGAAATCTGCTGTTAGTCTGATAGGTTTTCCTTTACAGGTTACCTGGTGCTTTTGCCTCCCAGCTCTTAAGATTCTTTCCTTCATCTTAACTTTAGATAATCTGATGACAATGCGCCTAGGCTATGATCTTTTTGTGATGAATTTCCCAGGTGTTCTTTGAGCTTCTTGTATTTGGATATCTAGGTCTCTAACAAGGGTGGGGTAGTTTCCCTCAATTATTGCCCAAATATGTTTCCAAACTTTTAGATTTCTCTTCTTCCTCAGGAACACCAATTATTTTTAGGTTTGCTCATTTAACATAATCCCAGACTTCTTGGAGGCTTTGTTCATATTTTTGTATTGTTTTTTCTTTGCCTTTGTTGGATGGGGTTAATTCAAAAACCTTGTCTTCAGGCTCTGAATTTCTTTTTTCTGCTTGTTCAATTCTATTGCTGAGATTTTCCAGAGCATTTTGAATTTCTATAAGTGCATCCATTGTTTCCTAAAGTTTTTATTGTTTTTTATTTATGCTATTTCATTGAAGATTTATCCCCTCATTTCTCGTATCATTTATTTGATTTCCTTAAATTGGTCTTTGCCTTTCTCTGGTGCCTCCTTGATGAGCTTAATAACTGACCTTCTGAGTTCTTTTTCAGGTAGATCAGGGGTTTCTTCTTGGTTTAGATCCACTGCTGGTGAGCTAATGTGATTTTGTGGGGGATGTTAAAGAACCTTGTTTTGTCATATTACCAGAGTTGGTTTTCTGGTTCCTTCTCATTTGGGTAGGTTCTGTCAGAGGGAAGATCTAGGCCTCAAAGCTGTTGTTCAAATTCTTTTGTCCTATGAGGTGTTCTCTTGATGTAGTACTCTACCCCTTTTCCTAGGGATGTGGCTTCCTGAGACCTCAAGCTGTAGTGATTGTTATCTCTTTTTAGGATCTAGACACCCAGCAGGCCTACTAGGTTCCAGGCTGGTACTGGGGGTTGTCTGCACAGAGTCCTGTGATGTGAACCATCTGTGGGTCTCTCAGCTGTGGATACCAGCACCTGCTCTGGTAGGGGTAGCAGGGGAGTGAGATGGACTCTGTGAGGTTGCTTAGTTTTGGTCATTTAATGCACTGCTTTTGTGCTGGTTGGCCTCCTGCCAGGAGGTGGCACTTTCAAGAGAGCACCAGCTGTAGTAGTATGGGGAGGATCAGGTAGTTGGTGGGGCCCTAGAACTCCCAAGAGTATATGCCCTTTGTCTTCAGCTACCAGGGTGGGTAGGAAAGGACCATCAGGTCGGGACAGGGCTAGGCATGTCTGAGCTCAGACTCTCCTTGGGCGGGTCTTGCTGCAGCTGCTATGGGGGATGGAGGTGTGGTTCCCAGGTAAATGGAATTATGTTCCCAGGAGGATTATGGCTACCTCTGCTGTGTCATGCAGGTTGTCAGGGAAGTGGGGGAAAACTGGGAGTCACAGACTTCACCCAGCTTTCATGAAACCCAGAAGATTGATCTTACTTGCACCATGCCCCCAACCCAGTAGCACCAAGTCTGTCTCCAGGCAGTGGGCAAACAGGGCCGAGAACTTGCCCCAGGCTACCAGCCTCCCACCTGCAAAAGCAACTAGTGCTTTTGTGTTTCCCTGCCTGTGGGGTCTGCACACCAGATTCATGCCTTCCCCCAAGTTCTGGCCAGGAGATTTCCTATTCAGTTGGAATTGTTACAAAGTTCAGCTGGAGTTTTCCTTCTACCTGTGATCTTTTCCGAGTTCCTTTGGCAGTCCTCCCCAGGTAACCCTGTGAGACAAGTCAGAAATGGCTTCCCTGGGAACCCAGAGAGCCCACAGGGCTTTTCCCACTACTTCCTCTCACCCTGTATTTCACTTGGTTCTCTAAATTGACTCAGCTCCAGAAAAGGTCAGAACCTTCTCTCATGATCTAGACCTTCAGGTTCCCCAGTAAGGTTGTGTGTTTGGAGGTGAACAATCCCCCTTTCCTACTTCCACAGTTTGGACACTCACAGTATTTGGGGCATCTCCCGGGTCCTGCAGGAGCAATCTACTTCCTTCAGAGGGCCTGTGGATTCTCTTGACTTTCCTGAATTATTCCTGCAGTAGTTCTGGAGCAAAAGTTCATGATGCAAGACCACATGCTGCTCTGTCCATCCAAGTGAGAGCTGCAATCTAGTCCTGCCTCCCGTCCACCATTTCTGTAGCCTTGTATTAATAGTATAGTTTGAAGTCAGGTAATGAGATGCCTTCAGCTTTGTTCTTTTTGCCTAGGATTGCTTTGGCTATTTAGGCTCTTTTTTGTTCCATATGAATTTTACAATAATTTTTTCTAATTTTGTGAAAAATGATGCTGGTAGTTTGACAGGAATAGCATTTAATCTCTTAATTGCTTTAAGCAGTGTGGCCATCTTAATGATATTGACTCTTCCAATCCATCAGCATGGAATGTTTTTCCATTTGTTTGTGTTGTCTCTGATTTCTTTCAGCAGCATTTTGTAGTTCTCCTTTTACCTCCTTGGTTAGCTGTATTTTTAGGTATTTTATTCTTTTTGTGTCTATTTTGAATGGGATTACATTCTTGATTTGACTCTCAGCTTGGACATTATTGGTGTATAGAAATGCTATTGATTTTTTGTTCATTGATTTTGTATCCTGAAACTTTACTGAACTTGTTTTCAGTTCCAGGAGCATTTTGACAGATTCTTTGGAGTTTTCTAGGTATGGAATTATATTATCAGTGAACAGAAAAAAAATTTGACTTCTTCTTTTCCTATTTGAATGCCTTTTATTTCTTTCTCTTGACTAATGGCTCTGGCTAGTACTTCCAGTGCTATGTTGAATAGGAGTGGTGAAAGTGGGCATCCTTGTCTTGTGCTAGTTCTCAAGGGGAATGCTTCCAGCTTTTACCCATTCAGTAGGATGTTGGCTGTGGGTTTGTCATAGATGGTTCTTATTATTTTGAAGTATGTTCCTTTGATAACCTAATTTGCTGAGAGTTTTTATCATGAAGGGATGTTGGATTTTATCAAAGGTTTTTTCCATGTCTATTGAGATGATCATATGGGTTTTCTTTCTAACTCTGTTTATGTGGTGAATCACATTTATGGATCCACATATGTTGAACCAACCTTGCATTGTGAGAATGAAGCCTACTTGATCATGGTGAATTAACTTTTTTTTTTTTTTTTTTTTTTTTTTGAGACAGTGTCTTATTCTGTCACATGGGTTGGAGGGCAGTGGCACAATCACAGCTCACTGAAGCCTCAACCTCCTGGGCTGGAGTGATCCTCACACCTCAGCCTCCTAAAGAGCTGGGACTACTACATAGAGCTATTTTTTATTTTTTCTGTAGAGATGGGGTCTCATCATGTTGCTCAAACTCCTGGGCTCAAGCAATTCTCCTGACTCAACCTCCCATAGTGCTGGGATCACAGGTATGAGCCACCATGCCTGACCATGAATTAACTTTTTCATGTGTAGCTGGATTCAGTTTGCAAGTATTTTGTTGAGCATTTTTTCAGTCTATCTTCATAAGGATGTTGGCCTGTAGGCCTGTAGTTTCTTTTTTTGTCTTTGCCAGGTTTTGGTATCAGGATAATGCTGGCTTCATAGAATAAGTTAGGGAGGAGTCCCTCTTCCTCATTTTTTTGGAATAGTTTCAGTAGAATTGGTACCAGCTCTTCTTTGTACTTCTGGTAGATTTTGGCTGTGAATCTTTCTGGTCCCAGAATTTGTTTTTGTGTGCGTGTGTGTGTGTTAGGTTTTTTTATTACTGATTCAATTTCAAAACTCAATATTGTCTATTTGGGGTTTCAGTTGCTTCTTGATTCAATCTTTGGAGGTTGTATTTCCAGAAATTTATCCATTTCCTGTAGATTTTCTTGTTTGTATGCATACAGATGTTCATGGTGGTCTCTGAGGAACTTTTGTATTTCTGTGGGATTGGTTTTAATGTCACGTTTGTCCTTTCTGAATGTGCTTATTTGGATCATCCTTTTTTTCTTTGTTAATGTAGCTAGCACGCTATTGGTCTTGCACATCCTTTCAAAGATCCAACTTTTTGTTTCATTGGTTCTTTGTATGGATTTTTGAATCTTGATTCCATTCAGTTCTGTTCTGATTTTAGTTATTTCTTTTCTTCTCCTAGCTTTGAGGTTAGTTTGTTCTTGTTTTGGAATGAACATTTTTAAGCCCTTTAATATATTTGGCCAAATTGCCATCCAAAAAGAATGTATCACTCCGCACTGCCAAAAGCAAAGCATGGAGTGCTCACATCATCTTAGAATAAAACCCATCCATTTAATCAGCTCATTTGATGAAGGCCTAGGAAAATAAAGTTAGGGCATGATTCTTACTAGGTAGATGAAGAGAGTTAAGAGATGGCCAGCGGGGTGGGAAAGGACTGAAGCCTCAAGCCTTCTTCCTATTTAATTGTGAAGTATAGTGACCAACTAGTTCTAGTTTGCCTGAGACTTTCCAGGTTTTAGCACTGAGAGTCCAGAGTCTCAGGAAACCCCTAAGTGTCAGACAGACAAGGATACTTGGTCACTCTATCAAAAGTTAAACACCAGTACCTGGAGTTCTATTTAACACTTACAGTTTCAGTTTTGAGCCTGTGTCTAAAACTCATTTTTTAAGATACTCCTTGGTATATTCAGGGAAAACATCATAGAGAACAGCCTAACATGTGTGAGTGGTAAATAGAATAGGTCGGGTGTGAATCCTTCTGCTAACCTGAAAAAGAAGGCAGTCAGCATCCTTGGACCCTGCGAGCAGCATCCAGGTCCAGGGTCTTCCCCCTTCTAGGGTTCCATGTTCTTGAAGTCTGAGCCAAGCAACAGTATTGGTATTGGATTAGGCTTATTTAACCTCAACCACAAAAGAAAGTTAGATTTGCTGAAAAAAAGCAGACATTCTCTGAAAAACATCCCCTTATTTTGTAAGTGTTCAAATTAACTAGGCATTTCCTTTCTTCTTCTTCTTCTTTTTTTTTTTTTTTTTTTTTTTTTTTGAGACAGAGTCTCATTCTGTCAACAGGCTGGTGCAGTGGCATGATCTCGGCTCACTGCAACCTCTGCCTTCTAGGTTCAAGCGATTCTTCTGCCTCAGCCTCCCAAGTAGTTGGGACTACAGGTGCGTGCCACCACGTCCAGCTAATTTTTGTATTTTTAGTAGAGATGGGGTTTCACCATGTTGGCCAGGATGGTCTCGACCTCTTGACCTCGTGATCTGCATGCCTCTGCCCTCCAAAGTGCTAGGATTACAGGTGTGAGCCACCGCGCCCAGCCTCCTTTCTTCTTGTGCTATTGAAGAGGGATTTGTGATTCAGGGGGAACGGACATATGATTCTTCAACATGGAGAACTCTACCTGTCTTCAAAGGAAGCTCAGTTCTAGTGGGGAAAACACTGTGCATAGTTTGCCCTTGACCTTTGGGTTCCACAAGCTCTCTGTTGGGCTGGGCTGGAATTTACTTCCCACTAGTCACCCATGGAGGACCCACTCAGTGAGGGCCCCAGGTAAGGGAAGATACACAGAACACGGTGCTGGGCCCTGGCCACTGTGCAGTGCCAAGAGAAGTCCTCCCTGAGTTGAGTTTTACAGCCTCTCCAGATCACCTTCATTTTAGGACTCTTTTCTTCATGATGCCTTTGTACCTCCCCAGGACAGTATTTATGATGAAATGGAAGAGAAGTGGTCAAAACAGAAGGCAAAATGGAAGAAGGATGAGAAGTTGGAGCGAGAAAATATCCTGCTACAGCAAAGTGAGTACAGAAACTCTAGCTTTTTTTTTTTTTTTTTTTTATGACAAATGTATTAAAAAACTGCCATGAAGTCTGGTCTTGACTTGAGGAAGGTGGCCTTGGGCTTACCAAGGATGATGGGCCACATGCTAGATACCTGAATGGAAGGTGCCCAGAGTTTTCATGAAAGCAAAATGACAACAAGGGTAGGGTCTTTTTTGAAGTTCAGGCATCTGATCTAAGAGAGTCTAAGCCTATACCTTCTGAAACTCATTAGGTCCAAGTTTGCCCATGATGGCTGGAACAAATGCTAGAATCCCTGTAGGGAGTGCAGACTTATTATCTAGAAACAGATGAACTCAAAGTTCCAAGAGTTCTTTAATTAGAATGTGAAATGTTCGCTCGCATGTGGGTGGGGGGCAGATAGGAACAACACAATCCATTATACTAAGAGCTTCTATATTCCCACATCTTCCAGAAGGAATTCACACTTGGTAAATATTTTTAATATTTCCAACAACACAGAGCTTGCATCATACAAAGTACTCTATAGGTGTACCCCCGATCTCCATTGAACTTGTTCATAAAAGGAAAAAAGAAGAGAATTTGTGGAGACTACTCCAGGCCTAGAAGACTAGTCGAGGTAGGAGTGGGACCTCTACAGACCTATTCTGCATTCCACGCCAACCACATTCATTTCAGATTTAGTTGATTTTAACAAATTACTCATTTAAATGCAGATACTACATGGGAAAATTAATTCACATTCTGGTAGGCACTCTGGACTGCCAGAAAGTAATATGAAGACCCTGGAGTAAGGCTGGGGAACGGGATGGGGAGCTGCTTCTGTTTGGGGCTTTACCTAGAATTTTAGTGCAATAGAACCCAAGTCATATCCCAGATTCTAGCTACTCATAACGACTCTCTTCCCATGTTGCCAAAGTCTAAGTAAAGATGTAACCACCAGTTTTGGAAGACCAGAATTTAGCTGCTCACCATCCAGCTCAGTCAGAGGCTTACCCTGTCAGACCAGACACTCCCTGTCCTTCCCCAGAATTGCAACACTGAAGAAATCTGTTTCCCTTCGCCCCTCCTTCCTCCTGTTTGATACTGGGGCTCTACTGGCAGGTTTCCTTGCAGTTGTCCCGGCATCATTCTTTAAAAATACTTTCCTTTCCCCATTGAGTTGCCTTAGTGTCTGAACACTAAGTTGAAGCCTACCTCTACCCCAGCACTAAGTACAGGATGAATTTTATTGCTGGCAAAGTAATGTTAGCCAAGAGCTTTACTTTAAGATAAGGATATCCATGATAGCATAGTGGTTATGTCAGCAGAGGGAATGGACAAAATAAAAAGCAACAGATTCAAAATAAACTACACACAAAAGAACCAGAGATGTTGGTGGTAAATCCCATATGACTAATGTGATTGAGGACAACCACCATGCTCACCTCACCCTCAAGCACCTCCAGGTGAGTGTCAGAGGCTGAACAACAGGCTGCAATGACCTTGAGTCTGGAATTGCTTTTCTCTTTAGATATTCTGGGTTTCTCATTGCACCTGCTTTTCCCATCTTTATACATATATGTGCTTTCCTGTCACTTCCACAGAAAAAAAGATGACCAAAAAATTCGAATTGGAGTCAGGAGAAGAAGAGAAGAAAATAAATGAATCCTGCGGCACTGTCTTTGAGAACTTCATTCAAGAGAAGGAGGTAACTCAGCCCAAACCACCTTGGTGACTGAATGTGTAGTCCAGGTGATACATCCAAATCCCCAGGTGTGCCTCCATAATTAGGTGATCTTTTTGTCTTTCTGGGCATAATCCTCCTCTCCCAGCTTTCTGGAAATGTATGCAAACAGACTGACAGTCTTGCTGTCCTTTAGCTAGACAATCTTCCCACAGGCTAGACAGTCTTATCAAAGGGTTCTTAGAACAAAAATTATAATTAACTGGAAATAACAGAATGCTAAACATGCAGAAACTGAAAATCCTTATTTTGCCAAAATCCCATCTCTGAATATCCTTTTCATTCTTCACTGTAGCTATTATAGCTCTAGTGCTATTACTGGGCTCTAGGACAGGTACAGGTTTAACTTTATAGGAACTTGCCAAAACTATTTTCCAAAGTAGTTGTACCATTTTATTCTAGCATCTTAAATAAATTGGAATTCTAGTTGCTCTACATCCTTCACAACAATTAGTTTTGCCAGTCTTTTCATTTTGGCCATTCCAGTGGGCATGAAGTGGTACTTCATTATGGTTTTCGTTTCCCTGATGACTATGTTGGGCATTTTCTCATATGCTTATTGGTCCATTCAAATATCTTCTTCCATAAAGTGCCTGCTCAAGTCTTTTCCCATTTGAAAAAGTAGGAGGTGCTTATATTTTTATTTTTGATATGTAGGAGTACTTTTTATATTGTGGATACAACTTTTTTTGTCAGATACACATTTTGTAAATATTGTCTCTCAGCCTATGGTTTGCCTCTTCATTTTGTTAATGATATATTTTGATATAGAGAAGCTTTAAATTTTGATGAAAGGCAATGATCTTTTTTTACTTTTATGGTTACAGATTTTTGTGTCCTGTCTATAAAATTGTTGCCTATTCCAACGTCATGAAGATATTCTATTTTTTTAGAAGCCTTAAAATTTTAGTTTTTATGATTCTATGATCCATTTTGAATAATTTTTGTGTAGGAAGTGAAGTGTAAGAGTCATGGGTCATTTTTGTCTTATGGATATTCAGTTGACCCGGCATCATTCTTTAAAAATACTTTCCTTTCCCCATTGAGTTGCCTTAGTGTCTGATACAGTTTGGATTTGTGTCCCTGCCCAAATTTGTGTCAAATTGTAATCTCCATTGTTGGAGAAGGGGCCTGGTGGGAAGTGATGGAATGATGGGGGCAGATTCTCCCCCTTTCTGTTTTCATGATAGTGAGTGAGTTCTCAAAAGATCAGATTGTAGCACCTCCCCCTTCTCTCTCTTTATTTTGCTCCAGCTATGCAAGACAGGCCTCCTTCCTCATTACCTTCTGCCATGATTGTAATATCCCTGAGGCCTCCCCAGCCATGCTTGCAGAAATGTGAGCCAATTAAACTTCTTTTCTTTCTTCTTTTTATTATTATTAATTTTTTTTTATTTATTATACTTTAAGTTCTAGGGTACATGTGCACAATGTGCAGGTTTGTTACATATGTATACATCTGCCATGTTGGTGTGCTGCACCCATTAACTCCTCATTTACATTAGGTATATCTCCTAATGCTATCCTTCCCCCTACCCCCACCGCATGACTGGCCCTGGTGTGTGGTGTTCCCCACCCTGTATCCAAGTGTTCTCATTGTTCAGTTCCCACCTATGAGTGAGAACATGTGGTGTTTGGTTTTCTGTCCTTACGATAGTTTGCTCAGAGTGATGGTTTCCAGCTTCATCCATGTGTCTACAAAGGACATAAACTCATCCTTTCTTACGGCTGCATAGTATTCCATGGTGTATATGTGCCACATTTTCTTAATCCAGTCTATCATTGATGGACATTTGGGTTGGTTCCAAGTTTTGCTATTGTGAATAGTGCCACAATAAACATACCTGTGCATGTGTCTTTATAGCAGCATGATTTATAATCCTTTGGGTATATACCCAGTAATGGGATGGCTGAGTCAAATGGTATTTCTAGTTCTAGATTCTTGAGGAATGGCCACACTGTCTTCCACAATGGTTGAACTAGTTTACAGTCCCACCAACAGTATAAAAGTGTTCATATTTCTCCACATCCTCTCCAGCACCTGTTGTTTCCTGACTTTTTAATGATCACCATTCTAACTAGTATGAGATGGTCTCTCATTGTGGTTTTGGTTTGCATTTCTCTGATGGCCAGTGTTGATGAGCATTTTTTCATGTGCCATGTGCCTGTTGGCTGCATAAATGTCTTCTTTTGAGAAGTGTCTGTTCATATCCTTTGCCCACTTTTTGATGAGATTGTTTGATTTTTTTCTTGTAAATTTGTTTAAGTTCTTTATAGATTCTGGATATTAGCCCTTTGTCAGATAAGTAGATTGCAAAAATTTTCTCCCATTCTGTAGGTTGCCTGTTCACTCTGATGGTAGTTTCTTGTGCTTTGCAGAAGGTCTTTAGTTTAATTAGATCCTATTTTTCAATTTTGGCTTTTGTTGCCATTGCTTTTGGTGTTTTAGACATGAAGTCCTTGCCCATGCCTGTGGCCTGAACGGTATTGCCTAGGTTTTCTTCTAGGGTTTTTATGGTTTTAGGTCTGACATTTAAGTCTTTAATCCATCTTGAATTAATTTTTGTATAAGGTGTGAAGAAGGGATCCAGTTTCAGTTTTCTACATATGACTAGCCACTTTTCCCAGCACCATTTATTAAATAGGAAATCCTTTCCCCATTTCTTGTTCTTGTCAGGTTTGTCAAAGATCAGATGGTTGTAGATGTGTGGTATTATTTCTGAGGGCTCTATTCTGTTCCATTGGTCTATATCTCTGTTTTGTTATCAGTACCATGCTGTTTTGGTTACTGTAGCCTTGTAGTATAGTTTGAAGTCAGGTAGCATGATGCCTCCAGCTTTGTTCTTTTGGCTTAAGATTGTCTTGGCAATGTGGGCTCTTTTTTGATTCCATATGAACTTACAGTAGTTTTTTGCCATTCTGTGAAGAAAGTCATTGGTAGCTTGATGGGGATGACATTGAATCCATAAATTACCTTGGGCAGTATGGCCATTTTCACAGTATTGATTCTTCTTATCCATGAGCATGGAATATTCTTCCATTTGCTTGTGCCCTCTTTTATTTCGTTGAGCAGTGGTTTGTAGTTCTCCTTGAAGAGGTCCTTCACATCCCTTGTAAGTTGGATTCCTAGGTATTTTACTTTCTTTGAAGCAGTTGTGAATGGGAATTCACTCATGATTTGGCTCTCTGTTTGTCTGTTATTGTTGTATAGGAATGCTTATGATTTTTGCACATTGATTTTGTATGCTGAGACTTTGCTGAAGTTGCTTATCAGCTTAAGGAGATTTGGGGCTGAGACGATGGAGTTGTCTAAATATACAATCATGTCATCTGCAAACAGGGACAGTTTGACTTCATCTTCTCCTAATTGAATACCCTTTATTTCTTTCTCCTGCCTGATTGCCCTGGCCAGAACTTCCAACACTGTGTTGACTAGGAGTGGTGAGAGAGGGCATCCCTGTCTTGTGCCAGTTTTCAAAGGGAATGTTTCCAGTTTTTGCCCATTCAGTATGATATTGGCTGTGGGTTTGTCATAAATAGCCCCCATTATTTTGAGATACATCCCATCAATACCTAATTTATTGAGAGTTTTTAGCATGAAGTGCTGTTGAATTTTGTCAAAGACCTTTTCTGCATCTATTGAGATAATCATGTGGTTTTTGTCTTTGATTCTGTTTATATGATGGATTACATTTATTGATTTGTGTATGTTGAACCAGCCTTGCATCCCAGGGATGAAGCCCACTTGATCATGGTAGATAAGCTTTTTGATGTGCTGCTGGATTCAGTTTGCCAGTATTTTGTTGAGGATTTTTGCATCGATGTTAATCAGGGATATTGGTCTAAAATCCTCTTTTTTTCTTGTGTCTCTGCCAGGGTTTGGTATCAGGAATGTATTGGCCCCATAAAATGAGTTAGGGAGGATTCCCTCTTTTTCTATTGATTGGAATAGTTTTAGAAGGAATGGTACCAGTTCCTCTTTGTACCTCTGGTAGAATTCGGCTGTGAATCTGTCTGGTCCTGGACTTTTTTTGGGTGGCAGGCTCTTAATTATTTCCTTAATTTCAGGGCCTGTTATTGGTCTATTCAGGGATTCAACTTCTTCCTTGTTTAGTCTTGCAAGGGTGTATGTGTCCAGGAATTTATCCATTTCTTCTAGATTTTCTAGTTTATTTGCGTAGAGGTGTTTATAGTATTCTCTGACGGTAGTTTGTATCTCTGTTGGATCGGTGATGATATCCCCTTTATCATTTTTAATTGCCTCTATTTGATTCTTCTCTCTTCTCTTGCTAGTAGTCTTGCTAGTAGTCTATCAATTTTGTTGATCTTTTCAAAAAACCAGCTCCTGGATTCATTGATTTTTTGAATTTTTTTTTTGTGTGTGTGTGTCTCTCTCCTTCCATTCTGCTCTGATCTTAGTTATTTCTTGCCTTCTGCTAGCTTTTGAATGTGTTTGCTCTTGCTTCTCTAGATCTTTTCATTGTGATGTTAGGGTGTCAATTTTAGACCTTTCCTGCTTTCTCTTGTGGGCATTTAGTGCTGTAAATTTCCCTCTACACACTGCTTTAAATGTGTCCCAGAGATTCTGGTATGTTGTGTCTTTGTTCTCATTGGTTTCAAAGAACATCTTTATTTCTGCCTTCATTTTGTTATGTACCCAGTAGTCACTCAGGAGCAGGTTGTTCAGTTTCCATGTAGTTGAGCGGTTTTGAGTGAGTTTCTTAATCCTGAGTTCTAATTTGATTGCACTGTGGTCTGAGAGACAGTTTGTTATAATTTGTGTTATTTTACATTTGCTGAAGAGTGCTTTACTTCCAACTATGTGGTCAATTTTGGAATAAGTGGAATGTGGTTCTGAGAAGAATAAATATTCTGTTGATTTGGGGTGGAGAGTTCTGTAGATGTCTATTAGGTGTGCTTGGTGCAGAACTGAGTTCAATTCCTGGATATCCTGTTAACTTTCTGTCTCATTGATCTGTCTAATGTTGACAGTGGGGTGTTAAAGTCTCCCATTATTATTGTGTGGGAGTCTAAGTCTCTTTGTAGGTCTCTAAGGACTTGCTTTATGAATCTGGGTGCTCCTGTATTGGGTGTATATATATTTAGGATAGTTAGCTCTTCTTGTTGAATTGATCCCTTTACCATTAAGTAATGGCCTTCTTTATCTCTTTTGATCTTTGTTGGTTTAAAGTCTGTTTTATCAGAGACTAGGATTGCAACCCCTGCCTTTTTTTGTTTTCCATTTGCTTGGTAGATCTTCCTCCATCCCTTTATTTTGAGTCTATGTGTGTCTCTGCACGTGAGATGGGTCTCTTGAAAGCAGCACACTGAGGGGTCTTGACTCTATCCAATTTGCCAGTCTGTGTCTTTTAATTGGAGCATTTAGCCCATTTACATTTAAGGTTAATATTGTTATGTATGAATTTGATCCTGTCGTTATGATGTTAGCTGCTTATTTTGCTCGTTAGTTGATGCAGTTTCTTCCTAGCATCAATGGTCTTTACAATTTGGCATGTTTTTGCAGTGGCTGATACCAGTTGTTCCTTTCCATGTTTAGTGGTTCCTTCAGGAGCTCTTATAAGGCAGGCTTGGTGGTGACAAAATCTCTCAGCATTTGCTTGTCTATAAACAATTTTATTTCTCCTTTACTTATAAAGCTTAGTTTGGCTGGATATGAAATTCTGGGTTGAAAATTCTTTTCTTTGAGAATGTTGAATATTGGCACCCACTCTCTTCTGGCTTGCAGGGTTTCTGCTGAGAGATCCGCCATTAGTCTGATGGGCTTCCCTTTGTGGGTAACTCGACCTTTCTCTCTGGCTGCCCTTAACATTTTTTCCCTCATTTCAACTTTGGTGAATCTGACAATTTTGTGTCTTAGAGCTGCTCTTCTCGAGGAGTATCTTTGTGGTGTACTCTGTATTTCCTGAATTTGAATATTGGCCTGCCTTGCTAGGTTGGGAAAGTTCTCCTGGATAATATCCTGAAGAGTGTTTTCCATCTTGGTTCCATTCTCCCCATCACTTTCAGATACACCAATCAGACGCAGATTTGGTCTTTTCACCTGGTCCCATATTTCTTGGAGGCTTTGTTCATTTCTTTTTACTCTTTTCTCTCTAAACTTCTCTTCTCACTTCCTTTCATTCATTTGATCTTCAATCACTGATACCCTTTCTTCCAGTTGATCAAATCAGCTACTGAAGCTTGTGCATGCATCATGTAGTTCTCATGCCATGGTTTTCATCTCCATCAGGTCATTTAAGGTCTTCTCTCCACTGTTTATACTAGTTAGCTATTCTTTCAATCTTTTTTCAAGGTTTTTAGCTTGTTTGCGATGGGTTTGAACATCCTCCTTTAGCTCATAGAAGTTTGTTATTACTGATCATCTGAAGCCTTCTTCTCTCAACTCGTCAAAGTCATTCTCCTTCCAGCTTTGTTCTGTTGCTGGCAAGGAGCTGCATTCCTTTGGAGGAGAAGAGGTGCTCTGATTTTTAGAATTTTCAGCTTTTCTTCTCTGGTTTCTCCCCGTCTTTGTGGTTTTATCTACCTTTGGTCTTTGATGATGGTGATGTACAGATAAGGTTTTGGTGTGGATGTCCTTTCTGTTTGTTAGTTTTCCTTCTAACAGTCAGGACCCTCTGCTGAAGGTCTGTTGGAGTTTGCTGGAGGTCCACTCCAGACCCTGTTTGCCTGGGTATCACCAGCAGAGGCTGTAGAACTACAGATATTGCAGAATGGCAAATGTTGCTGCCTGACGGTTCCTCTAGAAGCTTCATCTCAGAGGGGCAGCCGGCTGTATGAGGTCTCAGTCAGCCCCTACTGGGAGGTGCCTCCCAGTTAGGCTACTCGGGGGTCAGGGACCCACTTGAGGAGGCAGTCTGTCCGTTCTCAGATCTCAAAATTCCATGCTGAGAGAACCACTACTCTCTTCAAAGCTGTCAGACAGGGACATTTAAGTGTGCAGAAGTTTCTACTGCCTTTTGTTCAGCTATGCCCTGCCCCCAGAGGTAGAGTCTACAGAGGCAGGCAGGCCTCCTTGAGCTCTGGTGGGCTCCACCTAGTTCAAGCTTACCAACTGCTTTGTTTACCTACACAAGCCTCAGCAATGGTGGGCACCCCTCCCCCAGTCTCGCTGCCGCCTTGCAGCTCGATCTCAGACCGCTGTGCTAGCAGTGAGCAAGGCTCCATGGGCATGGGACCCTCCCAGCCAGGTGCGGGATATAATCTCCTGGTGTGCTGTTGCTAAGACCATTGGAAAAGTGCAGTATTAGGGTAGGAGTGACCCTATTTTCCAGGTGCTGTCTGTCACAGCTTCCCTTGGCTAGGAAAGGGAATTCCCTGACCCCTTGCGCTTCCCAGGTGAGGTGATGCCTGGCGCTGCTTTGGCTCCCAGTCCGTGGGCTGCACCCACTGTCCTGCACCCACTGTCCAACAAGCCCCAGTGAGATGAACCCGGTACCTCAGTTGGAAATGCAGAAATCCCCCGTCTTCTGCGTCACTCACGCTGGGAGCTGTAGACTGGAGCTGTTCCTGTTTGGCCATCTTGGAACCTCTGCCCTAAACCTCTTTTCTTTTTAAATTACCCAGTCTCTCAGGTAGTTCTTCATAGAAATGTGAGATCAGACTAATAGTGTCTTTGTTGTATTTGGGGGTATAGGACTCTCCATTCTGTTAGAGTATTTTTCTGTACTTAGGTTAACAACACATTGTCTTGACTACTGAAGTTTGAAATCGGGTAGCAAAGGTTATCTAGTTTTGCTATTGTTTTTCAAGATTATTTTGCCTTTCTGCATTCTTTGTATTTTTACATAAATGTTAGAACTAGCTTGTCAATTTAGAATTAGCTTATCAAGGAAACTTGCTGATATTTTGACTGGGATTTCATTGAATATAAAGATCAATCTGTGGAGAGATGAATTCTTAAGAGTATCGAATCTATACACTGACTTAACAAAAGCTTTTGATGAAAATATAATTTCTTTTAGTATTTGTCAGTGTGATGAGGTTTAACTTAAGTAAGATTTTCATTAACTTCAACATATCATGTCATTAGTTTATAATGTGTTCTTCATTATAGTAATGTCTAAGCTTTGGTGAATATTATATTCCTGAATCCTAGCCTGGCTTTCTTAACTCCCTAGAAGATGTGCCAGAACCACAGTGCTAACCTTTTCCTAATAAAATTGCTTTTAGGAGCTCTTGAAACAACATCAGAGTGATACCTTGCAATTAGAAGAGCTGAGAAAAACCAAAGAGGTAAGCTTTTTCTTCCTTTCCTGTGGACTTGGTATGTTACAAATACACCAGTAAAATAACAGGCTGTCAGTATAATGGAATCGATGGTAATTTCTCCAAAACCAATAAGAAATGGAAGACCTAAAGCTGAGTTTACTGGATTCAGTAAGTTAAAAAGAATTTTTGAAATTATCTGTAAAATAAAGCCAGTGCGCCTTTTTAAAGTCTGATTTGAACAAATAGATCAGCAATATACTATGTGATCTTCAATGTTGAATGACTTTCATTTCTAGCAAGGTTCAAACCACAAATGATCTTTCAGTTATAAAACACCAAGTTCTTCCCTTTGAGCTCTGAAAAGTATAAAACTGTCTCCTTTGGAACTCTGTCACCAAGCCCCTCCTTAAACTCTGAGTGTACCTCATACACGATGACTTCCTCAGAGACTCTATTCTGGGACAAATTTATGGCAGTCTGTGGGAGACAACTGAAGAGGAGCTGTTCAAATCCACAAGGTGATGTGTGATTCTTCCATCACTGAGAATTTGACTTGGATCCAGAATGGACATGTTTGAGAAAATATTAGTCATTATAAAGGCATTATAAATGAATTCTATCTTAGAGCCCAGGCAGGGCTTCAGCATCATTGAAAGGTAAACAGACTATGCTGTCCTACAAGTTCAAGAAATGGGTTTTGGAGGAAGATATACCCAGTGTATTATAATAACTATTTTAATGAGCTTGTCTACTAATTCTGTCATTTATATCATGTCTGAGTCTGTTTCTCTTCATTGATTTTTCTCCTCATTTATGGTCATACTTCCTTGTTTGCATGCCTGGTTAAGTTTGGCTTGGATGTCAGCCATTGTGGTGTTTACCTTGTTGGGTGCTGAATATTTTTATATTCCTTTAGATAATCTTGAGCTTTGCCCTGGGATGTAGTTAAGTTGCTTGGAAACAGTTTGATCCTTTTGAGCCTTGCTTTTTAAGCTTTGTTGGGCAGAACTAAAGCAGTGTTTAGTGTGGAACTAATTTTCCCCCACTGTTGAGGTAATACCCTCTGAGTACTCGACACCACACCCTCTGTATGAGAAGGATTTTCTACTCTGCCTGGTGGGACCATGAACTATTCCCAGCCCGGTGTTGGCTCTGGGGATTGTTCTACCTGCTCCTTGCTGGTGGTTCCTTTCTCTAACCACATCTCTTTCTATTTCTTCCCTCCATCACTCCACCCCAGAGGCACTTGCCTCCTTGCTGTTTCCTTAACAGGCCAGGATGCTCCTACCTTGGGGGCTTTGATATTCTCTCTTCCTGAAAAGTTCTTTCCCAAATATCCACATGACTTTCTTCCTTTCCTCCTCCTGGTCTTTATTCAAATGCCACCATCTCAGATGCCACCCTATTTAAGGGCTCCACTCCCTGCCCCAACACTTGCTTTTCTCTAAATGGGATGCCACTGGAGATTTTTGAGGAGGAGAGTATTATTTGGGGAAACAACTGTGGCAGCAATGTGAAGGAGAATCTGAAGAATCAAAATGACAGGAGGCAGAACCTGTTAGAAGGGTCATCTCCCATTTACACCTCAACCTGACTTCTGCTCCCATCCCAGCCATGGAAACTGCTCTTGTTAAAATCACAAGTAACTTCTGAGTTTCCAAATCCAAAGAATGCTTCACCTCACTTGACATGAGCAGTATCAGGTTCAATTTATCACTCTCTCCTTGCAACATTCACCTCTCTTAACTTTCATGGGCTTCTGGCGTTTCCTTCACCTCATTGGTCACACCTTCTCAATCTTCTTTACTAGAACTAGAACTCTGCTTAAAACCCTTCAACGGCACCCCATTGTTCTCCCACCTAATTTCTAAGTCCTGGAGTATTTTGAGGCTGGTTCCCAGGCCCCCTTCTCTTCTTTATCTCCCGTTTTTCCTTTGGAGAGCTCATCTGTTCACACAGATGTAAAAGCCATCTCTGTGCTGATAACTTGGGTTGATACCTCCAGCTTTGCCTCTCTCCTGAGCTCCAGGCTTGTACATCCAACTGCCCATTTGACATTTCAGCATAGGTGACATACAGGCACCTCAAAATTAACATGCCCAGCTCCACACTCAATTATCCACCAGAGATTTAGCCCCCAAATTGTCAACTCCCTCAGCTGTTCTAAGCCTAGACCTGAAGTCATCCTTGATTTCTTCTTTCCTTTCACTCTCCCAAATTCAACCCAGCAGCCTCAGCCAATCCTCTATAACATATTCCACATTCATCCACGTCCCTCCAACTCTGTTGTCACCTTACCCTAGACCGTTATTTCTCAGCTACATGACTGTAGTATTCTCCTCCTTAGTTCTGTTGCTTTCCCTCTTGCCCCTCCAGTCCATCCCCTGGAGCATAATATAAGCAAGTGAGATACGTGCATTCACTTCTCTGCTTAACACCCTTCAATGGGTCCCCATTGTTCTTAGGTTACCTTGTCCTCTCAGGTGCCACCAGGCTCCCCTGTATTTCCTCACCATGGCCCTCTATCCTTACTGTCTCTATTCCACCCATATTGGTGTTCCTTTGGGTCCTCAAACACAATGAGCATTTTGCATTCTAAGGACCTTTGCACAGGCTTCTATTCATTCTTTAGTGGAAGTTTGTTTGTGTGTTTGTTTCAAGAAGCTGCTTTTTAGAGCAGTTTTAGGTTTACAGAAAAATTGAGCAGAAAGTACAGAGAGTTCCCATATACTACCCCACCCCACCCCACCACTAGTTTCCTTTATTAGTAGTATCTTACATTGGGGTGCCACATTAGTTGCAGTTGATGAGCACTGTGGATGCATTCTTATTAACTAAAGTCCGTAGTTTACATTAGGGCTCTTTGTGTTGTACATTCTGTGGGTTTTGCCTAATATATCATGTCATGTAGCCACCATTATAGTGTCATACAGAATAGTTTCACTGCTCTAAAAGTGCCCTCTCCCCCACCTATTCATCCCTCCCTTGCCCTCCAAATCCCTAGAAACCACTAATCTTTTTTCTGTCTCTATAGTTTTGCCTTTTCCAGAGTGTCGTATAGTTGCAATTAGTAGTAGGTATTTAATAAAAACTTGCTTAGTGAATGAATAACTGATTGCCATTGTAACCATTCATGTGAGCTCTGGTGAGGCTGAAGAGAAGGATATACATGAGTGAGACAAGGAGGAGGTAGGACTGACAGGGTGTGAGTGGCCATGAGTGATGCAAAAGTAGCTCAAGTTGCTCCCTTGCATTACAGTCCAGGTGCCCTGGAGAAGAAACTAAATAAATAGACATCGGCATGATGTCCTGCAACAAATTCTTCTTATGCAGGTCATGGAGGAAGAATTGCATGCACAAGCCCTCGTCCTAGAGTCACTTAACGCAAACCTCTACTATACCCAGGTGGAACTCCAAAAAGAGGTGAGTCCCTGCTAGAGTGGGGATGGGGGTTGGGGGAAGAACCTAGGTCTCTGTCCAGCTCTGCCGTATAGCTCTGCCCTGGATGGCTCTGGGTTGGGGAAGATGGCTTTAAAATATTTGTCTTTCAGAAAGCTATAGTGGGAAATCTGGAGAAAATGCTTCAAACCAAGTGTGCTGAAACTGAAGAAAAGTATAAGTACACCATACAGATCCTGATGGAAGAGAACATTCATCTGAAGTGCGGCTGCTGCTGAAAAAGACATGGCTGAGTTCTCTTTAGGAGTGGGAAGGAGTTTGAGTGAGGAATGGGTTAGGAAGATAGACCAAGTGCTCCCTAGTTATGTCAAGGCACAGGCATTTTCAGGAGGGAGGTGTGTCACTGCAGGCCAGCGACACAAAGCCAGATAGTTCACTTGAGGTGGAGTGGAGATGTGTCTACGCTTCTCCCATTCACCTGTGTCCTTGTTTCTGTGCAAAACAACACAGGAAATTTATCTCCCAGTTTCTGAGTTTGCTCAGTTCTATGACTGATGGTCTTACCATTACATGCAGCTGCTTCTGGTTCCTATGGAAATCAGCTTTGGATCAGAAGGTGTACTGTTACCTGAAGCTGCATCTTAGATCATTAAAATAAATTTTGGTCAATACTTTAATAGAGGAAAGTTATTTATTGCATTGATTTAGTAGAAAATTCCTCATACAGGACTTCAGTCACCTGAACACCATACCTCACTAAATTCAAAACCACTGGAAGTAATGATTGAGAGACTGCTGTGGTGAAGGAACGAAGGCACATTGCTCTCCCCGCACCCCAAATATCCTATACCCTTTCTAGCTTTTGAGTTGACATTGATACATCTTTCCTTTCTTTTTACAGGCAAAAGGTAATTTCTAAGAATGAAGAAATGTATGAAGAATATTCTGGGAGATTGGCCTCTATTACTGTTTCTAAGGATGATTCTGACACCGTGGAAGATGGTAGCAAGAAAAGACAAGAATCATAAACATAAAGTCGCTCTCCATTATTGAAGATGGTCGGCACACCATTTCTGTAGGCCCCGGAAACTCCCAGCAGGGTTTTCTTCAGAACATGTGTATAATGAGTTTAGTTCTTGGGTTGCTCTGACTCTATTTTTGCTCTATTCTGAGTGGCCGAAAATGTTTGAATTCTCATCTGAATTTCACAACTTATCACGGATGCTTCATTGAAAAATGATGCTCTCCGTACTGGGAGCTGAGCTTTCTCTGAGTTTTGTACTATTTTTCTTCCACCTTTATGTATTTCATAGGAAAGAAATAGATTTGAAAGCCTTCTTCCTATTGAACTTTTACTATATTTGGGGGGGGGGGGGTATACCTTTGTCCCCTGGGGCATTTAGGTAGCAAAAAAAGATGATGTGTTGATTTTATCTAAAACCTTTTTCTCTCATACCCATGCCCCCTACTTCCCTACCTCTCAATCATGTTCCCTGACCTATGACTTAGGAAGGGTTTCTGATTATTCTTACCACCTTCTCTGGACCATCACCAGAATTCAGACACCCACAGGGCAGGCAACATAAATAAGTGAAGTGGGCTAGACACAAGGAAAACAATTGCATAAGCACAGTGGTAAGTGACAACTGACAGCAGCCTCAGTAGAGGGGCTTGGGCAGGGCTGGGGCACAACGGGTGGAGAAGAATGACCTGCAGAGCACTGTCCCATCTGAAGAAGGTGCTTCTCAGATCTTTGCCATGCAAAAGCGTGAGGTCAATATTGTCAGATATTATGATTTTTTCAAAGAAGGTATCCTGGTTTTTATGTGATATCTCCTAATTTTTAAACGTTGACAACAAATTTTAAAAATACAACTGTGTGTGCCAATCATGGGAGACTCAAGTAGAACATGTCTGTGGTCCAGATGTTTTCCACCTGTGAGATGTCATTGGCAGAAACCAAAATCAAACACAAAAAAATCTCCAAGGAGCAATAAGATCAAATCATACTTTATTCTATTAAAAAGTATTTTTGAAAAAAGATACTTAAATTTTAAAGATAACTTAATTCCTAATGATTTAAAATAATCCAAGCAGAGATGAAAGAGCAAATGCAAATGCATAAAAAGACCCACAGCATTGTTAGCAAAAAGCAAATATAGTTAGCCAAGCATATATATATCATGAAAGTAAAAGAAGGCAAAAAGCAAGTTTGGGGATAAATTATGTAAAACTTGTAAAATAATTTGAATTTTTAAAAGATTTCAATGAAATTTTGTTTTATTAAAAAAAAAAAATTTTGGCTGGGTATGGTGGCTCACATCTGTAATCCCAGCACTTTGGGAGGCCAAGGTGGACAGATCATGAGGTCAGGAGATCGAGACCATCCTGGCTAACATGGTGAAACCCCGTCTCTACTGAAAAATACAAAAAATTAGCCAGGCGTGGTGGTGGGTGCTTGTAGTCCCAGCTACTCGGGAGGCTAAGGCAGGAGAATGGCGTGAACCCGGGAGGCGGAGCTTGCAGTGAGCTGAAATCGCGCCACTGCACTCCACCCTAGGCGACAGAGTGAGACTCTGTCTCAAAAAAAAAAAATTTTTTTTCAAGACGGGGTCTCACTCTGTCGCCCAGGCTGAGACGGGGTCTTACTCTGTCACCCAGGCTGGAGTGCAGTGGTGTGAATATGGCTCACTGCAGCCTTGACCTCTTGGGTTCAAGTAATCCCCCCACCTCAACCTCCCAAAGTGCTGGGATTATAGACATGAGCCACCATAGGTGGCTATTTTCTAATATTTTTTGATGTGGTAGTGTGGAATTTTACTTTAAGAAAGAATTAAAGTTAATAGAATATTAACAGTGGGCTTAATGTTGATAATAATTTGAATCAAAATCCAGATATATTCGTAGCTGGATTTTGCAGGCATCTGGTATTTATTGCCACCAGGTAAAAACATTCCCAAAGCTCTAGGCATGAGCGAAAGGAGACAGTGTTATTGTTGTTAATATCCTATTAACTTTAGCTCTTACAAAAAAGTGCAAAAAAGCTAATAAATTAACTACTTAGAAAATTAGTAAATAAACATAGTGTTATATATCTAAATAGCACTATCAATCAGAAGGGAAGACAAGTTTTTTCCTTAGTGTGAAAGTTGGCTGTGGCATCTGTTTCCCCATGTTTTTCTTGTCATCCTTGTTGCTTACTTCATAGTTCACTTCAGTCAGGATGGTGAGAATATCATCGCCTCTGAAAGACATCACATAACATTGTGACTATCTGTGGGGGAAAGCAACTGATGAACTGTCTCCTCTGCTGTGCTCAGAGAGAGTTCTGTAGTTCTTTCTCTCAAAATATCAGTCATTTGAAACAATAAGTTGCTAAACCAAGACCTACCCCAGCTTTCCTGGTAAATGCATTGTCTCAGAGCTTAATAACTTACTTTTGGTTTATTCAGGAACTCTTTTGACCGTCAGAAACCTCAGTGTCAGTATTAGAGTTGATTTCTTTCTCTCCTGACCTGTGCATATCTCACTCTTCTCCATGTTACTTGGCTCCCACAGTTGCTTCAATGCCCCCCAATACTCTCTGCCTCAAATTGACATTGCATCTGTGGATTCATCTTTGATGCAATTAAACTTAAGGCAAGTGAAAGTACAATGTCTCCTGCAGCTACTCCTACCTTCTTCTCACCAGGATCTCTTAGTGTTTTTGTTAGGCAACCTCTTCTTCTACCTCGGAGCTAGCCCTGGAAACCTTGCAGGATTCATGATCTAAGTTACAAAATCTAAGTTAGATTCATGATCTAAGTTGTGGGAAATTCTCACTCTTCATATACTCAAAACTTGAAATACAGGGCTAAAAGGAACCTGCTGTTTATTTCCCATAATGCACCAAGAGGTTTTAAGGATGGTTTGCTGTTATAGAACTTTTGACAGAGTTGGAGGATGTTAAACATTGAATTGGGTTACTGCCTTCTTTGGAAGATTTCCAAAACTAGTTGAATTGGCTCACTCATGTTTTGGCCTAAAGACAGAGAGCTGGACTATATGACTTTACCCGTCTTTCCTGCTCTGTGACACCCTGATTGTCCTTTGAGGTGCTGAATAAAGGAATAAAACATCTCAGCTTTTCCATCTATAAACTAAGGATGTTAACACTTGCCACTCTCCCACTTTGTAACTGACCTGGGAAGTGCAGCTATGTGATCCACAGCTAGACATCTAGAGATGAATGGAAACCATTCCCCTTGCACAGTTCTCTGACCTGTTGATGTCATCTAAACCACATATCACTTTCTAATAGTCTCTGAATGTGAGTAGATAGTAGTGGTGATGGAGTAGGAGGGGAAGGTAGTGTAACAGTGAGGTGGGCTGAGTAGGCAAAACTTACCGAGGACATCGTTCTCTCAGGCTCTGGCAAAGTGACTGGATGTACCAGGTTCCCTCTGCAGGGTTTCGGTAGGAAACACAGTTATTCACAGTGGCCATCCCCAGCAGAAAGTCAGCCTCATCCGGGATATATCTCGTTTGAGGTGATGATAAATCCATTTCCAAATAGGGTTGCTCCTCTGAATCAGTCTCAACAGGTATACCTTTCTGGTAGTTATCCCCCTGACAAGCCTGAATAAAAAACACTTTGGGTTTTCCAGCAAGGGAAGGGCACTTCAAACCAGTGAACTGAGATGTCAGCTCATAGATGGGGGCCTCCTGTCCATCAGTGCCATAGATGATGCCCTTGTCTCCATGGGAGAGGATACAGCAGATGAAGCAATCCTTGTTACTGTGGTCCATGAGTTGGTAGGTTTTCAAAATCTTATAGATTTTCTCTACTGTGCAGTCATTGTGGTGCTGGATCTCAAAATGAAGCTCTTCAAAGGTCGCGGTCAAAGCCTCTGAAAAGTGAAATTTGAACAGTCACGTTATACCACAGTAATTCACAGACCAGAGCTGGAGAGCACAGTGGGCATAACATTGATAGATAAGAAATGTCCATCAATGATAGACTGGATTAAGAAAATGTGGCACATATATACCATGGAATACTATGCAGCCATAAAAAAGGATGAGTTCATGTCCTTTGTAGGGACATGGATGAAGCTGGAAACCATCATTCTCAGCAAACTATCACAAGGACAGAAAACCAAACACCGCATGTTCTCACTCATAGGTGGGAATTGAACAATGAGATCACTTGGACACAGGAAGGGGAACATCGCACACCGGGGCCTGTTGTGGGGTTGGGGAGGGGGAAGGGATAGCATTAGGAGATATACCTAATATAAATGACGAGTTAATGGGTGCAGCATACCAACATGACACATGTATACATATGTAACAAACCTGCACGTTGTGCACATGTACCCTAGAACTTAAAGTAAAAAAATAAATAAATAAATAAATAAATAAATAAATAAATAAAGGATTTGAACCAGAAATTCAAGAGCAAAACCCTCTGTGTTTGTAGCTGGATTCTGCAGGCTTCGAATATTTATTGCCACCAGCTAAAAACATTCTCAAACCCTGGGGCAAATGAGAAAGCAGAGAGTTACTGTTGGTCTGTTTTCTCTACTAAACTAGTTTACAAGATGAGTAAGTTATCATTTAGGCTTACTACTGAACCAATTTTTAAAATGACTATATTATTTACATAATCAGGAAAAACAAAACAATTTTTGAATAGAAGATCCAACTTATTTTATCCTAAACCTTCTCAAAATTATTTACGTTTAGCAAAATAAAATACATGAATTAATAAAATAGAACTAAAAGACCTTTTACAATAGGTTATCCCCTCTCTATCCCTCACTATTACCTAGTCACATTCCATGAAGGCAACCACTTTCAGTTTTTAACCACTCTTTTTTCACATTAACCTCCATTTTGTAATGAATTTGGGTACACTGCTAATTACTCATTTATAAATTTTAGACTTTCACATTGAGTTCTTATTATGGAGAATAAGCATTTGGTGCTCTTACACAATTATTTAGAATTTTGGTTGAATCCATAGTAATATTTTTATTTTTTTAATTTTTTTTTTTTTTTTTAAGAAAAGATCTCACTCTGTCACCCAGGCTAGAGTGCAGTGGCACAATCTCAGCTCACTGCAACTTCTGCCTCCCAGGTTCAAGCAATTCTCCTGCCTCAGCCTCCCGAGTAGGTGGGACTACAGGCACGCACCACCATACCCAGCTGATTTTTGTATTTTTAGTAGAGACAGGGTTTCACCGTGTTGGCCAGGCTGGTCACGAACTCCTAGCCTCAAGTGACCCACCCACCATGGCCTCCCAAAGTGCTGGAATTGTAGGCATGAGCCACCACCTCCAGCCCATAGTAATATTTCTATTATTAAGACTATGTAAACATAATGTTCTTTCATTATGTTTCCTTATTAACCTTTTTGCCTTTCCTGGAATTAGTAATTGTATTATTTTTTCATCTATTTTGTTTCCTATATGCTTAACACTATTTTTTCTCCAAGTGCTCTAATGGATCTGGCCAAAATCTTTCAACATTTTCAGGCTACTTGTCTGACTCATTTTTATTTCTTCCTCGAAAACTTTCCATCCAGAGCACTGCATCCTTCTGCTGTAATACCAACTGGCTGTTCTGTAGGCCAGATGAATTTATCTTCTCCTGGGACATCTCTCTGTCTCTTCCATAGTAGATTATCTGTTTCCACCATCGATGACTTCCTCTTTCTTACTAGTTTCCTTTGCTGGAGCATAACCACGAGGAGTACATTTTTTGAGCCCTTGTATGAGTCTTTACTTCATAGAGTTCTATTTCCAAAAGCATTTTTCCTCAGAATTCTGAACGCTTTTCTTCACAATCTCAGCTTTCAGTGTTGCTAGAGAGAAGACCTTTTCATTCCTGATACTTCACATATTTGGCTTACTTTTTTCTCTTTCCAGAAGCTTCTAGGGTATGATATGTTTGGAAGTGATTCTTAATCCATTATACCCTTTCAATCTGGAGATTGTGTCATTTCGTTCTTGGAAAGTTCCATTTCCTCTTTCTCTGCCCTTTCTTTCTGGAACTCTTATTGTCAAAAATTGGACATCCTTGATTCAGCTTCAAATTTTCTTATCTTTTGCTCCTATTTTCTATTTTTGTCTTTTTATCCTACTTTCTGAGACTTTGTCTTCTACTTTATTAAATTTTTCATTTTGGTGCTCATATTTTTAATTTTCAAGGAGTCTTTCTTGTTCTGTCCCTGTTTCATAACATCTTGTTCTTTTATGGAACTTTAACTCTCTAAGAACATTAAATACCAATATTAAGCAATAAAAACAGCTTGCTTTTTTCTCAACATTGTCTTTGTTTCATTCATATTGTTTCATATGTTTCTTGTTGTTTTCATTGCCTCTTATTTATTTATTTATTTATTTATTTATTTATTTGAGACAGAGTCTTGCTCTATCACCCAGGCTGGAGTGCAGTGGTGCGATCTCGGCGTGGTGCGATCTCGGCTCACTGCAACCTCCACCTCCCAGGTTCAAGCAATTCTTTTGCCTCAGCCTCTGTAGTAGCTGGGATTACAGGCACCTGCCATCACACCTGGCTAATTTTTGTATTTTTAGGAGAGATGGGGTTTCACCATGTTGGTCAGGCTGGTCTTGAACTCCTGACCTCAGGCGATTCGCCTGCCTCGGCCTCCCAAAGTGCTGGGATTACAGGCGTGAGCCACCGTACCCAGCTGCCTCTCTTTTGTATTAGAGGCTTTCTTCAAACGCCTGCTGACCTTTGGTTGTCCATTCATAAATTGACTAATTAGTCCATTAAAAAGTCAACTGAAAGCTCTGTGTTTGTGGATGTGGTTTGTTCACTGATGGACTTCATAGCAAGATGATGGTTGGAGACCTGATCATTGCATTAGGAAACCTCCAGATGTCATTATCTCTATGCATTTTAGCTAGAGCTTTCAGCTGCTCCAGAGGTAAATCTGTATCTGCTGCCAGTGTTCTTGGAACCAAGTTGGTTTAGAGATCTGACTCCACGCCACCAGTAGGTTTTCTTCAGTCTGTCTGTGTTCAGTAAAATGCTTCATTGCTTCCTTTGCTGGGCCTGGTACACCCAAGTGTAGAGTTTCTCTGGTTCAATTTTATGAGAAAACAAACTTCCTGTTCCTTATGATGGTAGAATAAGAATAGTTGCTGCCTCTATGAGAGGGAGGTATGAATCTGAGGATTGTATAGGCTTTAAAGAATCTTCCTGTTTTCTGCTCATTGCCTCACCTACACTTTGTACCTCCAATTGCTGAATTTTTCCAGGATTCTGTGGGGTAAATAGGCTTGCCTCTTTTCTGTGTTCCCCTCTGTAATCAGTTAGGTTGCAGCTTTCTCTGTTAAGTCGATTACCTCTACTCTTTTGTTTCAACTCCCCCAAATTGTTGGAAACCTTTCATTAGCTATCATCTCCATTCTCGTTCTCTTGATCCTTGTTGGATTATTCCTTTTTTATTCCTTCTCCAGCATTTTGTCCCTGTCAGCACATCAGAGCTAAACATAAGCCATCAGTCAAAAGACAGTCTCAGCCAGGTGCAGTGGCTCACACCTATAATCCCAGCACCTTGGGAGGCCAAGGCGAGTGGATCACCTGAAGTCAGGAGTTCGAGACCAGCCTGACCAACATGGTAAAACCCATCTCTACTGAATACAATTAACTGGGTGTGGGTGTGGCACACATG
Source organism: Theropithecus gelada (assembly GCF_003255815.1). Lineage (NCBI taxonomy): Eukaryota > Metazoa > Chordata > Mammalia > Primates > Cercopithecidae > Theropithecus > Theropithecus gelada. The sequence continues at coordinate 77,883,065 of NC_037680.1, read as the reverse complement.
CCTATAATCCCAGCTACTTGGCAGACTGAGGCAGGAGAATTGCTTGAACCTGGGAGGCAGAGGTTGTGGTGAGCCAAGATCATGGTATTGTACTCCAGCCTGGGCAATAGAGTGAGACTCTGTCTAAAACAAAAAAAGTCAGTCTAGCATTAGGAATAGAACAAACAAAAACTGAAATGCAATTGTTGATTTGGAAGCACTCTGGCAAGACTAATACAGTGTGTTGGTTCTGTGAAAAAGTTCTGATCCTTTGGAAATGTGGAATGTTGATTTAAAAAATGACTGTAAAGTGAGTGTCAAGGCACTGAAGCAGGACAGAAGGGAGTCTCTCAGGAGAAATGACTTCTGCAGTGGGGTCTCCTACTTTTACTCATTTAGCATAAAACATAAGAACAGGAACAGAAAAAGCAGGACACACAGACTCGAATGCCTACCAGAGACTAGTCAACCATGGGCCAGTTATAAGAAAATGAACTGCCAGAAATAGAAGCAAGTGTTATTTTAATAGAAATGTTTTAATTTTAAAATAATACAAATCAAGGGCTCGAAATGTTTTTTTAAACACCAAGCACATAATGACGAATGATGTCATCAATGCACTTAATCTCTGTGCCTTTTTAAAGGCTTAGATTTGCTTAAATAAACAAATCAAATGTTAACATGGGCCAGGTGCGGTGGCTCACACCTGTAATCCCAGCACTTTGGGAGGCCGAGGCAGGAGGATCACTTGAGGTCAGGAGTTCAAGACCAGCCTGGCCAATATGGCAAAACCCCATCTCTACTAAAAATACAAAAATTAGCCGGGTGTGGTGGTGTGTGCCTGTAGTCCCAGCTACTTGGGAGGCTGAGGCAGGAGAATCACTTGAACTGGGGAAGTGAAGGCTGCAGTGAGCCGAGATAGCACCACTGCACTCCAGCCTGGGCAACAGAGTGAGACTCTGTCTCAAAAAAAAAAATGTTACTAGGGACCATTACAGAGTCCTGATGATTATAATCAGTCTACATTAATTTTCTAAACTTACCTCCATTTGCAAAACAAATCAATAATTGATGTTATGCCTGATGAACACTATTTTCAAAAGTTCTTTGATCAAATCAAAATTATTAATATCTCAATGGTGATGGATGATTTTTATTTTTTGTTGTTGTAGTCACTTTTTATATTCACATACTACAAATTGTTTTTTCATTTAACTTGTAGGTTCTTGATCTTAGCTTAAATAGGCTGAGTAAAAGAACTGCTAACCAGTTTAATATTTAATACTTGAAAATGCTGTTTCTGTTAAGAACCCACAATTTCTGCTGCACTTAACAGCCCAATCTGTAAACATGCAGCCTCTATAAGAGCTTTGATACCACGGCAGTTTCATCGCTTAATGCATTCCACAGAAGCACTATGCAGTTAGCTGAATTAAAAACAAAGCTTATTACTGCTTTTCATTGTGTCTTTTAGTAAGATTTGATATTTCATATTTATACATACATTGCTTCTATTTAAAAGATTAATTTTTTAAAAAGCAGGAAACTGACAAATGTATAAGAATGTTCTTTACCTCCACAGGGAAATATGTTTAAATCCATTTTCTTGAAACATGACCCTTTTGGTATAGCTTTTGTTCTCTGCCTTTTGATTTAAAAAAAAAATAGGCATAAGAAATATTTCACTTTTCTCTTTTGGGTTCTACTGTACCTGCATCCAAGTGTGTTCCATTCCTGTCCCTAATGCTGTAAAGTTTGGGCACTTTCTCCCGTGCTTTCGTAAAATCGTAATTGTTGATGATTAGACAGTATCCCCGAGGTTTGCTTTTCATTTGGTAAACTTTGTCCAAAGTCTGGAAAACAAAAACCCAACCCAGGAGCTGACTCTGTGGGTCAAACACTAGAGATGTAAACAAACAACTCCCTAGTAAGAGGACTTGCTTTCCATTGCACCACCCCAACTTGGGGTCGTTTCCTTGAAGAACTAGTTTCTACCTATTTCCTTCACACAGGACCCCTCAGACTTCTGCCCCATCATTGTAAAGTCAGTTTCCCAATACCTGGGCCTCCTGAGCACTTTGCACATATGTTAATATTGTTGTCATCATATTGTATTATTGTTTGTTCTCATTTCTGCTTCCCATACTATACAGAAAACTCCTTGAGGTCGATAACATCTGTGCCAGGGACTACGGTGTATTAACTTACGAGAGCTCAATCAAGAGTTACTCAATGAATGTCTTTGGTTGCCCCCATGCCATAACCTTGTGATTCTCTTGGCTGTCTACTGAACTCATCTGTGCTTCGTGGCTAACAGTTGAGGGTCTCCCATTCATGCATTGCACAGTGTGGTCCCAGGATTTTAAAGGTGATGGCTTAACCCAGCTCTCAGGACCACGGTGGCTGCTGGGAAGAGACGGGCTGGTCAGGCAGGTCCTGGCTACACTGTAGGTTATGGTATCCAAATTGTAGTATCTGACAGTACCTGCCAGGGATGGCCCTGTGTCCTATTCATTCTCCTAGGGCTGTTTCAGTGCTGAGATACTCAGCATTTAGTTGGAGCTTCACGTAGCCCCTTGAGGTAGAGAAAAGGGCTCCAGGCTAGGAAGCCCAGTTCCTGCCTCTACTTCACCTTATGACTTTGGGCAAGTAACCTGTTATCTTAATATATTAACTCTAAGATATTAAATATTTGATTAAGTTTGTACCAAATGTGTTAAGTTTGTATTATTTACTATTAAGTGTGCTAAGTATTTATTAAGCATATTAAGTGTATTTACTGAGATATTAAGACACTAAGATTTGACCAGGCATGGTGGCTAGCACCTATAATCCCAGACTTTGGGAGGCCAAGGCAGGAGACCTGCTTGAGGCCAGGAGTTCGAGATCTGGCTTGGCAACGTAGCAAGACCCCTGTCTCAATAAAACATTAAAAAAGGAAAAAGATGCTAAGATTTACTAAGATACTAAGACAGTGTTTTTAGCTGTTCAGTGGGGACAATGCTTGCAGCATGCTATTTTGCTTAGAAAGTACCACATTACTTGGGTTAATCCTTGACTTTCAGATGAAAGAGGTCTGGTAATTTTCTCAGAAGCCCATACCAGGCTCTCCCAAGCCTACTTCAGATATTCAGGATTTCCTCTTCTTCTTACCATGAGGACGAGCAAATGGGCTAATAAGTCGGGATGTATTTGGTGGATGGTTGGTTACATAAAGAGAAGTTATGATGCCTAAAAAGTACATGTTTCTGCTGGTTCACTGAGATGAAAACACAAAGATGGCTAGGTTATGAGAGTTTGCTGCTTACACCTAATCACAAAGGAGAAGCATTTTTGAAATGTTAAGTCAAACGAAAAGGCTTTGCTTTTTCCATTCCTGCTAGACTCTCCAAACCACTGCCCCATCCAGGCTGGCACGGCTGCTAGAAGATTTGGTAGGAGGCTTCTTACCCCCTCCACCCTCCAACTATTCCAGTATCTTCATCTTGGGTCTTAAAATAAAACTTGAATGCATAGAAAACTGAAGGAGTCACATTTTAAAAATTAAGTCATATTTTTAACTTTTTTTGTGTGAATTTTTTCTACAGTTCTCAAAATTTTCAGTAAGTTTCTGCCTCTTATCGGTTTATCTGCCAGCTAAAAAAAAAAAAAGCTAACAAATTAAGTAACTAGAATCTGTAATGTAAAAAGAAAAAGGATTTGGAGGTTTCCATCTACCTGTGATTCACTATCCTGTTCTCTTGGAGAGTCCGAGATTGTCATTAGCCCACACAACTCCTCCCCTGCAAATAACAAAGAGACACATGTAGAATGAGACATGGCAGGAAAGGTACACTGGTAATGAAATATGTAGCACATAGGACAACATAAGGTCTTTTTTCAGATGAAAATTCAAGCTGGGCACAGTGGCTCACGCCTGTAATCCCAGCACTTTGGGAGGCCAAGGTGGGAAGATAACTTGAGATCAGGAGTTTGAGACCAGCCTGGCCAACATGGTGAAACCCTGTCTCTACTAAAAATACAAAAAAAATTAGCCGGGCATGGTGGTAGGCACCTGTAGTCCCAGCTGCTCAGGAGGCTGAGGCAGGAGAATCACTTGAACTCGGGAGGTGGAAGTTGCAGTGAGCTGAGATCACACCACCACTGCACTCCAGCCTGGGCGACAAAGTGAGACTCTGTCTCAAATAAATAAATGAAATGAAATGAAAATTCACACACGGCCATAAATATAATCTCCTTTCAACCCAGAGAGATTCTGCAAGCAGGGCAATTAACATGCTTCTGGAAATATAAGATCAAATTGTCTCCTCGCCAAAGAGAAAAACATACCAAGAAATGCCATAATTTATATTGCTCCACATGGCCAGGTTGAATTTTTGTGGTATTTGTGAGATACTCATTAATAAAGCCACTAGCTCAGGATGAATTAATGATTTAGTACTTTACTCCTTAAAGTATTCTTAAGGAGTAAAGCTTGGGCTCAGCAGGCAGGGAGGAAAGGGAAGGACAGCCTGCGTGGACATTAATCTTTAAAATACATTTGAATGATCCAAAATGTATTTTATACACACACACCACAAAGAGCCAAGGTAAAAAATACAATAAAAATATAATCAATATTAATGGAGCGATGGCGTTCTTGGACTTACAAAAATTTATCTGAATTTAAAATCATCTTCAATGAGTATATATAATTTTTCTAATCAGAAAGAATACTTTATTAATTGCCTATAGTCCCAGCACTTTAGGAGGCCCAGGTAGGCGGATGGCTTGAGTTCAGGAGTTTAAGACCAGCCTGGGCAACATAGCGAAACCCCATCTCTACAAGAATACAAAAATTAGCCAGGCATGGTGGCTTGTGCTGTGGTCCCAGCTACTCAGGGGGTTGAGGCAAGAGGATTGTTTGAGTCCAGGAGGTAGAGGCTGTGGTGAGCCAAGATTGCGCCACTGCATTCCAGCCTGGGGGACAAAGTGAGACACTGTCTCAAAGAAACAACAACAACAACAAAAGAATATTTGATTAATCAAAATTTCGGAGGAGATCATTGAGAGTTCTCTCTCTTGGTTCAGCCTCGCTTACCCAGGTAGAAAAAGTGAAAGGAAGTTGAAAGGAGTTGTTTAGTGTAGAAGGTGTTGACAGAGGAAGTAACTTAACCAAGGAAATTATGAAACATAATTTAAATCCAGCTACTCAGTGCATAACATGAGCAGCACATCAAGGAATAACATGAGCAGCACATCAAGGAGAAAAAAAAAGTCACATAGAAAAAATGATGTTAAATTACTTATGACTGACTCACTCTGCACCTGTTTCAAACTTGCCAGCCTGGGCTGCAGGTCTTAGGAGAGCAGGTGCGGCCGAGCGCGGTGGCTCACGCCTGTAATCCCAGCACTTTGGGAGGCCAAGGCGGGCAGATCACCTGAGGTCAGGAGTTTGAGACCGGCCAGGCCAACATGGTGAAACCCCATCTCTAATAAAAACACAAAATTAGCTGGGCGTAGTGGTGCGCACCTGTAATTCCAGCTTCTCAGGAGGCTGAGGCAGGAGAATTGCTTGAATCCAGGAGGTGGAGGTTGCAGTGAGCCAAGATGGTGCCACTGCTCTCCAGCCTGGGCAACAAAGTAAGACTCTGTCTCAAAAAAAAAAAAAGTAGAGCAGGCACATTAGGACGTGCATGTGGTAGAAGGCTGTGGGGAGGACACACGCAGGTACCAGAGAGTAAATTAACTAAATCTTGAAAATGTATCTCCAAGCATTACCATTTGAACCTTCCTCAGGACTTCCTTCAAGGCTCCTTGTTCTCTCTGAATTAAAAGAGGAAACCCCCAACAATATTTGATTAGAAACGACTGTGACATGGACAGATTTGTCAGTTTCAATTTTAGAGTAGGTTTTGCCAATTCCCGGCTGTCAGGTTGTTTCTACCTCTGCTGAATTCTTCATAGTCATTGATTATCTTCAGCAGGCTCTTGTTGACTTGGGCACAGACTCTCTTCAGGATGTCCAACTTGCCTTCTCCCAGGATGACCCTCTTCTCCATCTCTATGAAAATATCCAGCAGGTTCTAAGAGGAAGAGAAATAAAGTTGGGAATCTGGATTGAGCCCTGCTGGTTTTTAGATTAGATTTTTTTTTTTTTTTAACTTCCACTTTCTCCAACCAAGGACCTGCCCTTGCTTCCCAAGTTTCTGACAGCTTCTGCTGGTCTCTCACAGCCAGCAGGCTACTAGGGAAGCGATTCCATGTTTTCTGGCCCAGAAAGACAGAAATGAGAGGATAAAGGAGAAGCCATGTCAGATGTCACCCAGTCCCCAGGCCCTGTGCTCAAATCTGTGAATGCATTATTTGAGGACTGTAAAACAGCCTGAGCAGCCCGGTCACCATGGTGATGCCCTGGGGACGGCCTCACCCCCAGCATTGCCTCTCCAGACCTGAGTACATACAGACACACAGACACATACATACACACATGCACATACACACACACACAGATACACACAACACACACAGACTATACTCAGTGATACACACATAGGGGCATAAATACAATACACACTACACAACACACACACAGACACATACCACAAGAGAACACACACACACAGACACAGAGATACACAGACACACATACCACTTATACAGAGACACACAGAGATACACATATCACACACAAATACAGACACACACTATACACAGAGAAAGGCACGCACAGACACAGAGATGCACATACAACACACAGACATGCAAAACACACACAGAGACACACAACACACAGAGACACAAAACACAGACACACCACACACAAACACAATATACACACAGAGTTCTAGGTCCCAGGTCGTTTCGGGGACTGCGGAAGTGGAGGAAATGCCTCAGACTCACCGCTGTCTTTCCCAGCTCTGCCGGGTCTCAGGCTGGGCTGCATCTGCACAACCAGCCTCCTTCTCCCGGCCCCTGACTCCGCCTTGCTCCCAGTAATTAACATGAGCAGCACTTCAGTATAGAGGAATCACATCTGTAACACTCGTGCTGACAACTTTCTTCTTCTGGTCAAAAAGTGAGAATCCAGGTTGCTTTTACCAAAATACCCCCTCTCTTTGGTCTCAGAAATGCCCCCTGGCTAACCAAGTCTCAGGACTAAATCTCAGTAAGATACCAGGTCTTACCATGTCATCATCCAGTTTGCATTTGGAGATCTCCTCTTGCAGAAGAAACTTAAAAGACCTCAATTCTGATCTGCCCACCTCTTCTGAAATCTGATAGAGCATGACCCTGTGGTGGGAAATGGAGACACTTTAGAAACCTTTTCCCAAATAATTTCCCATTTGATATATGGAGTCACAGTGGGCTTGATTCCAAAGGCCTGCCTTCAACGTGAAGCCAGTTAATGGCGTGGTTTATGAGTTGAGTCCTTGGAAAGAGGTTGTGACACAGAAGTCTGCTGGCTCTTCCCCGACTTTCCCACCCTTAACAATTTAAAGTTCTATCAACTTTTCTTTCCGTTTATTTCAGTTAAGTAAATCTTGCTTTTTTTTTTTCTATAAAATCAAGATTTTGTTGCAATAGCAAAAAGCTTTGCCTTTTGGAAATTATGCTTTTCAAAATGCACAGTGGCTCATGACTTCCCTAATCAAAACCGGTCAGTAATCTCCCAGTCATTATCTTCAGTAAGAAGGCCAAGCATTTGGTTCTGGAATACAAAGTCTCTGAATACATCGCCATTGCAGACCAGACTGCAAACACTAAAGGACCTGAAGCCCCAAACACACCCAGCTGCCCTGCCCTCACCCCTTTCCGCCGTGCCCCTACACCCCATCCCTTGTCTATCTGCAGACGCGCATCCACGAACAATCAGATCAAGCATTGCCTGGGCATCCGCAAAGCTGCATTCACTCCACTACGACTTAGGAACCCCAAAAGGATAACACACATAATTGTCTGTTGGCCTGGTGCAGTGGTTCACGCCTCTAATTCCAGCGCATTAGGAGGCCAAGGCAGGAGGAGGATCACTTGAGCCCAGGGGTTTGAGACCAGCCTGGGCAACATAGCAACACCCCCTCTCTACCAAAAATATTTAAAAATTAGCCGGGTGTGGTGGCATGCACCTGTGGTCCCAGCTACTCCAGAGGCTGAGGTGAGAGGATCATTTGAGCCCAAGAGGTTGAGGCTGCAGTGAGCTGTGATCATGCCATCACACTAAAAATAAAAACAAAAAATAATTGTCTGTTTAGAAACTGTTCAAGTCCCCTAATGACCAGGTCTGTACCCTTTTTATTTTCATAAACCCAGAGGGTTATGAGGTGCAATGTTTGCATGCAGAGGACCCCGGCTATTGGTGTTGGAGCCTTGATTCCACCATCTTTGAGCAGCATTAACTTCAGACATGTTACACATTTTTTGCTCGCCCATAGACTGAAGATAATTATCCGTAACCACATCATAGGAGGGTGTCGAGGGTTACACAAATAAGTTTATGTGAAGCACTTAAACCAATCTTTGGCAACACACTAAGTGTTCAATGAGTGATAGGTGTTACTATTTCCTAATCTATGCCTATCACATGTATGTGATAGGCACATTTAGGCTGGGACATTTAGGCTCTTGGAATATGCTTGCCAAATAGGTGAACACAGGAATGTTTTAGAAGTCAGCAAACCTTTCAACACTATGGTGTAAAGGAAAATAATTTTAATACAAAACATGTTGACTTGAAAATTTAATTAGAAAATTAAAATTCTGAAAATAAAAATGGCATAGAAACAGAAATTACTCAGTATTACCATCTACCTTATCCTCCTTCTCGTGGACTCTCTACCCTAAAAGTGTTTATCTAAAGCTTTCGGTTTGGCCAAAATTGGATCTAATCCAAAAAGCTATTCTGACTCTTTCGCCTTTATTACAAGGTATTTACCCTTTTGCTTTCCTCATTATTGAAGCCTACAGGCTTTCTTGTACCATCATTGTTTAGTAATGAACCTGAATAGTTTATAAGATACTTATTTTATAGGTAGCAATTATAACTGGAAAATAAAATGTCTAGTGTTTTCTTATAATGGTAAGTGGCCACCCTAGCATATTTATTAGCTCCTGGCTAGTATTCAATGATAATGAACAAGCAGTAAGTCAGGATTGCACTGACCCTTTTATCTCTAAGCCAATACATGAAAGATTTTAACAGACTGATCCTGCCTTATTAGTAGATGATCAATCCTCCACCAGAAAGGTACGGACTATGTCTGGCACTGGGTGTTTGCTTCAGCCCAGCTCATGCGGCAGAAGTGGAACCTTCAAAGGACCAAGATGTTGGGCACAGGATGAGACCCCCTTGGCTTTCCTAGTTCTGGGGTTGTGGGTTTTTAGAACTAACTGGTGCCTTAATGAATAAGTTCCATATAAAGACTTCACAATTCTAGTAAACCAGAGCTATCTAGTGTACTGGTTGAATAGTGTTCTCCCTTCTTCCCCAAAATTCATGTCTAACTGGAATATGAGAATGTGACCTTATTTGGACACAGGACATTTGCAGATAAAATTTCATTAAGATGAGGTCATGCTGGCCAGGCGCAGTTGCTCACGCCTGTAATCCCAGAACTTGGGAGGCCGAGGTGGGCAGATCGCATAAGCCCAGGAGTTCAAGACTAGCCTGGGCAACATTTCGAAACCCCATCTCTACAAAAAATACAAAAATCAGCCAGACATGGTGGCGGGTGCCTGTAGTCTCAGCTACTTGGGAGGCTGAGGTGGGAAGATTGCTTGAACCCAGGAGGCAGAGGTTGCAGTGAGCCAAGATCGTGCCACTGCACTCCAGCTTGGGTGATGTAGTGAGACACTGTCTCACACACACGTACAAAAAGATAAGGCCACATTGGATTAGGGTGGGCCCTAATTCCTAATCCAGTGACTGTCTCCTTATAAGAAGGAGATTTAGACACAGAGAAGGGAACATAGGCAGAGACTGCTGTGCTGCATGTACAAACAGGGAGCACCGAGGATTCCTGCACCCACCAGAAGCAGGGAAAGGTGTGAAACAGATTCTTCCTTGGAGCCTCTTAAAAGGAACCAACCCTGTTGACATCTTGATTTCTGACTTAGGCCTCCAGAACTATGAGAATAAATTTTAAAAACTGTTTTAAACCTGCTAGTTTGTGTTACTTTGCTACCGCAGCCCTAGGAAACTTACACACCCAGAATATCTCTTTTTTTTGTTTGTTTTTTTGCTTTGTTTTGTTTTTTTTGAGACAGAGTTTCACTCTTGTTGCCCAGGCTGGAGTGCAACGGCATGATCTCAGCTCACTGCAACCTCTGCCTCCTGGATTCAAGTGATTCTCCTGCCTCAGCCCCCCAAGTAGCTGGGATTACAGGCGTGAGCCACCATACCCAACTAATTTTTGTATTTTTAGTAGAGATGGGGTTTCACCATGTTGACCAGGCTAGTCTTGAACTCCTGACCTCAGGTGATCCGCCCGCCTCGGCCTCCCAAAGTGCTGGGATTACAGGCATGAGCCACCTTGCCTGGCCCAGAATATCTCTTTTGTCATTTAAAATCAAAATAGTCAAGCCTTGGCTGGGCGCGGTGGCTCACGCCTATAATTTCAGCACTTTGAGAGGTCAAGACAGGTGGATGACTTAAAGTCAGGAGTTTGAGACCAGCCTGGCCAACATGGTGAAACTCCGTCTCTACTAAAAATACAAAAATTAGCTGGGCATGGTGGCACGCACTTGTAATCCCAGCTACTCAGGAGGCTGCGGCAGGAGAATCACTTGAACCCTGGAGGTAGAGGTTGCAGTGAGCCGAGATCATGCCACTGCACTCTAGCCTGGGTGACGGAGCGAGACTCCGTCTCAAAAACAAAACAAAACAAAAAGTAGTCAAGCCTCAAAACAAAAAACAGTCTCTGAGAATAGAAAGACCAGGGCGTTCATGGGCTGGGCCATCAGAAGGCAGCAGCTGTCAGCCCTGGCTGTGAACCCTTTCCATCTCACATGCCATAGTTATCGACAAGCAAACAGAGAAAATGAAATGGGCCGAGAGCGAAGGCTTCAGTAGAAGCTTCCTGAAAGCAAAGCTAAAATTGCTTTAAGTAGTGTCCGATAATAGGAGATGTTGAAAGAGAGTAGGTGACAATGTGTTTCTGGTTTTAACACATTGTCACAGCATCATGAAGTTGTAACTGAATGGGGTTTCTCTCTCACACCTTTGGTTACCCACTCTCCCTAGGGTGGGGAGAAGCTGAGTTGTACAGCCTTTGGCAAGATGACCCAAGGTGCCACTGTCGTCCTACAAAGCTTAGAATTGTCATACAGCCAGGCTCACAGGAGCTGGACAGCCTCGGTGGGGACTGCCTAGCTGTATGTGCCAGGCCAGCGGCTTACAGCTCTGTAATGAACTTTGTCATTCGAGTCTTTAAGTGTGGCAAAAAACCCTTAAATCTCATTGAAAATTTCCATAGCCATCCACAAGCAGATGGGAGGGGGATTTCAAGGTGGGAAGCCGTGATGCTTTACTCAATGTATGGACAAAGTAAGCACACAATCTGGATATCAAGAGGCACCAAGATAAGAGAGGAAAAAAATGAGAACATTTAGAAGAACTCTATTATAACTTCAGCATACCTCTAAGTAATATTTCACTTTGAAAAATAAATTTGTATTTTATGGTCTTAGCATTTTTACAGAATTATACATAAGGCCCCTAAATTTCTTAATCTAGCTCCAGTGGGACATCTTCCCAAAGCCTCCCAAGCGATACTGAATGTGGTTTCTCTCTCACGCCTTTGTTTACCCACTCTCTCTAGGGTGGGGAGAAGCTAAGTTTTACAGCCTTTAGCAGGACCACCCAAGGCACCACTGTCTGTCTGTAGAAGCTTAGAATTGTAGCATAGCTGGGCTCCCAGGCTCCATAGGCAGGGCACCACAGAGACAAGCCCCAATCAGCCCTGCCCACAGAAGTTGTCTATTCAACCCACACCTCCCAGTCCCCACGCTAGGAGTTTCTACCCACCTGTAGGCAGAAATCTGAGCCCTGCCTGGTGCCTGAAGTTCCCTTTCCATCTCCTCCTTTCTAGTGTTTAGGTAAGTAGTGAGCAAATCCAGTCTATTAATTCGGAAGAGCAGCTCCTTCAGGAAGGACAGATTGTTTTCCTCCAACATTCTCTTTTCCTGGAGTCTCTGGAATAACATCAAGGCATCCTTGATGGGTTCTTGCTTCCTTTGTGGAATGCAGTCCAGGCTCAGGAACTTGAGGGAGGCCAGCTCTTCACTGTCCAGTTGTTCCCCAATATCATAAAGATTTCTGTTGAAGTCCATCTCTTCAAAAGGCAGCAGAATATAATCTAAGTCAAAATATAATGGTATATTCAGATAAGGAAGAAAAGTACCATTTGCTGGCTTGTTCATCAAAGGCTACTGCATCTACTAGATACTGGTCATTGTGCTGTGAGCACAGGAGAGAGAAAAAGAACAGCAGACAAGTTCCCTCTTACTGTTTAGGAAGGTAGATACACAAACAAGCCCATGGGCTGGGCACGGTGGCTCATGCCTGTAATCGCAACACTTTGGGAGGCCAAGGTGGGTGGATCATCTGAGATTGGGAGTTAGAGACCAGCCTGACCAACATGGAGAAAACTTATCTCTACTAAAAAAATACAAAATTAGCCAGGTATGGTGGCGCATGCCTATAATCCCAGCTACTCGGGAGGCTGGGGTAGGAGAATCGCTTGAACCCGGGAGGTAGAGATTGCAGTGAGCGGAGATCGCACCACCGCACTCCAGCCTGGGTGACAGAGCAAGACTCCGTCTCACAAAAAAAAAAAAAAAAAAAAAAAAAAAGCCAATGGTTAGAGGGTTGTGACCAGAGTGTGGTAGGGATGTAGAGGAAGAAGCCTTAACTCAGCCTGGGAGAAGAGCTTCCTATGGGGAAGGGATTCTGGGGAGAATGTGAGAAAGCACAATTCTTACAGGAAACAATTAATGTAAAAGATGGAGGTAGGAACTTTCAAGTCCATTCAGGCAGGCACTAGGAGCTCAATAAAGTAACTACAAAGGGTCTGGGATGGAGAGTGATGGGACAAAGGGATGAAGCTCTAGCCAGGTATCATGTCACAAAGGGGCCTCATTACCATGGGGCAAGGGGTTTAGGCTTTGTCCTGGAGGTGATGAGGAACTAAGAAAGGACTGTGAAAATGGGAATGATGTCACCCAGTTGGGATTAACACTTAAAGTGCAAAGGATAGACTGGAAGACTTGGAGGCAGGGGAGGGGACCTACTGGGACCTATTAGGAGGAGGCATTTCAGTACTGGAGGGCGGAAGTGATGGGGTCTGATTGAAACAACAGTGGAAGAAGGACATGGGGCAGCAAGGTCCCCGAAGGGCCCAAGGACCAGTGCCTACAGCTGGTCAGGAACTCAAGACTGGAAACTGAACCAGTCACCCCTGACAGCCCTTTCAACCTACACAGTCTCTAAGTCAGGTTATGTGGTATTTTCACACAATGTTTCTAAAGGAGAGGGCCGTGTTTCAGCACACTCCAGATAATTATCATGCCAGCGACCTGACATCAGGGGTTTTCCCTTGAGCCCCAGGCTCCACCACCTTCCCTGCTCTGACGGCCCCTGTCCATAGCAAAAAAAAAAAAAAAAAAACCCTCAGAGTGGTGTTTGTGCTCCATTCTTCATAGGAACAAGACTGAGGCATGGCTCTCCTAACAAGGGCGACAGTCACTGTGGGGGAGGGCAGCAGTGCCGTGGTTAAGAGCTTAGATCAAGCCCGGCTGTGACGCTGGCACTTCCTCAAGGTGTCAGAATTTCCCATAGATACTGCTGGTACATGTCAATTGTTGCTCTAGGCACTGGGAATGCAGTAAAATAAACCAACGTGGCCCAGGAGTTCAGGTCTACCCTGGGCAAGACCCCAGGTAGCAAGACCCCAACTCTTAAAAAAAAAAGAGCAAAAGCAAAACCAAAACAAAACAAAAAAACAGGTGGGTCATTTAGCCATCTCCGTCAAAATATAAAATTCACACCAACTTTGGCCCACAATTTAACTTCCAAGAGTTCTTCCTACATTCACTTAGACATAAGTATACTCAAAACCATATACAAGGCGATTCATGGTAGCATTCCTTGAAATAACAAAAGAGCAGAAACAACTGTTTATCAGTATTAGAAGATTTAGGTAAGCTATTAATCATATTCCAGGGAACTCTATTTGGCTACTAGAGAGAATAGGAAGATCAGTGTGGTTGAGCATGTGTGATCTACATAATGTATTGATAAGTACATATTTTGTGTATTCACAGAAGAGCTCTAACAAAAAACACACAGGAAGTTCCTTCAGTAATGTTAAAGAAAAGCAGAATTACACACAGACGTGGCTGTGCGGTGTGGGAAGGCCGATGGGTGGAGGTGACAGTGAGAGTTGCTTTACTTCCCATACCTCGCTGCATAGTTTGTACTGTTTGAATTTTTACCATGTACATGTATTACTTATTCCAAAAATATACCTAGTTAAAATCTTTAAAGATCCATTCTTATTTATATGCTGGAAGAGATCTAAACTAGATCTAACCCTGTTTAATGCCCTTAGTTCAACTGTCTTTAAAATTTTTAATGCATTCTAACCTGTATTGAAATCTCATCTTACAGAATAAAACCAGTCAAAGAATCAAATGAAAGCAGGACTTCCTTTCCCCCGTCCCTCAATTATTTTTTTCTGAGGATAAAAATACTTAGTGTAGTCATTTTAGAAAATACAGAAAAGATAAAAAGGAAAATTAAAATTATGTATAATTCCACCATCCAAAGATAAATGCCCAATAATATTTTACTCTTTCCTACCAAATATTTTATGCATACACATTTTTCCTTATATTTGAACACATCATATTTCTGTAGTATAAGTGGATTTTTCCATTGATAGGTACATCTCATATTGTAAGTACTTTCCTGATGTCTTTAGTTTTTCTTCTACAGCATGGGTTTTAATATCTGTAAAGCATTTAATCTTAGAGATGGGTGACAATTTACATAGCCAGTTTCTGATTATATTTAGGATGACCTCGAAATGCAAATCTTTAAGTATACCTCTAATTATTTTCTTAGAATAATTTCCTAAAAGTAGTATTATTGGGTCAAAAGGAATAAACCTTTTTGAGTCTCTTGTTACATATTCAATAGCATTTTCTGACAGTATATAATAAAAATCAATACAATCCAAGGCTGAGATGACATGAATTTGGATATAATAAGATTGGCGCATAGCTCCGTCCTCCATAGCCACCTCATCTCACTCATTTCATTACCTCTCCAACAACGTGGCAATGCTTTTTAAGTGGTTTCCCCATCCAATCATAACTGATATTTAGAAGGGAAAGTGCTAACATGGCTTCTTCCCTGGCCCAGGTATTCCAGGATACACTGTCGGATGATAGTCAGCCTTTTCTGTTTTTTGCTTTTTGCTTAAGTTACACATCCCTCTAGTCACGGTACCTAGAAAACAGTCACTGGCAAAGGATTTACGACACCATTAACAACGGGCCATCCAGCACTGCACGGGGAGAGACATCACATGGCGGTTCTTGTTTTATGGGACCTAGATGTTCTGCACTAGCTTATGGGCTAGCAGCTTTGTTAAGCTAGTATTTTTAAAATAATGTACTTGTCTTTTTGGTTCCTAAAAATAGTAAAAGTAACACTTGTTTCATAGAGAAAGTACAAAGAAGTGTAAAAAGAAAATAAAAATTACTTAAAAACTTGCCATTTGGAAGTAATTCTTTGGTCACATTTTGTGTGACCAATTTTTTTCCACATGTATTTATGACTTATGTAAATTTGAATATTTTGCCATGTAATACATATATTTTATATAATCTCTGCTAAATAGTAAATGTATATTATAAGTCTATTTGTATTACATAAGTATAACTATTTTATATATTTATGCCCCAAAATATTTAAATATAAATATGTATTTATAATAATCATATAAATAAAGGATATATAAATGTTTATAACCTATATATCCACATAAACATAAAAATATTTTTTAACCTCATTTCACTAAAAGCCTCTGAAGAAACTACCATTATTGTCCCCATTTTTCTGTTGTGAAAAATCACAGCTCGGAAATAAGCTAGTAAGAGAGAGAGCCACAGCCAGATTTAAGTATCTCACTCAAGGGCTTCAATGACAGATCGCAAAGATTTAGACGCCATTCTACTTGCAGCTGGAAGGCGGTGAAAGAATCTCATGAAGAAAAACATAAAATCATAACATTTTTGGAGAATAACATTTCAAAAATATATATAACAACAAAACCACAAAAACAGAAGTTCTTAACAAATCCACTATAGGAGAGAGGGGGTCAGAGCCTCACAAAGGAAGTGCTAGAATCTAGGCCCCAGTATCTCATTCCAGAGTCCCATTCTACCACTGTATTACATGCCACAATTAAACTGCAAATAATTCCATCTCATCACAATCACTCCAGTAATATTCTAGCAGCGTCCTAGCTCTTGCAGTGATAACTACCCCACAGGTGGGGAAAAAGCAAAACATGCATTCACCGTCGGAAACAGAAACTGCATCTCATCCGAAGCTTGAGAGAACCTGAAAGCCACTCGCTCTCAGGCCCAAACCCCTAACCAGGAGGTAGTATTGCCACTCCTTCGGGTCCAGGCTGCCTGCCTCACACTGTGGGCTGCCCCCGAACCTGACAGACATCCATTCTGCATGCACATGGTGTCCATAACAGGGCACTGCAGCCACGGCGTTCTAACAATCCAGCAAAGGTGTCCGAACCTCAACAAAACACATAATCCCATCATTGTCAAACAGAATGAAACTTGCAACTTCACCCGTAAATGCTTAACCCCACAAGTACAGGTCTCCGATTTTGTTCATCTAGTCTTCCCATTATATTGTTTTTTGAACTGTTCTGTATCTTTTTAATTTCTCTTTCTTTTCCCTTTTTTTTTTTTTTTTTGAGACGGAGTTTTGCTTTTGTTGCCCAGGCTGGAGTGCAATGGCACAATCTCGGCTCACCACAACTTCTGTCTCCCAGGTTCAAGCAATTCTCCTGCCTCAGCCTCCCGAGTAGCTGGGATTACAGGCCTGCGCCACCATATCCGGCTAATTTTGTATTTTTAGTAGAGACAGGGTTTCTCCATGTTGGTCAGGCTAGTCTCAAACTCCTGACCTCAGGTGATTCACCCGCCTCGGCCTCCCAAAGTGCTGGGATTACAGGTGTGAGCCACTGCGCCCAGCCTTTTTAAATTTCTTTAAAACATAAATAATTGAATTAGTAGGACCACATGGGTGTGTGTATGTGTATGTGTGTGTGTGTGCGTTTATGTTGGCAAATGTGTATGTTGGTGGGTATGTGTGTTGGTGGGAGGATAGCTGTAGCAGCAAAGTTAGTTGAGATTTAAATTTTGGCTTCTACTCTTTGTTTCACAAATTTAGCTGGGATCAGGATGAAGCCTTTATACAAGGAGGTAAATGGCAGCATTTCAGAAACTCCTAGCACTTAATCAGTCTAAGCCAGACTGGCCTCAAGATCTAGAAACTGCACGGCCCTCGGCAAGGCTCTCAGAGGGACTGCTACCTCTTCCACTAACTTCATGGTTTCCCATCCACACTCACATACGAGGATCACCTCCATAGCCCCAGGGCCACCCAACCTCACTCTCAGCAGCCTAAAAAACTCCAGAATCAAAGGCCTTCCTCCCAAAAGGCCCCTCTGACCTTAACAAAGGGGCAAATCCTTACCTTACTCTCACGATGGTAACACCTTTGTCACAGGCCTCTCCACTGCCATCTGAGCATCTAAGACAAGAGCAAACGTCTAATGAAGGATGAAGGGCACAGCCAGCTGTACTTCCTGTTTCGAAACTCCTAAGTCGCAAACACTAGAGGGGAAGGAACGCTTACCACTTGCCCCTGAGTGAACAGAGCACCTTCTAAAGCTTCTAAAGCTGGAGGAAAAAGGCCTGATGGTCCAGGAGACTGCCTGCAGGGTGGGGCGGGGCATCTGGCCACCTGAGCACTGGCCCCTGGCTATGATGGGCCATTTTACCTTTGGGGCCTCATTTCCACATTCCAAAACGAGGACGTTGGACTGGATTGTAACTAAGAACACTTTCATTTCATATTTAGGATTTAAAGATTTTTCTGGGTTCATCATTAAGACTTTAATTTTTTCATTCAATGAATCTTGATGGAGCACCTCGGAGAAGTCTTGAGATTGGACATCGCAGAGCCCTCATCTTGGTTCTCAGGGTGACTGTGAACGTTCAGAGCTAAAGCCCCTGGTTTAGCCAAGGAGCATCTCTGTGGCCCCAAGTCACCAGATTCCACTCTCAGCCGCCTAAAAAACTCTAAAAAAAAAAAAAAAAAAAAAAAAAAACAACTCTAAAAAAGAAAAAACTCTAAAATGAAAAACCTCTAAAAAGAAAAAAACTCTGAAATAAAAAAATTCTAAAATGAAAAAAATCTAAAAAGAAAAACCTCTAAAATGCAAATCTCTTTGGTAAGATGGTAAACCTATCTTACCAAAGGTGATCCTTGTATATGAGTGTAGCTGGGGACACCACGAAGTCAGCCACAAGATGGGTTTACCATCTTATCAAAGAGGCAAATCCTGGGGCCCTCACCATGTTGGGCTCTAGGGATAGATCAGTAAACAAAAGATTGCCTTCATACTGAGAGTTAGACGAAATGTTTTCTGATGTTAAAAGTAGGAAAAGAAAATCAAGCACCTCTCTTCTTTGAAACTGCCTTTTGTCTTTCCCCAAATAGAATATAAGCTTTCAGAGGGCAGGGACTCATAGCTGAGAAGACTGAATGAAGTATCTGAAAAGGACTCTTCACCAGAGAGGGCTAGGTCAAGGTGTCCTGATAACATCAATGCCTGGATGGCCACAGTGGCTCATGCCTGTAATCCTAGCACTTTGGGAGGCCAAGGCGGGAGGATCCCTTGAGCGTAGGAGTTTGAGACCAGCCTGGGCAACATAGTGAGACACCATCTCTATGAAGAAAAATTTTTGAATTAGCCAGGTGTGGTAGCACACGACTGTGGTCCCAGTTAATCTGAAGGCTGAGATGGCAACATTGCTTGATCCCAGGATGTCGAGGCTGCAGTGAGCCGTGATTGCACCACTGCACTCCAGCCTTGGGTGACAAAGCAAGATCTTGTCTCAAAAAATAAATAAATAAAAAAGAAATAGAAACAGAATGAGTAAAATAAAATGCCAATAGTATTAATATGCAATAATAATTGCTAACTCATGTAGTAAGTGATGTATGCGTATTATCTCCTTCAAGCCTCACAGTCACCTCTCGAGGCATTATTAATCCCATTTAACAATGAGATAACAGAGGTACAGAGGAATTACTTACTTGCCTGAGATCGCATAGTTAAAAAACAGTGTACATATACAAAAGAAAAATACATTTTGCAAAGATACAGATAAATTCACGAATCCACATCAAAACATTAGAGAATTATCTTTGGGGAGCAAGAGAGAGGGCAGGAGGGCAGGGGTGGGGGTGGAGACATAAAAGGAAACCCTTAAGACACGGAAGAGGGGTAAGCGGGCTGTGCACCTCAGGGCATCGTGATTCGACAGAATAAAGAACTTAACCCTCGGCCCCAGAGCCAAATGAAAAAGAAAAAAAAGTGGATTGATAAAGTTTTCTGGACTCTCCAAACGGGTTCACAGGAGGGAGACCGTGTATCTGTATTCCAGGCAGTAGGGAAGCTGGGAGGACAAAAAGGCAGCAGAGGAAATGGAGACTGCTCAGACTGAAAAAGTAGCAAGATCAGAGGCAACGGCTCAGAGAGAAACCCCACAGGAGACCTAGCCAGGCAGCACCCAGAGGTGTCCTCAGCAGGGCAGATCCAAGCTTCTTCCCCGCCCCCACAGCCCTGTTTCTAGAGCAAGTCAAGAAACAAAAATATGTGGTTTCCTGTTGAAGAGGCCACCTCGGCAACAGGCACTCACCCGCTCCACCCTTTCCTGGCACCATCGCAGTCTCTGAGCCCCCTAACCTGCCTAACTCCACGTGCTCAGTGGGGAAGGGGGTGGGACAGGCTCCCAGGAAGAAGTTTCTTTTACTTTCAATAACCACCCTGGCTCTTCTGCCTCCCTCCACCGCCTCACTTCCTGTTGAGTTGACTAGCAAATTCAGGAGGCTTGAAAAAAAAACACAAGAGATAAAAGGAGGAGAACCTGTGAAAACACTTCCCTCCAGCAGAAGGGCAGAACCTGGTCTCCGAGAGAAAGAGAAAACTTCACAGCAGAATGAACTGCAGGGTAAATTTTACTCCTAAAGCAGAACAGAGATGACTCACCCGAACAAGAAATGTTTCCTATTTAAAGGAACAGATGCCCAGTTTCCAACCATTCAGAAGAGGGAGGTGGCAGACATTTCATGGACATGCAACACTAAAACCCCGAGCGCTGGACGTGCTTTATTGGAAAGCATTTATACTGACTCCATTTAGTAATCATAACCCCTGTCGGTGACAAGTAATATGCCATTCTTCCTTGCAAAGGGTCTGGGAAGAGGAAGTTTCCCTCTGCCTTGATCCAAACCTCAGCACTGAAGTCACAGACCAGCCCTCTCCTCCCTCCCTACGGACTGGGTGAAGCCACCCCTGTAGCTGAAATGTAGGTAGACCGTTCACAAAAAAAGGAGGAAGTGTTCTGACTCAGCCCTACTTGGCTCAGCCCTAAACAGGGCTAAACAGCCCTAAACAGGGCTGAGCCAGGACACTTCAGTTCCCTTCTTTGGCCATGTTCTCCAGTTTAGTTGTAACCCGTGTCTTTGTAGCATTGATCCTGGAGTGTTGGTGCTACTGAGGTCTGTTCCCCAAAGCTCTGAACCCCAGACCCTCCCTTGTTCTCTTTTTTTTTTTTTTTTTTTTTTTTTTGAGATGGAGTCTCAGTCTGTTGTCCATGTAACAGTACGGTGGTGCGGTCTTGGCTCACTGCAACCTCCACCTCCTGGGTTGAAGTGATTCTCCTGCCTCTCAGCCTCCCAAGTAGCTGGGACTACAGGCACCCACCACCACGCCTGGCTAATTTTTGTATTTTCAGTAGAGACGGGTTTTCACTATATTGGTCAGACTGGTCTCGAACTCCTGACCTCAAGGAATTCACCCACCTTGGCCTCCCAAAGTGCTAGGATTACAGGCATGAGCCACCGTGCCCAGCCACTCCCCTGTTCTCTGCCATCCGCCTCTGTTTCCCATGTGAATTTTTTTTTTCTTTTTTTTGGGATGGATTTTCGCTCTTGTTGCCCAGGCTGGAGTGCAATGGCGCCATCTCGGCTCACAGCAACCTCCGCCTCCCGGGTTCAAGTGATTCTCCTGCCTCAGCCTCCTGGGTAGCTGGGATTACAGGCATGCACCACCATGCCTAGCTAATTTTGTATTTTTAGTAGAGACAGGGTTTCTCCATGTTGGTCAGGCTGGTCTCAAACTCACAACCTCAGGTGATCCACCCACCTCGGCCTCCCAAAGTTCTGGGATTACAGGTGTGAGCCACCACACCCAGCCATGAATTTTTAAAAAGGGTTTTCTGCCCTTTTGCTTGCACATCTTGTACATTTTATAACCAGAACACCAGCAATAACATATTACCTATATGTTACACCTTGACATGAACTATCTCTAATTCTTGCAGCAATTCAGGGTATTGTTCTCCCATGTTATGGATGAAGAAACTAAGGCTCAAACAGTTACATGGAGTCAAACTCAGTCCTGCTGGGCCAAAACAGAGATTTTTCTATGACACACTAACTCCCTTTCTGCAACACTTAGGATTTGGAATGAATCATGTGGATGGAAGAGCAACAAATTTAAACTAATAGTGAACGATGAATAAAGATCAGAAGGTCCTTGGTTTCTCAGTCACCTAACAAAAAGGAGTTGGCCCAATAAAGGCACAAGCTAATACTTATCAAACCATTGGTGTATGCCAGACACAGCCACCTAAACTGGCTCATTTCCATTCCACTTCTGAACAGTTCTCAGAAGTGGATGCTATGATTGGTCCCATTTTATAGATGAGGACACTGAGGCTTAGAGAGGTTGAAAGACTTGGCCCCGCTCAGTCAGTGAGTGACAGAATGAGGTCTGTTTGTCTCTAAAACCCTGAGTAGTTAGTCACCGCCTAAACATGAATGCATAGCCATGAATCTCAATCTGACCCACCTCAGAATTCACTGCAAAATTTCTAAAAATATGAGTCTTCAAGCTCCAGCTTTGGAACTCCTACCTGAGCAAAAATGTGGGAGATAAAACAGCTGGAGCTCTTAGAATAGTGCCTGGGCCTTCCACAGTTCTCAGTAAATAGGCTGTGGGTGCAGTAGCTCACACCAGTAATCCCAGGACTCTGGAAGACCAAGGCAGGAGGATCGCCTGAGCCCAACAGATTGAGGCCAGCCTGGGCAACATAGGGAGACACTGTCTCTGCAGAAAAATTTTAAAAACTAGTCAGGTATGGTGGCATGCATCTGTTGTCTCAAGCTACTCAGGAGGCTGAGGTGAGAGGATAACTTGAGTGTGGGAGGTCAAGGCTGCAGTGAGCCAAGATCACGCCACTGCACTCCAGCCTGGGTGACAAAGCAAGACTCTGTCTCAAAAACAAATAAATACATTAAATAAATAAATAAATAAATAAATATTCACTATCATGTTGTTTAAGCTCACAACATCTCTAAGATGGCTACAAATTATTAGGCTTACATACAGATGATACAATTAAATACAACGTCAATTAGCTGACAAATGGCAGGGCCAATGCATGAACTCAGGAGTGTCTCACTCGAGAGTTTCTGCTCTTAGCCCCTGTACATATCTCCCTGCATGTACCCAGGCCCAGTCTAGCAGAAATGGATGAGCTGCTGGAGGCCTCTGAGGGGCAGTACTGAGAATGGGGGGAGCAGGGTGGGAGTGAGAGTCTCAGGGCTTTGACTTATGCCATTTGTAAGGCACTGACCCTAGATTCTCCCAGTCATGTCATATATAAATATAAAAGGCCGATAAGTGAATTATGGCCAGGCACAGTGGCTTACCCCTGTAATCTCAGCGCTTGAAGAGATTGAGGTGGGCGGATCACTTGAGGCCAGGAGTTTGAGACCAGCCTTGCCAACATGGCAAAACCCCATCTCTACTAAAAATACAAAAAATTTAGTTGGGCATGGTGGCATGTGCCTGTAGTCTCAGCCACTCAAGGCACGAGACTCACTTGAGCCCGGGAGGTTGCAGTGAGCCAAACTGACACCATTGCACTCCAGCATGGGTAACAGAGGGACACTCCATCTCAACAAAAAATAAAAATAAAAAGAGTTAATAAGTGAATTATAAACCTCAGGTTGGTTGAATCCCTATTGTGAAGCACAGAGATCATTATTACTTCATTTGCTGTAACCAACTTCTCACCCTCATCTTGAGACATGTGTCTGTGTGACTATTTATATCGGAATTAATAATGTGCATGGTCCTTAGTCCCAGGGAAGCTGAAAGATCGGAGGTGTTGCCGGAGCTGCAGGGACATGGAGAGCTGGCTCCTGCCCAGCACAGAATGAGGACAGGTCTGCTTCGATTCAATCTCAAGTGGTTTCCACCCTCTCGAATCTCAGCTCCCACCTGAAAGCCTGGTCCTGAGACTACTGTGTCTCCTACCATGCCCACCAGCCGGCTGAAAGCAGGTTTGGACCTGTAAGTAAGTGTCCCTAAAAAAGTCAAGAAAGACCAAACCTCAGCTTAACTGCAACACACCCTTCCCATTCATCTGGATGTGACACCCTTCAAAGATAAACACTGACAGTGAAACCAAAATCCCCCGAATGTGCATGCCCTTTGTTTGTTGCCAACTTGGGAGGTTGTATACAACTAACCCATGGGCCAGGGTGGTATGGTTTCTGGATTCCATGGGGCTGCTCCCCCTTCCTTGACTCTCTGGCAGCTGGCCTTGACTACTGTCCTAGACTCCTCCTCCAGAGCGCCGCAAGGGAAGGGAAAACAGATTGCATTCACATGTATCTAATTCCTTTCTGGGCCTTGTAGGGAGAGGCTCAAACAGTTGTCTAAGACAAAGGTTTTAGCAGTTGGGATTTTAATTTTTTCTTTTGGTATAGAAATGATCAAACGGTCATGGGTGTTTACAATTACTGACCTCAATCGGTATATTCTGCAGCTTGTTGATTGCCAATACCTACCCCTTCTGCTTTCTCAAAAAAACTACTGCAGACAAGAATCCATACTACGGATTTAGAAAGGAAGAAATTGAGTTTGTTAGGCTCTCATTCCAGTATTCATGTCACTGAACTAGCTTTTCCAGAATTTTCTTTTCTTTTTTTTTTCTTTTGAGATGGAGTTTTGCTCTTGTTGCCCAGGCTAGAATGCAGTGGTGGGATCTCGGCCATTTTTTATTTATTTATTTTTTTTTGAGACAGAGTCTCACTCTATTGCCCAGGCTGGAGTGCAGTGGCGCCATCTTGGCTCAATGCAACCTCCGCCTCCCAAGTTCAAGCGATTCTCCTGCCTCAGTTTCCTGAGTAGCTGGTATTACAGGCACACGCCACCACGCCCAGCTAATTTTTGTATTTTTTTTTTTTTTTAGCAGAGATGGGGTTTCACTGTATCAGCCAGGCTGGTCTTAAACTCCTGATCTCAGGTGATCCCACCTCAGCCTCCCAAAGTGCTGGGATTACAGGCATGAGCCACCGCACCTGGCCAAAGCATATGCTTACCGCAGGATCCAGCAATCACGTTTCTAGATATTTGCCCAAATTAGTTGAAAACTTATGTCCACGCAAAAACCTGAACATGAATGTTTATACCAGCTTTATTTGTAATTCATGACTGCCAAAAGTTGGAAGCAACCAAGATGTCCCTCAGTAAATGAATGGATAAACTGTGGCACATCCATACCATAGATTATTATTCAGCAACAAAAAGAAATGAGCTATCGGCCGGGCGCAGTGGCTCAAGCCTGTAATCCCAGCACTTTGGGAGGCTGAGACGGGTGGATCACGAGGTCAGGAGATCGAGACCATCCTGGCTAACACGGTGAAACCCCGTCTCTACTAAAAATACAAAAAACTAGCCAGGCGAGGTGGCAGGCGCCTGTAGTCCCAGCTACTCGGGAGGCTGAAGCAGGAGAATGGCGTGAACCCGGGAGGCGGAGCTTGAAGTGAGCTGAGATCCGGCCACTGCACTCCAGCCTGGGCGACAGAGCGAGACTCCGTCTCAAAAAAAAAAAAAAAAAAAAAAAAAGAAATGAGCTATCAAACCATGAAAAGGCATGGAAGAGCCTTAAATGAATATTACTATGTGAAAGAAGCCAATCTGGAGAGTCCACCTCCTGTATGATTCCAACTGTGACATTCTGAAAAAAACTATAGAGACAGTGGTTGCCAGGGAGTTGTCAGGGGAGGAAGGGTAAGTAGGTTCAACACAAGGAATTTTTAGGGAAGTGAAATTATTCTGTACAATATTGTAATGGTTCTACATGGCATTCATTTGGTAAAACCACTAGGATGTACAACACCAAAAGTGAACCCTAATGGAAACTACGGAACTTTAGTTCAGAATAATTTATTGATGGGATTCAGGACATGCTACCACAAAATATGGCACCATGACTGACATGGTTTGGATTTGTGTCCTCACCCAAACTCCTGTCCAATTGTAATTCCTAATGTTGGAGGCGGGGCCTGGTGGGAGGTGATTGGATCTTGGGGGTGGTTTCTAATAGTTTAATTTCTAAGAGTTTAGCACCATCCCCATAGTGCCGTTTGCATGATAGAATTCTCATGATATCTGGTTGTTTAAAAATATGTGGCACCTCCCTGCTCTCTCGCTTCCCCTGCTCCAGCCACATGAGATGTCTCGCTCCCCCTTTGTCTTCCACCACAATTGTAAGTTTCCTGAGGCCTCCCCAGAAGCCAAGTAGATGCCAGCATCATGCTTCCTATACAGTCTGTGGAACCATGAGCCAATTAAAACTCGTTTCTTTATAGATTACCCAGCCTCGGGTATTTCTTTATAGCAATGCAAGAACAGACTAACACAATGATATATTGAATATTTTAAGATGAAGGAATTTGCAAAAGCAGCATGTGCAGGAAGGGTTTTCTGACCTTCCCCTGAAGCCAGGTCATAAGACCCTCGGGTGAGAGATGCCCTCCCTATACCTGGTGGAAAGGAGCGTCTGTATCTCTGAAGATGAAGGGACACAGAGAGGAATCTAACTAAACAAACAGGCCTTGATAAGCTTCCCCCAGCGGACTACACTTACTTCAAACTCTTTGCTCTACCATATTCTCCACAACTGTCCACCCTTTATCAAACCTACATCAAACTGTAACTGCTTCTTGGAGTCTTCATTTCCTTATAAAGGCTTCCATGTCACATACAACTTATATTAAATATGTTTATGCACTTTTCTCCTATTAATCTGTCTTCTGTTATAGGGTTCTCAGCCATGAACTTAGAAGGATAGAAGGAAAACAGATTTGTCCTCCCCTACAGTATCAATATTGGTCCATCACTTGTAACAAATGTACCACACTAATGCAAGATGTTAATAACGGGAAAGTGTGGGGAGGGGAGAAGGGTGGGAGGCAGAGGGTATATGGGAACTCTCTACTTTCTGCTCTTTCTTTTTTTTTTTTTCTTTCTGAGACAGGGTCTCTCTCTGTCACCTAGGCTAGAGTGCAGTGGTGTGATCTCAACTCACTGCAACCTCCGCCTCCTGCGCTCAAGCGATCCTCTCGCCTCAGCCTCCCGAAGTCAATCTGATTAAGACTCAACAATAAGAAAACAACCCGACTGAAAAGTGGGCAAGAGATCTGAACAGACACCTCACAAAAAGATATGCAGATGGCAAATAAGCATATGAATAAGCTAGGACGACAGGTGCATACCACCATGCCCAGCTAATCTGCTCTATTTTTTCTCTAAACCTAAAACTGTTATTAAAAAATAATCTATTGGTGCTTCCTGTGGCCGACATCATCTGGAGGAGATTTGCTTTCCTTTTCTCCAAAAGGGGAGAAAGTTGAAACTGAGTGGCCCACGATGGGAAGAGGGGAAGCCCAGGGGTACAGGAGGCCTCTGGGTGAAGGCAGAGCCTAACATGGGGTTCAAAGCAACCTTGGCCATTGGCCTGACCATCTTTGTGCTGTCTGTCGTCACTATCATCATCTGCTTCACCTGCTCCTGCTGCTTTCTGTACAAGACGTGCCACCGACCACGTCCCTCCAAGTGTGCCGCCCAGCTACCCTGGACCAAGCTACCAGGGCTACCACACCATGCCGCCTCAGTCAGGGATGCCAGCAGCACCCTACCCAATGCAGTACCCACCACCTTACCCGGCCCAGCTCATGGGCCCACCGGCCTACCACAAGACCCTGGCTGGAGGAGCAGCCGCACCCTACCCTGCCAGCCAGCCTCCTTACAACCCAGCCTACATGGATGCCCCCAAGGCGCCCCTCTGAGCATCCCCCAGCCTCTCTGGCTGCCACTTGGTTATGTTGTGTGTGTGTGAGTGGTGTGCAGGCACGGTTCCTTACGGCCCATGCGTGCTGTGTGTGTCCTGCCTGTATATGTGGCTTCCTCTGATGCTGACAAGGTGGGGAACGATCCTTGCCAGAGTCGGCGGGGACCAGACTTTGTTTTCTTCCTCACCTGAAATTATGCTTCCTAAAATCTCAAGTCAAACTCAAAGACTGGGGTGGTGGGGGCACCCTGTGAGGTGGCCCCTGAGAGGTGGGGGGTTCTCCAGAGCACATCTGGAGTTCTTCTCCAGCTTACCCTAGGGTGACCAAGTATGGCCTGTCACACCAGAATGACGCAGCTTTCTGTATGATGCAGATGTGTCCTGGTTTCGGCAGCGTAGCCAGCTGCTGCTCGAGGTGATGCAGGCGAAACTTGGGATCTAACCAAGTTGGGCTTTGATCCTTTAGGCAGATGTCCCACTGCTCCCTGGAGCCTGTGTCGTGCCTGTTGGGGGTCAGGCAGCCGCCTGATGCCAGAACACCTCAGGCAGAGCCCGCCTCACCTGATAGCTGTCTGCCTGGACTGTCCCCTGTCCCTGCATCTTCCCTGGGACCACCCAGAGGGCCACATCCACACACAGCCTAGCTGTCCACAGGGAGCTCTGCTGCCCTTGCTGGCCCTGCCCTTCCCACAGGTGAGCAGGGCTCCTGTCCACCAGCACACTCAGGTCTCTTCCCTGCAGTGTTTTCATTTTATTTTAGCCAAACATGTTGCCTGTTTTCTGTTTTAAAACATGATTAGTTGATATGAGACTGAAACCCCAGGGTTGTGGAGGGAAATTGGCTCAGAGAGACGGACAACCTGGCAACTTTGAGTCCCTGCTTCCCCTGACACCAGCCTCATGGAATATGCAACTCCTGTACCCCAGTCCAGGGTGCTCTGGCAGCAGGGACACCTGGGCCAAGGGGCCATCTGGACCAAAGGTGGGGTATGGGGCCCTGGATGGCAGCTCTGGCCCAGACATGAATTCCTCGGTGTTCCTCCTCCCTCTATTACTGTTTCACCAGAGCTGTCTTAGCTTCAAATCTGTTGTGTTTCTGAGTCTAGGATCTGTACCCTTGTTTATAATAAATGCAATCGTTTGGAAAAAATAAAATCAAAATAACCTATTAATTTTTTAAAGTCTCACACTGTATTCTCACTTGATACATGAGTAAAGGTGATACTGAGGTGAAGTGAAAAAAGGATGGTCTTTATAATAAATAATGACAGATCAACAAGATAGCCATATAAAAATAAAATGAACCTTGATTTCCTACCCACACAAAATTCAAATCCAGGTGGATGGTCAATCTAAATATAAAAAGGAAGCAATTGACCAGGCGCAGTGGCTCACGCCTGTAATCCCAGCACTTTGGGAGGCCAAGGTGGGCGGATCACCTGAGGTCAGGAGTTCAAGACCACCCTGACCAACATGGCAAAACGCCCATCTCTACTAAAAATACAAAACTTAGCTGGGCGTGGTGGGGGGGCACCTGTAGTCCCAGCTACTCATGAGACTGAGGCATGAGCATCACTTGAACCCAGGAGGCAGAGGTTGTAGTGAGCCAAGATCACACCACTGCACTCCAGCCTGGGCAACAGAGTAAGACTCTGTCTCAAAAAAAGAGAAAGCAATAAAACTTTATGAGCAATTCTAAGAGAATGGCTTTATGATATTGGAGTAGACAAAAACTCAAAAAGGACACAAAAAGTGCTGACCCTAAGGGAAAAAAAACATCAACAGGACCATTTTAGAATTAAGAGCTTCTTTTCGGAAAAATGATACCATTAAGAGAGTGATGAGGCAGGCTAGAGAATAGGAAAGGAAATGCTATGATAGGGAGTAATCTCCAATGTGTTGGTAAGTGAAAAAGGGGCGTGGCAGAACAGCATGGATAGAACAATGAACAGATACGGACAAAAAGAGCGGCCACTAGAAATTACACAACAGTGTCTCCTCTGCATCTCAGCCTTTTAATATCATAGATCAATAGTGCCAAAGTGAAAACACTGTCAATGAATTTCTGAAGGAAAATGTGCATCTTGTTTTAAGCTGAGTATTAACTGAAAGTCTCACTCAGGCTGAAAACCTGAATTGATGATGTTGCTACTTGGGATAGTCCATTACAATCGCCTCCATTGTCAGCTGCATCCGCACCTCATCTGGATAGACATTCACTCAGCATGCAAGGTGGATGCTCATCAAAGCCCCCTTCTGCCGGGGCCTTCCTGCAACCAGCAACACTCAAGGA
This sequence comes from Theropithecus gelada, assembly GCF_003255815.1. Classification (NCBI taxonomy): domain Eukaryota; kingdom Metazoa; phylum Chordata; class Mammalia; order Primates; family Cercopithecidae; genus Theropithecus; species Theropithecus gelada. The sequence continues at coordinate 77,853,280 of NC_037680.1, read as the reverse complement.
CCCCCGCACTCGATCCACCCACAGGGCGTGGTTCCTCAGGATTTTCTTTCTCTGCTCTCTATTATATTGTTCTGGATATTTTTCCTTACCTGCTTAATTACCAAAATAGTAGAAAAAGAGAGAGATTTTAATTACTATACTAAGGAAATGGAATGTTTTATCCTCAAAACTCAAGGCTGTCATTCATTAATAGGTTGTGCTGTCCAGGCACAGCAACTCACACCTGTAATCCCACCAATTTGGGAGGCTGAGGCAGGTGGATCACTTGAGGCCAGGAGTCCAAGACCAGCCTGGCCAACATAGTGAGACTCCCATCTCTACTAAAAATACAAAAATTGGCCAGGCGCAGTGGCTCACACCTGTAATCCCAGCACTTTGGGAGGCCGAGGTGGGCAGATCACGAGGTCAGGAGATTGAGACCATCCTGGCTAAAACAGTGAAACCCTGTCTCTAGTAAAAATATAAAAAATTAGCCAGGTGTGGTGGCAGGCGCCTGTAGTCCCAGCTACTCGGGAGGCTGAGGCAGGAGAATTGCTTGAACTCAAGAGGTGGAGGTTGCAGTGAGCCGAGATCGTGCCACTGTACTCCAGCCTGGGCAACAGAGCGAGACTCCATCTCAAAAAAAAAAAAAAAAACACAAGAATTAGCCAGGAATGGTGGCATGTGTCTGTAGTCCCAGCTAATTGGGAGATTGAAGTATAAGAATCACTTGAATCTGGGAGGCAAAAGTTGCAGTGAGCCAAGATCACACCACTGCATTGGGCAACAGAGTGAGGCTCTGTTTCAAAAAAAAAATAGGTTGTGCTAATGAGGATTCTCAGAGAAATCCTGTAGGCCCTGGGGAAATGTGGAGCTGAGGGTCAAGGTCACAAACAGAAGGAAGGAGCCTTCAGCCTGGATGCTACAGGGACCCAGCGAGCTCTCAGTAGGCTCCAGAAGCAACCTAATTCACATACACGCAGTTAAAAGAAAAGTCTCGCCCTGATGTCCCAGTGGCCACCAGACACATATTCTCAACAGCCTAGATAATTCTACAATCAGATAGATTTCTTCCTAAAATTCTTCTTTTTGAAACGGAGTCTCACTCTGCTGCCCAGGCTGGAGTGCAGTGGCATGATCTCGGCTCACTGCAACCTCCACCCCGCCAGTTCAAGCAATTCTCCTGCCTCAGCCTCCGGAGCAGTTGGGATTACAGGCACCTGCCACTGCACCTGGCTAATTTTTGTATTTTTAGTAGAGATGGGGTTTCACCATCTTGGCCAGGCTGGTCTTGAACTCCTGGTCTCGTGATCCACCCACCTCGGCCTCCCAAAGTGCTGGGATACAGGCGTGAGCCGCCGCGCCCAACTGACTTCTTCCTAAAATTCTAAGCAAATCTTACCCAAGGGCAATTGCAGCTCCTTTCTTGCCCCTCCCTGGCCCCCCAAAATTCCAAAAAACAATGAAAGTCAAATGAAGAACATTTTGCCAGCGTTCCAGTTGACACAACTTTTGCAATTTCTGCAGCCAGAACAGACTCTTAGCAAACTGGTGTGGGAGGGCTGGGATCTGAGCAGAACGTGAAGTTCACATTTTTTCAAAGCTGCAGGACAGACCCTGGTGTGCAACGGCGAGAAAACAGGCTGGGGAGTCAGGCAGCTGAACTGGGGGTGAGGCTGGTCGATTCAGCTCTTAGTCCCACTTCAACATTTCCAAATGTGAGAAATTAGACGAGAGGATGTCTAAGAACACTTTCCGTCCAAACATTTGATGATTGCATAATAATATGTTTTTTTCATTCAAATTATCATCTTGTTTTTCTTCTGCAGTTTCAGTGTGTGTGGGGTTGGGGTGGTCTTCCTGTTCCGAGACACGATGGCATAGATTCACTTTCCCCTGCTTCTCACCTCTAAGTACACCTAAATACCCTGGGAATAAATCAACAGACAATCACACCACAACCCTAAGAAGCGGAAAGTAGAGGCAGACTGGCTGAGGACCCAGAGGCAGGAATAACACTGTGTGCCCTGGGCTGTCTTTTTATTCCCACACATGCCAGACTGAAAACGAAAGAGGCCTGCAATCCAGAACCACCAACAGGCCTAAATTAAAAAGAACAAATGGCCGGGCCCAGTGGCTCATGCCTGTAACCCCAACACTTTGGGAAGCCGAGGCGGGCGGATCACCTGAGGTTGGGAGTTCGAGACCAGCCTCAACATGGAGAAACCCTGTCTCTACTAAAAATACAAAATTAGCCGGGCGTGGTGGTGCATGCCTGTAATCCCAGCTACTCAGGAGGCTGAGGCAGGATAATTGCTTGAACCTGGGAGGCGGAGGTTGTGGTGAGCCGAGATTGCGCCATTGCACTCCAGCCTGGGCAACAAGAGCGAAACGCCGTCTCAAAAAAAAAAAAAAAGAACAAATAAGGAAAAGCAACAAAAAGAAAAGCCTGCTCTCTCTGGCCAAAGGGCCAGGAAAGGGCAGCAAAGCGGAAACCCAGCAGGGAGATACATGCCCATGATTCACGCCTGGGCAAGGACAGCTGACCTGGCCTGCAGCAGCAGGGTCAGCAGGAGCTGCCTGGAACCCATGCCTCACTCCAAACCTGGAGCCGTGGCAGGCTACTGTGGTGTTCCCCTGGGTCTATGATGAGGAAGTGGAAGCAGCAGATGATGAGGTTGCAACCAGACTCAGATTTCTAGCTTTGTTCGTGATACTCCGGATGGTTATCAAGTCCAACTAAACCTCCTCATGGCCGGGCACGGAGGCTCTTGCCTGTAATCCCAACACTTTGGGAGGCCGAGGTGGGCGGATCACTTGAAGTTAGGAGTTCAAGACCAGGCTAGCCAACATGGTGAAACCCTGTCTGTACTAAAAATACAAAAATTAGCCAGACGTGGTGGTACATGCCTGTAATTCCAGCTACTCGGGAGGCTGAGGCATAAGAATCACTTGAACCCGGCAGGTGGAGGTAGCAGTGAGATCGAGCCACTGCACTCCAAGCTGGGTGACAGAGTAAGACTCTGTCTCAAAAATAAATAAATAAATAAATAAATAAATAAATAACCTCCTTTTGAGGTCAGGTCAATCAGTTGGTGACATAATTCAGATCTTAGATGGTGGATTCCCAGGCATAGAATGCATCTGATAATGGCCCCAGATTTGTGGCCCAAGCCACACATCAATGGGCCCAAGCATGGGGCATATATGATGGACGCCCTATGCTCTCTATCACCTCCAAGCGGCAGGGATGATTGAGTGTTTTAGTAGACAATTAAAGGACAGGGTTAAGTGACTGACAGGAGGGAATAAAAGAACCTCTGCCTGGACTATGCATCTCAGGGTAACAGTCTGGGGTCCCAGTGTGGCAATTCCTCGAAGGGGCAGTCCATTTGCACTGCATATTTGATCAGACTGTCTACCTGCTTCCTTCTATTGCACAGCCTCAGTTTCTCTGGGGAACCCTCCAAGGGTCCCCCTTCCCCTTCAATTCCTTTCTAAAGACTCAGATAGGTGAGAGATTAGAATAGCTATTAATAAACAAGGCGTGCGAGACAGTAACCCTCTTCATCAGTCATCCCTTTGGTGCTAAGCATGGATTTTTTTGCCTGCAAAAAATAATCACTATCAACTTGAGGCTTCTAATTCAACATTTTCCATAAAGTGGCTTTGTTGCTTTGCCTGGCTATTTTCAAGGGATGAATATCAATGTATAGAAGAGAAACTTTTTTTTTTTTTTAGTCATCAGAGGATCCAGGCCAGATTACAGCCCACCTCCCTGGAGGATAGTCGGAAGATGCTACCCTCACCCATGTCACAGTGGGTGGGGAAAATCCCCCCAACTGACAGGACCTGAGCGCCTATGAACCCATGAGCCAGGGTACAGAGGAGGGAGAAGTGGGAATCTAACCTTCCTTCTCTCTCTCCTACAGAATAGACTGTGTGACTTCCAAGTCACTAAATTCATTGATATGCCTGCCCAGGCAGTTCCCCACTGAATTTGACAAAATGATGGATGTGTCCCCACAACTAAATATTTTGTTCCTGTGCCTCTGGATGCTGCAAACAAACATTTCTGTAAACATGGATTTACCTAAGCTACCCCAACCATATTAATCTGCACACGATGCAATGCTGTGACTGGACTCTGGCACTGCAGGAGCAGAACGCATTCTGAGACGTCAGCTTGCTCCTGCCCAAGTTGAAGGCAACTGGAACATCTGGGAAAAGGGGACTGGAATCCACCATCAGGGCTATTATGGCCTCATTAGTGGAGACATTTGCTCCCATCTTACATGGACTTTTCAATTCCACTTAAGGATTTTGCCAAAGAGGAGGGACTTCTGCCTGGTTGACCCCTGTGGTAATTTATGACATTTACACTCTCAGCACTATATGTGTTCCCTTGCAGTGTTACTTCCTGTACCAAAAGCATGCCTGGCCAGGTGCAGTGGCTCACGCCTGTAATCCCACCACTTTGGGAGCTGAGGCAGGTGAATCGCTTGAGGTCAGGAGTTTAAGACCAACCTGGCCAACATGGTGAAACTCCGTCTCCACTAAAAAAAATACAAAAATTCGCCGGGCGTGGTGGTGAGCGCCTGTAATCCCAGCTACACGGGATGCTGAGGCAGGAGAATCGCTTGAACCCAGGAGGCGGAGGTTGCAGGTGAACCAAGATCACGCCATTGCACTCCAGCCTGGGCGACAGAGCGGAACTCTATCTCAAAAAAAAAAAAAAAGATGGACTCCAGGCAATTCCCATTGTTCAGTCATTTAACTAGAAAACACTGTGCACAACCTGTCTTTGACCCTCACTGAGGTCATGAATGCTGCTGTTTCAGCTTTGGAGGCACGATGGGCAAGCCTCAATTCCCAGGCCTAACGAGTGTTGAATAAGTACATAGTCCTTGACATACTGCTGGCCAAGCAGAGGCCCATGCAACTGGCAACACTTCATGCTGCGTCTTGATCAGCGAGACTGGCAAAGTAGAACAGTTCATTGTCAGGCTTGGGAAAAAAGCCTGTCTCTCTAAAGTAGACTCAATGGGCTATGGGAACAAATGGTCACACTGGGGCTCATGGTTGTGTTCTATATTGCAGGCAGGCCTGATCATCCTGCTAGGAGTGGTCTTGATCCTGACCATGGTCCGTTGTAACTGCAGACTAATAACCTGGCTCCTAACACAGACCATCAAAATCCAACCCATTCAGGTCCGTGATGGGGTAGCCTATGTTTCTCGCTTGGGCTCTGAAAAAAAATCAAAGGATGGAGTTGAGGAATTATTTGGGCTCCAGGCTAAAATCCTATGTGTAATCTGTCAGGCCCAGCCATTGGCAATTACAAAGGCTTCACCTGGTAGGCCAAACAGGGGATTGCTGCCCCCGGACCCCTCACTCCCTCCACAGACTTGAACAGACTTGGTGCATAATCCATGCATGGCAGGTCCTTGAGGGAGCTGAGTCAGCACTCAGCCCATCGCCTCCTGCATGCCTCGGGACAGCCATGCTGTTAGGCGTATTAAACTAACTTATCAAATCACCTAACTTGTTCAATTGGCCAGGCCCTCCAAAACAGTGTGGAACAATACATTAAGAATGATATTATCATGTTCTGAGTTTAATGAGAAGCTCTCCAAAATTTCCTAATTAGTATGATTTTTGATTTGGGTTTCTGGTAGGTAGTTTTATCAAGTTAGGGACTTTTCCTTACCTATTAGCTTCCTAGCAGTTGATAAAAATCAGAAAGGGGTATTAAATTATCAAAAAGAAATGTCAGGATCTTTTGAGATGATTATAGAATTTTTCTGTCTCAGTTTCTTAAAAGTAAATTATTTACATTATGCGTGCAGATTCAAGGCTATGTGCACTTCGCAAAGTGAGTTGGGAAATTTCTTCTGTATCCTATAGCTGCCTCAATAACAGAAATTTTCTTGCGTGTAAATTGTTAATTGCTTTTAATTAAATGGAAATTAGGAAATCGACCTTTTTATGTATAGGAATCCTTTTCTATTGCTTTATCAATTATATTTTATTGTAGTAAGAACATTTAAGCAAGATCTACCCTCTTAGCAAATTTTTAAGTGTACAATACAGTATTGTTGACTATAGGTACAATGTGCAGCAGATCTCTAGAACTTACTCATCTTGCTTAACTAAAACTTTATGCTTGTTGACAGGCAACTCCTCATTTCCCCCTCCCCAGCCCCTGGCAAAACCACCATTCTACTCTTTGATTCTATAAATTTGACTACTTTAGATACCACATGTAAGTAGAATCACACAGTATTTGTCTTTCGGTGACTGGCTTATTTCACTTAGCATAACGTCTTCAAGATTCATCCATGTTGTCACATATTATAGAATTTCCCTCTTTTATAAGACTGAATAATATTCCATTTTATGTGAATACCACGTTTTCTTTCCCCATTCATGTGTCCATGGATATTTAGGTTGTTTGCACATCTTGGCTACTATAAATAGTGCTGCTATGACCATGGGAGTATAACATATTTAGAAATCAAGAAGTATGGTGCTTCTAGCTTTGTTCTTCCTCAAAACTGATTTAGCTATTTGTGGGCCTTTTTATACTTTAGAGGTTTTTTTCTGTGAAAAAAAAATCCATTGGGATTTTAATAGAGATCACACCAAATTTGTAGATTGCTTTAGGTAGTATATGCAATAGACTGATGTTTGTTTTCCCTAAAACTCACATGTTGAAACCTAATCCCCAATGTGTTGGTATTTGGAGGTGGGACCTTTGGGAGGTGATTAGGTCATGAAGGTAGAGCACTTATGAATGGGACTAGTGTCTTATAAAAGAAATCCCAGCACGTTCCATCACCCTAATTCCATGAGGACACATGGAGAAGATGGCCATTTATGAACTAAAAAGCAGGCTGTCACTAGATAGCAAATCTGCTAGCTACTTGATCTTGAATTTCCTAGCCTCCAGAACTGTGAAAAATAAGTTTCTGTGTTTTGTAAGTCGCCAGTCTATGGTATTCTGTTTTAGCAGGCTGAATGAACTAAGGCACTATATATGCATGGATTTATTTCTGATCTCTCTCTTCTCTTCTGATGGCCTACATGTTTGTTTTTATGCTATTCCCATGCTGTTTCAATTACTATAGCTTTGTAATATATTTGAAACATATTATGAATCCCATATATGAAAAGCTCACATCTAACATCATACTCAACAGCGAAAATTTTCTTATATATGGTCTTAATGATGTTGAGACTCTTTCTATTTCCAATTTGTTTAAAGTTTTTTTTTTAATCATGAAAGGGTATTAAATTTTGTCAAATGCTTTCTCTGCATCTATTGAGATGATCATGTGATCTTTATATCCTTTACCCTGTTAATATATCATTTCACATTGATTTATTTTTGCATATTGATCCATACTTGCATCCTAGAGATAAATCCCACTCGGTCATGATGTATGATTATTTAAATGCACAGTTGAATTTGATTTGCTAGTATTTTGTTATGAGTTTTTATATCTATATTCATATATTCATCAAGGATATTAACCTGCAGTTTTCTTTTCTTGTGGTGTCTTTGTTTGGTATTGGTGTCGGGTTAATGTTGGCTGCATAAAATGAATTTGGAAGTGTGCCCTCTTCTTCAATTTTTAAAAATAGTTTAAGAAGAACTGGCATTAATTCTTCCTGAGATGTTTGGAAGAATTCACCTGTGAAGCCATCTGGTCCTGGACTTCTTCGTTTTGGGAACGTTTTTGATTACTGACTAAACCTCCACATTAGTTACAGGTCTGTTCAGACTTTGTATTTCTTCATGATTCAGTCATCATAGATTGGAAGGTTTTATGAATTTATTCATTTCTTCTAGATTATCCAATTTGTTGGCATAGAATTGTTCATTGTAGCCTCATGATCCTTTTTATTTCTGTGGCATCAGTTGTAATGTCTCCTCTTTCATTTCTGATATTGTTTATTTGAGTCTTCTTTCTTACTTAGTCTAACAGGATTTGTTGATTTTGTTTATCTTTTCAAAAAAACCAATTCTTTTGTTGTTCTTTTCAAAAAATTTGTTGATTTTTTTTCTATTGCTTTTCTATTCTGTATTTTCTTAGTTTCTACTCTAATCTTTGTTATTTCCTTCTACTAATTTTGGGCTTAGTTCCTCTTCTTCCTCTTCTTCATCTTCTTCTCCTCTCCTTGAGGCACAAAGTTAGACTGTTTACTTGAGATCTATCTTCTTTTTCACTGCAGATGTGTATTGCAAGAAAGTCCCTCTTAGTGCTGCTTTGCTTAGTACTGCTTTTATCCTGTAAGTTTGGGTATGTTGTGTTTTTCTTTTTATTTATCTCAAGATGTTTCCTAATTTCTGTTTTGATTTTTTTGGCCTAATTGTTGTTCAAAAGTACGTTGTTTAATTTCCACATATTTGTGAACTTTCTATGTTTCCTTCTGCCATTGATTTTTAGTTTCATTCCATCATGGTCAGAAAAGATACATGGTATGATTTCAATCTCTTAAATTTTCAAAGACTTGTTTTGTGACCCAATATGTGATCTACCTTGGAAAAAGTTCCATGTGCATTTGAGGAGAATGTGTGTTCTGCTGCTGTAGGGTGGAACGTTCTGTGTATTTCTGTTCAGTCCATTTGGTCTATGATGTTGTTTAAGTCCCCTTTTTCTTTATTAAGCTTCTGTCTGAAGGTTCTACCCATTATTTAAAGTACAGTGTTGAAGTAGGCATCATAGTTCTGCTCTTCTAAAGGGGAATGATTCTAATGCTTCTCTGTGGGTAGGGGGAATAGGAAAAGACAAAAATAACAGAAATTGTAAGACAGTGAATGACCTTAAGAATTCTTTTCTGTCCTTGCAGACAATGGACCCTGAAGGAGAAGAGTGTTCCTGGGCCAAATCTGCATGCATACACACAGTTTGATCTGCCTGGTTTATGAGGCATTCACATCTAGGCCTTACCTCCCACATGCTAAAAATGGGTCTATTTGAGTAACATGGGTGCTTCAAAAGTCTCTGTGACTAATTTGAGGAGAAAAGGGGCACAGATGCAGAGGTAACTAGAAGGGATCATAAGTCCCCAGAATGCTCTGAAACTAGGGCCTTGCTGGTATCAGAAAGAAGGGCAAAAGAGAGCCAGACCTCAGGAACCTGGTTTCACTTATCAACAGACAAATGCTGTCCCAGCTCGCATCGGAAGCCACCAGGGACAATATCAAAAGTTTCACAATCACGCTGCAGTGTGAGCTTCCCGAGAGCAAGCTCTGGGAGGAGCCGGGTAAGGATTGCCCGCCACCTGTGACGCCTCAACAGGGAGGAGCTCCTTGCTTGAAAAGGGAGAAAACTGCCAAACTGGAGATGAAGGAAACTGAAAGAAGTAGCCACTAAGAAAAAGCAACATGAACCCAAAGCACAATCAATCCAAGGTAACTGAGAATCCAGGAGAAAACAAATTAGAAAAGTAAACTGGTAAGTGTCTACGTAACTCCTTAAAAGGTTTGTTATAAACCAAAAAGTAAAAATCAAATCAGCCAACAACAACCAAAAAAAACCACTGGATATTAGATGAAGATATCCAATAGTGGAAGACAAATGCATTTTTAAGAAGTAAGGAAACAACTGGGTGCAGTGGCTCACACCTGTAATTCCAGCACTTAAGAAGCTAAAGGTGGGCGGATTATTTGAGGCCAGGAGTTCGAAACCAGTCTGGTCAACATGGTGAAACCCCATCTCTAATAAAAATACAAAAAATTAGCCAGGCATAGTGGCAAATGCCTATAGTCCCAGCTACTTGGGAGGCTGAGGCAGGAGAATTGCTTGAACCCACGTGGCGGAGGTTGCAGTGAGCCGAAATAATGCCACTACACTCCAGCCTGAGTCACAGAGTAAGATGCCTTCTCAAGAAAAAAAAAAAAGAAAAAGAAAGAAAGAAGGAAAGAAAGAAAGGGAAAAAGAAAGGAAAGAAAGGAAAAAGAAAGGAAAGAAAGAAAGAAAAAAAGCAAGAAAAATAAATAAATAAATGTTCTAGTGTTTTATTGTTTCCTACGCTGAGGTGGGAGCGAATATTCTCTGAAATTTTCTTGTAGGTAACCTTTAGAAAATTTGAATGATATCCCATATATTCCAGGCATATCTTCTCAAACACAGCAAGTTCCCCACTTGCCCCACAAGATGCCCCAAGCCTTCTCAAGGCTCCTCTGGGTCATCTGGATTTCAGCTCAGCCTTAGTTTCCTGACAACATCATGTTGTTCTGTCATACTTTTCTCTTTTGCCTCCCTTGTTATTTGTTACCCCGGCTTGGAATACTCTTTCCTCTTTGATATCTCCAAAGTGTGAATCCACACAACACTGTCCACTTCCTCCAGGAAGTCCACCCGGACTGCTCCCACCTAGTATATCTCTTTCACGTTCTTGCACATTCAGTCAGAAACCTATAGCTGCTCTCCATTTGCCAAGAGGTTGTTTTCTAAGTTTATACCAAGGTTGCTTGATGAGATCGCAAAATGCCACTTCCCATTTTCCCCTAGCTGGTTTTTTAACCCATGTCATGCCTGACATCTAAACCTACTGCTTGATCATTACACAAGGCTGGCCCACAGACTGCTTTGGCACAAAGACCAAAGACTACTAGGCTCAACGTTAATTCCTGTCTTTCTGGGCCAAGATAACCAGAAGACACAGAGCCATCCACTGATGCACCAGTAAATTAATGACTTTACAAACCAGCATGCATTCTTGCAGGGAGTGTGTGCGAGTGGGAAAAAAACTGTCTGGGTATCAAAATGATTCACCAAGCTGTACATTTACAACTTGTGAATTCTTCAGTATTTATGTAAGGTTTCAACACAAATTTTACATCAGAAAATCAACATGACTCACTCCGGTCTTCTAATTTTCTATTTTTCTTCCAGGACTTTGCTGGATGTTTTCTTTTCTTTTTCTTTTTCTTTTTTTTTTTTTTTCTCTGAAGATCTGCTGGAGAGATGTTTTCATAAAGATAAAGAAAAGGGTCTGGACAAGGTGGTTCATGCCTATAATCCCAGCACTTTGGGAAGCCGAGGCGGGCAGATCACTTGAGGTCAAAAGTTTGAGACCAGCCTGGCCAACATGTTGAAACCCCATCTCTACTGAAAATACAAAAATTAGCTGGGCATGGTGGCAAGAGTCTGTAATCCCAACTACTCAGGAGGCTGAAGTGGGAGAATCTTTTGAACCTGGGAGGTGGAGTTTGCAGTGAGCCAAGAACTTTGCACTGCACTCCAGCCTGGGCGACAGAGCAAAACTCTGTCAAAAAAAAAAAAAAGAGAGAGAGAAAAGGGTCATACTGGGGAAAAGGAACAAACACAGACACACTGAAAAGAATCCAGATGGTTAATAATATGACAGAGAATCGGAGACTATGAAGATTTAATTCAGAGGGGTGAGGATAGAAATAACTTGGCACTGCTTTTCAGCTAAATGTATTCTTTACTTGAAAACTTCTGTCTGACCAAGCACAGTGGCTCACGCCTGTCATCTCAACACTTTGGACAGCCGAGGCAGTTGGATAGCTTGAGCCCAAGAGTTCAAGACAAGCCTGGGAAACATGATGAAACTCCATCTCTACAAAAAGTGCAGATTAACCAGGTGTGGTGGTGCACACCTTTAGTCCAGCTACTAGGGGATGGGGAGCTGAGGTGGGAGAATCACTTGAGCCTGGGAGGTTGAGTCTGCAGTGGGGCAAGGGTGCAGTGAGCCAAAGTCACACAACTGCACTCCAGCCTGGGCGACAGAGCCAGACTCTGTCTCTGAAAAAAAGAGACGTTTTAGTAGAATTTTCATGTTGGCTTGCTGCCCTCTGGTGGGTTTATTAGGGTTTATCACAAACACTGTGGGATTCACTCTGGCAATGACCATTAACATAAAATACCGATGGTTCTTGGGCGTAACTCTCCCCCTGGGAAGTCAGATCTTTGACTTCACGGAGTCAGGAATTTGTTATTGGCCTGGACAACAGAAACATATCTGGAAAATCCCCAAATATTTGGAAATGAAATAACACAACTCTAAATAATCCATGGGTCAAAAAATGAATCAAAAGTAAATTATGAAGTATTGAATTAAATGAAAATCAAAACAAAATATCAAAATGCTGCTAAAGCAAAGCTAGGGAAAATTTACAGAACTAAATGCCTAAAAGGAGCAGAGGCGGGGAAGGGCAGGAGAACAGGATTCAAGAGGGCATACGAAATATTTTGGAGATAATATATATGTTCACTATCCTGTCTGCAGCGATAGTTCCACCCATATATATACAGTCATATGTCACTCAATGATGGACGTAAGTTCTGAGAAATGCATCATCAGTGATTTCGTCTTTATGCCAACATCATAGAATGTACTTACGCAAAACCTAAATGGTATAGCCTACTACACACCTAGGCTATATGGCCTAGACTATTACTCCTAAGATGCAAACCTACAGAGCATGTTACTGTATTGAATATTGTAGGCAACTGTAACACAATGGTAAGTATTTGCATATCTAAATATGTCCAAACATAGAAACGGTACAGTAAAAATATAGTATTATAACCTTATGAGACCACCATCATATATGTCGTCTGTCATTGACTGAAATGGCACTTGAATATATATGAGTGTGTCTATATGACTGTATATATGTGTCATACATATGTCAAAATTTATCAAATTATATACTTTATATGCCATTTGTTGTATATCAATCATATCTAAGTAAAGCTGTTTTAAACAGCACGTGGCTGCACTATTAGTCAGTACAACTCAAGTGCAATTACTAAGACAATACTAAAAGCACATATAATTAACAAGCTAATAAAGGGGTAAGGTGAACTTTCTAAAATTACTTAATCCATCTAAAAGAAATGAATAAAGTAAAGAGAACTGATGTCACAAATAGAAAACAACTGGAAATATAGTAGATTTTAGCCCAATTATATTGATAATTACATTAAATGAAAATGGACTAAATACTATAAGAAAAGTGCTTTCCAGAATACATTTTTCTAAAATAAAAGAAAAACCTGAACAATATACCACTTACAGCAGACATATTTCAAGCATAAGAACATCGAAACACTGACAGTATAAGGATGGAAAAAGATGTACCAACTGATGTCATTATACTAATATCACATAAGGCAGACATAAAGAAAAAATGATACGAATTTAAAATGAGAAATTGACAATCCACAGTCATAGTATAAGATTTTTATGTTCCTTTCTTGATAATGGGTAAGAAAGACGGACAAGCAGTAGAGTTATACAAGATTTGAACAACACAATTAACTTTGACCTAAATAACATAAAATCTTGACCTAAATAACATAAAATCAATTATGTTAGTGCCTTTCTTTCCTCATTCATAAAGTCACTACCATAATGATTCCTGCTGGCAAAGTCCCAAGATGGCCAAATAGAAACAGCTCCAGTCTACAACTCCCAGCATGAGCAATGCAGAAGATGGGTGATTTCTGCATTTCCAAATGAGGTACCAGGTTCATCTCACTGGGGCTTGTCGGACAGTGGGTGCAGCCCACAGAGCGTGAGCTAAAGCAATGCAGGATCGCCTCACCTAGGAAGCACAAGGGGTTGGGGAATTCCCTTTGCTAGCCAAGGGAAGCCGTGACAGATGGCACCTGGAAAATCGGGACACTCCCACCCTAATACTGCACTTTTCCGAAGGTCTTAGCAAAGGGCACACCAGGACATTATATCCCGCACCTGGCTTAGAGGGTCCCACACCCATGGAGCCTTGCTCACTGCTAGCACAGCAGTCTGACATTGAACTGCAAGGCTGCGGGTGAGTATCTGCCATTGCTGAGGATTGAGTAGGTAAACAAAGCGGCCAGGAAGCTCAGAATGGGTGGAGCCCACCACAGCTCAAAGAGGCCTGCCTGCCTCTGTAGACTCTACCTCTGGGGGCAGGGCATAGCTGAACAAAAGGCAATAGAAACTTCTGCAGACTTAAACGTCCCTGTCTGACAGCTTTGAAGAGAGTAGTGGTTCTCCCAGCATGGAATTTTGAGATCTGAGAACGGACAGACTGCCTCCTCAAGTGGGTCCCTCCCAATAGCGGCCAACTCACACCTCTTACGGCCAGGTGCCACTCTGATACGAAGCTTCCAGAGGAACAGGAAGCAATATTTGCCATTCTGCAATATTTGCTGTTCTGCAGCCTCTGCTGGTGACACCCAGGCAAACAGAGTCTGGAGTGGACCTCCAGCAAACTCCAACAGACCTGCAGCTGAGGGTCCTGACTATTAGAAGGAAAACTAACAAACAGAAAGGACATCCACACCAAAACCCCATCTGTATATCACCATCATCAAAGACCAAAGGTAGATAAAACCACAAAGATGAGGAGAAACCAGAGAAGAAAAGCTGAAAATTCTAAAAATCAGAGCACCTCTTCTCCTCCAGAGGAACACATCTCCCACCAGCAACGGAACAAAGTTGGATGAAGAATGACTTTGACAAGTTGAGAGAAGAAGGCTTAACACAATCGATAATAACAAACTTCTCTGAGCCAAAGGAGGTTATTTGAACACAACACAAATAAGCTAAAACCCTTGGAAAAAGTTTAGATGAATGGCTAACTAGAATAAACAGCAGAGAGAAGACCTTAAATGACCAGATGGAGCTGAAAACCATGGCACATGAACTACGTGATAAATGCACAAGTTTCAGTAGCTGATTTGATCAAGTGGAAGAAAGTATATCAGTGATTGAAGATCAAATGAATGAAATGAAGCAAGAAGAGAAGTTTAGAGAAAAAAAGTAAAAAGAAACAAACAAAGCCTTCAAGAAATATGAGACTACGTGAAAAGACCAAATCTACGTCTGATTGCTGTACCTAAAAGTGATGGGGAGAATGGAACCAAGTTGGAAAACACTCTTCAGATATTATACAGGAGAACTTCCCCAACCGAGAAAGGCAGGCCAACATTCAAATTCGGGAAATACAGAGAACGCCACAAAGATACTCCTCGAGAAGAGCAACTCCAAGACATGTAATTGTCAGATTCACCAAAGTTGAAATGAAGGAAAAAATGTTAAGGGCAGCCAGAGAGAAAGATCGGGTTACCCACAAAGGGAAGCCCATGAGACTAACAGTGGATCTCTCGCAGAAACTCTACAAGCCAGAAGAGAGTGGGGGCCAACATTCAATATTCTTAAAGAAAATAATTTTCGGCCGGGCGCGGTGGCTCAAGCCTGTAATCCCAGCACTTTGGGAGGCCGAGACGGGCGGATCACGAGGTCAGGAGATCGAGACCATCCTGGCGAACACGGTGAAACCCCGTCTCTACTAAAAAATACAAAAAACTAGCCAGGCGAGGCGGCGGGCGCCTGTAGTCCCAGCTACTCGGGAGGCTGAGGCAGGAGAATGGCGTGAACCCGGGAGGCGGAGCTTGCACTGAGCTGAGATCTGGCCACTGCACTCCAGCCTGGGCGACAGAGCCAGACTCCGTCTCAAAAAAAAAAAAAAAAGAAAATAATTTTCAACCCATAATTTCATATCCAGCCAAACTAAGCTTCATAAGTGAAGGAGAAATAAAATCCTTTACAGACAAGCAAATGCTGAGAGATTCTGTCACCACCAGGCCCGCCTTACAAGAGCTCCTGAAGGACCACTATACCTGGAAAGGAACAACCGGTACCAGCCACTGCAAAAACATGCCAAATTGTAAAGACCGTCGATGCTAGGAACAAACTGCATCAAGTAACGAGCAAAATAAGCAGCTAATATCATAATCAGAGGATCAAATTCACATATAACAATATTAACCTTAAATGTAAATGGGCTAAATGCTCCAATTAAAAGACACAGACTGGCAAATTGGATAAAGAGTCAAGACCCATCAGTGTACTGCTTTCAAGAGACCCATCTCACGTGCAGAGACACACACAGGCTCAAAATAAAGGGATGGAGGAAGATCTACCAAGCAAATGGAAAACAAAAAAAGGCAGGGGTTGCAATCCTAGTCTCTGATAAAACAGACTTTAAACCAACAAAGATCAAAAGAGACAAAGAAGGCCATTACTTAATGGTAAAGGGATCAATTCAACAAGAAGAGCTAACTATCCTAAATATATACGCACCCAATACAGGAGCACCCAGATTCATAAAGCAAGTCCTTAGAGACCTACAAAGAGACTTAGACTCCCACACAATAATAATGGGAGACTTTAATACCCTACTGTCAGCATTAGACAGATCAATGAGACAGAAAGTTAACAGGATATCTAGGAATTGAACTCAGTTCTGCACCAAGCACACCTAATAGACATCTACAGAACTCTCCACCCCAAATCAACAGAATATTTATTCTTCTCAGCACCACATCGCATTTATTCCAAAATTGACCACATAGTTGGAAGTAAAGCACTCCTCAGCAAATGTAAAAGAACACAACTTATAACAAACCATCTCTCAGACCACAGTGCAATCAAACTAGAACTCAGGATTAAGAAACTCACTCAAAACCGCTCAACTACATGGAAACTGAACAACCTGCTCCTGAACGACTACTGGGTACATAACGAAATGAAGGCAGAAATAAAGATGTTCTTTGAAACCAATGAGAACAAAGACAGAATCTCTGGCACACATTTAAAGCAGTGTGTAGAGGGAAATTTATAGCACTAAATGCCCACAAGAGAAAGCAGGAAAGATCTAAAATTGACACCCTAACATCACAATGGAAAGATCTAGAGAAGCAAGAGCAAACACATTCAAAAGCTAGCAGAAGATAAGAAATAACTAAGATCAGAGCAGAGCAGAAGGAGATAGAGATACACAAACCCTTCAAAAAATCAACAAATCCAGGAGCTAGTTTTTTGAAGATCAACAAAATTGATAGACCACTAGCAAGACTAATAAAGAAGCAAAGAGAGAAGAATCAAATAGATGAAATAAAAAATGATAAAGGGGATATCACCACCAATCCCACAGAAATGCAAACTACCATCAGAGAATACTATAAACACCTCTATGCAAATAAACTAGAAAATCTAGAAGAAATGGATGAATTCCTGGACATATACATCCTCCCAAGACTAAACCAGGAAGAAGTTGAATCCCTGAATAGACCAATAACAGGCCCTGAAATTGAGGCAATAATTAAGAGCCTATCAACCAAAAAAAATTCCAGGACCAGATGGATTCACAGCCGAATTCTACCAGAGGTACAAAGAAGAGCTGGTACTATTCCTTCTGAAACTATTCCAATCAACAGAAAAAGAGGGAATCCTCCCTAAACCATTTTATGAGGCCAGCAGCATCCTGACACCAAACCCTGGCAGAGACACAAGAAAAAAAGAGAATTTTAGACCAACATCCCTGATGAACATTGATGCAAAAATCCTCAATAAAATACTAGCACACTGAATCCAGCAGCACATTAAAAAGCTTATCTACCACGATCAAGTTGGTTTCATCCCTGGGATGCAAGGTTGGTTCAATATATGCAAATCAATAAATGTAATCCATCATATAAACAGAACCAAAGACAAAAACTACATGATTATCTCAATAGATGCAGAAAAGGCCTTCGAGAAAATTCAACAGCACTTCATGCTAAAAACTCTCAATAAATTAGGTATTGATGGGATGTATCTCAAAATAATAAGAGCTATTTATGACAAACCCACAGCCAATATCATACTGAATGGGCAAAACTGGAAGCATTCCCTTTGAAAACTGGCACAAGACAGGGATGCCCTCTCTCACCACTCCTATTCAACATAATGTTGGAAGTTCTGGCCAGGGCAATCAGGCAGGAGGAAGAAATAAAGGGTATTCAATTAGGAAAAGATGAAATCAAACTGTCCCTGTTTGCAGATGACATGATTGTATATTTAGAAAACCCCATCATCTCAGACCAAAAGCTCCTTAAGCTGGTAAGCAACTTCAGCAAAGTTTCAGCATACGAAATCAATGTGCAAAAATCACAGGCATTCCTGTACACCAATAACAGACAAACAGAGAGCCAAATCATGAGTGAACTTCCATTTACAATTGCTTCAAAGAGAATAAAATACCTAGGAATCCAACTTACAAGGGATGTGAAGGACCTCTTCAAGGAGAACTACAAACCACTGCTCAACGAAATAAAAGAGGACGGGCCGGGCGCGGTGGCTCAAGCCTGTAATCCCAGCACTTTGGGAGGCCGAGACGGGCGGATCATGAGGTCAGGAGATCGAGACCATCCTGGCTAACACGGTGAAACCCCGTCTCTACTAAAAAATACAAAAAACTAGCCGGGCGAGGTGGCGGGCGTCTGTAGTCCCAGCTACTCGGGAGGCTGAGGCAGGAGAATGGCGTGTACCCGGGAGGCGGAGCTTGCAGTGAGCTGAGATCCGGCCACTGCACTCCAGCCTGGGCGACAGAGCATAACTCCGTCTCAAAAAAATAAAAAGAAATAAAAAAGGACGCAAACAAATGGAAGAATATTCCATGCTCATGGATAGGAAGAATCAATATCATGAAAATGGCCGTACTGCCCAAGTTAATTTATAGATTCAATGCCATCCCCATCAAGCTACCAATGACTTTCTTTACAGAATTGGAAAAAACTACTTTAAAGTTCATATGGAACCAAAAAAGAGCCTGCATTGCCAAGACAATCCTAAGCCAAAAGAACAAAGCTGGAGGCATCATGCTACCTGACTTCAAACTATACTACAAGGCTACAGTAACCAAAACAGCATGGTACTGGTACCAAAACAGAGATATAGGCCAATGGAACAGAACAGAGCCCTCAGAAATAATACCACACATCTACAACCATCTGATCTTTGACAAACCTGACAAGAACAAGAAATGGGGAAAGGATTCCTTATTTAATAAATGGTGCTGGGAAAACTGGCTAGCCATATATAGAAAGCTGAAAGTGGATCCCTTCCTTACACCTTATATAAAAATTAATTCAAGGTGGATTAAAGACTTAAATGTTAGACCTAAAACCATAAAAACCCTAGAAGAAAACCTAGGTGACACCATTCAGGCCATAGGCATGGGCAAGGACTTCCTGTCTAAAACACGAAAAGCAATGGCAACAAAAACCAAAATTGACAAATGGGATCTAAGTAAACTAAAGAGCTTCTGCACAGAAAAAGAAACTACCATCAGAGTGAATAGGCATCCTGCAGAATAGGAGAAAATTTTTACAATCTACCCATCTGACAAAGGGCTAATATCCAGAATCTACAAAGAACTTAAACAAATGTACAGGAAATAATCAACCCCATCAAAAAGTGGGCAAAGAATATGAACAGACACTTCTCAAAAGAAGACATTTATGCAGTCAACAGACACATGATAAAAAGCTCATCATCACTGGCCATCAGAGAAATGCAAATCAAAACCACAATGAGATACCATCTCACACCAGTTAGAATGGCGATCATTAAAAAGTCAGGAAACAGGCTGGGCGCGTTGGCTCAAGCCTGTAATCCCAGCACTTTGGGAGGCTGAGACGGGTGGATCACAAGGTCGGGAGACCAAGACCATCCTGGCTAACACGGTGAAACCCCGTCTCTACTAAAATTACAAAAAAATTAGCCAGGCGTGGTAGCGGGTGCCTGTAGTCCCAGCTACTCGGGAGGCTGAGGCAGGAGAATGGTGTGAACCCAGGAGGCGGAGCTTGTAGTGAGCCTAGATCGCGCCACTGCACTCCAGCCTGGGTGACAGAGCAAAGACACTGTCTCAAAAAAAAAAAAAAAAAAAAAAAGTCAGGAAACAACAGGTGCTGGAGAGGATGTGGAGAAATAGGAACACTTTTACACTGTTGGTGGGACTGTAAACTAGTTCAACCATTGTGGAAGACAGTGTGGCGATTCCTCAGGGATCTAGAGCTAGAAATACCATTTAACCCAGCCATCCCATTACTGGGTATACACCCAAAGGATTATAAATCATGCTGCTATAAAGACACATGCACACGTATGTTTATTGCGGCACTATTCACAATAGCAAAGACTTGGAACCAACCCAAATGTCCATTAATTATAGACTGGATTAAGAAAACATGGCACATATACACCATGAAATACTATGCAGCCATAAAAAAGGATGAGTTCATGTCCTTTGTAGGGACATGGATGAAGCTGGACACCATCATTCTCAGCAAACTATTGCAAGGACAGAAAACCAAACACCGCATGTTCTCACTCATAGGTGGGAATTGAACAATGAGAACACTTGGACACAGGATAGGGAACATCGCACACCAGGGCCTGTTGTGGTGTGGAGGGAGGAGGGAGGGATAGCATTAGGAGATATACCTAATGTAAATGATGAGTTAATGGGTGCAGCACACCAACATGATACATGTATACATATGTAACAAACCTGTAGGTTGTGCACATGTACCCTAGAACTGAAAGTATAATAAAAATAATAATAATAATTCCTGCATGTGAAGGTTATTATGAGAATCAAATGAGTTAATACATGCAAATTCTTAGAACAGCTCCTAGCATGCAGAGTAAATTTATAATAATTAGGAACTTAACTGAGAAATAAAAGCATAAGTATATTGCTTTCATATAGTAGACACATTACATAAAAATGCATAAATTTTTATTATGTGGTCACATTATCTAAAAATGTGAAATTAACCAGGCGTGGTGGCTCAGGCCTATAATCCCAGCACTTTGGGAGGCCAAGGTGGGTAGATCACTTGGGGCCAGAAGTTTGAGACCAGCCTGGCCAACATGGTGAGATCCCCATCTCTATTAAAAATATGAAAAAAAATTAACCAGGCATGGAGGTGGGTGCCTGTAATCCCAGCTACCCAGGAGGCTGAGACACGAGAATCACTTGAACCCGGGAGGCAGAGGTTGCAGTGAGCCGAAATGGCACCATTGCATTCCAGGCTGTGCGACAGAGTGAGACTCTGTCAAAAAAGAAAAAAGAATTAAATAGCAGAAGAGACAGCTTTAAATGTTCAAAATGGTACCACAGGGAGAGGAACTGGGAAGTGGGGAGTAGTGAGATCTCCCACTGCTGAATGAATGCTGCTGTCTCCTTCTCTTTCTCAGTCAGGAGTATCTGGTAATACCTATTCCTTGCGCCAACTAGGAAATCACTGACTTCCGGCCAATCATTTATAGTCTGCTCCATTCCCTTCCCAATGTTCCCAGACAGAAAAGCACATGTGCAGATTAAAGCACAGACTCAGATTAAAAAGAGTTCCTTTATATTATACTAAAATCACTGATTGCTAACCAGGGCTCGTTTTAGAACTTTCCCTAAACAGCCTGAGCTTCCATAGTTGAATCAGCACTGGGCACCTCAGATGCTGTCTCTCAGGGCATCCTGGCCTTCAACACAAATGTCACCACATTGCCCACTTCAGTCATTCCTAAATGACTTTGACAATGTTTGTCATATTCCTTATTACTGGTTCTTTAATTTCCTGTATTTTTAATTGGCTCTCTTTACTGAAATAAAAATTTACATGAACAAAGTTTTTTAAACGAACATTTTATATCACTACCACAAATGGAAAAGCACTGCATTTGCTACAAAAGAGGAACTGTAAAAAATAAATAAAATAAGAATGTAACACCGTTACTAAATTCCAGCTAGATACTATTGCTTACTCTTTTGTCAAAAAGGGAAATTAGCATGTTTTGAGACATGATAAGATATGTTAGCCCTGGCCAAGCATGGTGGCTCATGCTTGTAATCCTAGCACTTTGGGAGGCCAAGGAGGGTGGATCACTTGAGATCAGGAGTTCCAAACCAGCTTGGCCATCATGGTGAAACCCCGTCTCTACTAAAAATACAAAAAATTAGCTGGGTGTAGTGGCATGCACCTGTGATTCCAGCTACTCAGGAGTTTGAGGCAGGAGAATCGCTTGAACCCAGGAGGCGGAGGTTGCAGTGAGCCAAGATCGTGCCACTGCACTCCAGCCTGGGCAACAGGGCAAGACACCATCTCAAAAAAAAAAAAAAAAAAAAAGAAGAAAAGAAAAAAAAAATGGCTGGTGCGGTGGCTCACACCTGTAATTCCAGCACTTCGGGAGGCCGAGGTGGGCGGATCACCTGAGATCTGGAGTTTGAGACCAGCCTGACCAACATGGAGAAACCCCGTCTCTACTAAAAATCCAAAATTAGCCAGGCATGGTGGTGCATGCCTGTAATCCCAGCTACTCAGGAGATTGAAGCAGAATTGCTTTAACCTGGGAAGCAGAGGTTGCGGTGAGCTGAGATCCTGCCATTGCACTCCAGCCTGGGCAACAACAGCAAAACTCCATCTCAAAAAAAAAAAAAAAAAGGTAAGGGAATCATAAAGAATAACTGGCCAGGTGCGGTGGCTCACGCCTGTAATCCCAGCACTTTGGGAAGCTGAGGCGGGCGGATCATGAGGTCAGGAAATCGAAACCATCCTGGCTAACACGGTGAAACCCCGTCTCTACTAAAAATACAAAAATTAGCCAGGCACAGTGGCACACGCCTGTTGTCCCAGCTACTCAGGAAGCTGAGGTGGGAGAATTACTCAAACCCAGGAGGCGGAGATTGCAGTGAGCTGAGATCTCGCCACTGCACTTCTGGCTGGGTGATAGAGCAGACTGCCTCTCAAAAAAAAAAAAAAAAAAAGAATAACTTTTCACTATGTGAGCCATTTTTGTTTAGTGCATAATGTCTGCATACTCCCCAGTATCCCCTGCAGCTCCTCCACAGTTGTGGGGTCCCACCCTACAGGAAGACAATGCATTTTAGCTCAGAGTACAGGTCTCAAAAACTTGGCTAAATATTTCCCCCTTCCACTCATACCAGTGTACAGGGAACAATAATGGATTAATGGATTAATAACCAAAGAGAGGGCAGGTAGGTCCCAACTGGCATCTGCTCCACTCGGCCCACTGGTGTCTAGACAGGGCACAGTAATAGTGTTCACCACTTCTCTTTCCCCCAAACCTCCTCTGGAAATTCCAGGCTTACCTCAATATTCCCAAGGTTCAAGTGACCAACTCAAGGGCTCAGGCTGCCGAGGCCCAACCTCATGTGCCCAGAAAGTGGATGCACCCAGGGGTTGCTCCTGGAAGGAAGGAGAAATGACGGTGAGTAGAAGCCAGTGTCAGCCGCTCTAGCTGGGCCCTCCTACTCATGTCTTGACCTGCAGCCCACAGCCTCTGGGCAAGGAACTAAAGTCATTTTGAGCCAGCAGGGTCAGACTTCTAGAAGCAGCCAGCTAAGGTAAAGGATCTGTCCTTTACGCCCTGGAAAGCAGTCTGGAGAGGTGGAACCAGCCTAGACTTCAATATCAGACAGATCTGCATTCAAATCCCGGCTCTGCCTCTCACTTGCTGAGGAATCTAAACACCTCCTTTTGTTTCACTCAGCCTCCATCTTTTCATGTGGAAAAGAACTGCTTGGTAAGGTTGCTGTGGGGAGTGAGTAAAGCAATATACGTAGTGCTTAATCTCACAGACAGCAGATGCTCCAGAAATGCTCATTCTCTTGCCCACTGGTATTCCTCAGGCAGCCACCAGTCACCTTCTTCTGAAGCTGTTGGAGGGGTACGGGCAGGCAGGAAGCTCAGTCTGAACAACCCGACTTCAGACCAGCTCAGACACAAGGTGAAACAGAAACTGAAAGCTCAGAGTACATGACTTACCTCCTCCAAACCTTTGCTCCAGCCACTGCCACTCCCCAGAGAATGCCCTCCCCATCTCCTCCCACCCACTGCAGAGAGTGCGCACATTCTCCACTGTTTATCAGACACTTGTTTCTCACTGCCTGGCACTGTGAGTTGTCGTTTATTAACTAGTTTATTGTCTTCTTTGAAAAATAATTTTTTAAAAAAAATACCTTATCCATACACACAAAGCAGTCCCCCAATTCATGAATGGATATGCTTGTGGTTTGTATTTGCGTTTTAATTACTAAGCAATCTGGTTCATCCCTTTGTGCAAATCATTGCCTTAGGTTGCAGTGTAGGAAACTGTATTAGCTCATCCTCACACTGTTATAAAGAAATACCGAAGACTGGATAATTTATAAAGAGAAGAGGTTTAACTGGCTCACAGTTTCACAGGCTGTACAGGAAGCATAGTGACATCTGCTTCTGGGGAAGCCTCACTGTATTTATTTATTTGAAGGACTGATTTTTTACAAAGTGAAAACCTCTCTCATGGCCTCTTCAATGCCTCCTTGAGGTCCCCACTGTTGACATTTTTATTCTTTCAGACTTTTTTCTAGGCTTATAAAGCCATAGTAATTCTTGCTCCACCACTTACTAGCTGCATGACCTTGGGCAAGTTACTTAAGGTCTCAGTGCCTTCCTCGACTCATTCATAAAGTAGCTATAGTGATTCCTGCATGTGAAGGTTATTATGAGAACGAAATGAGTTAATACATGCAAAATACTTAGCTCCTGGCATGCAGAGTAAAGACATAAATACATAATAACTAGGAACAAATATTGTTTTACATATATAGAGAGAAAGAAAGACATCACATATACCATTTTGTTTACAAAAGCAGGGTAAGTATACTGTGCCAGTATCAATCATTGTGTCGCATCTGAGCTCCAAGTCCACCCTGTTCTGTTTGGTGACACCGAGCTACATCCCATAAAAAGATCTCCTTTGCCAGGTGGCACAATTTTAGGCTTTGTCAGTAGAGGGCACCAGAGGGACGGTGCAAGGCCTAGCAGAGGACTGGGTTTCTCTTCCGGGTTCTGGTGCTTTTCTTCCTGCTCTTAACGCCATGACTGCCAGCAGCTTGTAGAGCAACACCCAGTGGTACTCACCTTCAGGGAACTTTGGCAGCCTCCCAGCGGGCAGCTTCCTGCTCACCAGCTGGGGCTTGCTGACTGCAGACAGCTTGAGTGCTCTTGTACCTTTAGCAGTTAGCCTCCTTTCACTAGTTAATAATTCTTCCTATTACATTTTCCCTTTCAAATTACTGGTGTGGTTTCCATCTCTAACTGGACCTTAACTTTAGCTCATGCTGAGTATCTATCAGATAGCTTGCAAAATTTATTTAACCATTCCCCTATTGAAAGGAAAGTGAGTATTACAGTTTCCAGTGTTCGACTGTTACACACTGTGCGGTAATGAACATGTGTTTTTCATCCACATGACTGTTTTTGAAAGAAAAAAACTCCTGGAAGAGGAATAAATCGTTCTGCCATAGGGTTGTGCATTTAAGTCTTTGAAAAATGTTGTGAAATTGCTCTCCCTATAAGGTTGCACCAATTTATATTTCCAAAAGTAGGTGAAAGTGCCCACTTCCCCACACCCTCACCAACCATTTTTCTTTAACATGTATTAATCTTAGGGGTAGCGTCCCATTGTTTTAGTTTATTTTGTGCAGTTACTAAGGAGATTGAATATTTTTTCATAACTTTGTTGTCTATTTTTATTTCTTCTGTACAACACTTGCTCATATCCCTTATTCATTTTTTAGTTGGATTGTCACTTTTTTATAATTCATAGAAATTCTTTGTTGATTCATTCCTAAAAGTATGTGTAGTTTTAGATTTTATTAAGGGCCTTCGTTCTTAGTTATGTAGCAAATGTTTTCCCCTGATTCATTTCATGTCTTTTTTTATGTGATAAAATATGCATAACATAAAAGTTACCATTTTCATCATCTTAAGTGTGCAGTTCAGTAACATTAAGTACATTAATACTGATGTGTAACCGGCACTCATCTCCAAAATATCTTCATCTTCCTAACCTTCATTGTATGTCTTTAAATGCATTCTTTGTGTCTTATATTATACAAAAGTTTTACATTTTTTTTTTTTTTTTGAGACGGAGTCTCGCTCTGTCGCCCGGGCTGGAGTGCAGTGGCCGGATCTCAGCTCACTGCAAGCTCCGCCTCCCGGGTTCACGCCATTCTCCTGCCTCAGCCTCCCGAGTAGCTGGGACTACAGACGCCCGCCACCTCGCCCGGCTAGTTTTTTGTATTTCTTAATAGAGACGGGGTTTCACCATGTTAGCCAGGATGGTCTCGATCTCCTGACCTCGTGATCCGCCCGTCTCGGCCTCCCAAAGTGCTTGAGCCACCGCGCCCGGCTACATTTTTATCTATTCTAATTTATCAACCTTTTCCTTTATGACTTCTGGCTTTTACATCTTGCGTAGGGAAATTTTTGCTGGTGCTGTATTTTCTATATGTTCTTTTAATGCCTTTCTAGTCTTGTTTTAACGTTTATATCTTTAAGCCATTTGGCTTTTTTGTGCTGGTATGCATGGTCTGAGGTGGGCTTCTAACTTTACTTTCTTGTGGGAGGACCCGATTATCCTAATACCTTTTTTAAAAATTATCTTTTCGCTGGGTTCAGTGGCTCACGCCTGTAATCCCAGCACTTTGGGAGGCCTAGGCAGGCAGATCATGAGGTCAGGAGATGGAGACCATCCTGGCTAACACAGTGAAAC
This sequence comes from Theropithecus gelada, assembly GCF_003255815.1. Taxonomy (NCBI): domain Eukaryota; kingdom Metazoa; phylum Chordata; class Mammalia; order Primates; family Cercopithecidae; genus Theropithecus; species Theropithecus gelada. The sequence continues at coordinate 77,826,880 of NC_037680.1, read as the reverse complement.
CCCATCTCTACTAAAAATACAAAAAATTAGCCTGGTGTGGTGACGTGCACCTGTAGTCCCAGCTACTCAGGAGGCTGAGGCAGGAGAATCGCTTGAACCGGGGAGACAGAGATTGCAGTGAGCCGATATCACGCCACTGCACTCCAGCCTGGGTGACAGAGCGAGTCTCTATCTCAAAAAAGAAAAAAAAAAATCCATCTTTTTTTTTAAATTATTTTATTGTGTCACTTTTGCCAAAAAGTACCTGCCTTCTCTCCCAAAGCAGATTATCATTTCCTAGAAGGGAGGGACATTTCTTGCATCCGTAAGTTTCCTTCCAACCTGGCAAGTAGTACATATTGTACATGTTGGTTGGTGGTGTGACTGATAGGAAGTTGAATGAGAACTAGCACATTTTTAACGAAGCAAAGCAGCAGCTATCAGAACTCAGAATCAAATAAAAGCTGTCCCCCAATTCATGAATGGATATGCTTGTGGTTTGTATTTGCATTTTAATTACTAAGCAATCTGGCTCATCCCTTTGTGCAAATCATTGCCTTAGGTTACATGTAGGAAACTGTATTAGCTCATCCTCACACTGTTATAAAGAAATACCGAAGACTGGATAATTTATAAAGAAAAGAGGTTTAATTGGCTCACAGTTCCACAGGCTGTATAGGAAGCATAGTGGCATCTGCTTCTGGGGAAGCCTCAGAGAGCTTTTATTCATGGCAGAAGGCAAAGCAAGGGCAGGCATCTTACATGGCAGGAGCAGGACCAAGAGAGTGCGGAGGTGCCACACACTTTTAAAAAACCAGATCTCATGAGAACTCTATCACAAGAACAGCACCAAAGGGATGGTGCTCACCCATTCATGAAGGATCCATCCCCATGATCCAATCACCTCCACCAGGCTCCACCTCTGACACTGGGGATCACCTTGACATGTGATTTGGGCAGCACCACACATCCAAACCATATCAGAAACAGAGAATGGGTAAGATATTGTTTCTGCCCTTATGAAGTTTGTGATCCCTAAATGCCCATCACTAAGGCGCTACTTAGAGCACTCATGATCCATACATTCAATGGCGCTGTAGCAGTCATGAAAAGGATCAAGCAGCTCTATATGTTCTGATACAGAACAGTCTCCAAGATATGTTAAATGAGCTAACCAAGGTGCAAAACAGTCTGCTAGTATTCGTGGGGGAAAAATGAGGGAAGGACACACATACACGTATGCTTATATAAGAATAAAATATCTCTGAAAGAATATTCAAAACATTAGAAACAATAATTATCTCCATAAAAGGAACTGAAGGTTTGGGGGACAGTGTGAAATTCACTTTTCCCCATGGACCGTTTTGTACTGTTTAAATTGTTTAACCATCTAGTTGTAGTTCTATTTCTAAATAAAGAAAATGGGAATTTTATAAGTATGTTTACAATGAAACAAGAAAGATGACACAGGTATACGTGAAACAGTAGGGGAGCAGAAGAGTGCTAAATTCAGAAGTCTCAACTTTGTTGCTCCAGAATCACAAGGTGGTGCTGTGAAGGGAAGTTTCCGTCTTGCTGTAGGGCGTTGTCAATCTCAGGTGATGTGGCTGGAGGGCAGGCAGAAGGAAGCCTCTGGAAAGAACTAGGAAATGCTGCTCCACCTGTGCGTGGGGGTCGAGGTGTCTGTGCAGAGATGGCAGTGGGCAGGAAGGTTGCTGAGATCTGAGTCTGTTTAGCACCCCACACTGTTCTCTTCCTGCCCCTGATTTCCATTGTCTTTTCCAGAAATTTCAACATCCTACTGAGCACAAAGAGAAATAAAAGGGGAACTCTGATTGAGTGGTTTGTCACACGCAGGGACCTGAAGAGTCTGGACACCGGCATAACTTTTTTATGGCCAGCTGTACTTTCAATTCCTGGCAGAATGACTCACATTTCTCATCAGTAATGGAGTAGTCTATTTTTTTATTTGTTTACAATCTTCAAGATAAACCAAGCCCATTTCTCACAGGCCTGAAACTGTTGATAAAGTTGACTTATCCTTGATGTTTCAAGATGGTAACTCAAGTGGAGAGACTGTGGCTCGTATCTCCAAAGCTACTTAGCTTCTCTGGGCCTTGATTTTCTGATCTCTAAAATGGGAACTAAAACACCTCTCCGTCACTCTCATCATCATTTTTAGCAGCAGCAGGTGGCTAAACCCAAGGGCTGGAGTTGTTAATTTGGCAGCAGCAAGAAGCCCCAGGCCAAAACTGGCTCACTGTCCCCTTGCAGTGTGGCCAGACTGAGCCTTCAGAAAGGCATGAGTGGTAGGGGTGAAGATTCTCACTCTCTGATCCCTTCTGCCCTAGTGGAAGGATCCTTCTGAAGTTTCTATGGATTTTTTTTTTTTTAGAGGGAGTCTCGCCATGTCACCCAGATTGGAGTGTAGTGTCACTGGCACAACCTCGGCTCACTGCAACCTCCACCTTTCAGGTTCAAACAATTCTTGTGCCTCAGCCTCCCAAGTGGCTAGGACTACAGGTGTACATCACCACACCTGGCTAATTTTTGTATTTTTAGTAGAGACAGCGTTTCACCGTGTTGGCCAGACTGGTCTCATACTCCTGGCCTCAAGTAATCTGCCTGCCTCAGCCTTCCAAAGTGCTGGGATTACAGGTGTGAGCCACCATGCCCTGCCTCTAAAGATCTTTTTGAAGGTTCTTCAAATGGTGAAATAGCAGCCTGATCCAATAGAGTGCTGAGCGTCTAATTGTACATTCTGAGTGGAGGAATGCCAGCAGCAATGTGTGCGTTGTGGGTGTCATGGTGAAGATGACTGACTCTGTAGATGAACCCCTTGACTTACACTGATTTGTTAGATACCGGTTTAGGGGCCGGGCACGGTGACTCAAGCCTGTAATCCCGACACTTTGGGAGGCCGAGGCGGGCGGATCACGAGGTGAGGAAATAGAGACCATACTGGCTAATACGGTGAAACTCCGTCTCTACTAAAAATACAAAAAAAAAAAAAAAATTAGCCTGGCGTAGTGGCCGGTGCCTATAGTCCCAGCTACTTGGGAGGCTGAGGCAGGAGAATGGCGTGAACCCGGAAGGTGGAGCTTGCAGTGAGCTGAGATCGTGCCACTGCACTCCAGCCTGGGCAACAGAGCCAGACTCCGTCTCAAAAAAAAAAAAAAAAAGAAGTGTCTTAAGGGAGTTTCCCATGTTTCCCATCTGCAGTTTGCTTCCTGTTCTGGAGAATATATCCAGATCATTATTTTGCAACAGGGATGGCTCAGGGCAATAAAAAGTGAGTCAATACCCCTTATCCTTGCTTTGGCCACACTGATTATATTAATTATAGCCACAGAAATCACCACCAAAAACACAGACGGGTACTAGATTGGAAAAACATACTCTGCCCAAGAGGGCAAAGCTTCCCTGCAAACCTGGCCAAGTATTCAACAAGCCAAAAAATCACCCAATGTGGTGGCTAAATTCCATTAATCAGCACTGAAATGCAAAAAGGATTAAAGAAAAAAGAGAATAGCCCCCACATCCAGCACTCAGTTGAAGATATAAAACATGACTGATGCATTTGAAGCCCCTGTAATTCCTCCCCACTGGCATGTTCCTCCCTCTCTCCCCAAGCCCCAAGCCCATCCCAGACAACTACTACTCTAAACTCCTCATCACCCCCATGCATCTGTATATTTGTACAATATACATATGAATTTATAAGCAACATAAAAGACTCTTATGTGTGTTTTAACATTCTATAAATCATCTTATTATATATATTATTTGCTCATCATTATGTTACTGATACATATATTTAAACTGTATGAAATGCCAATATTTGGTTGTTTCTGATCTATAAGAATGGCAATTTCATACGGTTCAACCTAATAATTCTAGCTAATTTTGTTTCACTACTTGATAGTATTCCTTTATACGACTATACCACAATTTATCTATGCTCCTGATGAATCTATAGATTGTATGTGTTGCTTCTTTTTATTTTATTTCTTTGTGCTCTTACAGTGTTGCTCAGAAAACTAACACTCCTCCTTATCTCCTGGTACATGTGCAAAATTTCTTTTGGGGCCAGGCGTGGTGGCTCACGCCTATAATTTCAATACTTTGGGAGGCTGAGACAGGAAGATTGCTTGAGGCCAGTTCAAGACCTTCCTGCACAATGTAACAAGACCCTGTCTCTACAAAACAATGTTTTTAAGTTTATTTTGGGACATAGATCCAAAAATAGATTTGCTAGATTTTACTGTGTGCAAATTTCCAACATTTATAAATATTGCAAATTGCTCTCTAAAATGATTGTGTCAATTTACATTTCCTAGATCTATGTAACAGAGTTCCCTTCACTCCATATCTTCACCCATACTTAGTACTGACAGAGTTTTAAATATTGATAATATGATGGACATAAAATGCTATCTCACTGTGGCTGTATTTTTCAAATTCTCTGATGACCAAAGAGAATGGTTATGTTTTCAGATGTTTATTGCTCATTGGTATTTCCTTTTAATTACTGGTTCATATTTTTTGCTCATCTTTGAACTAGTTTATATGTTTACCCATCTAGATTGGATTGTTTAATATGTTATGGATTGGTAGAAGATTATATATATAGTATACGTATGCACATCTCCTTTATCAGTTATACAACATGGCAGATATCATTTCCCAGTTTGTGGCTCATCCCTCAGGTTTTGTTTTTGTTTTTGTTTTGAGACAAAGTCTCGCTCTGTCACCCAGGCTGGAGTGCAGTGGCATGATATTGGCTCACTGCAACCTCCACCTCCCAGAATCAAGTAATTCTCATGCCCCAGCCTCCCGTGTAGCTAACATCACAGGTGCGTGCCACCATGCCCAGCTAATTTTTTTTAGTAGAGACAGGTTTCACCAAGTTGACCAGACTAGTCTTGAACTCCTGACCTCAAGTGATCCGCCCGCCTCAGCCTCCCAAAGTGCTGGGATTACAGGCATGAGCCACCGCACCCCAGCCTCATCCTTCAATTTTTTAATGTTGTTTTTGGTGTTTTAAAAGTCAAGAAGCAAGTGTTTCTTCTTAAATTCACAAATGACAGTTCCCATAGTGGGTTATCAAGGGAAAAGGTGGGGCTTCTCAGGAAATATCTCTAACCCTTTAGGTTGAGATCATAGAGAATTCTATGATCAGTAAAACAGACAGAGAGTGCAAAAGGGTGATACAACCAGGGAAATGTCACAGCATTGCCGAAATTCCTGAAAGCTCATTGGAGATTTGTGGTCATTGGTTTGAAACAAGACCTGTCTGCAACATGGAAGGTTTTTACCCCAGCCACATCCTGGAATTCCAGTACAAATTTGGAGGACACAGATTTATGCGATTAGCCAGAGTTGGGATTCTGCCACCTCAGTGGAACTGAGGGAAAGGCAAGGGTGCTGGTGCGTACAGGAGACTTTAACAAAGACATGTGGACTCTAAGCTGCGTGAAGAGTGAGTGGGGGGTGGTGCTGATATCGGGAAGACGATAGATAGGGTCAATCAACCAACTGGAAGCCCCGGTGGCACTGAAGATCCTTGAAGGGAAGGTACCAGAAGAAGCAAGATGGAATGATGTGAGGTGGATGTCAGAGAGGGACATGCTTGGAACTGAACCGTGAGCGAAAGTACAGATGGTAGTAATGGCGGAGTTTACTGGATGCATGATTGGGGGGACATGGAGGATACACTCATTGAAACAGCGCGGGGAAAACCTGGGACAAACGCAGAGTGAATAATGGGAAAATACATAGCAAAATGGAATTATAAATAAATATCCTCTTTTCTTTATGTGTTTTTGTATTTCCCAAATATTTCATAATGAACATACATTACTATGTAATCAGAAAAAAGTTATAAAATAAAATTCCTTTATTTATTAGTAAGTCCATTTCTACTATTTACAAGTACTCAGCTCAAAATCTCACAAAGTTATTTCCATTCTAGAATTTCACCAGTATCTCCCAGCCATTTTACAGAATCACTTAAAATGAGACCTAAGTAGACATATAAGTTTCACAGCATAAGTTCTTTCTTTTGAGAAATACCTATCTGAAATATGTATGTAGAAGTGGGGAGGACTGGGTATACAGTGGACAGAATTGGGGGCAAAACTCTTCTTGAACACCTTTCATATATTTTCTTATCTTCGAACCATACAAATGTCTTTATAAAAATATTACCTACTCAAAATTACTTAAAAAGTAAAACTTAGTATAATTTAAAATTTTTAATTTAAAAATCTTTTTATAAAAATTCAGATTTGCAAAAGTTATGTTAGGAAATAAACAGCTGTTTGCATTACCAAGTAAGTAAATCTTTAAACACAGAATTTCCTCTAGTGCTTTTTTAAAGGGATTTCATTTTTTTAATGTATTAAGAATTCCATTTTTGGCCGGGCGCGGTGGCTCAAGCCTGTAATCCCAGCACTTTGGGAGGCTGAGACGGGCGGATCACGAGGTCAGGAGATCGAGACCATCCTGGCTAACACGGTGAAACTCCGTCTCTACTAAAAAGTACAAAAAACTAGCCGGGCGAGGTGGCGAGCGCCTGTAGTCCCAGCTACTCGGGAGGCTGAGCCAGGAGAATGGCGTAAACCCGGGAGGCGGAGCTTGCAGTGAGCAGAGATCCGGCCACCGTACTCCAGCCTGGGTGACAGAGCGAGACTCCGTCTCAAAANGCTGAGCCAGGAGAATGGCGTAAACCCGGGAGGCGGAGCTTGCAGTGAGCAGAGATCCGGCCACCGCACTCCAGCCTGGGTGACAGAGCGAGACTCTGCCAAAAAAAAAAAAAAAAAAAAGAATTCCATTTTTAAAAAACACCTGCCTGTAGCCCCAGCTGCTACTCAGGAGGTTCAGGGGGGAGGATCACCTGAGCACAGGAGGCAGAGGTTGCAGTTAGCCAACATGGTATCACTGCACTCCAGCCTGGGTGACACAGTGAGACTGTGTCTCAAACAAAACTAAACTAAACTAAACTAAATTTTAAAATTTGGTTCCTATTCAAAATTCAAAGATACAAATGTGTTGCTACATTCTTATCACATCCTTAAGAGCAAACTGCAGACTTCCGACAAAACTGAAACCCTACCAGAAAGAAGTTAAATGATTTGTCACATACAATGCAAATCTCACCAGGGGACAGTTACACTTGTTTGGTGTGGCTCCGGAGTTTAGAATGAAAACGAGTGGTTTTAAATAGCTTCTAAGGAGGCAGAAACAGAGAACAGAGAGGAGAATAATTAAAGCTGTCCAAAGTGAAACCAAGTGACTTGGAGGGACAGGGCAGCAAATCCAGAGATATGAAGAATTGCAAATCCTTTGGGTATATACCCAGTAATGGGATGGCTGGGTCATATGGTACTTCTAGTTCTAGATCCTTGAGGAATCTCCATACTGTTTTCCATAATGGTTGAACTAGTTTACAATCCCACCAACAGTGTAAAAGTGTTCCTATTTCTCCACATCCTCTCCAGCACCTGTTGTTTCCTGACTTTTTAATGATCGCCATTCTAACTGGTGTGAGATGGTATCTCATTGTGGTTTTGATTTGCATTTCTCTGATGGCCAGTGATGATGAGCATTTTTTCATGTGTCTGTTGGCTGTATGAATGTCTTCTTTTGAGAAATGTCTGTTCATATCCTTTGCCCACTTTTTGATGGGGTTGTTTTTTTTTTTTTCTTGTAAATTTGAGTTCTTAATCATGCTGCTATAAGGACACATGCACACATATGTTTATTGCGGCACTATTCACAATAGTAAAGACTTGGAATCAACCCAAATGTCCATCAGTGACAGACTGGATTAAGAAAATGTGGCACATATACACCATGGAATACTATGCAGCCATAAAAAGGGATGAGTTTGTGTCCTTTGTAGGGACATGGATGCAGCTGGAAACCATCATTCTCAGCAAACTATCACAAGAAGAGAAAACCAAACACCGCATGTTCTCACTCATAGGTGGGAACTGAACAATGAGATCACTTGGACTCGGGAAGGGGAACATCATACACCAGGGCCTATCAAGGGGAGGGGGGAGCGGGAAGGGATTGCATTGGGAGTTATACCTGATGTAAATGACGAGTTGATGGGTGCTGAGGAGTTGATGGGTGCAGCATGCCAACGTGGAACACGTATACATATGTAACAAACCTGCACATTATGCACATGTACCCTAAAACTTAAAGTATAAAAAAATAAAAATAAAAATAAAAAGAATTGCAAATCCTCCAGGAATGGCTTCGAGGCTTCAGTAAGTCACTTAGCACTCTAAGGGCTGGAGTGCAGGGTCACTGGGGTCCTTTCAAGCTCCCAAATCCATGTCCCCACTTGTGGTGAGTTCCCTCTGCTAGAAGGGTTCAGCAGAGGTGAGGGATGGTGGAGGAGGAGTCTGTTATGGAATGAGAGGTTGGAATAAAGCAAGCTTCAAACAGATTAACCACTGGCACCTGAAGACCTCTAGCTACAGACGCACATCCACACTACATTAAAAAGTCCAAGGTAAAGTTCGTCCCTTTCTGTAGGCAGGCCCCAGAACATGAGCAGTCATTGTGTGGCAGTACTCAAATATGAAGCAGTCGCCCGGAAGAGCCAGGACACACATCTGTGAAGTTTTAAAGATTATCACCAAAAAAAAATTAAAGCACTTAAAAATGAAGGTGGAGAGCTCAGAGGCTCTGAGAACAAATTTACAAACATCTAAGGGTCCAAGAATTCCAGGTTGAGAACAAGTTGACCAGGTCACTCAGAAAGCATCAGATCTGGAAGGTTCTGTGAATCATGTATGGCACAAAAATTACCTGTTTGAGGTAAACTTCTAGTTTAGTTTACCTCCATGGAGATTTGATCATTATTGATTAAGGGTTGCTATTCAGCAACATTCACCATTGTGTTGTACCAGTCAGCGTCTGTTCTGATGGGTCGGTACCGCAGTGTACTGGATGCTTACATGTTTAACACCACCTGGGCATAGGCGGAATAGAATGCATTGCTAGGGGTAAGCCCAGTGATATCCAACCTGCCCACCACCATTGTGAATCCCTGAAGCAGAGGCCAGTAGGTGCTATGGCTCTAATAAAAATAAACACCAGTGGTTAAATAATTGTAACATTTGTAATAACAATTGGTTTTTCATGTCTTTAATTTTGTTTGGCAGTATCCAAACTTCTATGAAAGAAAGAATGAATGAGGCCAGACATGATGGCTCATTCCGTTGGGAGGCCAAAGCGGGCAGATCACTTGAGGTCAGGATTCGAGACCAGCCTGGCCAACATGACAAAACTCTGTTTCTACTAGAAATATGAAAATTAGCCAGGTGTGATGGTGCACACCTGTAATCCCAGCTACTCAGGAGGCTGAGGCAGGAGAATCGCTTGAACCCAGGAGACGAAGGTTGCAGTGAGCCAAGATCGTGCCACCACACTCTAGCCTGGGTGAGAGAGCGAGACTTCGTAAAAAAAATAAATAAATAAATAAAAATGAATAAAAGAGAGGAAGAAGGGGAAAGAGAGAAACATTTAATTACAGCTCTTGTAGGTGAGTACAACTAGGCAAAATATATAGGAACCTCACTCAATCTACCTATTCCCTTCATAAACGTCTTGGCATACAATGACTATCACCACTGTCAAATAGCTGTGATCAAATCACCTGTTATTCCTGAACTCAAAATTCACACAGACATGCACACACAAATACAGACAAGCATAATGTTTCACAAAATCTTGGAGGTAACACTCTACCAACTGTGCACACCTCCCACTGAGGAGGAATGAGCCAAGGATGACTATGTTCTGGTGTCTGGATAGATCGACGACTCACAGCTGTAAATGCCCAGGGACCTCCGAAGTGCTTGCTGGAGGCCTCTAAAAACAACGTTTCCTGATTCTAGAATTTAACCTTACACAAGCACTAAGTTCTAGCAAAACAGAAATAGGAAATACACCAGAGGCTCAAAACTTAAACATCAAACCCCAAATGTTCCTGATGAAGGAGGTTTCACTAACGTCCGTGTGAAGAGACCGCCAAATAGGCTTTGTGTGAGCAATAAAGCTTTTTAATCACCTGGGTGCAGGCGGGCTGAGTCCGAAGAGAGAGTCAGCAAAAGGAGATAGCGGTGGGGCCATTTTATAGGATTTGGGTAGGTAGTGGAAGATTACAGTCAAAGGGGGTTGTTCTCTGGCTGGCAGGGGTGGGGGTCAGAAGGTGCTCAACGGGCGAGTTTTTGAGCCAGGAAGAACCAGGAGAAGGAATTTCACAAGGTAATCTCATCAGTTAAGGCAGGAACAGGCCATTTTCACTTCTTTTGTGATTCTTCAGTTACTTCAGGCCACCTGGATGTATACGTGCAGGTCACAAGGGATATGATGGCTTAACTTGGGCTCAGGGGCCTGACAGGAAGTTTTATCAACAGCTTTTTGTTAACTGAACTCACAGCCAAGAGCTGGCCACCTTCTGCTGTGGACATCACGAGCCAGTGAGGGAAGAATTAGGTCTTACTCAGAGTATGTCAGGGGTACTGCTAGAGCTGAGTTGCTGCTAATAAAGTCAGCTGGAATTATGCACAAAGGAACTTAAGTCCTGCTATTTCTGTTGCAGTTACAACTGGAAGACTACCACCTAAAGGCCTTTATATGCACCTCAGCACAGTTAGATTTAAATAGATGCACACATACACATTCTTTTTCGTCTTCTCAACAGCTAATGTTTTTCTCTACTTTACAGACAAGGCTGAAAAAAGCTAGCTTGATTTAGTTAGTGTCTCTGAGCAAAGGAATCACAGGACAATATGGAAATGCAGGGCTTTGATCTCCAGATCCTTTGCTCTTTCCTCAGTACCTCACCATCCTTCGCTTGCCTTCACATGTCAGTTCTGCCAAATGGACAAAGACTGTGACCACTAGCTTTTAGCCCTGACTGTTATGAACACGGTTTTGGGAGATCATCCTGACACATGTGTAAGAATTAAAGAAAGAGGAAAGAAACATGAAAGGTGGCTTGACAGTCAAGGACAGGTTTATTTTAGAGAAAGCAAATTTGAAAGGGGCTTCTGGCAGAGTTAGGTCAGAGCCCACTCACTTACAGACTAAGAGTTTTTAAGGATTTAGGGTGGGAGAGTTTATCAGAGGCTTGGATTGTTTTTGTATCTCTTTGTTGTGCTTATCTAGGAGGAAGAGTATGTCCGTTCCCATACAATCTTACTGCAGCTGTAGGTATACCCTGCCCCCCTCCAGTCTGCTTTTAGCTTCCCTATCTTAGTGTACCTGAAGGAAAAGGAACGTGCTTATTAAGGCCCATTGTTTTACTGGAACCTATTGTATGAGGGCAAAGTTTGGCAGTTACCCAAGAGACTTCCCCCACCCCCTAACCTCCCTCTGTGCCAGAGCTGTCTTATCTGTATTTTACTCTCTTCTCTTTCTGGCTGCTTGCTGTTAGAAGGGAAGTGATTTCCTTGAAATGCATGAGGCTAGAAAGGGAACTGGAACTTCAAGTGGCGGTGTTTGTCTGAGATGAGATGACGGTGCTCCTGCCCTGTCAATATGGATTAGACATTCCCTCTGTCAAGCTACATTCAAATCCACGTGACAATCAGAGACATCAGAACAGTGTTCTTGTGAATATTCTTATAACAAATGTACTGTACATGAATTTGACTTTCACATAAATAATTATAAATGCAGGCACCACTGAGAATTGTTTTTCTTCATTCCTTGACATTTTTTTATGAGCATTCACATATCAAATGAAACACTCCTAATGCCCTTCCACGCCCCAAGCCATTCCAGTTCACCTGGCTGAAGGAAAGTCCAGTAAATGAGGTCTGCCAGCAGGTTGTTCACATCCCCAGGACTTAGCTGCCTCGTCTATAAACAAAGGCGTTAACCACAGGACTTTGGATCTCCCTATGAGGGCTCACCTTCAAGGGTTCAAAATACAGTTCCAGGAATTAACAAAGAAAACTTCCTCTAGAAATTGAAAAAAAAAAAACTCAAGTACATAAAAATATTCAAAATCTTAATGAAGAAAGCATCAAGGCGTCCTTACAGAGCCACTCCCTTCAGGCAAGCCAGACATCCCCTCTGCCAAGAAGAGCCCAGTGATCCTGAGAACAGCTTCAGTCTCTGACACAGCGTCTCTCCTCATCCCTCAGGCCAGAGGAGGAAAGTGTAGTAGTAGTGACAAGGTAGGGACTGTCCACTGCAGTCTACACTGCAGTTGCCAACCCTGAGGACATCCGGCCAACAGAAAGATGCTGGCCTGTAGATTGAGTCCTGATTCAAGCTTTGCCTGAAGCCAGTGTTATCCACTCCTGGGTTTCCATGTGAAAGAGGCAATAAATTCCCTTCTTTGCTTCAGTCAATTTGAATTGGGTGTTCTGTCAATGGCACCTGAAACCCCAATATTGATTTTTTTTTTTTTTAAACAAGGTCTCGCCCTGTTGCTCAAGCTGGAGTGCAGTTGTGTGATCTTGGCTCACCGCAGCCTCTGCCTCCCAGATTCAAGAGATTCTCTTGCCTCAGCCTCCCAAGTAGCTGGGATTACAGGTGCCCGCCACCACGCCTGGCTAATTTTTGTGTTTTTAGTAGTGAAGAGGTTTCACCGTATTGGCCAGGCTGGTATTGAACTCCTGACCTCAAGTGATCTGCCTGCCTCAGCCTCCCAAAGTACTGGGATTACAGGCATGAGCCACCGCACCCAGTCCAACATGGAATATGACATCAGGTTATAAAGTTTCTGCTTGCAGAGCAGCTGAGTGTAAATGAGCCATCATCTTCCTACAGGGAAACCTGTATCTAACCAAATAAAAACTTCCTATGTGAGCACCTTCCTTACACAAAAGCAGGAAATGGGCCTGGCATAGACCAAATGTTCACCTCACTAGATATGCAGAAGAGAAGTCTTAGGAAGGGGGAGAGTAGAGAGAGGGTGGCTGGACTGTAACCTCATTGTCCAATGTTCAAGGCCATGCAGAGGGGACACAGAATTATAACTAAGGGGTAGTTATCTAGAGAGGCAATCTAAGCTCAGTCTAGCCTAAGAACGTGGTTCTTTGAACACCAGGGAATCTTAAAATGTCCCTGGTCCCCAGGTCAGACACAGTATTTCACACGTATAGTCCCAGAACTTTGAGAAGCTGAGGTGGGAGGATCACTTGAGCCCAGGAGTTTGAGACCAGCTTGGACAACATAGTGAAACCCCATCTCTACATTAAAATACAAAAGTTAGCTGTGCATGGACACACACCTGTAGTCTCAGCTACTTGGGAGGCTGAGGTGGGAGGATCGCTTGAACCTGGGAGGTCAAGGCTGCAGTGAACAGTGATCCCACCACTGCACTCCAGCCCAGGTGACGGAGCGACTCTGTCTCAAAAAAAAAAAAGTACCTGCACAAACCAAGGTCAATTACTCTCTCTTCAGGGTACACATCCAAAACCAAGGCTACAGTCCAAGTCTTCAATAAGGAAAGTTTTCTGGCCAGGCGTGGTGGCTCGTGCCTATAATCCCAGTATTTTGCGGACAGAGGTGGGAGGATCACTTGAGTCCAGGAGTTTGAGACCAGCCTGTGCAACAAAGTGAGATCCCTCCGTCTCTACAAAAAATAAAGAATAAAAAATATCCAGGCATGGTGGTACACACCTGTGGTCCCAGCTACTTGGGAAGCTGAGGTGGGAGGATAGCTTGAGCCCGGGAGGTCGAGACTACAGAGAGCCGAGATTGCCCCCCTGCACTCCAGTCTGGGTGACAGAATGAGACTGTCTCCAAAAAAAAGAGTGTTTTCTAACATTTAGACTTGTCAAAAGAAAAAGAAAATCGGAATTGACTGTGTCAGAAAATAGGGTGTTTCCTGTTTCTAGAATGCCAAGTGGAGACCACTGATTCCTGTGCTGGGCAGGAGGCTGGAGGATACAGACAATGATTCATTTGAAGTCTAAGAACCAACAAAAACTCTCTGCTATAATGAAAGTGCATCCAGGGGCACAGGGAATACTAGTTTTTTCCTTAGTGTGAAAGCAGGCTGGGGCATCTGTTTCTTTGTTCCCTGTTTGTCCACTCGTCGACTCACATCATCGTTGACAGCAGTGAGGATGGATAAGATGTCTTCCTCTCTGCAACAAAGAAGAAAACAATTTTTTTTAACAGAGTCTCACTCTGTCACCCAGGCTGGAGTGCAGTGGAACAATCTCAGCTCACTGCAGCCTCCACTTGAATTCAAGTGATTCTCATGCCTCAGCCTCCCAGGTAGCTGGGATTACAGGTGCCTGCCACCACACTCGGCTAATTAGTAAAGACAGGGTTTCACCATATTGCTTGCCCTGGCTGGTCTCAAACCCCTGACCTCAGGTGATCCGCCCACCTCAGCCTCCCAAAGTGTTGGGATTACAGGCATGAGCCACTGTGCCTGGCCCAGAGAAGAAACTTTTTTCAATCAGGAGGTAGAAACCACACACCAGGTCTTAGAAAAGACACCAGGTACCATGTACCAGGTCTTAGATCAACAAATATGCAGCAGATGCCACAGATACCAACAATGCCCTCTCTATCTGTAGCCTTGGGAGAGATACAAAGATAAACATGACACAATTCCTAAAGTTAAACACTTAGAATGCAGATATAAAACATTTACCAAGGATGGCATATACACAATATTCATAACACAAGGCAGAATGTGGTCGACACCAAATGAAAGGTCAAGGTTCTGCTGCAAGTTCAGAGGAGAATGCACTCCTAGTTGGGAGGGAGAGAAAAGGCTTCATGCAGGTGGTAGCATTTGAGCCTGCACTTGCAGGACATATAGCATTTAGCAGAACGTTCTCAGGGCGGGCAATACATATCACTGGAAGCAAGCACAGGTTCTGAAAACAGATTCAGTTTTAAATTGTGGCTCCATCACTCATTCATTGTGTGCTCTTAGGCTGGTTACTCACTGCTGCATACCTCGGTTTTCCCAGCTCTAAAAGAGGAACCATAACAGTCCCCATCTTAGGGGTTGCTGAGAGCATCAAAGGATGTATATTGGGTCAAGCACTTAGAACACTGGCTACACTGTTCTGCTGATCATCATTTTTAGTATTAGTATGACTACCCTCATCCCCTCATCCTTATCCTCACTATTTTTCAGGGAAGGGATACAGGCCCCTACCTGCTCTCAATCCCTGCATCTTGCTTTGCACCTGCTCTCTATTCCCAAATCTTCCTGTGTCTGTTTTCTTCTTACCACTTAGTCTCACCTGAAATACTACCTGCACCAAGAAGCTATCATTATCCTGTTTTAATTTGTTCATGGCAGGGATCACTTCCTGAAATTGTCTCTTTTTGTTAGAGACAGGATCTTGCTCTGTTGCCCAGGCTAGACTGCAGTAATGCAATTGTAGCTCACTACAGCCTCAAACTTCTGGGCTTAAGCAATCCTCCTACTTCAGACTCCCTAATAGCTAGGACTACAGGTGCATGCCACCACACCTCGCTAATTTTTTTCTTATTAATTTAAATATTATTTATATTAATATTAAATAATAATTGAATAAAACTATTAAATAAATATTAAACAATTAAAATATTACTAATTTAAATATTAAACACTGAAAACTATAAAACATTGATGAAAGAAAGTGAAGAGAACACAAATAAATGGAAAGATATCTCATGTTCATGGGTTGGAAGAATTAATCTTGTTAAAATGACCATACTACCCAAGGTGACCTACAGATTTAATGCAGTCTCTATCAAAATACCAGTGACAAGCCAAGTGCAGTGGCAAATGCCTGTAGTCCTAGCTACTCGGGAGTCTGAGGTGGGAGGATTGCTTGAGCCCAGGAGTTCAAGTCTAGCCTGGACAACATAGCAAGACCCTATCTCTACAACAAGACAAAACAAAAACAAACAAAAAAAATTACATTCTTCACATAAACAGGAAAAAAAATCCTAAAATGTATATGGAACCACAAAAGACCCCAAATAGTGAAAACAATGCTGAGCAAAAAGAACAAAGCTAGAGGCACCACACCACCTGACTTCAAAACATACTACAAATCTAGAGTTACCAAAACAGCATGGCACTGGCACAAAAACAGACACATAGATCAATGGAACAGAATATAGAGCCCATAAATAAATTCACACACCTACAGCCAACTGATTTATGACAAAGGTGCCCAGAACATACAATAGGTAAAAGAAAATCTCTTCAAAAAACAATGCTGGGAAAATTGGATATCCACATGCGGAAAAAGTAAGACTGACCACTTATCTCTCACCACATACAAAAACCAACTCAAAATGTATGAGACTTAAATGTAAAACCTGAAACTATGAAGCTACTGCAAGAAAACATGGGGCAAACATATCACGACATTGGGTTGGGCAAGGATTTTTAAAATAAGACCTCAAAAGCACAGACAAAAAAGCAAAATCAGACAAATGAGATTACATCAAATTAAAACCCTTTTGCACAGAAAAAAAAAACAGAATGAAGAGACAATCTACAAATGGGAAAAAATATTTGCAAACTATACATCTCACAAGGGGTTAATATCTAGAATACATAAGGAACTTAAACAACTCAACAGCAAAAAAAACAAATAACCCCATTTAAAAATGGGCAAAAGACTTTAACAGACATTTCTCAAAAGAAGACATGCAAATGGTCGACAGGTATAAGAAAAAAGTAAATAGTTTAAGCCAAAATAAATGATTTCGACTCATTAGATTATGATAGAACATACTTACCAAATGCCCTCTATTTACATAAATATCATACGAGCATTTATCATATCACTTCCGGGGGGATTAATCTATCAATCCCACCTAATATCATCCCTCCTATGCCTAGAAGGAATAATATTATCATTATTCATCATAAATACCCTTATCGTTTTAAATATACACTTCATCCTAGCAAATATCATACCCATTATTCTACCAGTATTTGCTGCCTGTGAAGCCACGGTAGGCCTTGCTTCACTAGTTTCAATTTCCAACACATATGGTTTAGGCTATGTACATAACCTAAATTTACTTCAATGCTAAAAATAATTATTCCTAGAATTATACTACTACCAATAACATGACTCTCTAAAAATTATATAATCTGAATCAATATGGCTACCCACAGCCTAATCATCAGCTTCATCGCCCTATTATTCTTTAACCAATTCAACGATAATCTATTCAACTTCTCATTAACTTTCTCCTCTGATCCACTAATATCACCCCTTCTAATGTTAACAGCCTGACTACTACCTCTTATAACTATAGCAAGCCAGTACCACCTCTCCAGTGAATCACCCCTATGGAAAAAACTGTATTTCCATATTGAGTTCCCTACAAATTTTTCTAATCATAGCATTTACAGCCACAGAACTAATTGTATTTTATATTCTCTTTGAAGCTACACTTATCCCTACCTTAATTATTACCACCCGATGGGGTAACCAACCAAAACACCTCAATGCAGGTACATATTTCTTATTTTACACACTAGTGGGATCCCTCCGCCTACTTATGTTACTTACTTATGCCCAAAATATCCCAGGCTCACTGAGCATGATAATAATAACATTTAGTACTCAAGAACTACCAATCTCTAGATCCAACAATCTCATATGATTGGCATGAATAATGGCCTTCATAGTAAAAACACCCCTATACCAACTTCGCCTATGACTTCCCAAAACCCATGTATAAGCCCCTATTGCCGGCTCAACAGTACTTGCAGCAGCGCTCCTAAAATTGGGCGGCTATGGCATAATGCGACTTGCCCTCATCCTCAGCCCTCTGACAGAACATATAGCCTATCCTTTCCTGATATTATCCTTATGAGGCATAACTGTGACAAGCTCTATCTGTCTACGACAAACTGATCTAAAGTCAGTCACTTATTGCATATTCCTCCGTAAGCCACATGGCACTTGTTGTTGTAGCTATCCTCATTCAAACCCCCTGAAGTGTTACCGGTGCAATTATCCTCATAATTACCCATGGACTTACTTCGTCCCTACTATTCTGCCTAGCAAATTCAAACTACAAGCGAATCCACTGCTGAATCATATTACTCTCTCGAAGACGTCAAACATTACTTCCACGAATAACCTTTTGATGACTCACAGCAAATCTCACCAACCTTGCCCTACCTGCCACTATTAATCTAGAAGGAGAACTCCTTGTAACAATGGCTTCATTCTCCTGATCAAACATTACTGTCATGCTCATAGGACTTAGTATATTAATCACAGCCCTTTATTCCCTCTATATACTTGTCACAACACAACGAGGAACACTAACATACTATATTAACAGCATTAAACCTTCCTTTACACTAGAAAACATACTAATATTTACACACCTTTCACCAATTCTCCTACTATCTCTAAATCCTAAAATTATGATAGGACTTACACCTTGTAAATATAGTTTAATCAAAACGTTAGATTTTGGGTCTAATAACAGAAGTCCGCAACTTCTTATTTACCGAGAAAGTGTGCAAGAACTGCTAACTCATGCCCCCATGCCTAACAACATGGCGTTCTCAACGTTTAGAGGATGAGAGTTATCCATTGATCTTAGGAACCAAAAATATTGGTGCAACTCCAAATAAAAGTAATAATCATGTATTTTTCCATTACTATAATAACCTAATCTCCTTAACCTTACCAATTATTATTACCTTTATCAACCCTCGCAAAAAGAACTCATATCTATACTAAGTAAAAACAGCTATCACATGCACTTTCACCATTAGCCTCATTCCCACAACATTCCTGTGTACAGACCTAGAAGCCATCATCTCAAACTGATATTGAACAACAATCCAAACCCTAAAAGTCTCATTAAGTTTCAAACTAGACTACTTCTCCATAATGTTTATTCTAGTAGCACTATTAATCACTTGATCTATTATGGAATTCTCAATATGATACATAAAGTCAGATCTGAACATTTATCAGTTTTTCAAATACCTACTTATTTCCTCACCACAATATTAATTCTAGCTACCGCCAACAACCTTTTCCAACTTTTTATCAGATGAGAGGGCATAGGAATTATATCTTTTCTACTAATTGGCTGATGACATGGCCAAGCAGATGCTAACACAGCAGCGTCCAAGCAATTCTATACAATCGCATTGGTGACATTGGCTTTAATTTTAGCTATAGCATGATTCCTCTCATCCTCCAATACATGAGAGCCTCAACAAATACTTATCCTTAACCCTACCCCCAACCTTCTTCCATTAATTGGTTTTCTCTTAGTAGCAGCAGGAAAATCAGCCCAACTTGGCCTCCACCCCTGACTTCCTTCCGCTGTGGAAGGCTCAACCCCAGTCTCAGTCCTGCCTGACTCTAGCACTATAGTTGTGGTGGGAGTTTTCCTACTTATCCGCTTCCACCCCTCAACATCACTAATCATCACGGAAATGCAAATCAAAACCACAACGACAGCTGGGCGCGGTGGCTCAGGCCTGTAATACCAGCACTTTGGGAGGCTGAGGTGGGTGGATTACTTGAGATCAGGAGTTCCAGATCAGCCTGGCCAACGTGGTAAAACCCTGTCTCTACTAAAAATACAAAAATTAGCCAGGTGTGGTGGCACATGCCTGTAATCCCAGCTACTCGGAAGACTGAGGCAGAAGAACTGCTTGAACCTGGGAAGCAGAGGCTGCAGTGAGCTGAGATTGCACCACTGCACTCCAGCCTGACAGAGCGAGATGTTGTCTAAAAAACAAACAAAACAAAAAACCCATAGTGAGATGCCACTTCACTCAAGTTAGAATGGCTATTATCAAAGAAACAAAAGTAAACACATGTTGGCGAGGATCTGGAGAAAAGGGAACACTTATGCACTGTTGGTGGTATTTAAATTAGTACAGTCATTATGGAAAATAGTATGCCAGTTCCTCATAAAATTACAAATAAAAAATACTATATGATCCAGCAATCCCCATACTAAGTATACAGACAAAGAAAATGCAATCAATATGTCAAAGAGATATCTGCACTCCCTATTTACTGCAGCATTATTTACAATAGCCAAGATATGGAATCAACCTAAGTGTCCAAAAATGGATATATGGATAAAGAAAATGTGATATTTATAAGCGACAGAATACCATTCAGCCATAAAAAAGAAGAAAATTCTGACATGTCTGACAACATGAATGAGCCCAGAGAACATCATGTTAAATGAAATAAGCAAGACTCACAAAAAAATCTGCATGTTCTCACTCATGTGGAATCTTTGCTTAAAAAGTTGATATCGTAGAAGCAGTGAGTGAAACAGCAATTATGGAGATGAGAGGGAAGGAGGGAAGGGAAGATGAGGAGAGGTTAGTCAGTGGGTACAAAGTTACAATTAGATAGGAGGAATAATCTCTAGTGTTCTATTGCACAGTGGGGTGACTATGGTTAACAGTAAGGCATTCTGAGTTGGGCACTGTGGCTTGAGCCTACAATCCTAGCTACTTATAAGGCTAAGGCAGGAGGATTGCTTGAGCTCAGAAGTTCAAGACCAGCCTGGGCAACATGGTGAGATCCCATATTTAAATCAATTGATCAATCAGTAAGGTGTTGTATATTACAAAATAGCTAGAAGAGAGGCTTTTAGAGGTTCTCACCACAAAGAAATGATAAATGCATGAGGCGATGGATACACTACCCTGATTTGATCATTATACAACACATACATGTATTGAAATATCAAATTATAACCCTGAAATATGTAGTTATGAAGTATTAATTAAAAATAACAAAGAAATTTCTGGAGTACCAAAAAAAAACCAGACATTACTTAATTATGCATGTATACTGTCTCCTTTTAATATTGTTGAATTTTTAAAATAATAATAATTTAAATATTCACATATTTTTATTATCTGTCCTTCCTTTACTGGACTTTTAGCTCCCTGGAGAGCAGATTTTGTCTCTCTTGTACACAGCTGCACCTCCAGCCCCCAGTTCAGTACCCAGTACAGTAAGCACATAGTATGACCTCAATAAATATTGCCTTGTTACTGAAGCCATAGACATTAGCCTCTGATGTCTGTGATGAGGATGGAGGGGCTGGTAAAGAAGAGAGAAAAGCAAAGTTGACTCAAGACTCCAATCCTGAATTCCCAGAAGAGCACTACGGCCATTCCTTCAAATGGAAATTCAGGAGCTCCTGGAGAAGTCTGGGAAGATGAGCTCAGAAACATGTATGCTGAATGTGAGGTCCAAGGGCTAAACAGAGGTAGGATATCTAGCGGGCTGTTAATGAGATGGGCTCAAGCAAGTCATTCATTGGCCCAGCAAATGTTTAACAAGCTCACAATATATCAGGTCAGGGGCTGAGGATATAAAGTTAAATGAAACAGGGTCTCTGCCCCCCAGGAATTCAGAGATGAGTGGGCCAGAGATGGCAACTTTGGAGACGTTTTCATGGAGATGCCCATGGCCTCTAGATATAGCTAAAGCTGCCAAGAGGAGAGCATGTGGCAAAGACAGAAGGCAAGCTGTCAGAGCAGTGGCAAATAGAATGCCAAAGATAGCACATAAGTGCTCAGGAAATAGGAGTGAGTGATAAATAAACAAAGGAACAAATAAAAGGCCCCCATGCTTTTGTTCACAGTACTCCCTCTGCCCAGCATATCTTTCACCTGATTCTTTACCTAACATCTATTTGTCATTTCTAGAAGCCTCCTCTGATCCTTCAAATCTGGGCAAGGTAGTCATTCTGCATGTTCCCATAACACCTATACTTCACAATGTGCACTTACCAGCTGGGGATGCCCTTCCCCGTCTGTTTGTCTATCCCTCTAGCTTGTAAGCAACCTGAGGGCAATGACCCTGTCTTTTTTTTTAACTTTATCTTCCTTTCCAGGTCCAGGCTGGTACTCAATACAAGGTTGCTAGATGGATGGATGGATGGATGGATGGATGATGGATGGATGGATAGATGGATAGATGGATAAATAGATAAACAGAAAGGTAGGCAGATGGATGAACAGGTACATGGACAGAACAATTTAGAACTCTCACCCTTACCAAAGGTGTTGAATGAGAGTAAAATAAAAAATAAATAAAACTAATTAATTAAAAATGAAAGAAAAAAAAGAACTCTCACCTTGGGACCAAGACCTTCAGATGATTACACAGAGACTGAATATACCAGCTGCCTTCCTCCACATGCCGAAAGGATACATAGCCTGGGACAGTGGCCAGACCAAGTAGGAAGTCAGCCTCGACGGGAATACTGTCCTGCAGGGAAGTGGGTGCCTGCTCAGGGTTCAGAGCATCTGCTTCGATGGATTTGGAAAGCTGTATCTTTTCACCTTGGCAGGCCTGGATGAAAAAGAGTTTAGGTTTTTCAGCCAGTCCAGGGCACTGCAGGGCTGTGAAGTGAGACATGATTTCCCGAATGGGAATGAGGGCCTCATCCGAAGAGTAGACAGCTCCATCTTCCCCATGGGTCAGAATACAGAACACGAAGCAGTCCCCGTCGGCATGGGCTGGATTGCACTTCTCCTTCTGCAGGACCTCCTCCATTTCCCCTTTCGTCACATCATTGTATGTATGCACTGTGAACCCAAGCCACTGGAACACACCCTTCAGGATCTCTGTTTAAAAAAGAAAAAAAAAAAGAAGAGAGAGAGAGAGAGAGAGAAAGGGGAAATAATAAAATGATGCAAAACAAAATGAAGAACTTAAACAAGGCCAGGTGCAGTGGCTTACACCTGTAATCTCAGCACTTTGGAAGGCCGAGGCAGGTGGATCACTTGAGGTCAGGAGTTTGAGACCAGTCTGGCCAACACAGCAAAACACCATCTCTACTAAAAATACAAAAATTAGCCAGGTGTGGTGGCTCACACCTGTAATCCCTGCTACTCGGGAGGCTAAGGCATGAGAATGGCTTGAGCCTGGGAGGCAGTGGTTGCAGTGAGCTGCAACTACACCACTGCACTCCAGCCTGGGCAACAGAGCAAGACTATGTCTCAAAAAAAATGAAATGAAATGATGCTAATAGTTACAAAAATTGCACAGCAAATAGCCTAAAGCTTTGGATTATTTTTATTTTCATAACCATAAAATCTTACAATGAATCTCCTATCATGTAATACCCAGTGTTGCCACAACAGTCCTGAGAATTGGCAGTGGCCAGTGTTTCATTTCATCTGTTTCACAGTTGAAGAAGCTGAGGTCTCTTGACTCTCCCATGATCACACACCTAGTTAGTGGTGGAGTTGGAGCTCACACCCAGGTTGTCTCGTGCCAGTCCAGCATACTCTCCCCCAGTACATGCTCTCCTCTATTCAGAATTGTGAATAGTCAAAGACTCTTGCTACTCTTTAGCAGACTGGGTGATGCCCCAGGGATATACAAGAGGCTCAGAAACATAATAATCATCCTTACACATATGTGGAAAATAAAAGTCACAGAAAAAAATGTGAAAATAAAAAATAATTTTAAGATCCCCAATTTGCACTTGATAAACTATTCTAGACTTTCTTACCAGCATCTTTATGGGTTCCTCGTCTGTCCCGCAGGGAGATAAAGCTGTGGTTGTTGACAATGACACAGAGGCCTCTGTGGTTCCGATTCATCCTGTACGTAGGTGCCCACTTGAAGAACAGATAGAGCCACTTAGTAGGAATCCTCATCTTAGGGCCTTAAATGTTTCTAACTAACCATACCAATGGGTCCACTGTGAGGAAGAGCAGGATGTATCTCTCCATGCCAGTTGTTTAAACCATGTTTGTTGTTGTTGTTGTTGTTTTGCGACAGAGTCTCACTCTTATTGCCCAGGCTGGAGTGCAGTGACACAATCTCGACTCACTGCAACCTCTGCTCCCAGATTCAAGGAATCCACCTGCCTCAGGTGCCCACCAACACCCCCAGATAATTTTTTATTTTTGGTAGAAGTAGGGTTTCACCATGTTGGCCAGGCTGGTCTTGAACTCCTGACCTCAAGTGATCCACCCACCTCAGCCTCCCAAAGTGCTGGGATTACAGGCGTGAGCCACCATGCCTGTCCAAAACCATGTTTTTATACTCTAGTCTAAACCCCTTGGAATATTTATGCCACATTATTTCCAAAGTCACTTTTTCTTTTTTTTTGAGACGGGAGACTCGCTCTGTCGCCCAGGCAGGAGTGCAGTGGCGCGATCTCGGCTCACTGCAAGCTCCGCCTCCCAGGTTCACGCCATTCTCCTGCCTCAGACTCCGGAGTAGCTGGGACTACAGGCGCCCGCCACTGCGCCCAGCTAATTTTTGTATTTTTAGTAGAGACATTTGAAAGACTGGGGATTCTGACCACTCTGCAACTCACTTTTACTGCATAATTGTGATCTGAATAAAATTTCAAAGATTCTTTGTTAAGTCCTAGAGCCCAGGACAAAGGATAAATCTCATTTGCACTGAAGATCAGACACTTCCTTTCTTTCAGGATGCCACTCCCAGTATCAGAGGCAGAGAGTCCTCAAGATCCTGGCCCTAGTGTGGAATTAGCTAATTAATTTCAAGGGGAAATACCAGGTCCTGATTACAATTCAGACTTCACCTGGTTTGGCTGGAGAAGCGCAATCATGAAAGTTAAGAAAATGGAATATGTATATTAATATTGTCAAACCCAGGGTTTATGCAAAAGTATCTTCATTTTCATATTAGCAACACGAATGAAGAAAGCATATGCAAGGATTTCATGAGACAACATAAATATCAAAGATTTTTTTCAGATGGTTCACTTCTGGAGTGATCTGATGCCTTCAAAAAAAGGGAAATCTCTTTTGTAATTTTATTTCTGAGTATAAAAATAATGTACAAGCTGGCATGATGGTACTCGGGTGGCTGAGGCAGGAAAATTCCTCGAGCTTGAGAGTTCAGGACAAGCCTGGGCAATATAGCGAGACCACCATCTTTAAAGATATATGAATATATATATGTGTGTGTATATATATCTATATACTTAATATACAAGTATATATAAAGTATACTTATATATAAATATATATATAAATGTATATATTCTTATATATATAAATGGCTGATATATATTCATATATATATAAAGATGGCTGTATATTCAATTGTAAAAATTCAATATATAAATATAAAAATTCAATATATAAATTCACAGTAGGAATTTAAAAATATGTGCAATTATTTTTGAAGACTATTGTAAACAGCATGTGATGGCAAATTAGCTGAGCTGCTTTAGCAGAGCCTCTGTGCAGCTAAAATCATCCTTGAAATCATGGTACATCTTTATCCAAGCAGAAAATAAGTGGCTTCAATGGATAAGAAAAGAAACTACCCCTCTCCAGAAATAACCCAAAGGGTATGCATGACTCAAAGTGCAATAGCATTTCCTCCATAGTCAAAGGGATCAATCACTTCTGATTGATAAGAAAAAGGTGGGAAGAACAGAGATCATTATAGAGAGAGGGAGAAACAAGTTGGAAACAAACAGCTTGGAGCCCTTAAAGTCATCAAAGGCCAGAACCTAGGGAGAGAGCCCCTAAAGAAACCGTTCTTTTGATTGAATTTGGAAAAAAAAAAAGTTTTTTATTAAAAACAGAGAAAAAAGAAACCATCCAGACCTTTGTGCTGGTTTCAGAGTTTAGAGTGTTAGCAGATGCTCCTTGCAACCCCCTGGAGACCAGGCTTGGTGCACCATCTGTGGCTCTGTTACCTAGAAAGAGAGGTACTCAGACTCCAAATATCTTCCCCAAGCACTTAGATTTCTTTACTGATAATTTTCGCATCTAATTCTGGAGAATTATGCTTCTCTCAAGGCCCTCCTGAGACAATTCAGCCACCATGCCTTTCCTGATAGGAGAGACTGATGTGTCTTCGCATTCCTTTTTGCTTTGTCTGGGTTGGAAACTATGCTGCTGGCAGGGATTGGGTGGGGAATTGATTAAGATCGCATGGATCAGCTCAAGGGTTCCAGGTCAAGTATGGTTGGGTTGAGTCAGCATTTATGTCACTGGATATAAAGAGGCTAGGTGGACCTCGAGAAGAAAAAAGAGGGAGACTGGGCGTGGTGGCTCATGCCTGTAATCCCAGCACTTTGGGAGGCCAAGACGGGCAGATCGCTTGAGCCCAGGAGTTCGAGACCAGCCTGGACAACTTAGTGAGACCCCCCCATCTCTAGAAAAAAAAAATGCAAAAAATTAGCTGGACATGGGGACACACACCTGTAGTCCCAGCTTCCTGGGACGTTGAGGTGGGAGGATCACCTGAGAGGTCAAGGCTGCCGTGAGCTATGATGGCACCACTGCACCATAGCCTGGGCAACAGAGTGAGACCCTGCCTCAAAAAAAAAAAAAAAAAAAAAGGAAAAAAGGGAAAAAGAAAGTTCCAGCTGGGCATCAGCTGAGGATCACACTGCTTTGAAGTGTTCCTGCCAACTCCCTGATTCATCTGGATTCTGTCACAGAGAGAAAGTCAGCGATGGGTTATTTGTCACATGACACTAACAGGAAAATGTAACATCAAACAGTTTTCTTTTTTCATTCGCAGAAAATTTGTAGTAGAATCCACCAAACTCTGTCCTTGTCTCTGGGGCATGAGTTGGTTATTAACTACTGCTAAGGGTCAGTCCTCAGGCTGAGCAAGTCCATATTCCCCAGACCAGAAAACACAGCAAAAGGGATCCAAGCTTCAGTGGCTCAGAGCACCTATAAATTCCTCCTTACCATGGAAGGAGGTAACGCTCCAGGGGAAGTCACGTCTAAATTTTGGAACCGCAGAATTGTAAAGCTGAAAGAAACTGCCTTATTCTTCAGAGGGGTGAAGCAGTCACCTGAGCTCACATAAATAGACAGTGGGAGAGCCTAGTCTTAGGAGAGTAAGCTCTGGAATCAGACTGCTGGGTTCAAATCCCAGCTTCGCTTCTTTTTAGCTGCAGTGCCTTTTAGCTGCAGTGCAAAGCACTAGATTTTACGGGTCTCAGTTTCCTCATCATTAGTGAGAATAACAGTAGTACCTACCTCCAGTGATTGGAGGACTGAATGACATAATCCCTGGAATCTCTCTGAACAGTGCCTAGTACGTGACAAGTGCTTAACCTGGTCAATGTTATCAACATCATAGCACACAACCTCCATGTTA
Source organism: Theropithecus gelada (assembly GCF_003255815.1). NCBI lineage: Eukaryota > Metazoa > Chordata > Mammalia > Primates > Cercopithecidae > Theropithecus > Theropithecus gelada. The sequence goes on along the minus strand of NC_037680.1, from coordinate 77,799,788 downwards.
GGCAAAAAGAGAAATTGCTAGCAAAGCTGTGTGTCTTGGACTCTGAAGGATAATTTTCCAGAAAAATAAATAAATAAGGAATGGTCTGTGACAAACTTTCGATACCACAGAAAGACTTCGCCAAAGCCTGTTTGTTCATAAGCAGTTTAACCTGATGGCAGATTCTGGAATATTTTCCTAAGGTTATGGTTTCTGGGCAGGGATTCAGGGAACTAAACACACTATCCTCAAGTCCCTCCTCTTGGTTCTTCTCTCCCTCTGAAGCAACATGTGGAACCACTCCATAGAGGACACGCGCCCAGACTGCACATTCTGCTGTCACTACTGGTCTGAAGGCTTCAGCCCTGCTGGGGACTGTTTCTGCTGCACAGAGGGTGACGTAATTCTGAACGGTGGAGGGAGAACAGCCGCCTGCAGTCTCTAGAATCTGCTATACTAGGCATTCAGAGCAGAAACCACCCAGCCCTCTCCATACTGCCGTAGAAAAGCCTAGTATAATCCATGCATTCAATGTCTTGCCCTGAATTGGAATAAAAAATGAATTATTCATTATTTGTAAAGTCTCTCTTCCAAGTCACCTTGAATTCCTTGGTATATATCAAATATGTCTATCCCTGCCATACTGATCTAAGTTGTAAAAAGTATATTAGAAACACCTACCATTACTCCTTGCACGCTTATCTTGCCAGGACTCCTCCTGCTGAGAAAAAAAAAAAAAAAGGCATAAAACGTAGGAAATTCACACAGTTAGCATGAGGAACAAAAACTAGACTTGATGCAGGGAAGCACAGATATCTAATCCACAGTCATAGAAAAGGTCACTGGGCCAGTTGCGGTGGCTCCTGCCTGTAATCCCAGCATTTTGGGAGGCCAAGGCAGGTGGATCACCTGAGGTCAGGAGTTTGAGACCAGCCTGACCAACATGGTGAAACTCTACCTCTACTAAAAATACAAAAATTAGCTGAGTGTGGTAGCGAACACCAGTAATCCCAGCTACTCAGGAGGCTGAGGCAGGAGAATCGCTTGAACCCAGGAGGCAGAGGTTGCAGTGAGCCGAGATGGCGCCACTGCACTCCAGCCTGGGTGACAGAGCAAGACTCTGTCTCAAAAGAAAAAAAAGAAAAGTTCTTTGGCAGGAAATGGGAAGAGAACCAACTCTCTCCATCCAAAGGAGAAGGTTCACAAAGACGCACTGGCAAAAATACAGTGTGACATACACTCAAGGGTACTTATTCATTGCAGCATTATTTGCACTAAGGACTGGAAATAGCCTAATGTCCACTAATAGGAAGTGGTTGAAAAACCGTGGTATGTCCACATAGTGGAGTAAGATGCCAAGGACAGCCTCTATACCCTTCTCCAGGGGAAGCTGTCATATGGAGAAAGCAAAATGAAATGGTATTTGAGTACACTACCTCTTTTGTAATAAAGGGAAGATATGGGTTGGATTTTTTTCAAAAGTAACAATAAGATAAATCAAAAAACAAATAAAAATGGTAATCGAGGCGGGGAGGAGAGGCAAGGATGCACTACTTTGGGCATATGTTAATGTTTTATATAATTTAATACAAAGTTAAAACAAAGTCTAAGACCCTGTCTTTTCTGCACCCTCCTCCCCATTCACCATTACCCCCTTCCCCCTATGACTCTCAGTCGTCAGCCTGCAGCAGAAAGCCCCCAAGGGGACCTGACCAAGGTGTGGGGGAAGGGCTGCCCCTGACCTGTGTGAGGGGACTGACAAGTCACCCCCAAGTTCCTGCGGATGCCTCCCTGCTCAAGCCCCCAGGTTTCGGAGCTGCACAATACTGTCATTTGCTCCCCCAGCTCTGGGGGAACAAATGCAAAGGAGACTTAGCTTCACTTTCCAAAAGGCTTCCTGCCTTTCTTTTCATAAGCCACTGTTCCCTTCCTGCATAATCCTAGATTTCTTCTAAGCGGCAGACAAGGACCTGGCCAGACTGCCTTCTGGTTTTGTCCAGCAGTTGAGTGAGTCTTCTGGGACGAGGGGCAATGCAGACACAGCAGCAGGCTCTGCCCAGCCCCTCCAGGCCCTGGCTTTCCTTGATTTGTTCTTCCCTTGGCTGATAAAGTCAGCCAGAACACGGACTAGAAAAAAGATTTAAGGTCTAATCTGCGTTTCTTCTCCTGAGAATGTTGCATCCTCTGTTGACACCTCTCAAGTCTCTATGTCAGAGAGGAATGAATGAATGAATGAATGAGTGAATGTCCCACAGCCTGGCCACACTCAATCATCTTTCAACTTCTTTTGATTGTTTTCAAGAGGAGTCCAATAGGGCCTTATAAAGAAGCAGGTGTTAGGTCTCATCCATAAAGAGACATGCCTCTCCTTAGGAAAACGTTATGCCACACTCAGAAAAAAACTGATTTGGCCGGGCACGGTGGCTCACGCCTGTAATCCCAGCACTTTGGGGGCCGAGGCAGGTGGATCGCCTGAGGTCAGGAGTTCGAGACCAGCCTGGCCAACATGGTGAAACCCCATCTCTACTAAAACTACAAAAAATTAGCTGGGTCTGGTGGTACGTGCCTGTAATCCCAGCTACTTGGGAGGCTGAGGCAGGAAAATCACTTGAACTTGGGAGGCAGAGGTTGCAGGGGGCCGAGAAAAAAATCAGTTCAATTTTTAAACATATTAGGAGATGTTGCTTAAAATTCAATGAGAGTTTCTTCTCACTGAGCCTAATTATTGGCAGTGTTTTTTTAAATTAAAAAAAAATCCTCAGGTGCTTAAGAAACATGAGACATTTCACCAAGTTTTATTTTATTCATCACTTGATGGAGAGGGAAAGGGCTGCCCAGGTAACTTTTAAGACATCTTCCAACCCTAAAAGTCTATGAAAACACATGAGGTGCTGTGCCCCAGTCCCCCGGCACTTCTAGTACCGCCACAACTATCCCCCAACTGCATGTGGCCGTGGCCAAGTCATCATCCCACGTCAGCAGAACCACAGCGCTTCAGAGGCCACAGCTGAGCCACGCCCCTTTAGAAACCACTGAATTTCTCAGTCAACAAGCAGAATCGTGTGTGTGTGTGTGTGTGTGTGTGTTTCTACATGCATGTCAGTATCGGAGCACAAAACTAGTTGAAAAAGTGGGTGGGAAGAGTTACATTTAGCAGACAATTTAACTTAGAATTCGGGAATCCTAAAATGTCAGTGCTGGAAAACCACATTTTAAAGAGCTTCTGGGATGGCCAGGCACAGCAGCTCATGCCTGTAATTCCAGCACTTTGGGAGACTCGGGAGGGTGGATCACCTGAAGTCAACATGGTGAAATCCTGTCTCTACTAAAAATACAAAACAAATTAGCCAGGCATGGTGGCGGGTACCTGTAATCCCAGCTACTAGGGAAGTTGAGGCATGAGAATCATTTGAACCCGGGAGGCTAAGGTTGCACTGAGCCAAGATTGCACTCCAGCCTGAGTGACAGAGCGAGACTCCATCTCAAAAAAATTAATTAATTAATTAATTAAAATAATAAAGAGCTTCTGGGGGAGTGGGGAGGTGGGAAGGGGTTTGCAACTCTCTAAACGAAGCTATGCCCATGGCCAAGGAGTTGGCCCATAAATGTTGGTTTAATTGGATTACAGTAAAAGAATCAAGGGGAGCAGCCTCTCTCCCTCAATACCTCAATCAGATATCTAAGCGCTTTTCTAGGATTGGAATTAATTTAATCAAGGGCTATTTTCCTAGAGAAAAGAAATCAGTTTAAGATTTTATAAATAATTGCAATTCTGTCTTATTTCCCATTGGGGGAGATGGGGAATTCAAATGAACAAACTCACAGCAAGCAGGCGGAGGTGTTACCGTTTCTTTTAATTAAGGATGTACTTAATCTCTGAAGATCACTTACAAAGTGCCCTCCCAAAGCTGAGAGTCCCTCAAATGGCTAAATACCTCCACCTGCCAAATGGGGTTCAGGGCAGAGCCACAGAGCAGGCCTCTCCCGGCTATGTCACGTCCTGATTGCCTGCATAGTCTTCAGGTGGGCATTTGCCCAGCCTTTGCCAAACTCCAGGAGCTACAGGTCATCTGGCCAGTTTCCACTGCCTCCTTCATTTAAAAAAACAAAAACACCTTCCTGGGGAGAAAGGAGGGTCCTTCTTTATAGTAGAATGCTGATAGCCAACGTACGAATGTGGAGAGAATACTGGAGTCAGAAAAGCATTGTTTTACAACCAACATGGTAAACGCTGGATCACACAAGAATCATCAGCGGACGCTCAATCTAGGGGGAAACTTTTCATGTGCAGCAGGATATTTACAGAATCTTAAAATGTCTCTCCAGCATTTGCTTATTAATTGTGTGGGGAAAAAATAGTAATTATATAAAATTAACTACAGAGTGATGATATTCAGAAAATATCTTGACCAAATAATCAAAATTAGCACCACGAATAGGGGGGCAGATGGACATGATATATCTCCAGATGGGATGCCCTGAGAAAGACACAAACATCACTTCGGTGATATTCTGGCCAGAATGTACAGCTTGAATCTAATTATGAGGAAACACCACATGTACCAAAGATAAGGAAAATTCTATTTAATGAAAGGTGGGAGGAGTGACTGCATTTTTCAAAAGTCTTGATGGCATAAAAGAGGAAATTAAATGTCATAACAGCTGTGGAAATGTTCAAGATTAAAGGAGACTAGGCCGGGCATGGTGGATCACGCCTGTAATCCCAGCACTTTGGGAGGCTGAGGCAGGCAGATTATTTAGGTCAGGAGTACGAGACCAGCCTGGCTAACATGGTGAAACCCCATCTCTATTAAAAATACAAAAATTAGCCGAACATGGTGGTGCACACCTGTAATCTCAGATACCTGGGAGGCTGAGGCATAAGAATTGCTTTAACCTGGGAGGTGGAGGTTATAGTGAGCCGAGATCATGCCACTGTACTTCAGCCTGGGTGACAGAGTGAGACTCAGTTGCAAAAAAAAAAAAAAAAAAAAAAAGATTAAAGGAGACTAAAGGATCATGACAACTAAATACAATATTGTATTGCATTATATTGCATTTTTAATTTTTATTATTTTCTTTTAGAGAGGGTCTCACTATGTTGCCCAGGCTCACCTTGAACTCCTGGCCTCAAGTGGTCCTCCCACCTCGGCCTCCCAAAGTGCTGGGATTACAGGTGTGAGCCACCACACCCAGCCTTGTGTTGTATTTATATAGGATCCTATGTGGAATTTTGTACTAGATGGTTTTAAAACTGTTAAGGATATTATTGGGTTCAACAGACAAAATTGGAATATGGACCATTGATTTGATGAAAGTATCATATTAACATAACTTTACTGGCATTGATAATTGTGTTATAGCTCTGTAAAAGAATATCCTTATTATTAGGAAATACACACCAAAATATTTAGGAGTAGGCTGGGCGTGGTAACTCATGCCTGTAATCCCAGTACTTTGGGAAACTGAGGCAGGTGGATCACGAGGTCAGGAGATCGAGACCATCCTGGCTAACACAGTGAAACCCTGTCTTTACTAAAAAATACAAAAAATTAGCTGGGCATGGTGGCGGTCGCCTGTAGTCTTAGCTACTCAGGAGGCTAAGGCAGGAGAATGGCGTGAACCCAGGAGGCGGAGCTTGCAGTGAGCCAACATCACGCCACTGCACCCCAGCCTGGGAGACAGAGCGAAGACTCCATCTCAAAAAAAAAAAAAATTGGCCGGGCGCGGTGGCTCAAGCCTGAAATCCCAGCACTTTGGGAGGCCGAGACGGGCGGATCACGAGGTCAGGAGATCGAGACCATCCTGGTTAATACGGTGAAACCCCGTCTCTACTAAAAAGTACAAAAAACTAGCCGGGCGAGGTGGCGGGCGCCTGTAGTCCCAGCTACTTGGGAGGCTGAGGCAGGAGAATGGCGTGAACCCGGGAGGCGGAGCTTGCAGTGAGCTGAGATCTGGCCACTGCACTCCAGCCTGGGCGACAGAGCGAGACTCCGTCTCAAAAAAAAAAAAAAAAATTTAGGAGTAAAAGGCCACTTATGCTTACTTTCAAAAAGTTCAGAATGTATGCAACTTACTCTCAAAAATTCAGAAAAAAATTATGTGTGTGTGGAGAGAGAGGGAGAAAGAGAGAGCAAGTGTGAGTGAATGCACAAAAATAATAAAGTAAATGGGGTAAAACACCAACAACAGGTAGGTAAATCTAGGAAAACAGTACATAGGTATTCTTTGTATTATTCACATTCTTGCAACTTTTCTATAAAATTGAAATTATTTTTAAATCTAAAAATTATAACTGTAAAAATATCAGACCATGACAGTAGTAAAGAAGCCATAAAATAATTTTTAAGAATAAAAAATAAAGGCCAGGCACGGTGGCTGACACCTGTAATCCCAGCACTTTGGGAGGCCAAGGTGGGCAGATCACTTGAGGTCAGGAGTTCGAGACCAGCCTGGCCAACACAGTGAAACCCTATCTCTATTAAAAATACAAAAATTAGCCAGGTGTGCTGGTGTGCGCCTGTAATCCCAGCTACTTGGGAGGCTGAGGCAGGAGAATCGCTTGAACCTGGGAGTTAGAGGTTGCAGTGAGCCATGATCCCGCCACTGCACTCCAGCCTGGACGACGCGTGAGACTCTATCTCAAAAAAAAAAAAAAAAAAAAAGAATTAAAAATAAAACTTCTACAAACAACTGAATTAGAAAATGAACAAAGGACTTAGACATTTCTCTAAAGAAGATACACAAATGGCCAAAAAGCACATGAGAAGATGCTCGACAGCCCTAGTCATTAAGGAAAGCAAATCAAAACCACAAGGAAATAGGGCCTCACTTCCATTAGGATGCCTACTATCAAAAATGAAAGAAAATAATACGTCTTGGTGAGGAAGTGTTGCTGATGATGTGTGCACAGTTGGTGGAAATGTAAAATGGTACAGTCACTGTGGAAAATAGAATGAAGGTTCCTCAAAAAATTGAAAATAGAATGACTATATAATCCACCATTTCCACTTATGGGTACAAACACAAAAGAATTGAAAGCAGCATCTCAAAGAGATATTTTTACACCGACATTCATAGCAGCATTATTAAAAATAGTCAAAAGGTGGCAGCAGCCCAAGAGTCCATCAATGGATGAGTGGATAACAAAATGGAGTACAGTAAGTCCTCACTTAGAGTCATCAGTAGGTTCTTGGTAACTCCGACTTTAAGTGAAACAATGAACTGTATGCTATAGAAACTTAACTCTTAGGGTTTTTTGTTATCGTTTTTTGAAACAGGGTCTCCCTTTGTCACCCAAGCTGGAGTGCAGTGATGCAATCTCAGCTCACTGCAACCTCCACCTCCCAGGTTCAAGCTATTCTTGTGCCTCAGTCTCCCAAGTAGCTGGGATTACAGGTGTGCGCCACCACGCCCGGTTAATTTTTGTATTTTTAGTAGAGATGGGGTTTCACAATGTTGGCCAGGCTAGTCTCGAACTCCTGGCCTCAAGTAAGCGGCCTGCCTTGGCCTCTCAAAGTGCTGGGATTGGAGGTATGGGTCACCATGACTGGCCAACTCTTGATTATATCAATTAGCCTATGGTAAAATTGGTTTCTTATGTGGTATGTGGCTGGGCGTGGTGGTACATGGCTGTAATCTCAGCACTTTGGGAGGGTAAGGCGGGAGGATTGCTTGAGCCCAAGAGTTTGAGATCAGCCTGGACAACAAAGCGAAACCCCACCTCTACAAAAAAATTTAAAATAAAAATAAATACATTATACAGTATGCTATCACTTAAAGTCAGTTTCCAAAAATCTATCAACCTTGTAAGTGAGGACTTACTGTATATACACACAGTGGAATATTATTCAGCCTTTAAAAAGGAAGGAAATTCTGAGATATGCTACAACTTGGATGAACCCTGAAGACTTTACACTAAGTGAAATAAGCTAGTCACAAAAGAACAAATACTGTATGATTCTACTTATATGAGGTACCCTGAAAAGTCAAATTTATAGACAGAGAAAGTAGAACCGTGGTTTCCAGGGGTTGGAGGGAAGGAGAAAATGAAAAGTTATTGTTTAATGGGTACAAAGTTTTACTAAAAGATGATGAAAAAGTTCTGGGATGGATGGTGGTAATGTCTGCACAACAATGTGAAGGTGTTTAACATTACTGAACTGTATACTTAAAATTGATTAAGATGGTAAATTTTGTTACGTGTATTTTACCACAATTGAAAACAAAAAACAAAAAATTTCCCAGACCAAGCTAACTCATTGATGCTGACAGATGTTGGCAAAGAAATTACCCAAGTCTGCTGGAGGAACCACAGATCCCAGGGAAGACTGTCACATATCTCCCAAGGATCATGATCACATTGTGAGGAACAGACTGCAAATTCTCCCAATGTTTCCTCTTCCACCCGTCCTTTCAGAGCGGAGCACCACAGAAACCAGAAACCCTTGCCCTCTGGGTTTTCCAGCTACATGCTTGGCGAACCTCTTGTTCAATACAGTAAGAATTTCAAAACAGTAACAGCAGAACATTAAACAAAGCTCTGTACTTGAACTCTGGAATTACTATCAGGCGCCCTGTACTCCATAGATTATATGTCCCTAAAGCTGGCTCTAATTGCATCCCACAGATAAGAACAGAGGAACCATTTCAGAGCAACTCAAGGGTGTGTGGAGTCAGTTCAGACTAACTAGTGAGAGCTCAAACTAACTAGCTCTCACTAGTCAGCTAGTGTCAGTCAATTGTTAAATTTTCAGAAAATGTGCACTCTGGTTGATATCATGTTGTTTACTTGCAATCACCATGGCGAGAGCATTTACAGTAAATGGTACAAACCGGAGCCAATCTCTCTTTCTTTTTGGGGGGTTGGGGGGGGGGGGTTGGAGGGTGGAGCCGGTTGTTAAACATTGACCAGCACACCACTGAACCTACCGGTAAGGCTTCCAAGAATGTTTTAATGTCTGTTTGGGAAACTAGTTCTTCTTCTCCTTGATACAATGACTCGGCTTCCTTGTCTACAGGAGGTGTCACTATCTGGGCAGCTGAAAATAAAATCACAGACAGGAAAATAAAAATTACCTTCTGACTAGTAGCAATCCAAAATAACCAGCCATCAAAAGCAGCCATCAAAAATAATTATTTTGAAGAGAATTGTAAATTTTTTTTTTTTTTTTTTGAGTCAGGGTTTCGCTCCTGTTGCCCAAGCTGGAGTGCAATGGCATGATCTCGGCTCACTACAACCTCTGCCTCCCAGGTTCAACCAATTCTCCTGCCTCAGCTTCCTGAGTAGCTGCAATTACAGGCACGCCACCATGCCCGGCTAATTTTTTGTATTTTTAGTAGAAATGTGGTTTCACCATGTTAGCCAAGCTGGTCTCGAACTCCTGACCTCAGGTGATCCACCCGCCTCGGCCTCCCAAAGTGCTGGGATTACAGGCGTGAGCCACTGCGCCCAGTCTGAGAATTGTACATTTCTCATTGCATTTGCTTATGGAAGCCTACATATATACCCAGAAAAAAAAATGTGTAAATTTATAAATTATTTTTATTCCTTGTATTGTTTTATTTTCTTTTCTATTGTTTTTGTTATTTTATAATTTTATTAGTTCCTTAAAATTACTATATATTTACTAAATCGTATTTCAAAACTTATTGTTGTTTTAAGCTGCTAAAAAAAAAAAGTTATAGTGCTTAATGTACCAGATAATTGCCAAGTAGAGATTTCAAAAGCATTGTCTCAAGAAATAATATCAGAATTCAGGCTATAATAGCGAACAAAGAAAGAAGGAAAGGAGGGTAAAAAGAATGTAAGAAAAAAGAAAATCCATTTAAAAGTGGTAATTATATAAAAATTGTTATAGCCATAAAATGATTTCTAAGGGACCCTTAATAAAAACGATCTATATCTGTATTATTAATATATTCATGAAAATATCAGCTATGGCCGGGCATGGTGGCTCATGCTTGTAATCCCAGCACTTGGGAGGCTGAGGTGGGTGGATCACTGGAGGTCAGGAGTTCAAGACCATCCTGGCCAACATGGCAAGACTCTGTCTCTACTAAAAATACAAAAATTAGCTTGGCGTGGTGGCAGAGACACCTGTAATCTCAGCTACTCAGGAGGCTAAGACAGAAGAATCGCTTGAACCTAGGAGGCAGAGGTTGTGGTGAGCTGAGATCGTGCCATTGCACTCCAGCCTGGGCAACAAGAGCGAAACTTCATCTCAAAAAAAAAAAAAAGTCAGCTATATTATGTGGGGGGAAAAGCAAGTTTTAGAATATGATTAGCATGGTCTTTGTTAAAAATATACGTGTCTCTCTCTGTGTGTGTATGTAATATCTCTGTACACTTACAATTGTTTCTATATAGAAGGAAATCAATAAGTATATATTCCAAACAGTGGTTATCTTTGGGAAATGGGTTAGTAATAGAAAAAGAAGAAAAGGAGAAAGACTTTTACCTTCTACCCTCTATGTTGCTTTAATTATTTGAATTTTTATTTAATTTTATTATAATTATGTACCTTATTTTAATAATAAATTAAAAATACTAGGCTGGGCGAGGTGGCTCATGCCTGTAATCTCAGGACTTTAGGAGGCCACGGCGGGTAGATCACGAGGTCAGTAGTTTGAGATCAGCGTGGCCAACATGGTGAAACCTCATCTCTACTAAAAATACAAAAATTAACTGGGTGTGGTGGTGCATGCCTGTAATCCCAGCTACTCGGGAGGCTGAGGCAGGAGAAGAATTGCTTAAACCTGGGATGGGGAGGTTGCAGTGAGCTAAGACCGTCCTACTGCACCGCAGCCTGGGGAGAGTAAGAGTCTGTCTCAAGAAAATACCAAAGCAAACACCAAGGCTCAAGATAACTTAGAAAGTTAGCCAGGTGGTCCTTAAACAAAGCCAGTGTCCTCGCTTGGACTTTGGATCACACACACTTACAGGAAAGTCTAAACTCTGCACACCTACTCTTTTCAGTCCTTTAGACTTTCATCTTAACAGCAGAACTAGGCTCAAACTCTTAGAACTAAAGAAAGTCAATATTAAAATATCAATAATGATTGACACCCAAAAGAGATCACACACAGGTAGGTTATAGAAAAGAAAAATCAAAATTAGAATTCTGCTGATATAAAGCTCAGTCCTGGGCCAGGCTCAGTGGCTCACGCCTATAATTCCAGCACAGATCACTTGAGGTCAAGAGTTCAAGACCAGCCTGGCCAACATGGTGAAACCCTGTCTCCATTAAAAATGCAAAAATTAGCTGGGCATGGTGGCAGGCATCTGTAATCCCACCTACTCAGGAGGCTGAGGCAGAAGAATCGCTTGAACTTGGGAGGTGGAGGTTTCAGTGAGCCAAAATCATGCCACTGCACTCCAGCCTGGTGACAGAGCAAGACTCCATCTCAAATAAAAATAAAAATAAAAATAACAAAGCTCAGGCCAGGCACGGTGGCTCACGCGTGTAATCCCAGCACTTTGGGAGGCCGAAGTGGGCGGATCACAAGGTCAGGAGATTGAGACCATCCTCGCTAACTCGGTGAAACCCCATCTCTACTAAAAATACAAAAATTAGCCGGGCGTGTTGGCGAGTGCTTATAGTCCCAGCTACTCAGGAGGCTGAGGCAGGAGAATGGTGTGAACGCGGGAGGCGGAGCTTGCAGTGAGCTGAGATCACGCCACTGCACTCCAGACTGGGTGACAGAGCGAGACTCCGTCTCAAAAAATAAAAATAAAACAACAAATTTCAGTCTTCAAGACTCACTGAGGCAAATGTAATCAACTACATAGAAGCTAGTGTGTCTTCTTTAGAATTTAAGTATCCAAAATAATATGACCACTTGCCCTTTGTTTACTTCATATGGGATATGACATTACAGAAAAATGACAATGTGTTTAGAAAAAAACTCAGAGCTCATGTGAGGATTTTAAATGTTCTTTCCATATCAACCTTCTGCTTTCTCATTTGATAATTTGATGATAGAAAGAACTGTTTTTATTCTTCATAACTTAAATTATGCATTTATTCATCATTTTATTGCTTGAGATTTTATCAATTTGACAAAGTATATTTTGCTCCTCAACTCATTCTGTGTTAACCAAATTCTTAGAGAGACGTTTCCTCTTAGCTAGTTTCATTTTCAACCAAAGAAATCTGCACACTAGAGTCACTCACTGAACTAAATTAAGGGTGTGGCATAAAAGTTTCATGAATATACTCATGCCTTTTTATGTATAGCTCTTGTTTAACAGTGGAGAAATTGACTCAGAAAAACACAGATATTTAGCGTATTGACACGTGGTGAGGCAGCCAGGTTTGACTTCTGCCCTGTGCTTCTACCTGTATAAAATATCACAGCAGAACTATCTTTATCAGACAGACTTGAAAAAAAAAAGAAACCCACAAGAAAATAAAGTTCTTCTTTGATAGTAGTTTCTGAGAATGTGAGGTCTTCCTGACTTTTCTCTCTGAGAGAGTCATAGTAGCCACATGTATTGAATGCTTACTCCACCACGCCAGACATGCATTTTACAGAAACTATCTCCTTCAAACCTCACAAAAACCTAGGAGGTTGGTACTATTATTATGCCCACTTTACAGATGGGGAAAGTGAGACATAGAAAAGCCAAAAAAGTACCACTGCACCACTAGTCAGCGGAGTCCTGGCCATCCGACTCCATAGACTCCACTCTCACCCCATGCTATCCTGCCTTCTTTTTCATGTTATTTCAGTTAAAACAAAATTCCCTATACTCTCACTCCCATATTAGAATCAGAAAAAGACATTTGTCTAAAACTACTTCCCTGCACTGAAATATAAGTTCCAAGAGGGCAGGAGCTTTGTTCTGTACTTTGCTATACCCCCAACTTCTAAAGCAGTGCCTAGTACAACATATGAACTCAACCGGCCGGGCGCGGTGGCTCAAGCCTGTAATCCCAGCACTTTGGGAGGCCGAGACGGGCGGATCACGAGGTCAGGAGATCAAGACCATCCTGGCTAACACGGTGAAACCCCGTCTCTACTGAAAAATACAAAAAACTAGCCGGGCGAGGTGGCGGGCGCCTGTAGTCCCAGCTACTCGGGAGGCTGAGGCAAGAGAATGGCGTGAACCCAGGAGGCGGAGCTTGCAGTGAGCTGAGATTGGCGCCACTGCACTCCAGCCTGGGTGACAGAGCGAGACTCCGTCTCAAAAAAAAAAAAAAAAAAAAAAATGAACTCAACCAATATGTGTTGAAAGAACAAAGGGGGAGATTTCTGGCTTTCCTAGCAGAATATCATCGGAATGATGAGTAAATATCACACACGGGCCAGGAGCGGTGGCTCACACCTGTAATCCCAGCATTTTGAAAGGCCGAGGTGGGTGGATCACTTGAGGTCAGGAGTTCAAGACCAGCCTGGCTAACACGGTGAAACCCCATCTCTACTAAAAAATACAAAAAACTAGCCAGGCGAGGTGGCGGGCACCTGTAGTCCCAGCTACTTGGGAGGCTGAGGCAGGAAAATGGCGTGAACCCGGGAGGCGGAGCTTGCAGTGAGCTGAGATCCGGCCACTGCACTCCAGCCTGGGCGACAGAGCGAGACTCCGTCTCAAAAAAAAAAAAAAAAAAAAAAAAGATTTTCCATGGTCTGGTCCAAGTTAGCAAGCACAAGCTACTTACCTTTCTCTCTTTTGTATTTCTCTATGTTTCTCAAAAGTTTAGGTACAACCATTTTGCAGAGGTCCTCCAAGCATGTCAGATTATCTTCATCTATTTTATCTTGTTTCTCTAGAAGTGCCAGGAAACTTAGGGAGGTCTACAAGAGAATCAATAGAGTTACATTTACTTGCCTACTGATTATCCACTCACTCAGATGTTACCTGCATGGCCAGTAGGCACTAGGTTTTGCACTGATAAATAAGATATAACAGCATCTGCCCTCAAGTTGCTCAGGGGTGTAGGGGAAGAGGCGTTACCAAGCAAATCTGTATACAATCTATATTAATACCAGATACCAAATATATATAACTCTATGCAACAGGGACAGTGCTTGCTGTATATTAACAGCACAACAACTGATTGAGTAGATACTATTATATTCCCCATTTTAAAGATGAAATAATTGAAGCACAAAGAAGTTCCAGTAACTTGCCCAAGGTCACAAAGCTAATTAATGGCAGAGCTGGTACAATCTGATGCCAAAGTCTATTTTATTAACCACTGAACTCTAAGTCACAGCTTTAAGTGATACTGATTAGGAAACCAGCAAAAGAGGGACACCAAAGAAATGAGGGGAAAATGTTTTGAAAGAATTTTATATTTGGTATTTTAAAAGAAAAAGAATTTTCTGAAACAAAAAATCACAATTTGGCTAGTATTATGTTTTGTTTTTAAATTTTTTTCGAGACGGAGTCTCATTCTGTCTCCCAGGCTAGAGTGCAGTAGTAAAATCTTGGCTCACTGCAACCTCCACCTCCATTCAAACCATTCTCCTGCCTCAGCCTCCTGAGTATCTGGGATTACAGGCTCATGCCACCACACCCGGCTAATTTTTGTATTTTTAACAGAGACAGGGTTTCAACATGTTGGCCAGGCTGGTCTTGAACTCCTGACCTCAGGTGATCTGCTCGCCTTGGCCTCCCAAAGTGCTGGGATTACAGGCATGAGCCACCTGCCAGGCCAGAAACTCGTATCTTGACAACATCCTACCAGGAGGAATAAAGGGCTAGGATGTGATTACAGAAGCAATGATGGAAATTCATTATACTTTCTAAAAGTTTATTAGATATTTAGTACATCTCACACACACACACACACACACACACACACACACTTAAATGGGACCTGGACATTAGCTTAACACCACTCTGGTGAACACTAGCAGCAAACATCTGAAAGCTCTTTTTTTGCTTGTTTGCTAAAGAGTAAGTTCGGGTGTGGTTTCCTTTAGACTCAACGTTCTATGCTGATTGCTGTGCTGAGAACGGATTTCCTGACAGTTGTGAGATCTCTCAGGACATGTGTAGGCCAGCTATACTGCTTACATTTCTATGAAAGCTATCAAAGAGAAAGCCAAGAACGTTCCTCAAAGGCAAGGTTATTTGTGCTCCCCCAGAGAGACCGTATGAATTTAGAACCTTTCCGTTTTGGCTGAGAGGTGTTCAGGCCCTTTTCCAATGGCAGGTAACTAATTTATTTCTGTGATAAGGTCTTTTGCTATTGCAGTTGCAGATAATGCAGCCTCACTGAGCCCTGGTGTGGAAACATCTGTGTTGCTTAAAGACTGTCCTTTACACACTTCCAATGGCTGGCCTAATTGCAAAATCCAATACAGATCAACCTGAATTATCTGAGGTGTGTAACTCAGCCACAATTTTGACATGAAGAATGAGATCTCCCCACCCCCCAAACAACAACAACAAAAAAGCTGAGATCATTTGGAATCCAAAGAGGAAATGCGGTTTTCCTGAATTTGACCTGGTAACATCACAGTTCCATGCCACAGCTAAGCAAAACAGTTATGTTTCCTTTTACTAGTACTGAGAAAAACAAAATCAACTGGCCACCTGAGCATGTGCATTTGATTATTTAAAAGCTATTTTAGTAGGGGAAAGATGTTTGGAATGCTACTAACCATAAAAATAATTCTGGCCGGGCGCAGTGGCTCACGCCTGTAATACTAGCAATTTGGGAGGCTGAGGCAGGTGGATCACTTGAGGTTAGGAGTTCGAGACCAGCCTGGCTAACATGGTGAAACCCCACCTCTACTAAAAATACAAAAATTAGCTAGGTGTGGTGGTGGGCGCCTGTAATCCCAGCTACTTGGGAGGCTGAGGCAGGAGGATCGCTTGAACCCAGGAGGCAGAGGTTGCAGTGAGCCGAGATGGCACCATTGCACTCCAGACTGGGCAACAAGAGTGAAAGTCTGTCTAAACATAATGACAATAATAATAATTCTGTAGCCACAGATGTATTCAAGTAGAGTTCTAGAACCTCTGCAAGCAAAAGAGACAAAAAAAACATTTTCCAGCTTTTCTTGTTTGAAAACTAATACTCAGTGTTTCGAATATCAGAGATTGCTTTAACAAATGACCTTTCTCTCATCCCTCATCCCCCACCTCATATTGTTCAGAGAGTCCCTAACATAGGACGGGGTATAACAATAAAAAGTGGTCTCATTTTATGTGTAAACCTAAACACTGGAAAATGTGTGAGTGGATGCCTTGACTTGGGAGAGAATGTTATCAAAACCACCTGGAGCACTTGTCAAACTACAGGAATCTCCTCTGACTTTGAGAAATTCTGTATTTAAGGTATAATGCTACCATGTTAGCAAGTAATTGCTTTGCACCACTGCAAACGTGGGCACTGAAATTTTATGGCAAAAGCAGAATATCCTTACACTGCTTTATAAAAATAATTCCCTAAAACAAAACCGCCTGATTTTTTAAATTCTCCAAGAATTACTAAACCTTTAGGTTGTGTGTGTATTTGTGTATTTGTAAACACATGTGTATATATGTAGTGTGTGTATATATATTTACCCAAGAGCAATGAGCCTGCCAGCATCTAGTTTATGGTCTTGCCATGACATCTGTCATTAAAAGAAGCCAGGGCTTTTGGGAGAAATGAGAGATTCCAGGACTGGGCAGAAAATATACAAGAAGAACCTGGGATATTTTTGCCAGATAGTAAAGAAGCCATCAAAGACTACTAAGGTCATGTCAAAATGACTTAGGAACCAAACTGAAGACGCATCCCCTGGGAAAAAAATGGGACAACTGAACTTTTTTTCTTTTTTTTTTTTTTTTTGAGACAGGGTCTCACTCTGTTGCCCAGGCTGGAGTGCAATGGCACAACCATTGCTCACTGCAGCCTTGAATTCTCTGGGCTCAAGTGATCCTCCCATGTCAGCCTCCTGAGGAGCTGGGACTACAGGTGCACACCACCACGCCCAGCTAATTTTTGTATTTTTTGTAGAGACCGGGTTTTGTCATGTTGCCCAGTCTAGTCTCAAACGCCTGAGGCTCAAGTGACCTGTCCACCTCCACCTCCCAAAGTGCTGGGATTACAGGCATGAGCCACCATGTCCAGCCTCAGTATGAACTTCAGTAAGGATAATAATTGCAATAGGTTGAAATATCTCACATATGTTTAAATCCATGAGTTTAAATTTATATATATTTTGTAAAGGGTCACCTGCGGAGAATGATAAGAAACCAATTAACTTAAAAACTGGATAACTAGGCGGAGCACAGTGGTTCACGCCTGTAATCCCCAGCACTTTGGGAGGCTGAGGCAGGTAGATCACTTGAGGTCAAGAGTTTGACACCAGCCTGGCCAAATGAAACCCCATCTCTACTAAAAATTCAAAAATTAGACAGGTATGGTGGTGCATGTTTGTAATCCCAGATATTCAGGAGGCTGCGGCAGGAGAATCACCTGAATCTGGGAGGCAGAGGTTGCAGTGAGCCAAGATCACACCACTGCACTCCAACCTGGGTGACCAAGAGAGACTCCATCTCAGGAAAAAAAAAAAAACAAACTAGATAACTAAACAAAAAGAATCAGGGATTTACCTATAAGCTGTATCACTGGGTAACCAAATAATGGATGAGAGGAAAATGAAATGATAGAATTCTAATAACTGGCCAGGTGCAGTGGCTCACACTTGTAATACCAGTACTTTGGGAGGCTGAGGCGGATGGATCACGTAAGGTCAGGAGTTCCAGACCAGCTTAGCCAATATGGTGAAACCCCATCTCTACTAAAAATACAAAATGTTAGCCGGGTGTGGTGGCAGGCTCCTGTAATCCCAGCTACTTGGGAGGCTGAGGCAGGAGAATCGCTTGAATCCAGGAGGCAGAGGTTGTAGTGAGCTGAGATCGTGCCATTGCACTCCAGCCTAGGTGACAAGAGTGAGAGTCCATCACAAAAAAAAAAAAAAAAATTCTAATATCTCCATTTTTGCAACCCCTCAAAATTCAATATATAAACTGGTTGAACATCAACAGTTGCTAATATCAAAGATAAAGAGAGAGAAAATCAGGTACCTCCTGATGAAAAAATAACACTACCTATAGTCCTGCCAAACGGATCTGACCTGAGTCTGATGAAGCCTCTGGATTCAACTGCCAGTCTGCAGGAAATGCAGAGGACAGAGGAACATGCCAAACTGCACCACGAGTGTGCAATTCGCAAAACCCAACCTGTGAGAAACTCCATAGGCCAACCACCCAGAGATTCTTCAACAGATACATTTTAAGAAAAAGAAAGAGATTTGGGGGCAGGGAGGAAATCTAACCTATAGATTAAAAGGCACTTGAAAGAAAAACTGGACAAGGCCAGGCACAGTGGCTCACACCTGTAATCCCAACACTTTGGGAAGCCAAGGCAGGCAGATCACTTGAGGTCAGGAGTTCTAGACCAGCCTGGGTGAAACCCTGTCTCTACTAAAAATATAAAAATTAGCTGGGTATAGTGGTACATGCCTGTAATCCCAGCTACTGGGGAGGCTGAGGCAGGAGAATGGCCTGAATCCAGGAGGCAGAGGTTGCAGTGAGCTGAGATCGTGCCACTGCACTCCAGCCTGGGCGACAAAGCAAGACTTTGTTTCAACACTTTTACACTGTTGGTGGGATTGTAAACTAGTTCAACCATTATGGAAAACAGTATGGCGATTCCTCAAGGATCTAGAACTAGATGTACCATATGACCCAGCCATCCCATTACTGGGTATATACCCAAAGGATTATAAATTATGCTGCTATAAAGACACATGCACACATATGTTTATTGCAGCACTATTCACAATAGCAAAGACTTGGAATCAACCCAAATGTCCATCATGACAGATTGGATTAAGAAAATGTGGCACATATACACCATGGAATACTATGCAGCCATAAAAAAGGATGAGTTTGTGTCCTTTGTAGGGACATGGATGCAGCTGGAAACCATCATTCTTAGCAAACTATCACAAGAACAGAAAACCAAAAACCGCATGTTCTCACTCATAGGTGGGAACTGAACAATGAGATCACTTGGACTCAGGAAGGGGAACATCACACACCGGGGCCTATCATGGGGAGGGGGGAGGGGGGAGGGATTGCATTGGGAGTTATACCTGATGTAAATGACGAGTTGATGGGTGCAGCACACCAACATGGCACAAGTATACATATGTAACAAACCTGCACATTATGCACATGTACCCTACAACTTAAAGTATAATAATAATAAATAAATTTTAAAAAAAAAGACTTTGTTTCAAAATAAATAAATAAATAAATAAATAAATAACACAGCAGATGCCAACAGAAGTGAGCATTTACTGCATGCTATACCAGATACTGGCCTCGTGCTAATGCTTCATACACATTGTTTCAGCTAATTCTCCCAAAAGTCCTAGAAGGAAATCATACAATTGCCCACAATTTTACATCTAAGAAAATAGAGACTAGAAAAATTCAATCATTGGCCTCACAGCACAGGTTTAGAATTAGAATCAGGACCAGAATCTAGGCTCATCCAGCACCAAAGCCAATGTTCCTAACCATTGTATGATACTGTCTCCCACAAAAAATAAATCTCCCTAAAAACCCTTTCCAGCATCTTTCTAATCACTGATTAAGACAGTGCTCACACAGACCCATTCTGTATGACCCACTCACCATTTCGGTTTTGGGAAGAGAGTCGTTCAGAAGGAAGATCATGTTCTTTAAGTCCTCTGAGTCAATGCCTTGTGACAGTTCGTAGAGCAGGTTTCTAAGACACATACCCAAAATGACAAATAAAGCCTTACACTTGCAGAGGACACCATAATCAATCAAGTGCTTTCATAAATGTTTTCTGTCAGTTGAATGATCAACTCTATGTGTAGACAATTATTAATCCCATTTATAGATTCAAAAAATTAAAACTTTCAGTTTCTAAGTAACTTGTTTAGATAAAGATAACACAGTAAGTAGTAGAAGCAGGCCTTCTGACTCCAAGTCTAGTGCTGTTTTTTACCACACTAAGAAGGCATATTTAAAAAAAAAAAAAAAGGCATAAAACACAGTTCTGACATGCCCTCCCATCTCCTGATTCCATCTAGAAATTCAGGCTTACTTTACAGGCCCTTAGTAGAGAGGATCCCAGGCCAGCCAAGGTATAGTCGATTGTATATTGAAAAGGGAAGAAAACTATCCCAGCTTCGAGATAGTCATATAATCCAAAACCAGAAAAAGTGAGGATTTCATCCACATACTAACACCCCTATGTGTCAGAGACTGTCCCTCAGATGTTTAGCCAGAAGAACGGAAATATGGATTTCTGGAATTCATCATTCCTTCCACTGACTCAAGGGCAACTCAGGTTCTGGGAGCCAGCTCCACCGCTAAGGCTTAATGTGTTCTAATCGCACAGACCATAAAACACCCTCCAAAGGCTCCTCTTCGTGAGGTTCTCTGATGTGGACACTATGTCAGTGAACAATTTTAAACACTGTCATCAGCCTGATGCAGTGGCTCACACCTGTAATCCCAGCACTTTGGGAGGCCAAGGTGTGTAGATCACTTGAGGCCAGGAGTTCCAGACCAACTTGGCCAACATGTTGGAAATCCCGTCTCTACTAAAAATACAAAAATTAGCTGGGTGTGGTGGTGGGTGCCTGTAGTCCCAGCTACTCAGGAGGCTGAGGCAGGAGAATCACTCGAACCCAGGAAGCGGAGGTTGCAGTGAGCCGAGATGGTGCCACTTCACACCAGCCTGAGTGACAGAGCGAGACACCGTCTCAAAATAAAAATAAAAATAAAACGCTGTCATCCATGATAAGACCAATGCCTAAATTTTACCTCTTTGGGCAAAATGCCTGTTTTTACCTCTCTGGATTTCCACCCAAAAATATAGAAATTTCTATAACTAGACATGCTAGACATGGCATAAATGACATCCCTCTCTACCCCAGAAACTCATCTCTTTTTTCATCTTGCTTATTTTGCTCCAAGTATGCATTACTCTCTTCTCAAGACCCCAGGAAACACGTAGACAGACTAGTGGATCCCAGGAGGGAGAAGATCTGCACGTGTGGCGGCTGGTAACCAGGGAAAACGCAGGCTCTGCCACACTGAGGTGGGCTTCACTGCCAGTGAGAAGTAAAACAAAGGGAAGCCACCTCTAGGCCCAGAGTTTGGTCTTGAAGTTTTGCTGACCTCCCAACTCCCAGCTCATTAGCATCAGAGGCTGAGAAGGAGGTTTAGAATCTCCCGGTTTATCATCCAAGGAGGTAGATAACCAAAAGACCTTAACTGCAGCTTCCTTTCAAAGCCCAATGGCCAGACCGAACACTAGATGGGAGATCCTCCCATCTCCACCATAGACCCGTCCTCACCTAAATAGAGAGACCTTTCCTTGGATAGGTAGCAATTGCTCCACTTTCTCTTCGGTATAGTTGAGGTACTGCAGCAGCTTCTTCTGCCCTATGATATATAGGAGTTCCGCCAGGAAGAAAGAGTCTCCCTCACTCAGCAGATCCTCTGCCAAGAGATGTTCAAAAACATCTGAGGCCGAGCTGGATTTCTCCAGCTTCTTGTTGGGAACCAATCCTATGCAGAGAAACTTGAGGCGCTCCACATCTTCGACCCCCAAGTCTGAATCAATAATCAGAAGCTTCTTACGAAAGCTCACTTTACAGTTTTTATCTGAACTGGAACCTTGAGATTTCATGGCCAGCCTGAAAGGGACAGACAGGTGGGGCAGGGCATTAGAGAGTGAGGACATATAGCCCCCTGACTTCCCAGGCCCTCCCCTCACCACAGCCTCCTCCGTTCCGGGCATTAGACTTTCCTGGAAGTGCTGACAAATAAAAATTACTGCGAGGCTACTTCAAAAACCAACAGCCCAGAAAACTTTTCCCCCAACACTTGCAAGTTACTTTTTAGGAAGCTTGGAGGGTGCTTATATTGGAACTCAAATCACCTTGATTTTTCCCCAAATCAACATGTTCCCAGAGGAAGAAAGTTAAGATGGAGGGACACAGCACAATTTCCCTCAAGCCTGGTAGCCTGATTGGAGCCCTTACATTCATTTCCAACAAGTGGCAGAAATAGCACTTGGATCTATGCTTTAAGTTTTAGACACAAAGCAATCTGGGGGAGGCAGTGTTATCCTTATGATCTATCAACCCAAAGACAGCGAGGTACCATAAAGTATGTGTGTTACATCTTTACTTCAGACTGCTACTTGTAAGAGGGCAGGCCTTTATCTTACAGAAAGGGAAGGCGTAATCCTAGACCTCAAGCCTGAGCAACATGGCGAGACCTGGTCTCTACTAAAAATACAAAAAATCATCAGGGCACGGTGGTACGTGTCTGTGGTCCCAACTACTCAGGAGGCCGAAGTGGAAGGATCATTTGAGGCTGGAGGGCAGAGGTTGCAGGGAGCCATGATCATGCCACTGCACTCCACCCTGGTGACAGAGTGAGACCCTGTTTCAAAAAGAAAAAAAATAAATAAAATATCCTAGACTTCAGCAGGAAAGGGTGGCTTTAGACAAGAGTTGCTCAAATCAGTGTAGGAAGTTACAAATTACATGAGTTGGCTGCTCTGTCTATGGAGTAGCCATTCTTTTGTTTCGTTGCTTCTCTAATAAACTTGTTTTCACTAAAAAAATACAAATTACACAAGTCAATGTTTCCATCTGACCAGTTTATAAACTACACTATTCTCTATACTAAATTTCATCATAATCAGAGGAGCAATGCAGTGATAAAATTTTCATTGTAATATTATTTATTCTATAAGCATTTGAGGTATATAGTTATTATGCAGAACTTGGCTATTTTTAGAAATAAGAAAATACTTTATAAAGGAAGGAACAGGTGGGGTGCCGTGGTTCATGACTATATAATCCCAGCACTTTGGGAAGCCAAGGCGGGTGGATCACTTGAGGCCAGGAGTTCGGGACCAGACTGGGCATAGTAAAACCCTATCTCTACAAAAAATACAAAAATTAGCCAGGCATGGTGGTGCACGCCTATGGTCCCAACTATACCAGAAGCTGAGATGGGAGGATGGCTTGAACCTGGGAGGCAGAAGTTGCAGTAAGCCAAGATTGCGCCACTGCACTCTGCACTCCAGCCTGAGTACTGGAAGGTGAAAGAACGAGACTCCATCTTAAATAAATAAATAAAGGAAGGAAGGAAGGAAGGAAGGAAGGAAGACATAGCAAAAATCAAAACCTCCATAACAAAGAGTCGTTATATCGAGGTGACATAACTATAGATAATACACATTTCCTTCTGGGCTTCCAACTGAATTTCTCAAATTTTATGCATATGTGAACACACACATTACTTTTGGTGTTAAAAGAAACAAAAAAAACACACAAAAAATGTCATTTTTAATTGTGATAATCCAGGGGGTCTTCCCTGCTACTAGCCCTGAGGTCAAATGAGTGGTTTATTGGAGACACCTTTCTATTCTACCGCATCTTGCATTTGCCTTGTGGTTTCTTGACAATTCCGATCTTTAGTTTTAGTGAGTCTACCAAACTTTGTCTCTGTGAGCTAACATATTTCTGTCCCAGTAAAAGGCTACGTTGGAGGCTTCCGGATTTTTTAACTTTTGTTTTCCCAGGCATGACAAAGAAATCTAAGAAAAAATAGTGCCATTGCTGACAAGTTTTTGCAAGTTTCTACAACATGAAGCCATGAAGCAAAGGAAAAGATCCAAGCATGAGACTCTGGGGTAAGAAGGGTCGTTAATTACATACCTTCAGATCAAGCTCCACCAATCCTCTGGAGGTAAACGATTCTCAGGGAAATTGCCTGAAAACAAAGTTTTAAAGAAAGTAGAATCCTCTGTGTGCTCCAAGGTCCAAGGAAGCTCCCATTTGCTTGGGAAGAGACTTCAAGATTTGCTGATCGTTAAGTGAAAACTGGATCTTCAGGACTGGGTAGCCTGATATTAATTTCCTGCTGATGTCATCATTGCTTATCTGCCTTTTTCCCTCCCCTTTTCCAGGGTTAAGATAACTTTGACAAACAGCGTCTCCTAAAGGCTAATTTACAACTTTCTCACTGTAGAGCTTGGGGTTTCCCCAGGTAAAGCAAAAGCTTCCTAGAAAGGAACCCATGGAAGCCAGGAAGTGCTCCAGGCTTTCCTCTGATCTCCGTTTCCTTGGTAAGTCAAACACGGGAGCATCTATTTTCCTAACCATCTCCTTCCCCAAACACACTTCACTTTTCAAATAAAGCCAAAAAGCTCATGAAATAGTTGTCGGTCGTGTTAACCCTTTCTTATGTCCACATGCAAATAAACAAATTACTTTTTTTTTTTTTTTTTGAGATGGAGTCTTGCTCTGGCGCCCAGGCTGGAGTGCAATGGAGCCATCTCCACTCACTGCAACCTCTGCCTCCTGGGTTCAAGTGATTCTCCTGCCTCAGCCTCCTGAGTAGCTGGGATTTCAGGCATGCGCCACCACGCCTGGCTAATTTTTTGTATTTTTAGTAGAGATGGGGTTTCACCGTGTTGACCAGGCTGGTCTCAAACTCCTGACCTTGTGATCCACCTGCCTCGGCTTCCCAAAGTGCTGGGATTACAGGCGTGGAGCCACCGTGCCCGGCCCACAAATAGAATTTTTAAAAGATAAAAGAAAAGTGGGAATTCACTTTCAGACTTTGTGGGAGAAATTAAGAAATAAAAAGAAAAAGAAAGGAAAAAGAAAGAAAAGTGGGGATGGTGAATTACAAGCCCATTTAGAGGTACCTGCAAGAGACTCAACCAATTTGTGGCAGACAAAACTGACAGTATGTGTTCTCACAGCACATTCAAACCAGCAGGAAAGTGAGACTTTGAAGACATTATTGCTAATAATAAAAACAATACTGCACACTAATATTGCAACTACCGTGTGTCAGGTACAGGGCATTTACAAATATTTACTCATTTCACCATCCCAACAACACTCTAAGATAAATTCTGTTACTATGACCGCTGCTTTAACATGTGAAAACTAAGGCACAGAAAGGTTAAGTAATTTGCTCAATGTCACACAGTGAGTGGCTGGAAGAGCCAAGATTTAAACCAGCAAGTTTGGATCAAAGTCACTACACTATAATTAAGCTAACTCAAATGTGCAGCACTCTGGAAAGAGGTACAGAGTCTTAGAAAGATGTTTTTTCTATGAGAAAAAAAGCAAGACTTACGATGCTTTGATTACAAATGTATTAAAATGTCCTTTCCATGTCCTAGGCATCATTCAGAGAACTTCTGTGCTTAAGAAAGACAAGTCCTGGGGCCAGGTGCAGTGGCTCATGCCTGTAATCCCAGCACTTTGGGATGTTGAGGTGGGCAGATCATGAGACCAACCTAGCCAACATGGTGAAACCCTGTCTCTACTACAAATACAAAAAAAAAATTAGCTGGGCGTGGTGGGGCACGCCCATAATCCCAGCTACTCGGGAGGTTGAGGCTGGAGAATAGCTTGAACCCAGGAGGTGGAGGTTGTGGTGAACGGAGATCACACCATTGCACTCCAGCCTGGGCTACAGAACAAGACTCTGTCTCAAAAAAAAAAAAAGAAGAAGAAGAAAGACAAGTCCTGGCCAGGCACAGCAGCTCACACCTGTAATCCCAGCACTTTGGGAGGCTGAGGTGGGCAGATTGCTTGAGGTCAGGAGTTCAAGACCAGCCTGGCCACCATGGTGAAACGCCATCTCTACTAAAAACATAAAATTTGTTAGGCTTGGTGGTGCACACCTGTAATCCCAGCTACTCAGGAAGCTGAGGCTGGAGAATCGCTTGAACCTGGGAGGCAAAGGTTGCAGTGAGCCAAAATCATGCCATTGCACTTCAGCCTGAGCGACAGAGCAAGACTCTGTCTCAAAAAAACAAAACAAAACAAAAAATACCCTTCTTGGGAAAGGAGGGGCTGGAGCACAGCAGGCTGGGTTACTCACTACCCCAGTCCCAGGGAAGGTGGGGCCCTGATCCTAGAATGCTGCAGCACAGTGAGGAGGGGGCCCCAGCTGACTGTAAAGCGTGTAGGGACCACCTTCTCTGCCTGTTCTGTTGGGACCAGGCTAGTCTATTTGTCCCAGCCTGGGGCTCCCCCTGTGGTTTCCAATTTGCAGTTACTTTAATTTAAAATATAAATATTATTTTCTAGAAAATAACTTAAAAAGAAAGAAAGACAAGCCATAAGTATTGGTCTTCTATTTAGCTGTTTTATTATAAATATTACATTTATTGGGCCATTTAGGGAGGCAATTTATTGAAACTATCACTTTCTCTCACCCTGTTCATAAAGTATATTAACTCTTTCAACGTTGATTCAATAATATTAAATATTTAGCAGGCAATTGAAAGCCCTGAATTGGGCACAATTGGAAAGCAAAGTGACCTGCTTTCCATAATAACTGACGGCAGGTACTACCATTTCTAAACTTCTTTGATGAACTCATAAAAACTCCCAACCTTAGTTGGCATTATTATCCACATTCAACAGATGAGGAAACCCAGATTCAGAGAGGCAAGGAATCTTGCCACCATCCCAAAGCTACGAACAAGAATTCAGGGTTCAAACGTGGGTCTCTCTGACTCCAAGCCCTTCGCTCTTGATCCCCGGGCTACCACTGCCCGAATCTCAGTATGACATCGTGTAGTATCTGTAACTGTGGGCAAGGGGTGGGGATGCCGCAGCGAGTCTTCACCTCGGTGCCACATGGGCTTTAAGAAGGGACAATCCAGTCAGACATTCCTTGGAGGAGGAAGTATTTGATCTAGGCCTGGAAGGTAAAGGTAGAATAAAGACCCAGGAAGTAAAACTGAAACTTTTATCCTAGTACTCCAGGGAAACATCTGAATCAGGTTACAGAGGGGAGATGGTGTGCAGTGCAGATGTTTGTACTCAGCATTTTCTACTTCCTCCTACACACAGTTACTGAAGGCATGGTAATGGTGGTAGAATAAACACGTCTTACAATCTCTTTCCTGATTGGTTGCAGTCTACTGAGTCCATGGGAAGGGCCAATCAAAACCTTGATGGCCTTTTGTAGATGTAGATGTCAACGACTGCTTTAGTTCCACATTAGTAGGGGGTAGTGGTAGCAGTGGTTGGCTTTCCTTTACATCCAATCTCTGGTCCAATTTCCCCACCCTCTGTTTGGGTAGACTTTAAAGAGTAATGACTCCTGACTGGGCACGGTGGCTCACACCTGTAATCTCAGCGCTTTGTGAGGCCAAGGCGGGTGAATCACCTGAGGTCGGGAGTTTGAGACCAGCCTGACCAACACGGAGAAACCTTGTCTCTAATAAAAATACTAAATTAGCCGGGCATGGTGGTGCATGCCTGTAATCCCAGCTACTCAGGAGGCTGAGGCAGGAGAATCGCTTGAACCCGAGAGGCAGAGGTTGTGGTGAGCCGAGATCGCGCCATTGCACTCTAGCCTGCTAAACAAGAGTGAAACTCTGTCAAAAAAAAAAAAAAAAGAATAATGACTACTAAAGGATAGGCATAGCAATGAGGGAGGAGGAAGGGATATACTGGCTAGAGAAGAGCTCAGAGCACTGAAACCTCCACCCCAACCTATGAGGGTCCTCAGAAGGTCTTGAAGTAAAAAGTCCTCTAGATTTGACACCTCCAACCTCCAGGACCCCCTTATGCCCACTTTGCTCCATACCTTTGTTACAGGTGTCAATTTTCTGGCCAGAAACTTCTCTGGCTGCAGCAGCTTTGCCCAAGTTCTGGCCTGCGTCTAGGAAGAATGAGGTATGCAGATAAGTGAGGGGTGAACAAGATGAAGAAGAGCTTTATTTAGTGCTAGAACAGCTCAGAGGAGGCCCACAGTGGGTAGCTCTTCTCCGCAGGCAGGTCGTCTGTCCAGTGCTCAGTTCTCAGTGGAGAGGAGGCCCTGAAGAGGGTGGCTCCTCTGTGCTGGCAGGTCGTCTCTGTAGCTCTCAGTGGAGAAGGTAGCTCTTCTCTGGAGCCAGCCATCCTGTTGTCTCCAGCTATCAGCAGTGAGTACTCCTCTCTGCAGCTGGTCATCCTGCCACCTCTCTGCCCTCTTCGTCCTCTGGCCATCCTCTGCCCTCTCTGGCTGAGCCCAGGGCTTTTATGAACCTCAGAGGGAAGGAAGTGGCTGCCAGTTGGTCACTGGCACCCAGAAGAGGCACCATGAGTCCCTATTCCAGTTCACAGGACTGGCAGCCCCACCCCCAGCCTTCAGGCCCTCCCTGGTCTGAAGGCGGGCCTTGCTGGGGACCTGCCCCCTTTCCACCCAGGACTCTGTCTGCCTCCCATTGCCATTCAAGGCCCCAGGGCTTGGCCCCAACCCCACTTCAAGAATGGAGCAGGTGCCAGGAGTGAAAAGAGGCCAGGCAGTGGGAGCAGACACCCACAAGACTGCAGGGACGGGGTGGGAGGGAGTCCTTCTTCGGGCCCTGAAGGTGCAGGCTGCATATTTGCCC
Source organism: Theropithecus gelada (assembly GCF_003255815.1). Taxonomy (NCBI): domain Eukaryota; kingdom Metazoa; phylum Chordata; class Mammalia; order Primates; family Cercopithecidae; genus Theropithecus; species Theropithecus gelada. The sequence continues at coordinate 77,771,376 of NC_037680.1, read as the reverse complement.
AGGTCCTGCACCTAGGAGGGTGGCTGCACCCACACCCCGGTGTTGGGAAGAGGCCCCCAAATCTGGCCATTAACTAGCCCCAAAACTGGCCATAAACAAAATCTCTGCAGCACCGTGACATGTTCTTGATGGCCATGACGCCCACGCTGAAGGTTGTTGTTTTACTGGAATGAGGGCAAGGAACACCTGGCCCACCCAGGGCGGAAAACCGCAAAGAGGCATTCCTAAACCACAAACAATAGCATGAGTGATCTGTGCCTTAAGGACATGTTCCTGCTGCAGATAACTAGCCAGAGCCCATCCCTTTGTTTCCTGTAAGGAATACTTTTAATTAATCTATAATCTATAGAAACAATGTTTATCACTGGCTTGCTGTCAATAAATATGTGGGTAAATCTCTGTTCGGGGCTCTCAGCTCTAAAGGTTGTCAGTCCCGATTTCCCACTCCACACTCTATATTTCTGTGTGTGTGTCTTTAATTCCTCTAGTGCCACTGGATTAGGGTTTCCATGACCAAGTTGGTCTCAGCACCCAGGAAGGCAGATCCTGCCTGCTCCCAGCCCTCCTCCAAGAGCACAGGGAGGCTCAGATCCACAGCTGCAGTCTGGGTGTGGCAGCTGCAGCAGCACCCGAGGAGCTCCCACTCCAACTCAGAAGGCGGGGGGCACCCACCAGCTCCATGGCGTGTGCAGCCTGAGTCGTGCCTCCCTGCTGCAGCCAGCGTGATGGCAGCAGCCACTGCCATCACCTTTATCCACACATTCCAGACCTTCCCAGAGCTGTTGTATGTGGTATATGGGCATGAAACTAAGGTCTGAAGGTGTAGACTTTTTCTGTTAAAGATCCCGTCAGAGATTTCCAGATAGTCAACAGGAAGGAGACAATAGCTAGACAAGTAAAATGCAACCAGGCCCGGGCAGTGTGGCACTGTCTCCTATAGTCCCAGCTACTGCGAAGGCTGAGGTGGGAAGATCACTTGAGCCTAGGAGCTGGAGACCAGCCTGGGCAACATAGCAAGATCCCATCTCCAAAAAAAAGGTGACCCATTTTGTGCTCGCTATGCTACATAATAGAAGAACAAAGCAGCTGGGAAATTCTGGGGTGGCAAAACCTCAAAGTTCCACAAGATGGCAGTAGTTCCTAAAAGTTAAATTAGGAATAGGTTGTCTAGGGAACTAGGTAGACGTGGTTAAATTGAATAATGTGGGCCGGATGTGGTGGCTTCTGCCTGTAATCCCAGCACTTTGGGAGGACGATGCAGGTGGATCACCTGAGGTTAGGAGTTTGAGACTAGCCTGGCCAAATGATGAAACCCTGTCTCTACTAAAAATACAAAAAAATTAGCCAGGCGTGGTGGTGGGTGCCTGTAATCCCAGCTACTCAGGAGGCTGAGGCAGGAGAATCTCTTTTTTTTTTTTTTTTTTTTGAGACGGAGTCTCACTCTGCCGCCCAGGCTGGAGTGCAATGGCCGGATCTCGGCTCACTGCAAGCTCCGCCTCCCGGGTTCACGCCATTCTCCTGCCTCAGCCTCCCGAGTAGCTGGGAATACAGGCGCCCGCCACCGCACCCGGCTAGTTTTTTTTTGTATTTTTTAGTAGAGACGGGGTTTCACCGTGTTAGCCAGGATGGTTTCGATCTCCTGACCTCGTGATCCGCCCGTCTCGGCCTCCCAAAGTGCTGGGATTACAGGCTTGAGCCACCGCGCCCGGCCTGGAGAATCTCTTGAACCTGGGAGGCGGAGGTTGCAGTGGGCCAAGATCATGCCATTGCACTCCAATCTGGGCAACGAGAGTGAAACTCCTTCTCAAAAAAAAAAAAAAAAAGAGAGAAAAAGAAAAATTGAGTAATGTGTACTATATTTATTTATATATATAAAATATATTTATAAATATATTTAAATTGTTATATAAATTACAAAAATAATTTTATATAACATAGATTGTATAGTATATAAATTTAAAATACATTTTTTATGTATCAGTAAATTTAAAATGTGGTATATAAGAAACCACTATATATGTTTATATACTTGTGGGGTTTTCTTGAGACAGGGTCTTGCTCTGTCACCGAGGCTGGAGTGCAGTGGTAAGATCATAGTTCACTGCAGCCTCAACCTCCAGGGCTCAAGTGATCCTCCCACTTCAGCCTCCAGAGTAGCTGGAACTAAAGGCATGTCCCACTATGCCCAGCAAATTTTTAAAAATGTTTTTGTAGAAACTGGCTCTCACTTTGTTGCCCAGCCTGATCTCAAGCTCCTGGGCTCAAGCAATCCTCCCACCTCAACATCCCAAAGTGCTGGGATTACAGGCATGAGCCATGGCACTTGGCCTGAGTAAAACAGTTTTAATGCTGCTTAAAAATATAAAAAAGATAAAGGCAGAAAGGCCTTTCACTTCGAATTTAGTTTGTTGTTTCTAGGACAAAAAAACAGCGAGAAACTGCTAGTATTTGACATTTTTCAGAAAGAAGCATATGACTTAGCCACATCTATAAAAATTCACAATGAGGCAAGTGACAAAAAATGTCACCAAATCAACGTTTACAAAGAAGGGGTTTGTTACAGTGGGTAGAGTCAGGTCTGAGCAAGGCAGGAGAGGGCTCCCCTGACACACACCAAGAGTGTTGGCCCACCATCAGGTGATGGTCAGGCAGTTGTTAAATGTTTCTGTAAAGTAATAATTGGTCACAGGTGGTGCCAGGGACCGGCAGACCCCCCCCTCCATTCCAATAGAAAACACCTGAAACTGATCATCAGCTTCCCAAAAAGATCTCAGGAGTGGGGAGAAGTAAGGAAAGATCCTGGAAGTATGCCAGCATATAAAACCCCAAGTCAAGGGGGCAAGCCCTGCACTTGGTTTCTCAGGTCACCCACTTGGCCCTCATTTCTTTCCTTTCTTACTGTTCTAAAGCTTAATAAACTTTTTCAGCTCACTGCAACCTCTGCCTCCCAGGTTCAAGTGATTCGCCTGCCTCAGCCTCCCGAGTAGCTGGGACTGCAGACGTGCACCACCATGCCCGGTTAATTTTTGTATTAATTAATTTTGTATTTTTGTATTTTTGTATTTTTAGTAGAGACGAGGTTTCATCATCATGTTGGCCAGGATGGTCTCGAATTCCTGACCTCAAGTAATCCACCCTCCTAGGCCTCCCAAATGCTGTGATTACAGGCATGAGCCACCGTGCCCAGCCTAAAGCGTAATAAACTTTCACTCCTGCTCTGAAACTTGCCTCAGTCCCTCCTTCCGCCTTATGCTCCTCAGTCGAATTCTTTCTTCTGAGGAGGCAAGAATTGAGGTTGCTGCAGATTTGCCACCAGTAATTTGGATACCATCCACCAGTAACAACTTCCGTTAAGATGGCAATACACCTCAAATGTATTTTATTTTGAGACAGGGTCTCATTCTGTTCCCCAGGCTGGAGTACAGCGGCACGATCTCAGCTCACTGAAACCTCCATCTCCCGGGCTTAAGCGATCCTCCCACCTCAGCCTTCCGAGTAGCTGGTACTACAGGCGCATGCTACCATACCCAGCTAATTTTTATATTTTTAGTAGAGACAGGTTTTTGCTGTGTTGCCCAAGGTGGTCTCAAGTTCCTTGGCTCAAGCGCTCCACCATCCTCAGCCTCCCAAAGTGCTGGGATTACAGGCATGAGCCACTGCGCCCAGCCAAACTTATCTTTATATGTTTGTTACAGGCAAAAGTACCCCAAGGTTGAGGCTCAGCCCAGGAGGCCAAGTGGGTTCAGGAAAAAATTCAAGAGCATGCTGACAAAATAAAGTGAAAGCAAGTTCATTAAGAAACTAAAGGAATAAAAGAATGGCGACCCTAGGGAAAGTAGCCCTGATGGGCTGCTGACTGTCTATATTTATAGTTGCTTCTTGACTATATGCTAAACAAGAGGTGGATTATTCATGAGTTTTCCAGGAAAGAGGTGGGGAGGTCTGGACCTTTCAGACCATACAGGGTAACTTCTGAAAGTTACTATGGCATTTGTAAACTATCATGGTGCTGGAAGGACTTTCTTTTAGTGTGCTAATGTATTATAATTACCATAGAATGAGCAGCAAAGGTAATCAGAGGTCCCTTCTTTCACCATCAGGGTTTTGGCTGGTTTGGGTTGGCCTTTCTACTACACCCTGTCTTATCAGCAGGGTCTTGTGGCTTACGTTTTGGAAAACTAGTCCTGCCAAACTCCTCTCATTCAGCGTAAACACTATCAAAATGCCAGAGGCCCTTTTTGCATAAATTTGCAAGCGAATCCTAACAGTTACATGAAAATTTAGGGAAAGGTAAACCCAATACGACCCTAACAATTTTGAAAAAGAACAGGCCAGGTGCAGTGGCTAACCCCTCAGCACTCTGGGAGGCAGAGGTGGGAGGATTGTTTGAGGCCAGGAGTTTGAGACCAGCCTAGGCAACATAGCAAGACCTCATCTCTACAAAAAAAAAAAAAAATTAAATTAAAAAAAACAAGGAAGAAGAAGAAGAAGAACAAAGTTGGAGGACCACATTTCTGGATTCCAAAACTTACTACAAAGTTACAATAATCAAGACAGTGTGGTACTAGCATAGGAAAAAGCAACAGAATTGAGTCCCGAAATAAACCCTTATAGCTTGTTGATTTGTGATAAGTATAAAATAATTCTATAGAGAAAAAATAGTATTTTCAATAAGTAATGCTGAGACAAGTGAACATTTATGTGCAAAAGAATGAGGCTGGACCTTTATCTCACACTGCATACACAAAAATAACTCAAAATGGGTCAAAGAGCTAAAATCATAAAACTTTAGAAGAAAACATAGGTGTAATACCTCATAGGCAATTGATTTAGACAATGGTTTTTTAGGTATGATACCAAAAGCATAAGCAATAACATAAAAAACCGAAATCAAGTGAACTTCATCAAAATGTAAAACTTGTACTGTAAAGCATAGTATCTAGAAAGTGAGAAGACAATCCATAGAATGGGAGAATATATTCGCAAAGATTGTACCTGATAAGAAACTAGTATGCAGAATATTAAAAAGAATGCTTACAACTCAACAATAAAAACAACCCACCGGGTGTGGTGGCTCACGCCTGTAATCCTAACACTTTGGGAGGCTGAGGCAGGCAGATCACCTGAGGTCAGGAGTTCCAAGACCAGCCTGGCCAACATGGTGAAACCCTGTCTCTTTTAGAAATACAAAAATTAACCGGGCATGGTGGTGGGTGCCTGTAATCCCAGCTACTAGGGAAGTCGAGGCAGGAGAATCGCTTGAACTCAGGAGGTGGAGGTTGCAGTGAGCCAACATTGCACAACTGCACTCCAACCTGGGTGACAGAGCGAGACTCCATCTCAGAAAAATAAATAGATAAAAAATAAATAACCCAATTTTAAGATGAGAAAGGATTTGAGAAAGGATTACAGTAGCTCATGCCTGTAATCCCAGCATTTTGGGAGGCCAACGCAGTCAGATCATCTGAGGTCAGGAGTTCGAGACCAGCCTGGCCAATATGGTGAAACGCCATCTCTACTAAAAATACAAAAATTAGCTGGGCGTGGTGGCAGACTCCTGTAATCCCAGCTACTCCCAACTACTAGGGAGGCTGAGACAGGAGAATTGCTTGAACCCAGAAGGCAGAGGTTACAGTGAATCAAGATAATGCCACTGCACTCCACCCTGGGCGACAGAGTGAGACTTCGTCTCAAAAACAAACAAAAAACCTCACACATTGCTGGTGGGAATATAAAATGATGCCACTACTTTGAAAAGCAGTTTGCCGGGCGCGGTGGCTCAAGCCTGTAATCCCAGCACTTTGGGAGGCCGAGACGGGCGGATCACGAGGTCAGGAGATCAAGACCATCCTGGCTAACACGGTGAAACCCCGTCTCTACTAAAAATACAAAAAACTAGCCGGGCGAGGTGGCGGGCGCTTGTAGTCCCAGCTACTCGGGAGGCTGAGGCAGGAGAATGGCGTAAACCCAGGAGGCGGAGCTTGCAGTGAGCTGAGATCTGGCCACTGCACTCCAGCCTGGGCGACAGAGCGAGACTCCGCCTCAAAAAAAAAAAAAAAAAAAAAAAAAAAAGAAAAGCAGTTTGGCAGTTCCTCAAAAGGCTAAACATAGAGTTACTATATGATGAGCACTCTCACTTCTAAGGTATATACCCAGAAGAACTGAAAACATATATCCATATGAAAATTCATATACAAATATTCATAGCATCATCTAAATAGCAAAAAAGTGAAACAATCTAAATTTCGATCAACTGATGAATAAAATGTGGTATATCCACACAATAGAGTATCATTCAGCCATAAAATGTAATGAAGTACTGGTACACTCTACAGCATAGATGAACCTTGAAAACATGCTAAGTGAAGGAAGTCAGATATGAAAGGCCACATGTTTATTTTTATAAACTATTCAGAATAGGCAAATCATAAGAGACAGAAAATGGATTATTTGTTTCTAGAGGAGGATTAGAGTGGCAGCTCACTGGTATGGAGCTTCTTTCTAGGTAGATGGAAATGTTCCTGGAATTAGATAGTGGTGATGATTGCACAACTCTGTAAATATACTAAAATCCACAGCATCATATACTTTAAAAGGGCAGATTTTATGGCATGTGAATGACATTTCAATAAAAAGAAGATGAGGAAACCTAGGATATGTCACAATCCCATGCCACAAACTACTTACACTTCCAATATAAGCACTACATCAACAATAGTTTACATCATGTTCAGTACATTGCTTGCTAAAGTAAGGTCATGAATATATCAAAATATTTTATAAAAGTTAAAATTTAGGAGATCCATCATTTCTCTTTTCATTCCATCACTGATTCATTCAATATATATTTATGTGTGTGCCAGGCTCTTCACCCGGTAGTGTTTAGGAGAGATACAAAGATAAAACTGATGAGAATTCTGCACTCGAGCTACAGCATACTCTCCAAGAATTACAGAGTGAGATGTAAAGTGAAAAGAAGCCTTGGAGGAGATTCACATGAAATAGTACTGTTCAGGAGAAGGGGCGATAATTCCAGTGGAAGAGATAATGACTTCATGGAGGATAGAAGGAGACAGTGTTTGAACTGCCCTTGAAGTATGGTTATATTTTGGGGATGTGGAGATGTGGGGTAGGGTAATATGCTGGGGTTCCAAATGGTCCAGAAATATACAATCACCAGAACCAAAGATTCAGGGGTAGGAACTATGAGCTGTTCAATTTGGCTGAGCTAACAGGTGTTTGGAGTGGGATCTTGAACAAGATGAAAATGAAGATACCAACTAGACAGTTAAAGACTTCAAATGTTTGACTGAACTGCAATTTTATTGTGTACGCATTTCAGAATCTTTTTTTTTTTTTTCATATTCTCTACAGATTTTTAAAACATTTTATTTTAATTGTAAGTTCTGGATACAAGTGCAGGATGTGCGGGTTTGTTATATTGGTAAACGAGTGCCATGGTGGTTTGCTGCACCTATCAACTCATCACCTAGGTATTAAGCCCCACATGCATTAGCTAGTTATCCTGATGCTCTCCTTCCTACAGCCCCCACAATAGGCCCCAGTGTGTGTTGATCTCATTCCTGTGTCCATGTGTTCTCATTGTTCAGCTTCCGCTTACAAGTGAGAACATGTGGTGTTTGATTTCCTGCTCCTGTGTTAGTTTGCTGAGGACAATGGCTTCCAGCTTCATCCATGTCCCTGTAAAGGACATGATCTCATTCCTTTAAAAAAAAAATTTTATTTCCATAGGTTTTTGGGGAACAGGTGTGAAGGGGTGGCTCTGCCCCTCCACACCTGTGGGTGTTTCTCGTTACGTGGAATGAGAGACTTGAGAAAAGAAATGAGACACAGAGACAAAGTATAGAGAAAGAAAAAGTGGGCCCAGGGGACCGGCGCTCAGCTTACAGAGGACCCACGCCGGCACCGGTCTCTGAGTTCCCTTAGTATTTATTGATAATTATCTTTACCATCTTAAAGATAAGGGAATGGCAGGACAATAGGATCATTCTAGGGAGGAAATCGGCAGTAAGACATATGAACAAAAACTTCTGTGACATGGATAAGTTTAAAGGAAAATGCTGTGCCTTGAGATGCATATGCAAACATCTCCATAAACCTTTTAGCATTATTTCAGCCTATCACATGGGGAGAAACCTTGGACAATACCTAGCTTTCCTAGGCAGAGGTCCCTGCGACCTTTGGCCGTGTACGTGTCCCTGGGTAGTTGAAATTAAGAGAATGGTGATGACTTTTAACCAGCAAGCTGCCTTCAGGCACTTGTTTAACAAAGACACATCCTGCACAGCCCAAAATCCATTAAACCTTGAGTCACCGCAGCACATGTCTCTTGCAATGACAAGGTTGGGGGTAGGGTCACAGATTAACAGCATCTCAAATACAGAACAAAATGGAGTCTCTTATGTCTACTTCTTTCTATATAGACACAGTAACAGGCTGATCTCTCTTTCTTTTCCCCACACAGGTGGTATTTGGTTACATGCATAAGCATTTCAGTGGTTATTTGTGAGATTTTGGTGCACACATCACCTGAGCAGTATACACTGAACCCAATTTGTATTCTTTTATCCCTCACCCCGCCCCTACCCTTTCCCCTGAGTCCCTGAAGTCCACTGTATCCTTCTTATGCCTTTGCATCCTCATAGCTTATCTCTCACTTATGAGTCAGAGCATACAATGTTTGGTTTTCCATTCCTGAGTAACTTCCTTTAGAATAATAGTCTCCAGGTTGCTGTGAATGTCATTAATTCATTCCTTTTTATGGCTAAGTAGTGTTTAGGTGAGGTTATTTTTAAGTAATTAACACTGAGTAAAGAAGATTCATCCATAGTGGCAAAGACACATAACTTCTAAGTATCTTAAACTACATCTAAATGATACCAAGACATGCAGTCAATTCTAAAAGTTCAGTTAATGATATTTAATAATACAGGAAAATATTCACAACATATTTTTGTGTAAAAAAAAAAGCAGACTTCAAAATGGACCATGCATTATGATTCCAATCATGTAAAAGCTACACATTAACAAAGATTAACAGGTATAAACAAATGGATGAATGAATGGAGAGACAGATGATAGACTGCGTGGTGGTGAATAATAGACTTTTTAAAAATTTGTGCCTTTCTGTATTTTCAAAACCATCTAAATAAGTATGACCTTTGTAGTTAGAAAAGAATATGTATTTTAAATCCATAATTCAACTACTTATTTATATGATGTCAAACTGGATTAGGCTGAATTATCAGCAAGTGAATAAAATAGTTCCTTCATCCATGGAGAAACATCGATTTATGACATTCTTTGAATTCCTCTTCTGTTAGAATTCTTTATGAATTTAAAATAGAAACATGGCCAGACTCAAGATTTCAACACAAAGATTACATCATGTTCAGTACATTGCTTGCTAAAGTAAGGTCATGAATATATCAAAATATTTTACAAAAGTTAAAATTTAGGAGAGCCATCATTTCTCCTTTCATTCCATCACTGATTCATTCAATATATATTTATGTGTGTGCCAGGCTCTTCATCCGGTAAAGTGTTTAGGAGAGATACCAAGATAAAACTGATGAGAATTCTGCACTCAAGCTACAGCATACATACTCTCCAAGAATTACAGCGTGAGATGTAAAATGAAAAGAAGCCTTGGAGGAGATTCACATGAAATAGTACTGTTCAGGTTCATGTACCATGTTCAACAGACTGTATCATGTTCAATAATAACTGTTTTAATTTAATTTAATTTAATTTAGGAGAGCTAAATAATTAAACATGAGGCCAAAGTATGTAAGCAATGAGCTGAGATCTGGCCACTGCACTCCAGCCTGGGCGACACAGCGAGACTCCGTCTCAAAAAAAAAAAAAAAAAAAGAAAGTGGCAGTCTTTTATTGCAAATATGCACACACTCTCAGGCGAGGTTCTCTGATCCTCAGGTGTGGGGGGCCAGGGAAGTCGCGCCGGCGCTCTCGGGTGATGTACTCTGGTCCACGAATGCGGAGGCTGAAGAAGTCACACTGGCTCCTGCCAGTGGCAGACTTTTATGCATTGGTACTGGAAGGGGGAGGGCAGTGGGCGGGATAAGGGCGTGATAGGGGCGTCTCCATAGGCGTGGCCGAGTAAGTTTCGATCTCTTCAGATTGACATCACCTGGTGCATGCTCGGTTGATCTGCATCTTCCCGGGGCGGGCTGCATTTTCCCGTGCACAGGAAAGTTGGTGAGGAAGAACCCGGAAGCAACATGGATTATGCCTTCTTGTTCACCTTCCTCCATCTTGTCCCTTCTCCCTCATCCAAACAATAACCAATTAAAAGAATTAATGAAAAATCTGATTCACTGTATCACCAAAAGCTCTAACAGCTGCACTGCACAGTATTCCATGGTGTATATGTACCAAGTTTTCTTTATCCAGTCTATCACTGATGGGCATTTGCTATTGTGTCTTTGCTATTGTGAAGAGTGCTGCAATGAACATACATGTGCCTGGATCTTTACAATAAAATGGTTTATATTCCTTTGGGTATATACCCAGTAATGGAATTGCTGGGACAAATGGTATTTCTAGTTCTGGATCTTTGAGGAATCATCACATGCTTCCACAATGGTTGAACTAATTTACATTCCCACCAACAATGTAAAAGTGTTCCTATTTCTCCACAGCCTCACCAGCATCTGGTGTTTTTTGACTTTTTAATAATCACTATTCTGACTGGCATGAGATGGTATCTCATGGTGGTTTTCATTTGCATTTCTCTGATGATCAGTAATGTTGAGCTTTTTTTAGTATGTTTGTTGGTCACATAAATATCTTCTTTTGAGAAGTGTCCATTCATGTCCTTTGCCCACTTTTTGATGGGGTTGTTTTTTTCCTTGTAAATTTGTTTTAAGTTCCTTGTAGGTTCTGGATATTCGATCTTTGTCAGATGAATAGATTGCAAAAATTTTCTCCCATTCTGTAGGTAGCCTGTTCACTCTAATGGTAGTTTCTTTTGCTGTACAGGAGCTCTTTAGTTTAATTAGATCCCATTTGTAATTTTTGCTTTTGTTGCAATTGCTTTTGATGTTTTTGTCATGAAACCTTTGCTTGTGCCTATGTCTTGAATGGTATTAACTAGATTTTTTTCTAGGGTTTTTATAGTTTTAGGTTTTACATTAAGTCTTTAATCTTGAGTTAATTCTTGTATAAGGTGTAAGGAAGGGGTCCAGTTTCAATTTACGGCATATGGCTAGCCAGTTTTCCCAGCACCATTTATTAAATAGGGAATCTATTCCCCATTGCTTGTTTTTGTCAGGTTTGTCAACAATCAAATGGCTGTAGACGTGTGGTCTTCTTTCTCTGGTCTCTATTCTGTTCCATTGGTCTATGTGTCTGTTTTTGTACCAGTACCATGCTGTTTTGGCTACTGTAGCCTTGCAGTATACTTTGAAGTTGGGTAGTGTGATGCTTCCAGCTTTGTTCTTTTTGCTTATTGTTGTCTTGGTTATATGGGCTCTTTTTTGGTTCCATTTGAATTTTAAAGTAGTTTTTTTCTAATTCTGTGAAGAATGTCAACGGTAGTTTAATGGGAACAGCATTGAACCTATAAATTACTTTGGGTAGTATGGCCATTTTCATGATATTGATTCTTCCTATCCATGAGAATGGAATGTTTTTTCATCTGTTTGTGTCCTCTCTTATTTCCTTGAGCAGTGGTTTATAGTTCTTGTTGAACAGGTCCTTCACATCTCTTATTACTTGTATTCCTAGGTCTTTTATTCTCTTTGTAGCAACTGTGAATGGGCATGATTTGGCTCTCTGCTTGTCTACTGTTGGTGTATAGAATGCTTGTGATTTTTGCACATTGATTTTGTATCCTGAGACTTTGCTGAAGTTGCTTATCAGCTTAAGGAGCTTTTGGGCTGAGATAATGGGGTTTTCTAGATACAGGATCATGTCATCTGCAAACAGATAGTTTTACTTCCTCTCTTCCTATTTGAATACCCTTTCTTTCTTTCTCTTGCCTGATTGCCCTGGCCAGAACTTTTTAATACTATGTTAAATAGGAGAGAAGTCATCCTTGTCCTGTGCCAGTTTTCAAGGGGAATTCTTCCAGCTTTTGCCCATTCAGTATGATATTGGCTGTGGGTTTGTCATAAATGGTTCTTATTATTTTGATATATTTTCCATCAATACCTAGTTTATTGAGAGTTTTTAACATGAAGAAATGTTGAATTTTATTGAAGGCCTTTTCTGCATCTATTGAGATAATCATGTGGTTTTTGTCTTTAGTTCTGTTTATGTGATTAATGTTTCTTGATTTGTGTACGTTCAACCAGTCTTGCATCCCAGGGATGAAGCCAACATTCCAAACATTTTATTTATTTTTTATGTTTTTTGAGAGTTTCGCACTGTCGCCCAGGCTGGAGTACAGTGGCAAGATCACAGCTCACTACAAGTTCCACCTCCCGGGTTCATGCCATTCTTCTGCCTTGGCCTCCCGAGTAGCTGGGACTACAGGCGCCCGCCACAACGCCCGGCTAATTTTTTGCATTTTTAGTAGAGAGGGGGTTTCACCATGTTAGCCAGGATGGTCTCGATCTCCTGACCTTGTGATCCACTGGCCTCAGACTCCCAAAGTGCTGGGATTACAGGTGTGAGCCACCGCGCCTGGCCTCCAAACATTTTAATCACCTAAGAATGCATCAGTTGTATTAACTAGGTTGAGATAAATATAAACTCTCAATTTTTTTCCTGCACATAAAAGTCCAGAGGTAGGTAATTAGGGGTGGCACAGTGATTCCACAGTGATTCTGCTCCTTCATGCCCTCATCCAACAAGGCTTCTTGCTGCTCACCACCCAGCTACCCCTAAGTGTGGCCCTTATCTTCACGGTTCAAGATGGCAGCTAGAGCTGCTAGGTAGTTAAGGTCCCTCTCACACACTTTCCTTCTGTCATAATTAACACGGGGTTTTAGTTCATGAGGCCAAGCATACACATCACTTGCCACTGGCATCCCTATACAATATTAAATGCAAAGACACCGCAGGAGTCCTGTGCTCAAAACCAGTGCAAAATAACTTTTTGTTGTTGTTTGTGGTGCTGGTGGTTTTATTTATTTATTTTTTCTGAGACAGGGTTTCACTGTCTCCCATGCTGAAGTGCAGTGGTGTGATCATAGCTCACCACAACCTTGACCTCTCTGGGCTCAGGGGATCCTCCCACTTCAGCCTCCCAAGTAGCTGGGACTACAGGAACACACCACCATGCCCAGTTAAATTTTGTATTTTTTTTGTAGAAATGGAGTCTTGCTATGTTGCCTAGGCTGGTCTCAAACTCCTGGGCTCAAGTGATCCGTCCACCTCAGCCTCCCAAAGTACTCAGATCACAGGTGTGAGCCACCATGGCGTCAAAATAACTTGGAAAGTAGGAATAATTGCTTGTTGTCCCTGAAAACTGTCTCTTCCACACTTTTCAGCCTCTGTCACATGATCGTGACAAAATATACACAAATAGACATACAGATACACATCAGTTAAAACTGACTTCTAGAAAAATAAATAAATCATAAAATAATTATTTAAAAAGTGGCATTCTGGCACACTGCCCAGAGGTACCCCTGTTCAGCAATTTTTAAAAATGTAAAAAATAATAATAGGCCACATACAGTTGAGCCACTCCACCACTTTGGGAGGCCAAGGCTGGTGGATCACCTGAGGTCAGGAGTTCAAGACCACCCTGGCCAACATGGTGAAACCCTGTCTCTACTAAAAATACAAAAATTAGCCGGGTGTGGTGGCAGGCACCTATAATCCCAACTACTCGGGAGGCTGAGGCAGGAGAATCGCTTGAACCCAGAAGGCAGAGGTTGCAATGAGCCAAGATCATGCCACTGCACTCCAGCCTGGGCAGCAGAATGAAACTCTGTCTCAATAATAATAATAATAATGCAACTCCAGTGATATTTCAAACAATGGTCCCCTTTTAGGTCACACTATCAAATCAGAGAAAGATAGACTTGATTAGCTGTAAAATGCAATTTGAGGTCTAGGTGAATGAACAAGTAACCTCTAAATCATAAGGCTATTGTTACAAACTGAATGTTTGTATCCCCCACAGAATTCAAAGGGGAGACAGTATCCCCAATGTGACAGTATCAGAAGGTGGGGCCTTTGGGAGGTAATTAGGTCATGAGGGTAGAGCCCTCATGAATGGGATTCGTGCCCTTAAAGAAGATACACATGAGAGCTTGCATCCTCTTTTTCTACCATGTGAGCACATGAAAAGACTGACATCTGGTAAGATTTGAAAGCATGCCTTACCAGACACCAGATATGCTGCCACCTAGATGCTGGATTTCAGCCTCTGAACTGTGAGAAATAACTACTGTTTAAGTCACCTGGTCTATGGTAATTTGGTATAGTTGCCCAAATGGACTGTGATGGTTAATACTGAGTATCAACTTGATTGAATAGAAGGATGCAAAGTACTGTTCCCGGGTACATCTGTGAGGGTGCTGCCAAAGGAGATTAACATTTGAGTCATTTGAGGCCAAGGCGGGTGGATCACAAAGTCAGGAGATCGAGACCATCCTGGCTAACATGGTGAAACCCTGTCTCTACTAAAAAGCACAAAAAATTAACTGGGTGTGGTGGCAGGCGCCTATAGTCCCAGCTACTCGGGAGGCTGAGGCAGGAGAATGGCGTGAACCCGGGAGGCGGAGCTTGCAGTGAGCCGAGATCGCGCCACTGCACTCCAGCCTGGGCAACAGAGCGCGACTCCATCTCAAAAAAAAAAAAAAAAAATTTAGTCAGTGGACTGGGAAAGGCAGACCATCCTCAATCTGGGTGGGCACCATCTAATCAGCTGTCAGCACTGCCAGAATAAAAGCAAGCAAAACACGGAAAGATCAGACTGGTGTAGTCTTCTGGCCTCCATCTTTCTCTCATGCTGAATGCTTCCTGCCTTCAAACATCAGACTCCAAGTTCTTTAGCTTTGGGACTTGAATTGGCTTCCTTACTTGCAGATGGTCTATTGCGGGACCTAACCTTGTGATCACGTGAGTCAATACTCCTTAATAAATTCCCCTTTATATATACATCTATCCTATTAGTTCTGTCTCTCTAGAGAAACATGACTAATACATGGACTAAGATAGTTCCTGTCCCATTTTTTTCTTTTAAGAGATGGGGTCTTGCTATATTGCCCAGGTTGCTATGTGGTGGTTATTTGTAGGCACAATCATAGCATGCTATGACCCTGAACTCCTGGGTTCAAAAGATCCTCCTGCCTCAGCCTCCCAAGTAACTGGGAACACAGGTACCCACCCCCACATCCGGCTAATTTTTGTATTTTTATTAGCGTTTACCATGTTGGCCAGGCTGGTCTCAAACTCCTGACCTGAAGTGATCTGCCCTCTTTGGCCTCCCAAAGTGCTGGGATTACAGGCATGAGCCACTGCACCTGGCCTTTTGATTTCTTATGTGTAGGAGAGGATAAGTTTCTTCCTCAGAGTGTGCTGCAGCCAGACATAATATTTCTCCTTGGCAGAAACTCTGCTGTTCCAATCATACATGTGGCCATTGAGTTCAATGTGGAGATCCAGGAGTGGGCATTTTCTGGAGAAAACAAGAAAGGCAAAATTTAATGCCATGCAAATATCAAAGAGAAGACAGATTGTCCTTAGGGCGAAATGAGCCAACAGATGTGAAAGTTATTTGAAACTGTTCCCTTCTAAATGCACCACAAGCTGCTTAGCAAATGATCCAAACTAACTTGCAGCACTCTGGCTTAGTGGCCACCATCCCCTCCGTCAAGGGGCTGCTGAGTTTCACTCTGGGAACATACCAGCCAGATGATAACCCACGTGGATCACCTATGCAAACAGGGATGGGCTCAAAAGGCCAGTAATACCACTGGCCCATGGAGTATCTATCTTGGAAGGCTGAGTGGCTCCTGCTCTAACCCCCGCTTCCTGCTGGGCCACCACTAAGGAGGCCAGGTAAAGAAGGCCATGAGATTTATTCCTGGGGTATGCAGAGGTACAGCCCAAAATGCATTTTGACAGGTGGCTCAGAAACATCATTCTAAATCGTTAATTAGGGTGCAACTGAAAAAGGCCAGTTAATCTTATACTTGAGGTACATTGTGGCTTCATTCAGCTTAAACAGAAACCAGGACACTGATGCTTCTCTTAGAAAAGTATTCTTGCCAATAAACATTTAAAAAAATGTTTACATAACAAAGCCTTCCAGATCTGAACAGTCAGATACCACTTTTCACCTATCAAATTGTCAAAACTTGGGGAAATATAAGAGCATGCAGTGTCAGGGAGAATTCAGGGACACAGCTACTCTCCTATAAAGCTGATATGACCATCCTATAGGACATCTAGTAGGATGTATCCAAGGCTTGAAAAATGCATGTCCTTTGACTCAGTAATTCCACTTCTGGGAATTGTCCCCCTAGAAAACAATTAAGGATAAGAACAAATACTAAGCTGCAAGGATGTTTCTTACTTTGTATGAAAGCAAACACTAGGCAACAACTAAAGACTGATCAAGTAAATTAAGCTATGGCCATATTATGGGCTGTCGTGCACACATTAAACTGATGCTATAGAAATGTGACTACTGACATACAAAAATGTTTTTGATCTAGTGTTAAACAAACTAAAAGCAGGTTATAAAGTGGTGGCAGGCTGTGAGTGTCTTTCGGGCGATACACGGGCTAGAGGGATGTGGGTCCTTGCCCTCTCCCTGTGTGCCTCATCGCCAGGCCTTGAAAAATTAAGGAAATCAAAGACTTTCTGCTCACAGCCTGGTGAAAAGATGACAAATCTGTCAAGATCAAGAAAAATAAGGATAATGTGAACTTTCAAGTTCGATGCAGCAGATACCTTCAGAGAAAGAGAAGGCAAAGAAACTGAAGCAGCCCTTGTCCCCTGCTTTAGCAGTAAAGGAGCTGAAATGAGCCAGACATGCTGATTTGAACTGTATTAAAATTTTTTTAATTAAAAATAAATAAATAATAGATGATGATTCCATCTGGGCTTACAAACATACTTCTGGGCTGGGTGCGGTGGCTCACGTCTGTAATCCTAGCACTTTGGGAGGCCGAGGCAGGAGGATCACTTGCGGTCAGGAGTTCAAGACCAGCCTGGTCAACATGGTGAAACCCCGTCTCTATTAAAAATACAAAAATTAGCAGAGTGTGGTAGTGCGCGCCTGTAGTCCCAGCTATTCAGGAGGCTGAGGCAGAAGAATTGCTTGAACCCAGGAGGTGGAGGTTGCAGTAAGCCGAGATGTGCCACTGCACTCCAGCCTGGGCAACAGAGCAAGACTTCACCTCAAAAAACAAACAAAAAAGATATACTTCTATATGACTGTGTGGGTATCAAATAAAAAAAGATCTGGAAGGTGGCCAGGTGTGGTGGCTCATGCCTGTAATCTCAGCACTTTGGGAGGCCGAGGTGTGTGGATCACTTGAGGCCAGGAGTTCCAGACCAGCCTGGCCAACATGATGAAAACCCTGTCTCTACTAAAAATACAAAAATTAGCCAGATGTGATGGCAGGTGCCTGTAATCCCAGCTACTCGGGAAGCTGAGACAGGAGAATCACTGGAACCCAGGAGGTGGAGGTTGCAGTGAGCCAAGATCATGCCACTGCACTCCCAGCCTGGGTAACAAGAGTGCAACTCTGTCTCAAAAAAAAGAATTAAAAATAAAAATTTGTGGCCAGGCACAGTGGCTCACGCTTGTAATCCTAGCCCCTTGGGATGCCTTGGGATGCCGAGGCAGGCAGAACACCTGAGGTCAGGAGTTCAAGACTGGCCTGGTCAACATGGTGAAACCCAGTCTCTACTAAAATTACAAAAATTAGCCGGGGCGTGGTGGCACACGCCCGTAATCCCAGCTACTTGGGAGGGTGAGGCAGGAGAACTGCTTGAACCTGGGAGGCGGACATTACAGTGAGCCAAGTTTGTCCTGCTGCACTCCAGCCTAGGCAAACAGCAAGACTCCATCTCAAAAAAAAATTAAAAAATAAAAAAATAAAAATTTGTTATTTGTATGTATTTATGTATTTATTGGAGACAAGGTCTCCAATACTGTACTCCAAGGCTGCAGTACAGTAGTGCAATCATGGCTCACTGCAGCCTCAAACTCCTGGGCTCAAGCGATCCTCCTACCTTAGCCTCCCAAGCAGTTGGGACTACAAGCACACACCAGTGTACCCAACTAATTTTTAATTTTTTTATAGAGTAAGTTCTCACTTTGTTGCCCAGGCTGAAAATTTCTTAATTTTGAAGAAAAGTATTCAAACTACAAACTAACTAACTACAAAGTATTTATAAATCGTGCCGGGTCTATACTGTAGTCCTACGGCAACCCCAAAGCAGGAGGGAAAATCTCTTTTCCTCCCAGAAGAGAAGGGCAGCAAACGTGGCACAGTGGTAATTCCTATCCTGTGGCACGAAAATAAGCAGGTGGTCCAGAACTGACCACCTCCTGGGGGCTCACCTTTCTTGTCTCAGTTTCTGGGAGAGGCACTGCAGGTACAGGGATGGTGAGCTGCAGGACCGCTCCAGCAGGGACACATCCGCAGTGCACAGGCTCCAGAAGAAGTCAGCTTCTCGGTGAACTGTGCTCAGCCCTCGCTGCTGAGCCTTGAACTCCACATTCTTCATTGCTGGCCCATCCACCTCCAAGAGGCTGCTGTCCTCCAGCTGGCCCTCTGACACTACATAGTTCTGAATAAAAAACACCTTTGGCTTCCCTGCTAGATAAGGGCATGAATCTCCCATGAACATCCTCCTGATGTGATGCAGGGGGAGTCCTGAGTGAGTCTGATTCACACCATACAAGCTCTGGGAGCCTCCTCGGCTCACCAGGACACATACAAAGCTATCATAGTCTCGGTGCTCAGGCATACAGGCAAATTGGCCAAGAATCTGGGATATACCATTCACACTGAGATGCAAGAATTTCTGGACTTCATAGCCCAGGGAAGTGAAGGTGTCTTGAAGAAGCTCTGGGGAAAACACAAAACAAACATGGAAAACAACACTGGAGTGAGGAGAGTTCAAGAGGACTGGGTAGGAATCCTAGCCATGGTCTAATCTCCATTATGAAAAGCTTCTGCTTTTGTGTCATATTTTGACGGGCTCGAGTCCTGGGCAGTTGGAACAGGAACCATCTGAATCATGAAAGACGTGACTTTAGGTCCCTAAATATGGTCTATACCCTGCTATACCACTGTTCCTGCCTGATGCCAGCCACAGGCACAGACTGAGCCCACTCTAGTCCAATCAAACCAAGGGGAGGACAAAACCTTTCTTTCTTCAACGACCTTCTTACTGAAGTCCAGACCTCACAATCTTTCTCTCTTCTGAGTGGCTCACTCTGGGGGAAGCCCACCACCACATCATGAAAGTACTCAGGCAGTCCCTCAGAGAGGCCCACATGAAGAACAGGCTTCCCGTCAACAGCTAGCACCAACTTCCCAGTCATGTGAGTGACCACCTTAGAAGTGGATCCTCTAATCCCAATCAAGCATTCAGATGACCCAGCTGACAACTGACCACAACTTCACTAGACTCTGGGCCAGAACAGCCCAGCTAAGCTGCTCCTACATTCCTCACCCACAGGTGAAGATATAATTAAATTAGTACTGTTGTTTTTGCCACTAAATTTTGGAGTGATTTGTATACATTTTTAGGTAAATAATTCACTAGGTAAGTCCTTTGACCTTTCCTATCAGTAAAAGGAAAAGGCTTCTTACTTTTCTCCTTTGCTTGGCCCACAACTAAGGATTAAACAATGAATCATTGGCTGGGCTCAGTGGCTCACACCTGTAATCCCAGCACTTTGGGAGGCTGAGGCGGTCAGGAGTTCAAGCCCAGCCTGGCCAAAATGGCGAAACCCCGTCTCTACTAAAAATACAAAAATTAGTCAGGTGTAGTGGCACGCCCCTGTAGTCCTAGCTACTCAGGAGGCTGAGGCAGGAGAATCACTTGAACCCAGGAGGTGGAGGCTGCAGTGAGACAACATTGCAACACTACACTCCAGCCTGGGCAACAGAGTGAGACTCTGTCTCAAAAAAAAAAAAAAAAGAAAATGAATTATTGTATCATGTAATAATGAAGAGATACAAAGGAAGTGCTGATATTTCTAAGTCTATAATCAATCAGCATCATTAACAAGGAAATAGGAGACATGATTCACAGGTTGCAAATAACCCATTAAATAGTGAGGGCAGCCAGGCCCCAGTGGCTCACGCCTGTAATCCTAGCACTTTGGGAGGCCAAGGCGGGCAGATCACCTGAGGTCAGGAGTTCGAGACCAGTCTGGTCAACATGGTGAAACCCTGTCTCTACTAAAAATACAAAAATTAGTCAGGCGTGGTGGTGCTCACCTGTAATCCCAGCTACTTGGGAGGCTGAGACAGGAGAATCGCTTGAACCCGGGAGGCAGAGGTTGCAGTGAGCGAACACTGCGCCACTGTACTCCACCCTGGGCAACAGAGCAGGACTCCATCTCTAATAATAATAATAATAATAATGAGGGTAAATGCCTTCACAGGATCTCTGGGCAGCTGTTATCAGGACTGTAATTTTGTACAGCCTTTTTGAAGAGCAATTTGGGAGTATCATTAAATTTTAAATGTGTATACGCTTTATAAAAAAAGAAAACTCTGTGTGGTAGAAGAGGCCTGGACGCACTGTCCCCTAGTCATCTCCTCTGAGGGTGCAGGCGAGTTTCAATACCCAGTACTGAATCCAGGATGAACAAGGAGAGAACCTGGACTAGGACTCCAGTTCCATCACTGCTATTCTATTCCAAAGGACTTACACGTCTCTAATCATAGAGTATTTGTTCCCCCAGGGGGCAGAAGCAAACAGGGAAACACCAGACTCAAAGCTCTTTTGTTTACTTATCTCAAGATTGGTTCACTTCCCTCAAAACCTCTCGTCACTGATAAATGTCCTTCCTTATCAAAGTCCTTGAAAGAAAGCTTCACCTCGTTCTCCCTTCCCATGCTGATATGTGAGGCTTGGACAGAACAAATGCTATACTGTGCCTTCCAGCTCTTTCCTTTATTTGTGCTCCCTGGAGGTTCTGGCTGGGGAAGCCCCTGTCACATGACCGTAAGCAGACAGTCGCGTGGTGCAGGGCAAAAGAGGAACCAGCCTTGCAATCACAAGATGTGGGTTTAAGTCCTAGTTCCTCCATCTCCTCTTACTAGGGTCTGAATCTTGCATGGTCTTGGAAGAGGACTGGGCTACAACAGCAGACAAGCTAGGAAGGGAATGGGAATCTGAGGTCTGGGGCAGAAAATCCTTACCTAAAAGAACAGAAGAAAAATGGCTAAAGCTGGAGGTGAAGCCAAAAACCATGCAGGTCCCCAATGCCAAAAAGAACAGCAGGTCTGAGCCTCAGACAAGGCAGAGCATTGCTTAAATGTGTGGCAAGGCAGTCACTCCATAGGCCCAGCCTGAAGACATCACCACTGACATTTCCCATTAATGTCACAATTTTCCTCTATGAGATGGTGAGGTGGAGTGGGAAGGGTTGTTAGCTGGCACTTGCAACTTTATTGGGCCAGCAAGAACATGCATACAGTCCAGTCTAATGTATAGGATCAAAAAGGTAATGACAGTGTGACTCTGAGTCAGTTTGAGTCAGCCCCAGTTTATTCATCTATAAAACAGGATTAAAACGAATGCTTGGCCAGGTGCAGTGGCTCACACGTATAATCCCAGCACTTTGGGAGGCTAAGGTGGGAGGATGGCTTGAGCTCAGGAGTTTGAGACCATCCTGGGAGTCACAGGGAAATCCCATCTCTACAAAAAATAAAAAATTAGCCAGGCATGGTAGTGCATGCCTGTAGTCATCACAGCTACTCAGGAGGCTGAGGCAGGAGGAACTCTTGAGCAGGAGGTTCTTCAAAAGGTGACTGTGAGGGCAGGGTACAGTGGTTCATACCTGTAGTCCCAGCACTTTGGGAGGCAAGGCGGGTGGATCGCTTGAGCTGCAGAGTTCAAGACCAGCCTGGGCAACATGGCGAAACCCCATCTCTACCAAAAATACAAAAATTGGCCGGGCATGGTGGCACGCATCTGTGGTCCTAGCTACTTGGGAGGCTGAGGAGGATCACTTGAGCCCAGGAAGTGGAGGAGCTAAGATCGCCCCACTGCACTCCAGCCTGGGTGAAAGAGTGAGACTCTGTCTCAAAAAAAAGGTGAAAAAGGTGACCGTGAGGATCCAGTGAGATTTCTGTAAAGATGCTTTGCAAACTGTGTTTATTCAGATATAAGATACTGACTTTAAAGGAAACAAAGGAAGCCATTTCAAAGTACAAATCACCAATCTTATGGTGTTGCACATCTCTCATGGAATCTCTCTCTTAGGACCTGGAGGGAGGTCTCTATATTCTGAACTAAAATGGGCTCAGAGCGGACAAAGTCCAAGTCCTATGTAGGCAGAACAGTAACTGTTTTGTCCTTGCACATAAATAGAGGAAGAAAAACTTGGGGGCTGGGTTTGGAAAATAAAACTTCAACAAACTACAGAAGTCCCACTTCTCCTTCTAGAACCCACCCTGGAAAACCCACACCCAACCCAGTCTGACCTCCAAAAATTCCAACGGTTCTTTAGAACTTCTTGAAATGATATGGGGGAGGTAGAGAGGGGAAGGGTGGGGGTTCTTCTGGCCTTGCAGTTAGTACAGGGCTGTTCATTCAAGGTCAGGGTCAGCACTACTCACAGGTTTGAGGACTTCACAGATAAACCAAAAAAACCAAAATACAGTAAAATGTCATGACTTCATTAATTTAGAATTTGTTTTGATCTAAATGAGGGTGCATTTATCTTGACAATTTCTATGAAAAGGGCTTCATTAAATAAATGTATAAAATAAACGAGAATGAGGGACTGCTTCACCGGTTAATTTACAATCACTTGCTGTGTACCTTTAATAAGCCCAGTGTTAATTGCTATAGAGCACATGGGCAAAACATAAGATGGGCAAAACATTCTTAGTGAAAAAGGGAGTTCTGAGGTCAAATGTGTTTGGGAAATGCAAGGTAGACAAGGCTAAAATAGGTTTATTCGCAGGAAGAATTCTCAGAGCCTTTAATAGGTCAATATGCATTGCAAATATCTGAGGGGGAAGAGATTAGGCAGCACTTCTCAAATTTACTTGACCAGAAAACTCTTGTTTTACAAAGTTCCCCTTATCGCCTACAGAAATACTTGGACAAGAGAATACATATCAAATATATGATGTACTTAAATCAAAGAGCTTATAATCTTGTTGGGGAAGCAAAGCTTATAAATGCACATAAAACAAAGATTACGTGGTGGCTCATGACCATAATCCCGTGATTTGGGAGGCCAAGGCAGGAAGATCACTTGAAGTCAGGAGTTCAAGACCGCCCTGGGCAATACAGCAAAAAACCCTGTCTCTACAAAAAACAAAAATAAGTTAGCCAGACATGTTAGCATGTGCCTGTAGTACTAGGGACTCAGGAGGCTGAAGTGGCAGGATTGCTCGAGCCCAGAAGTTTGAGACCAGTCTGGACAACATAGTGAAACCCTGTCTCTACAGAATATTTTAAAAATTAGATGGATGTGGTGGTGCCTGTGTGTAGTTCCAGCTACTTGGGAGGGTGAGGTGGAGGATCGCTTGAGCCTGGGAGGTTAAGGCTGCAGTGAGCCGTGATTGTTTCACTGTGCTCCATTCTGGGTGATAGAGCAAGACCCTGTCTCAAAAAAGAAAAGGAAATTACAGAAAAATGTTCAAGCTTTTCAGAAAGAACAGGGTAGAAAAAAAAATACTTCCTCTTGGCCAGGTGCGATGGCTCATCCCTGTAATCCCAGCACTTTGGGAGGCCGAGGCGGGTGGATCACTTGAGGTCAGGAGTTCAAGACCAGCCTGTCCAACATGGTGAACCCTGTCTCTACAAAAATACAAAAATTAGCCGGGCTGGCCGGGCGCGGTGGCTCAAGCCTGTAATCCCAGCACTTTGGGAGGCCGAGGCGGGTGGATCACGAGGTCAGGAGATCGAGACCATCCTGGCTAACATGGTGAAACCCCGTCTCTACTAAAAATACAAAAAAAAAACTAGCCGGGCGTGGTGGCGGGCGCCTGTAGTCCCAGCTACTCGGAGGCTGAGGCAGGAGAATGGCGTGAACCTGGGAGGCGGAGCTTGCAGTGAGCCGAGACCGCGCCACTGCACTCCAGCCTGGGTGACAGAGCAAGACTCCGTCTCAAAAAAAAAAAAAAAAAAAATTAGCCGGGCATGATGGCGGGTACCTGTAATGCCAACTACTCATGAGGCTGAGGTGGAGAATCGCTTGAACCCGGAAGACAGGTTACAGTGAGCCAAGATAACGCCATTGCACTCCTGCAGCCTGGGCAACAGAGCGAGACTCTGTCTCAAAACAAAAACAAAAACAAAAAAACTTCCTCTTAAAATTTGCAAACATCGTCTTTTATTTTTATTCAGGGGACTTAAAAACAACCAGAGCTTCAGGCCAAGCCGTAAAGCCCATATGTCAGAGATGTGAGACGTTTGCTTCTATATTCCCAACAGAATTAAAAAGTCCAGTGTTTAAAGATGACCCACCAGGGCCTAGCACAGATCCAGCTTTGCTATCACTGACACAGATGACACAACACCAAAGACTTATTTTTCAATTCTACCAAACTGAGATAATTAGCCCCCAAATCCCTAAGCATTTACTTCTGCCTCAAGAAGAGGTTACTGAACTCCATAAGGATTCTTCTCAAGAATGAACTACCAAAGAATAACCTTATTTCATGCACAACACAGCTCTGAGAACAGATTCCATCTCATTGCCTTAATATTTGCTTCACACAGGGCCAAGCATGGTGCTTTGCACATAGTAGGCCCTCAACAAACATTTACCGGACAAAGAAATAAAGCTATAAATACTTGGGAGACGTGCATGCTCTCTGGATAAAAGTCTGGTTTTTTGAGGACAGAAGTGAAGACAGGTAGAAGAGAGTCTGCTAAATTCTAAAGATAAAAAGGATTGGCTTTTATAATCACACTGACACTGGGAGAGCTTATTCCTTCATTCATTCACCCAACAAATATTTATTGAACACCTAGGTACCAGGGATTGTTCCAGGTACTGGAGACCCATAGTAAGAGGGATGGATAAACTCCCCCACCTTCATGGAAATTATATTGAGGCAAAGTAATTAAAAGCATAGGCTTTGGAGTCCAGCTTTTGATCCCAGCTCAATCAGTACTAGAGAAGGTAGGAGTGTAGTTCACTGCTTAGCTTCCTCACCTTGAAAAGAGAGAGAATAGGCCGGGAGCGGTGGCTCACGCCTGTAATCCCAGCACTTTGGGAAGCTGAGGTGGGCGGATCACGAGGTCAGGAGATCGAGACCAGCCTGGCCAACATGGTGAAACCTCGTCTCTACTAAAAATACGAAATTAGCCGGGCATGGTGGCATGAGCCTGTAATCCCAGCTACTCAGGAGGCTGAGGCAGGAGAATCGCTTGAATCTGGGAGGCGGCAGTTGCGGTGAGCTGAGATCACGCCATTGCACTCCAGCCTGGGCAACATGAATGAAACTCCGTCTTAAAAATAAATTAAAAAAAAAGAAAAAAGAAAAATTAGCTGGGCGTGGTGGCACATGCCTGTAATACCAGCTACTCAGGAGGCTGAGGCAGGAGAATCACTTGAACTTGGGAGGGAGAGGTTGCAGTGAGCTGAGACTGCACCACTGAACTCTAGTCTGACAACAGAGCAAGACTCCGTCTCAAAAAAAAAAAAAGAAAAGAAAAGAAGAGAACATAGAAAGAATATTCCTAGTAAATTAGTTCTAAGTAGAACAAAAAAAAATTTAATGGAGAGAACAGCACCTATATTATGGTATTTATGAGGATTAAGCACGAATCCATGTAAAACAATTAGCATAATACCTGGCACGTAGTAGATTTTTAATAAATTATGTACTCTGAGCACAGCTATGCCCAGGTTAGTCCTATCATGTTCCTGTTTGTTTCTTTCAGAGCCCTTATTTCAGCTGGCAATTACCTTACCCGCTTGTAGGACTCCTGCACTCCTCCCAAGTGTTCAATGTTAACCAGGTGGCAAAGTTAACTAGACAGAAGAAATCCACATAATTACTCTAGATGAAGCCCCCTAACTGCAGATTAGATGAAAAGAGATGAAGGGTGCTGCACTAATAACAACCATTTTCAACCAAGGCAGGATTCTGGGCCTAGAATCTTCAGTGACAAATCACCAGGAGGGGAGGAGGAAAATGAAGAGCTGGAGGCCTAGAGAGATGATGTGAGGAGAGGAGACTCTGCCTTTCCACTTCATAATAATTAATGTTCTCCTGCTGCTCTGAGTCTGTGCATGTAAGTGGATTCGTGACCTCGCAGCTGATGAAAACCATAGCACAAGAAGAATAAAAATGTGCTGCCTTGTTTCTTACCTGCTAATTAGCCACCTGAGCCCAGGGGGGTTTATAAGAGGCCTCAAGCCCAATTATTGATTTTGTTCCCAGAGGCAGGGAAGGCTTGAGTCAAATCACCCTGATTCTCAGGGGAAAGGCAGCACTGAGCATCCAGGGTACCCTCTAATGGCCTAGGCCTACTCTTGTCCAGCAATATACCACCAAGATGTTGAACTTTAAAGGCCTACGTCTGACCAGGAGGGACCTGCTGTCTAGAGTTGCCATTCTGATTCTTGGAGCTCATATACAGACACATCAGCAGCCATGGGGCAGGAAACAGATGTACTAATGCAGTCAACACCAATACCTACTCATACCTGCAGCCAAAAGCATGATGCCCCAGGCTCTGCCTCCAATTCTACCATCCTCTTCCATCTTTCTCCCTTATCAGGTCTCTGCCCTCCTGTACTTTGTACTTAGATTCTCCTTTGCCAAGCCCATTCAGACTGTGACTGGTAGGAGTGTTGTGCTCAGCTTTCCACTTGAGTGTTTATCCAAGAGGTTGTCCCCTCTCAGGTTATGGCCTCCATTCCAGTGCACCACAGCCTACGGGGATGTATCCCACTCATGCATCCCCTTGGGCCTAGAGCGGGCCTCAGTGCCCTGGTCTCTCACTTGTCTGAGATCAGATTCTATGTACCAAGTGCAAAGAGCCATGGTGAGCTCTTGCTTAGGTGGTTTATGGCTAGAATTAAACAAGCAAATGAGGAAATAATGCAAGTTGGCATCTAGTACAGGCTCATACTGTGCCAGGCACTATTCTAAGCCCTTTCCAAGTATGAACTCATTCATTCTGCCCAACCTCCCTGTGAGGTAGGTCCATTATTAACCCACTTTACAAAAGAAAAACTGGGACTTAAGGAGGCCGAGAACTCAGCATTACAGGAAAAATAAAAATAAAATTTAAATTAAAAAAAAATTAGAAGCCGGGCACGGTGGCACACGCCTGTAATCCCGGGAGGGATGTACTCAGGAGGCTGAGGCAGGAGAATTGCTTGAACCCAGGAGGAAGAGGTTGCAGTGAGCCAAGATCACATCACTGCGCTCCAGTGTGGGCAACAAGAGTGAGACTCTCTCTCAAGAAAGAAAAAAATAAAAAATAAAAAATAAAAAAGAGGCCAGGGACATTGCCCAAGGTCACAAGCCAGAACATGGCATAGCCATGATTCAAACCCACACTGTCATATTCCATTTCTCAACTCTGATCATGCTCCTATAATGCAGAAAAATACGAATATACATTCAGCCCCTGCCCACAAGAGGCCCACAACGCAGCAACAGAAGCAAGCACAGACATTGAGTTTTAGCCAAAAAACTTGGTTTTTCAATTCACAGCAGGTCATGGCTTTTTTTTTTTTATGATTCTCTTCATACAACAGATATATGTACAACATCTGCTGATGAATGAAATAACACTGACCAAAACCAGAAGTACAGGACAATTACATAATCTCTTAAAACAGGAAGTGACTCATTAAGAAAATATTTTCTCATTCTTATATGGGTACTAATGGCTAAAAAGGAGAAGACACTTATCTTTCTCACATCTAACCAAAAACAGGACATGACCAAGCAGGATCATATCTGAAATCCTGGAAAATTTAGTCTTATATTTGACCTTCTCTTAACCTCTCTTCCTATAAAACTCCCCATGGTAACATTTTAAGTGAGCCTAAAAGATAGTTCTGACTCATTTTAAGAGAATGTTGAGAAGCTCTAAAACTGGAAATATAATGATCGATCCTCTTAAGGAAGAGCTAAATAATTAAACAGAAAGTCATTCCACTTATCTATGCTGTTCTCATTCTCTTTTGATGCAGCACCAGTGATTCAGTTTGAGTCAGACATCCAACAACAACTGAGCAAAAGCAATGGTGACTCACAGATAGAAGAGACTGTGAGGCCAACAACCAAAGCAAAGGACAGCAGAACTGACACATTGCTCAGAAAATATCCAAAGCTCTGTAAGTGAGCTCACATTTATCATGTCTTTAATGTTCCCAGGAAAGTTTTTGTCATCTATCTAGGTGAAATGATGGGGCATGTGATAGTATCTGAAGCCAGAATGCCTTCCATTAATATTAATGTCCCTCTGGGTTCCAGGACTCCTCCCTGCTATAGCATCCAAATGAAAAGGCAAGACTGAAGCTCACCAACTACCGTAAATGATGTCTTTGTGTCAGAGACACTGTTACGTGTTCCCCAAATCCATTTCATTTTCCTCCTGACACGCAGCTAGACTAATTTCTCCATGTCTACTACAGTTAGAAGGAGCCACATGACTGAGTTCTGACCAATCTAATGAGGTGAAAATGATGCATATTATCATTTTTAGGCCTGGTCCCTAAAATCTCTTGTAAGATCTTCCACACATTCTCTCTTCCCTTATCTGCTAGCCAGATACAAAGGACTCTGCAGAAAACCAAAGACCTCAGAAGATGATGGAGCCACTGAATGGCCACATGAACAAAGCCCCCCCCAAGCCCGATCCACACTAGCCTGTGACATGAATGAGAAACAAGTCTCTGTTATGTTGAACCACATATTCATTTTTTCTTTTTTTGAGACAGGGTCTTGCTCTATCACTCATGCTGGAGTGCTGTGGCACAATCCTGGCTCACTGCAGCCTTGACCTCCTTAGGTTCAAGTGATCCTCCTGCTTCAGCCTCCTGTGTAGCTGGGACTACAAGTGTGCACCACCACACCAGCTAACGTTTTTTTTTTTTTAAGACAGAATCTCACTCTGTCACCCACGATGGAGTGCAGTGGTGCAATCTCGGCTCACTGCAACCTCTGCTTCCCAGGTTCAAACAATTCTTCTGTCTCAGCCTCCCAAGTAGCTGGGACTACAGGCATGCGCCATCATGCTCAGCTAATTTTTGTATTTTTAGTAGAGACGGGGTTTCACCATTTTGGCCAGGCTGGTCTTGAACTCCTGACCTCATGATCCACCTACGTCCACCTCCCAAAGTGCTGGGATTACAAGTGTGAGCCACCGTGCCTGGTCCACACTAGCTAATTTTTAACTGGGCTCAAGCGATCCTCCCATCTCAGCCTCACAAAATGCTGGAATTCCAGGCATGAGCAATCACACCCAGCCTGAAGCACAGATTATTGAACTGGTTTGTCATGGCAACTGGTGCTGATCACTCTAATGAATACAGCTTGCCTGTGCCATGATCTCAATCTGAGGGCACCGGTTAATCTGCAGCTTCCACACCTACCTGTCTCATTGCCAATGCAATCGATTATCAGGCAGATTCCTAGGGGCTTGCTCTTCATCTTGTATCTCTCTTCAGGTATGCTCTGGAAAGGAAGGCAAGAATTGCTAAAGACTCTGGATATTGCTCGGTTTCTATGAGGTTCCACTCATATACCATCTCTTCTTTTGGATTTCCTTTGACAGGTGAATCACTCAACAGACACAGCCTGAAGTTTCCCATTATGGCAAATGTTTCCCATTAATACCAAATTTTTCCTCTATTTGATAACAGGGTAATGTGCTCAAGACAAATTATTTTATTTTTATTTAATTTTAATGAAAATCCCATTCTCTTTATTGGCTTTGTGGAATAAAGATAATTTGAAAAACAGAGAAAACATGAGTCATTTGTCTCCACAGTAACCTGAAGTTATATAAGCGGTATCTTCCCAAGTACAAAGGGAGCCCTTCTATTGCTTCTGCTTACAAAGAAGTGTCAACCTAATAAAAAGCCAGAACAAGTCAAAGTTCAGGGAAGTATCACTGCTGACTTACATGTTCAGCAGTCACTGAGTCGAGACAAGGGGTGCTACTTTGGAACTTCCCTGCATTCCAAAGTTCACTAATGCAATCCTCCCTTTAACAACTTTCTCTTTGTTATTCAGAGTTCCCTTGTATGGAAGTTCTCAGGAGAACAACACTCTCAGCCTCCCATTGTCTCAAAGAATTCTTAATGGACAGATATTTTTAAAGAAGTCAGGGTTCTCCACAGCTATGTACATATAATACCAAATCAGACCATTTATTCTGTACCTGAGGCAAAAAAGCTTCTGATTCCTGAATGGATGTCTTCACTGGTTCTTCTAGGGGATGAGAGAGAGAGATCATTTACAAAGCTGAAGGAGAGCTAAGTCCACCCCCACACTGTCTTAGTTTCTTTGTATCACAACTGTTCTCCCTTCCTATTTTCTTCAATTATCTCTTCTTTCCCCAGCTATACTTGGCCGTGAGGTTCCAACCTCACATTGAAGAAAGTGACATAAGAAAACACAAGTCCCCGTGTCTCTACTAAAAAATACAAAAAACTAGCCGGGCGAGGTGGCGGGCGCCTGTAGTCCCAGCTACTCGGGAGGCTGAGGCAGGAGAATGGCGTGAACCCGGGAGGCGGAGCTTGCAGTGAGCTGAGATCCGGCCACTGCACTCCAGCCCGGGCGACAGAGCCAGACTCCTTCTCAAAAAAAAAAAAAAAAAAAAAAGAAAACACAAGTCCCAGTGCTACCAGGGGCTATCTGGAAAAGTTGCTTAAACAGCAAGTGAAGAAGGCTCTCCCCTACCTCACTCTAGGTGAGGAACAGGTGGCTGGTGAGTTTTTAACTTGATAGGAGAATCTAACAACCTCACCACCCAACAATACTGATAGCTTTCCTATATGTGCTGAAACTGTTGACAATACCTAAAGGGAACAGCCTTAGAGAGTGCAGAGCAGGGAAAGCTTATATGTGTTTGCTAGCTATAAAACAGATGGCACTGTTTTCATAGTCCAGTGATACTGGGAGATCATAAAATAAAATGTCAATGGCAAGACAGTGACAACGGGGGCAGTGAGCCTGGCAAATGCAGATGAGCCTAAAGCTAATTTGCTAGAAAAAAATGACTTGATTAGGTCAGGGAGGTGAATGAACGACCAGTTTTGAGCCAAAATTGTGCCACTGCACTCCAACCTGGGCAACAGAGCGAGACTCTGTCTCCAAAAAAAATAATAATAAATTTTAAAAAAAGATACACAGGATATATTAAGTGAAAAATAGATTATTAAATAATATGTATAATATTGATTCTGTGTACTTAAAAATATCTATTTGTGTACATATACTTACACATGTATTAATATATGCTTAAATATAAAAGAATCTAGAGGTATAAAAATCAAACATTAATAGCAGCTATTTCTGATACTTCAAAGAGGAAATTTCACTTTATATTTTTTGTATTTTAGCAATTATATATTAACAGAACACAAACAAAGAAAACCCGCAAAATAATCTATGTGATATATCTATCTCAGTTTAAGGCATTTAGCAAGAACTTACTAAATTGAAGTTATCACCATCCTCATCAAATTCAATGATGGCTGAATAGTTGAAATTTATTTGGAAGTCCAAATTAATATAAATATTTGGTTTGATGATTATTATTTATTTGGATGGAATCTCGCTCTGTCATCCAGGCTGGAGTGCAATGGCACGATCTAGGCTCACTGCAATCTCTGCCTCCCGGGTTGAAGCGATTCTCCTGCCTCAGCCTCCTGAGTAGCTGGGATTACAGGTGCGTGCCACCACACCTGGTTAATTTTTATATTTTCAGTAGAGACGGGATTTCACCATGTTGGTCAGGCTGGTCTCGAACTCCTGACCTCGTGATCCACCCACCTTGGCCTCCCAAAGTGTTGGGATTACAGGTGTTAGCCACCATGCCTGGCTGACCATTTTAAACCTCTATTAAATTAAGTCCAAGTTATTAGAAAGCTTTTAGCGGGGGGACAGAGTCTTGCTCTGTCGCCCAGGCTAGAGTGCAGTGGCAAGATCTCGGCTCACTGCAGCCTGCACCTCCCAGGTTCAATCAATTCTCCTGCCTCAGCCTCCCGAGTATCCGGGACTACAGGCGTGCACCACCACGCCCAGATAATTTTTGTATTTTTAGTAGAGACGGGGTTTCACCATGTTGCCCAGGTTGGTCTCGAACTGCTGACCTCAGGTGATCCACCCACCTCGACCTCTCAAAGTGTTGGGATTACAGGCATAAGCTACCATGTCCAGCCCAGAAACCTTTTTCTTTATTAGCAAATAAACCAAGTCCAAGCAAGAACAAGTAAGCAGCTCTCCTAATAGGATCACAGGGATATTGGGATTAATTCCTATGCAAATCTACTAGTTCTCCTATTTTCCCTTTAAACAGCCTTCGGAATACTAATTCTCATCACCTCACCAGTGTTTTAAGAAACATGCTGTTATTTCAGGAATTAATTCGCTTCTCAGTAGTTTTTGCTGAAAAGCACAGTATCAGGTAGAGAATGACAGGCATGAGCTACACCATCTGACTAATCCAGGCCAAAGTAAGTTTTCAGGTACACACAGCACAAAGACTGAGTCATAAGGTATCTGTAAGGGGACTGCCACACAAAGAGGGCTTCTATTAGGCCACTGCCCCACTCAAAACATTCATGATGTCCCACCACACACAGGACAGATTCCAAGCCCCTTGGATAAGACTGAAGCCCTCCATCACAGCCCATCAATCCCTGCTTCCTGGAGTTCGGAACCACAACCATGTGCTTCATCAGTGTAAGACAGAGTCTCAGCTCTCACTTCAAGGAGGACTCAAGCAAAAGAAGTAAACTTTTGCTGGGTACAGTGGCTCACGCCTGTAATCCCAGCACTTTGGGAGGCCAAGGCAGGTGGATTACTTGAGGTCAGCAGTTTGAGACCAGCCTGACCAACATGGTGAAATGTTGTCTCTGCTAAAAATACAAAAATTAGGCTGGGTGCTGTGGCTCATCCTTGTAATCCCAGCACTTTGGGAGGCCAAGGCGGGTGTATCACCTGAGGTCAGAAGTTTGAGACCAGCCTGGGCAACAGAGTGAAACCCTATCTCTACAAAAAACACAAAAATAATCTGGGTGTGGTGGCGCAAGCCTGTAATCCCAGCTACTCGGAGGCTGAGGCATAAGAATCACCTGAACCCAGGAGGCGGAGGCTGCAGTGAGCTGAGATCGTACCACTGCACGCCAGCCTGAGTGACAGAGCGAGACTGTGTCTCAAAAAAAAAAAAAAAAAAAAAATATTAGCTGGGTGTGGTGGTGCATGCGTTTAATCCCAGCTACTCAGGAGGCTGAGGCATGAGAATTACTTGAACTCAGAAGGTGGAGGCTGCAGTGAGCCGAGAGTGCACCACTGCACTTCAGCCTGGGTGACAGAGTAAGACTCCATCTCCAAACAAAAAAAAAGAAGTAATCTTTTTTTTTTTTTTTTTTTTTTTTTTTTTTTTTTTTTTTTTTTTGGCTACTGTAGCGG